>NC_134844.1:90692910-91317759 GCF_965363235.1 Mytilus galloprovincialis | reverse complement strand
ACTTTTGAATGGACTTAGATTTTCTGCCAGGAAACAACACATTCACTCTGTGGTTAAACTTTTTAAAATTTTAATAACCTTCTTATACTATTTTGGATTTGTACCAAACTTGGACAGAATCTTGTTTATGATCAAATACTAGTATCTAGAAGGAAATTTGTTTTATTCCAGTTAACATCACATTCAGTCTGCAGTTAATGTTTTTAAACATTTATTAGATACATAAACTATCCTGGATTTTTACCAAACTTAGAAAGAATCTTCTAACAATCAAAAGATAGTATCAAGAGGAATATTTTAATTGATTTATTTCCTCATTTTTGTTGAACCTGCGATTAACAGAAAAAGTAGGCGAGACACTGGGTTCCGTGGAACCCTTACAAATTTTTACGTTTAATACAAATAGTGGATTATTACTTACAGATCATTTTTCCTTTTCTTCATGTGAAATGGTGGTATACAGGTTTGAAAAAATCAAAAGTTTTGATGAAACTATGATATTTGAGATGAATCAAGTAAGAATGTTATTCAATTCCAATGCAAGATGGGAGACAAATAACAAACTGAACATTGGAATAAGTATCTGTTGTCATAGATGTTCAGGTGTATAATATTATAATTTCAGTGGAATATTTAAAATATTTCAGGTTATTCTGGGCATTTTTACATAACAGTCATTAAGAAGGTTACAGTACTTTTTATTTATTTATTTCAGATAAAATCAGAGATAATGCAGACAGAATCATACAGGATATACAAACCAGCCAGATTTTAGATCACATGATGACCCAATTGGTGATATCAGTAGATGACAGACGCCGTATTGAACGACATGCTGGACAAGATGATCAGAATAAAGCATTGCTTAATATTGTTATTAAAAGGGGAGAACCCGCTTACAGTGTGTTTGTTGTTGGATTACTTATTTATGGATACGAAGACATCGCTAATGATTTGAAATCTGATTCACACGAAATCAGTCCAAGTCCAACATCAGCATCTGCTGATACTGAAGGTATGACTGAAGGGTTTATTATAAACACAAGCAAAGAAGGTTGTATACTGAATAATTATTAAATCTTGTTACATATTCACTCAAAATAGACATACTGTATTAAGATAACCTTAGCCGTATTTGGCACAACTTTTTTTTTAATTTTGGGTCC
Organism: Mytilus galloprovincialis; assembly: GCF_965363235.1. Taxonomy (NCBI): domain Eukaryota; kingdom Metazoa; phylum Mollusca; class Bivalvia; order Mytilida; family Mytilidae; genus Mytilus; species Mytilus galloprovincialis. The sequence continues at coordinate 91,316,593 of NC_134844.1, read as the reverse complement.
TCAATGCTCTTCAATAAAAAAAAATATACCAATTTTCTTGCACCAGATGCGCATTTCAACAATACATGTCTCTTCAGTGATGCTCGTGGACAAAATATTTGAAATCCAAAGCTTATATAAAAGATGAAGAGCTATAATCAAAAAGGTCCAAAAAGTATAGCCAAATCCGTGAAATTAATCAGAGCTTTGTATGAGGGAAATACATTCCTTAATTTATAATAATTTCTATTATTTTGTAACAGAAAATTTTAATAACACCAAAAATCCGTATTTTCATGCCAGTACCGCAGTACTGGCTACTAGGCTGGTGATACCCTCGGAGACTAATAGTCCACCAGCAGAGGCATCGACCTAGTGGTAGTAATAAAATTAACGGTACCAATGTTCTTGCACCAGATGCGCATTTCGACAATACATGTCTCTTCAGTGATGCTCGTGGCCAAAATTTTGAAATCCAAAGCTTATATAAAAGATGAAGAGCTATAATCCAAAAGGTCCAAAAAAAACTATAGCCAAATCCGTGAAATTAATCAGAGCTTTGCATGAGGGAGATACTTTTCTTAATTTATAATAATTTCTATCATTTTGTAACAGCATATTTTAATAACACAAGAAATCCGTATTTTCATGCCAGTACCGAAGTACTGGCTACTAGGCTGGTGATACCCTCGGGGACTAATAATCCACCAGGAGAGGCATCGACCCAGTGGAAGTAATAAAATTAATGGTACCAATTTTCTTGCACCAGATGCGCATTTCGACAATACATGTCTCTTCAGTGATGCTCGTGGCCAACATATTTCAAATCCAAAGCTTATATAAAAGATGAAGAGCTATAATCCGGGTTGCACTAATGACAGGACGACTGCCCGGATAGTGACAGGACGGTTGACCGGACGACATGTAAATAGTCATAACTTTTTTGTTATTCAATAGATTTGTTTACTATTTGTAGACCTTAAAGATATTAAAATATATTTTATGAAAATCAAACAAAATAAGTGAAAAAAAATATTTTTGAGCAAATAAAGTTGACCGGACGGTATTCACACTCGCCGTTACACGTTATACATATATTCAACTGGTCGGCAACAAGTGTTAATATCTCTTTTGCTTTACAATATGTGTCCAAGAAATTCAGGAATCTGTAAGATTTATTAATAAATTATACGAAAATATAAATTTATAAAAAAAAAAAGTTTTTCTGCTATAAAAAATTGACCGGATGGTATTAACATTTGCCGATTTATGCTTTAAATATATTGAAATGATCAACACAAGTGTTAATATCTCTTTTGTTTTACAATATTCGTCCATGAAATTCAGGAATCTATGAGATTAATAAATATATTATACGAAAATATAAACTTCATGATAAACAAAAATGTTTTTCTGCCAAACAAATTAACCGGACGGTGTTCACATTCTCCGATGTACACGTTGATTAAACATGTAGTTAACTGAGACTACTATAACTAGTTATAGATGTTAATCAAAAAAATTTAAGATTAACAATATTTAAGAGGTTAATTTAAGTCATGAAACTGGGAAATTTGCGACATCAATAAATATATCATATGAAAATATAAACTTTCTTGAAAAAAACCAAATAAAGTTGACCGGACTGAATTCACATTTGCCGATGTAATTTGACAGAGACATATGATACTTGTTTACAGATTCACAAATCTAATAGAGTCTATAGGTGTAATTTATGTGTCTGGTTTTAAATATATTAACAGGATCGACACAAGTGCTAATATCTATTTTTTCCCATTAAACCAAGAAATCTTGTCTTCACGGAAGCCGGTGGACTGTCACTACTGAGTAAGAAGTATCTGATGATCTTGACTGCCATTAGCAGCATACCTCAATCTTAGTAGATTTTGGTGTTGATACAGCCTTCTGTTTTGAAGGTGTTTTTAACTTGGCTGGTGTTTTCAACTTGGCTGGTGTTTTCAACTTGGCTGATGTCTTTTACTTGACTAGTGTTTTTGGAGCCTGATGTGCCAAGGGTAGGGACACTCAAATAATTGTGCCTCCTAAGAGTCTGCGAAACTCTCAGGATTCACGATTTTGCGTAATATTTTTTCATGAACGGCCACCAGATCCCTCTAATTGCCAACAGATTAATAAGTTAATTCAATTAAATGTATTTGATGTCTCAGGTGTGAAAACTTAAATGACATGATTATTGGCTTGATTGGTGATTACGACAGGTGTCAAAATTATAGATAGTAATCTTAATTAAATAATTAATATTTTAAATATTAGGTCTTCTAGTGTGCTGGTGAACTTACTCAGGTCGACATTTTGGGCTCAAAGTTTTTAGTATAAAGTGTATATTTATAAAGCTCACAGATTCATTAATTTCATGGATAGATATTTAACACGTGTCGATCAGTACAATATATTTAAAGCATATACATGATATATATCGGCAAATGTGAATTCCGTCCGGTCAATTTTATTCGCTCAAAAATATATTTTTTTACTATACATTTGATATTTTCGTATAACATATTTATAAATCTCCAAAATTTCTTAATTTCATGGACAAATATGGTAAAATAAAAGAGATATTAACATTGTGTCGATCATTTCAGTATATTTAAAGCATATATATCGGCGAAAGTGAATTCCGTCCGGTCAACTTTTTTTGAAGAAAAACATTTTTATGTACTATAAAGTTCATATTTTTATATCAAGTATTTATTGATCTCGTAGATTTCTTAGTTTCGTGTAAAAATATTGTAAAAAAAGGAGATATTAACACTTTTTTATCAGTTCAATATAATTAACGTGTACATCGGCGATGTGAATACCGTCCGGTCAACTTTTTATGGAGAAAAACATTTTTTTTAACTTTTAAATTTATATTTTCGTATCCAATATTTATTATTCTCACAGATTCCGGAATTTTGTTGACAAATATTGTAAAATAAAAGAGATATTAACACTTGTTGCCGACCAGTTGAATATATGTATAGCGTATAACGGCGAGTATGAATACCGTCCGGTCAACTTTATTTGCTCAAAAATATTTTTTTTCACTTATTTTGTTTGATTTTCATAAAATATATTTTAATATCTTTAAGGTCTACAAATAGTAAACAAATCTATTGAATAACAAAAAAATTATGACTATTTATGTGTCGTCCGGTCAACCGTCCTGTCACTATCCGTGCAATCGTCCTGTCATTAGTGCTTCCCCTATAATCCAAAAGGTCCAAAAAGTATAGCCAAATCAGTTATAGGAATCAGAGCTTTGCATGAGGGAGATACATTCCTTAATTTATAATAATTTTTATCGTTTTGTAACTGTTACAGCAAATTTTAACAAAAAATCCGTATTTTCATGCCAGTACCGAACTTTGTACTTGTTTGACTTTACAACTATTTTGATCTGAGCATCACTGATGATTCATTTGTATATTAAATTATAATCCTGGTACCTTTGATAACTATTTACACCACTGGGTCGATGCCACCTGCTGGTGGACGTTTTTCCCCGAGTGTATCACCAGCTCAGTAGTCAGCACTTTGGTGTTGACAAGAATATCGTTTATATTGTCATTTTTATACGACCGCAAAAATTGAAAAATGTTTTGGTCGTATATTTGTATCACGTTGGCGGTGTCGTCATCGTTCGAAAACATTTGGTTTTAGTACTCTTAACTTTAGTAAAAGTAAAATAGAAATCCATGAAATTTAAACACAAGGTTTATGACCACAAAAGGAAGGTTGGGATTGATTTTGGGTGTTTTGGTCCCAACAGTTTAGGAATTAGGGGCCAAAAAGGGCCCAAATAAGCATTTTTCTTGGTTTCGCACAATAACTTTAGAATAAGTAAACAGAAAACTATAAAATTTCAACATAAGGTCTATGACCACAAAAGGAAGGTTGGGATTGATTTTAAGAGTTTAGAGTCCCAACAGTTTAGGAATTAGGGGCCAAAAAGGGCCCAAAATAAGCATTTTGCTTGGTTTTTGCACAATAACTTTAGTAAAAGTTAATAGAAATCTATGAAATTTTAACACAAGGTTTATGACCACAAAAGGAAGGTTTGGATTGATTTTGGGAGTTTTGTTCCCAACAAATAAGGGGACAAAAGGGTCCAAAATTAAACTTTGTTTGATTTCATCAAAAATTGAACTATTGGGGTTCTTTGATATACCGAATCTAACCATGTATTTAGATTCTTAATTTTTGGTCCCATTTTCAAATAAGTATACATTAAGGTCCAAAGGATCCAAAATTAAACTTAGTTTGTTTTTTTAACAAAAATTGAATTCTTGGGGTTCTTTGATATGCTGAATCTAAACATGTAGTCTACTTAGTTTTTTATTATGGGCCCAGTTTACAAGTTGGTCCAAATCAGGGTCCAAAATTAAACTTTTGTTTGATTTCAACAAAAATTCAATATATTGAGTTCTTCAATATGCTGAATCTAACCATGTATTTAGATTTTTAATATTTAGGACCGATTATCAAATTGGTCCACATTGAGGTCTAAAGGGTCCAAAATTGATTTTTTTTTTATTTCATCAAAAATAGAATTCTTGGGGTTCTTTGATATGATGATTCTAACCATGTATTAAGATTTTGGATATTGGAATACCACAAATGGATGGTAAGAAGTCTTTGGGAGTCATGGCTCAAACCGTTAAGGAATAAGGTGCTAAAAAGGGGGGAAAAGGGTTTCCCTGTTAATGGACAATTACTTAAGTACAACATATAATTGAAAAGCAGTGTAAGGTTGGTAATTGAAACTCATTTGAATAGCTCACCTAAACTGCTCTTAAATTATGTATATTGGAAATTTGCCAAAAACTTTGTCATAAATAAATTCCATTGGAAATTTGCCAAAACCCTTAGTTTAATGAACTTCATTGGAAATTTGCCTATATAAAATGTTGCATTGGAGTTATCTTTCTTTGTCCATAATAGTAGTTAAATCAACTTAAATCATGACTGTATGACATTTTATATTTTATGATGTATTTAAATGAGTAGTTATTGTTGAAAACTCCATTAGAAATTTGAATTGAGATCATTTTTGGAATAAGGGAAAGGGGGAGGTGAAAAAAAATTGGTGGGGTTCAATTTTTATACGACCGCAAAAATTTTAATTGTTCGTCGTATATTGCTATCACTTTGGCGTCGTCGTCCTGCGTCGTCTTGCGTCATCGTCGTCGTCCGAATATTTTTAGTTTTCGCACTCTAACTTTAGTAAAAATGAATAGAACTCTATGAAATTTTAACACAAGGTTTATAACCACAAAAGGAAGGTTGGGATTGATTTTGGGAGTTTTGGTCCCAAAATTTTAGGAATTAGGGGCCAAAAAGGGCCCAAATAAGCATTTTCTTGGTTTTCGCACTATAACTTTAGTTTAAGTAAATAGAAATCTATGAAATTTTTACACAAGGCTTATGACCACAAAAGGAAGGTTGGGATTGATTTTGGGAGTTTTAGTTCAAACAGTTTAGGAATTAAGGGCCAAAAAAGGCCCCAAATAAGCAGTATTCTTGGTTTTCGCACAATAACTTTAGTATAAGTAAATAGAAATCAATGAAATTTAAACACAAGGGTTATGACCACAAAAGGAAGGTTGGGATTGATTTTGGGAGTTGAGGTCTGAACAGTTTAGGAATTAAGGGCCAAAAAGGGGCCCAAGTTAGCATTATTTTTGGTTTTCGCACCATAACTTTAGTATAAGTAAATAGAAATCTTTGAAATTTAAACACAAGGTTTATGACCATAAAAGGAAGGTTGGGTTTGATTTTGGGAGTTTTGGTCTCAACAGGTTTTTAGGAATAAGGGGCCCAAAGGGTCCAAAATTGAACTTTGTTTGATTTAATCAAAAATTGAATAATTGGGGTTCTTTGATATGCCGAATCTAACTGTGTATGTAGATTCTTAATTTTTGGTCCCGTTTTCCAATTGGTCTACATTAAGGTCCAAAGGGTCCAAAATTAAACTTCGTTTGATTTTAACAAAAATTGAATCCTTGGGGTTCTTTGATATGCTGAATCTAAAAATGTACTTAGATTTTTGATTATTGGCCCAGTTTTCAAGTTGGTCCAAATTGGGATCAATATTAAACTTTGTTTGATTTCATCAAAAATTGAATAATTGGGGTTCTTTGATATGCCAAATCTAACTGTGTATGTAGATTCTTAATTTTTAATCCCGTTTTCAAATTGGTCTACATTAAATACCAAAGGGTCCAAAATTAAACTAAGTTTGATTTTAATAAAAATTGAATTCTTTGGCTTTTTTGATATGCTGAATTTAATCATGTACTTAGATTTTTGATTATGGGCCCAGTTTTCAAGTTGGTTCAAATCAGGATCCAAAATTATTATATTAAGTATTGTGCAATAGCAAGAAATTTTCAATTGCACAGTATTCAGCAATAGCAAGAAATCTTCAATTGCACAGTATTGTGCAATAGCAAAAAATGTTCAATTGCACAGTATTGTGCAATAGCAAGAAATCTTCAATTGCACAGTATTGTGCAATAGCAAATATTTTCAATTGCACAGTATTGCGCAATAGCAAGAAATATCTAATTGCACAATATTGTGCAATAGCAAGAAATTTTCAATTGATTGGAGTTATCTTTCTTTGTCCAGAATAGTAGTTGAATCAACATAAATCATTGTTTTATACAATGCACAATGTATATTCACTTTTACTACCAACTGATAAATTAAAACACTCTTTACCATTCAGTGATAACAAGCATTTTTTGTTACATTTTAATATTTTATGATGTATTTAAATGAGTAGTTATTGTTGCAAACTCCATAAGAAATTTGAATTGAGATCAGTTTTGAAAAAAGGGAAAGGGGAATGTGAAAAAAAAATGGTGGTGGGGGGGGGGTTAATTTTTCTCATTTCAGATTTCATAAATAAAAAGAAAATTTCTTCAAACATTTTTTTGAGAGGATTAATATTCAACAGCATAGTGATTGCTCAAAGACAAAAAAAATATTTTAAGTTCATTAGACCACATTCATTCTGTGTCCAAAACCTATGCTGTGTCAACTATTTAATCACAATCCAAATTTAGAGCTGAATCCAGCTTGAATGTTGTGTCCATACTTGCCCCAACCGTTCAGGGTTCAACCTATGCGGTCGTATAAAGCTGCGCCCTGCGGAGCATCTGGTTCTTATTTCAGATTTCACAAATGAAAAAGAAAATTTCTTCAAATATCAAAGGATTAATATTCAACAGCAAAGTGAATTGCTCAAAAGCAAAAAAAAACATTTTAAGTTCATTAGACCACATTCATTCTGTGTCAGAAACCTATGCTGTGTCAACTATTTAATCACAATTCAAATTCAGAGCTGTATTCAGTTTGAATGTTGTGTCCATACTAGCCCCAACAGTTTAGGGTTGGACCTCTGCGGTCGTATAAAGTTGCGCCCTGTGGAGCATCTGGTTATAAATGTTCTGTTACAAAACTTTGAATTTTTCAAAAAACTAAGGATTTTCTTATCCCAGGAATAGATTACCTTAGCCGTATTTGGCACAACTTTTTTTGGCATTTTGGGTCCTCAATGCTTCAACTTTGTACTTGTTTGGCCTTACAACTATTTTGATCTGAGCGTCACTGTTGAGTCTTATGTGGACAAAACGCGCGTCTGGTGTACTAAATTATAATCTTGTACCTTTGACAACTATTTGATTCTAAAGACTATCTATTAGGTCATTGGCGTTGTATTTAATTTATCATAAGTATACTACCTTTCTTGCATACCAAAGTAGGTCACTATGATGAGTCTTTTATTACAAATTTCAGTTTGTGTTAAGTTATTATGATCTTAGACATTGTGACATTGACAATAATTTGAACGCATAATCTCAATTCAATATATGCAATTTGTTTGAAAAAAAAAATCTATCAATATTACATTCTATTAAGGTATTCAACTTATAAAGGACGAATTTCAGTTTGTGTTAAGCAACTTTTATCTAAGACATTATGATATTGAGTAATTATGATTGCAGACATTTTGATCAAGATTCTTTTCTACAGTTATAATGAAGTCACAGTTCATTAAATACCTGTTACTAATCCGGCAAATATGACCTCAGATGAATTTCGCTTCTTATATCCAACTGTAGAAAAGTATCGTGAAACTATATATTGCAAAGGCATAAGTGGTGGTCAACTATAACAACAAATCAAAGTGAGAGAAAATAGAATAACAAACAAATTGACAATTAACTATAAATTGTGAATATGTAACAGTATGTTTACCAGCTCTGTTTAAAATGTCAAATGCTTATCATATGTGTTTGATAAATTCAGAGCATACATCTCAATTCAATCTATGCAAGTTGTTTGAAGAAATTTAAGATCTATCAATATTACATTCTATGTAGGCATATAGCTTATTCTTGAAACATTAGATTTAAGGCAATGATGAATAAAACCGAAACAGTAGAAGTACGTACCTAAAAATGACCTACAAAATAGCCAAAACCATCTAAGGCCAACTTTTTCTGACTGAGTTGAAACTGTAGTTTCTTCATAATTCTAAAATTTATCAAAAAAAATTGAGAAAGGTTGTTATAAATCATGTCAGTACCGAAGTAATAACTATTGAGCTCATGATACCCTCGGGAACTGATAATCCAGCTGAGGTATCCATCCTGTGCTGTAAAAAAAGGAATACAGCTTGTTACAAATTGTATGTGTCCGAATTGTATTTCTGTACATGTATTTACCTTCATTAGTCATGAAAGGTCAATAGTTAAAGACAAAAATCTCTTAATATTTTGTAGGCTTATCAGACTTGAATGTTCCATTGTATAAAGTTCGACTACAGAAGAATTACCTCAAGGTTATCACTGATATACAACATGAGAGCATAGTAGATCATTTGATATGGAAAGAGGTAGTGTCAGCTGATGATGAGAAAGAGGTAGTGTCAGCTGATGATGAGAAGAAGATACAATCGGGTAAAACACCACAGGAAAAGAACAGGAATTTAATGGACATGCTGTTGCGTAAAAATGAACAGGGATTTAATGAATTTATCAAAGCCCTACGAAAAGACTCAGTTTATGCAGATCTAGCAGATCAAATAGAAAAGACTAACGTAACGAGCAGAGATATGGCAACCCTTCGTAAATGTTTGAAATAAAATAAATGTAATTTCTTTCAGAAAAAAAACCCAACTGTACACGACAAGGTAAAGACAGCTTGGACAAAAACCAGTAAACAATGAATATAAGAAGGTATAGTCAATCCAATGTTCAAGGATTTGGTCATTTAAACCATCAATGTGAATGAATCACAACATACTAGTGATAACAATCTTTTATATTATATTATGTATGTTAGTGTTTGTTTTTGTTTAAGTCCAGTGTTACTGTTGTTCTGTTGTTTTCCTCTTATACTTGATGTTTTTCCCTCAGTTCTAGTTTGTAACTCAGATTGATTTTCTCTTAATCAATGTATGACTTGTGGACAGCAGTGTTTGGTTTGCACTGGCTACAATGTTGTTTATGTGTAGGTTCCAGCTAAGGGATTTTGATGGTAATTCCCAAGTATTTCGTGTCTGTGACCGCTTCTAGTTGTTTCCCATGCATGCAATAGGGTTCTTTTGTGGGGTTTTAGATCTTGTTAGGTGCATCACGTTGCATTTGCTGACATTAAATTCCATTTTCCATTTCTGTTCCCATTTCGTCAGTGTAGTCAGATCTTTTTGGAGGATGGCTTGATCTTCGGTAGTTCAAATTAGCCGGTAGATGGTGCAATCATCAGCCAACAGACGAATTGTTAACTTTATATCATCAGTGATGTCATTAATGAAGATAAGAAAAAGGACAGGTCCAAGTACACTGCTTTGGGGTACTCCAGATGTTACTCCCACTTTGTCTGAATACTTATTTTCAAGTACAACATACTTATTTTCAAGTACAACTGCCTGTGTTCTGTTGTCTAAAAATGTTGTGATCCATTTGTGATTTTTCCTTCTTATCCCATAGTGTCTGAGCTTGTGTAGCAGGCGTGGATGGCTGACGTTATCAAATGCCTTTACAAAGTTCAGAACTATCATGTCTGTTTGTATTTTTAAGTCCATCGTACATGTTAGATCATGTATCAGACCTATGAGTTGTGTCTCGTACGATCTCTTACTTCTAAAGCCGTGTTGGAATTCGGATAGTATTTTATTAGTTTCTAGATGTTTCATGACGTTTTTACTACGATGTGCTCCATAAGCTGGCAAAGGATACAGGTTAATGAGACAGGCCTGTAGTTTGCTGGTTCATGGCTTGGCCCTTTCTTGTAGATTGGACAAAAAAATGCGTGTTTTCCCTAGAAACATAGAAACATAGATTTATTGAACAAGAAAGTGACTGTTGCAGCTAATTCATGATGGAGTTCTTTCAGTATTCTTGGGGTGAGATGGTCTGGCCCACTTGCTTTGTTAGGGTTGAGTTCTTTCAGCAGCTTTTCTACTCCATTTATTGTGAAATTGATGTCATTCATGGTGTTGAAAGTTTTATTTCCAATATTTGGCATTTCAGTTTTGTTGTCTTCAGTAAACACTGATTGGAACTGGTGGTTTAATGTGTTTGTTTTGTCAACTGTGTCATTTGATGTTTGTTCTTCGTGTTTCAATGATGGGACTCCAGCTGTTTCTTTCCTCGTGCATTTTAAAAAAGAGAAAAATTTATTTGGAGTTGTTTTATCACCCTGTTAACAAGTCTTCATTTTAAAACATGAATCCCCTTTATGAGTTCGTTCTTCAACAGATATGATAATGATGAAACAGGAATGACATATTTTGTCGAAGAAAATAATTCTAATGGTAATTTAATAGAATCGTTGGAAACGGGTAATAACCGCAGTTTAGTAAGGCCACATAGACCTAGTGGGACATATCTAAGTGTTTTTGATCATTCAAAATTAAGTAAACAGACAATGTGCAGATTATTGAGCTGGTGATATATATCTTTTATAACGTAACATCCCAGCAGTGGCATCAACCCGTTGATTATACAAAAACTCGTAAAATATACTTAGTTTATAATTTGTTAAGCAAGTGGGAAATCACCTGCGTTCAGAAATCAATTACATTTAAGATAATATGTTTTTGCATAATTAATTAATACCATGATAAACTACTAGATTGCATTTGTTTGCCAATTGGTGGTTATCATCATTCTCTTCCTGTAAATGCATACAAGTATCCATTTATATATTTTTTTCTCCATTTACAAATGTTGAAGTATTGTAAATTTAGACAATGCAATTTACCATATAAACTTATTTACAGCTTATATTGTACCACTTTTACTATGTTTCGTAAACAATTATATCCAAAACTGGAAAGATTATATGCACTACTATTTTTTTCAAAGGTCTAAACATAGGGTCGTGTGGCATATTTTCAACATTTGTATACCTCAAACTGATACAACAATTATGTACTTCCTCTCCCTTCACGTTTGGTCCCATTCAAAATTTAATTTGGCCGCTATCCATGTGTATTTATACTGGTCAAGATGTGTCTCTGTGATATGAAACACAGAGATCACACCTTGGAACCAGTAAGTAAACAAATCAAAATATCAATAGTATGTATATCCCAAGAAGGGCGTAGTTTGTGAAATAGCTGAAAATTTCATAATTATATACAAAATACTATATGTACTATTTTGATAAATTTTGAATAACTGACATAGTTGCAATTAGGTTATTACTAATTTCATGTCAGTCATATCTTTGTATGTTAATCTCTTAAAGATGTTAAACATGTTAAATGGTAACTAATTCAGAGATCATGTCCGTAGGTGTTTCTGATTTTTTCGACTGTAGCTTGTTGTATATGGGGTTTATCAGACAAGATTTTAAACATGCCAGTGAAAATATGACTACATGTATTTTTCGAACAACTACACAGCTTGATGTATCAGCTTTCTTGTATTCTTAGCGTCTGCATTTAACATTATATCATTGATATTACTTTCAAACTTTCTGTTCGTCTCCTGTGATGCTTCATCCATTGTTGTTATGTGTGACGTCATAACGTAGAGTAATTTCGGACCGGAACAGCTTATTTAGATTGCTTTATATAGACCCTCAAAATACATATGAATAGAAATTTCGCGTCAATACACTTAAAAATATACACATAGCGTCAAACTTAAAAATAGAAACAATTAAGACATCAGATATATAAAATTTCCCTTGTTTCACGTGATCGTAATATCCAATGAAAACAGGAGAATGCTACAGCATATATAATATTTTCAAATATTTAAAAGTGTTTGTTGAACACCTAAGCAAATGTTTTGTCTGTTCGAAATCAGGCTACCTGCACCATGTGTTGTTTGGTGGTGTTTCACGCATTGCTATACAAGTGAACGTTCTTCTTGATTTGCCCTTTTTAACATTTGTATTCGATCGTCGCGCATTGATGAGTATTTTGCTAAAATACAAATAATCCACAAAATTAGAGCTATATGAACTACAAATAAGCAACAAAATTATAGGTATAAGAACTACAAATAAGCCACTAAATTTGAGCTACAAATAAGTGCAAAATTAGAGCTACAAATAAGCCACAAAATAAGAGCTTCAAATAAGCCACAACATTAGAGTTTCAAATAAGCCACAAAATTAGAGCTACAAATAAGCCACAAAATTTTTTGGCAAAATTTTTAGGAATTTTTGGTCCTCAATAACTCGAATAATTCAAGCCCTTACCGTCTCCGATTCTCTCCACCTTTCGAGGGCTTGAATTCTTCATGATCATTGGACGCGTCACCAGCCCTGTCGCTGAGAGGGCCCAATCAGATCGCAGGTCATTATAATTATGCATGATTTTGCGCAGAACTCACTTCCGTAGTTTCCGGTTGTTGAATTCAAAACAAAAACATGGACATCGTTGAAGCTTTACAAGATTTAGAAGCTAAATATGACTTTATATTTAAAGAAAAACAAAAGCTCGCTATTACATCCATATTTAACTGTCAGGATACCTTCGTAGTTCTGCCAACTGGTTACGGCAAGTCCAAAATTTACTCACATTTGCCAGAATTATACGAACTTGTAACCCACGCCAAAGGGACAGTGCTTGTTATATCACCTATCCAAGCCCTAATGATTGACCAGGTTACCAAACTTGAAAACAATGGTGTTAGTGCTACATTCCTTGGGGAAAAGCAAACAGACAAAAGTATTCCGGCACGAATTATCGAGGGTGAATTCTCCATTGTGTTTTCCTCTCCTGAAGCAGTATTGAATAAAGGTCCATGGCGGAGATGTATTACACAGGGTGTATTCCATGACCATTTGAAGGCAGTTGTTATAGATGAGGCTCACTGTATAACACAATGGTAATTTTTACGATATTATTTATATAATGTGTATTTACATTTTGTATCTAGTTTTTTGTTATGAACATGTTAACCTGATTAAATTATGAAGGCAACAATTTTGTATGCCACAAAATGAATAAGGAGACGTGGTCATGGTATGTTGGCCAATGAGACAACTATAGCTATCCACAAAAGTTCAGATGATATGGATATTAGAAATTAAAAGTAACTGTACAATTTTCAACAATTAGAAAATACCCATGCCCTAAAAGACAGCTGTAAAAGAAAAATATGTCATCTGAACAATTCAATTGAGACAACTAATAACTAAATTTAAACAGAACAATTATGAAAAACAAATATCATATGACAGACATGGACATGTCCACACCGCCTGCTGGACAATGCTGGAGGGACATATATGTCCATGATTTATGAAAGCTTATCATCATTGCTGTACCTCTTTTCAAAATAAGAAAAAAATTAAAAGTGTAATATGTTTCTACATCAATTGGCTTTCAATGTAACGGTTATTACGGTATGAAGTCACTGTTTGACATGTAACGTCACTAATGTTGAGTGGTAGTATTTTCTGGCATATGAAATGCAATCCTGAAAAACACCTGGCAGCAAAAGGGTTAACAAATTTCAAAAAATAAATAAAAACTATAAAATTTCATTGAAAAACCAATAATTAAAACACTTCATAATAGATTGGTTGTCTCGAAATGGAAAGAAGGAGATGTGTGTATGCTTCAATTAATGCAGTAAGAAGAACGTCAGTTTATTTCTTTACATTATATTTATCTTTTTTGCTATTTCAGGGGTGGTGAATTTCGCAAGGAGTATAGTCATCTTGGAGAACTTCGATCTGTTGTTCCAAAAAAAACAACTTTTGTGACTTTAACAGCAACTGCAACAAGATCAATAAAGAAAGACATTATGAAAACACTTGATATGGACATAAAAACAAGCATTATTTCCGTGATACCAGAAAGACCAAATTTATCATATTATGTGCAAAAAAGTAGTAAGAATTTGGCAGATTTAGACTGGTTAATTAACGACCTACTTAAATTTGAAAAATCCACCAAAAAGACAATCATATATTGCAGAAATATTGTATCTTGTTCCAATTTGTATGAGTATTTCAGACTTTCATTAAATGACAGAAGTGAATCTCTAGATAATAGATTGATAGGAATGTTTCACCGTTCGACTGCTGATATCAATAAAAGTCATGTGCTTGATGAGTTTCAGAAACTTGACAGTTCTCTGCGTGTTGTTTTTGCTACCATTGCGTTTGGAATGGGTATAGACATTCCCGACATTGAGCGTGTCATTCACTGGGGAGGGCCACGAGGTCTAGAGCAATTCTCACAAGAAAGTGGCAGGGCAGGCAGAGATGGTCGCTCAGCCGTTTCAATTATCTACTTCAGTGGATATGACTTGGCTAAGGGAAACTGTTCAGAAGAAGTACGAGAATTTTGTAAGACTGAAGACTGTTTAAGGAATACTTTGTGTGCATACTTTCAATTAGATACTAGTGGTTATAGTGTTATAAAGCCTGATCCTCCTTGTACATGCTGTAGTAACTGCAAATTAAAGTGTGTCTGTGGATTCTGTAGTGAAAGCCAATTTCTAGGTAGGGAATTAGATAACTCATCGGTTCTTGATGAAGACTTTAACACTGGTATTAAAAGAGATCTTACTCTTGAACAACGACGATTACTTCGTGAAAACTTATTAGACTACAAAGAATGTCTTATTGAAGAAGAAAGTGAACTTTCATGTGAGTTAGAGGACTTTGCTTTAGACCACATTGTAAAAAATGCACCATATTTGTTATGTGAGGATGATGTGATATCTCTAGGACTTGTTAGCCCTGAGCTTGCTGCAGATATTTTAACACTTATTGAAGAAGTCTAAGTACATACAGTGATGTAGGGTCATACAATATGTACAATGTATTTTCAAAAACTCAACCAATTCAAGTTCTAATTTTTTTTGTGTCAAAATATTGCATGAATTTTGTTGTTGAAATGCAACATACATTATTTACAATGTATTTTCATAAACTCAACCTAGTTCTTTTTTTTTTTATCGTGTAAATCGACATGTCTGTAGATGTTCAATTTTTAATGCTCAGATAAAGATACGTACAACTGTATGCATGGTATGTGTGGGATTTCATAAACTCAACAAGTTCTATTTTTTTTTATCGTGTCAATCGACATGTCTGTAGATGTTCAATTTTTAATGCTCAGATAAAGATACATACAACTGTATGCATGGTATGTGTGGGATTTCTGACATTAAGGAAAATACTGAGTATTTTTTTGAGTACAATGTAACATAAATATTTGTCATACATATCCACAATGTCATAATTGTCTTGTGTACTTTTAAAATAAATAGAAATATTATACAGTTATTTATTTGCACTGACTTTTCATTGCCAAAATTTGTTTCGTGCTTGTTTGTTTGATTGGTTCAAGGTGTCCAATAGTAAACATTAATTCAAGAATATAAAATGATATAAAAAAGAAGATGTGGTATGATTGCCAATGAGACAACTATCCACAAAAGACAAAAATGACTTACATTAACAACTATAGTTCACCGTACAGCCTTCAACAATGAGCAAAGCCCATAAAGCATAGTCAGCTATAAAAGGCCCCGATAAGACAATGTAAAAAAATTAACGAAAAACAAATATGAAACACATAAACAAATGACAACCACTGAATAACAGGCTCATGACTTGGGACAGGCACATACATAAATAAGTTATCAATTAGTCCAGACATTACACATGGTACAGTAACTTCTAGGATAACTCGAGTTATTTGTTGTATTTCAGAGTTTTTAGTGTTATTTTGTCTGCTGTTTGTCTTGTTTAATTTCTCAATGGCTTTAAACATATATTGTGGTATGATTGCCACCGAAAGACATGTATTTCATTGTATTGAATTTGGTATGTTTCTACTTTCTTTACGCTAGAGGTTTGTAAAGTTTGTTATGGTACACCAACAAATGGTATGGAGAAAACCAACAGTGGAAATTAGCTGTACTCACTGGATCATCAACCACAATACAAAAGAATAACAAGTTTCTGAATTAACAATCATTAAAGACTTATATTTGATAACTGAAACTGACAAGTATATAGAATCAAAACAATGCAAGTTGTATTCAAATTTTATTTAAGATCTGAATAGATCAAAATAAATTAAAATGTATCATAAATAAAACTAAACACACACATGTACAATGTTAAATAAGCAAAAACAATACACATGTATATGTATATATGACAGGAGGCATGGTTCAATGTTTATATTTACTTAAAACAGATTTCTTCTTTACTAGAAAGACCTTAACAAAATTTCTTTAATACCTAAGTTTAACAAACAAAAAGACTAGTGTTGCCTCAAAGTAAACATCATTAAAAATAAACATGTCAAATAATAATTATACAACCAAAAAATGAGTACATGTATCAGATACTGAATTTAATATAAATTCAAATGTACCACTTAATTTCAAACAATTCAAATTCATGATTTTAATTTCTATTCAAATTAATATTATTTTTTAGAAACTAGTTAAGTACTCCAGAAATCAATTACCAATTAGATTGGAAAAAAATAGCATACAACTGATAAGAATTCATCAACATATTTACATTTTTAAAGAGGACCATAAACACGATATTAATGTCAAGGGAAAAAAAAAGCAAAACACATCAATATAAAAAAGTAGCATACATGTTGTCTGTAGCACACACATCAATCTATACATGTAGCACATTTCAATATGTACAAAAAAGCAGTACACAAAATATGTCAAACAGTAACAGCAAATATGTACGAACAAAAGCAGCTATGTAAACAAGAAGCACACATCAAAACACAAGTAGTATACATCATTATAAACAAACAACACACATCAATACAAACACACTTAGCAGACAGCACTCTTCAATATGTACGATCAAAAGCAGCACACAAATCAATATAAACTTGTAGGACACACATCAATATATACATGTAGCACACTTCAATATGTACAAAAAAACACAAAATAATAGACAAAAAAAAGGTAAATATGTACAGACAAAAGCCACTTTTATCGATATAAACAACCAGAACATTAACTTGAACACAAAGCAGGACACATCGATACACTAAAAGCGCATATGTACGAACAAAAGAAGCACACATCAATTTAAACACAAAAGAAGGACACATTAAAAGCACTACTAAAAAATATGAAACTCATCAAACAAGAAATAAAAAAATGTACATGTTCGGTAAAATATGTAGCACCATCATACTATTTATAAATCAAAGCACTAAATTTGTAATTAAACTAAATAAGACCGTAGTCTTTGTGTCTTTGAAAATTCTTCTTTTTTGCTGGTGAGCCAAGAGTTCAATTTTTGTCCATCCAACTTGGTTAAGCAATTTGAGTTCATACGGTCAAATGTCCTGTGACATCTTCCTGGAATGTCTTGAAAAAGTTCTTCTGGTTGTAAATGTTTTACAAGAATGTCAATATCTTTCTGAATTGATGGCTTGGTGTTTGAAGGCTTTCCAAAAAATTGGTTTAATCCTGTTGTATAGGAATCTATAATGTCATTGCAGCCTTGGAGACTTCTCCCGCACCTTTCAATTGAAGCACTTGTCATGTTGCCTCTGAGAGAGTTTAAAGCATCTTTTGCCCTCATGTTCATAAACTCGAGAGCAAGGTCTCCTGGAACATTAGCACCCTTTCCACCATGTATGTTTACAGTTCGATTATTTTTCAATTGAAAGGCTTGTTTCGGAGGCAATATTGCTAACAGCTGTGCATGTAATTTGAAAGCTAATAGCCTGTATTTTACATGATTGTTTAAAGCAAATTTTAGAATGTCAAATCGCCACATTCTAACTAAACGTTCACCATCATTTTCTCTCGCAGCGTCTTCTCTACACCAGTCAAAAAGACCATCCCTCAACAAACTGCAGCTGTAGTTGCGTTTAAAGTCTTCCTTCTTATCTTTTTCGACCTCAATGGTGCTTTGGACTTGTTGGTCATTCTCATTATCTGGCTGTATAACACCTTCAAACTCTTTATACGGACACCGAAACCTGTGTTTGGATCTACATTTCCCATCTACAGCAAAACTTTTCTTGCACCCCGGATATCCACACATATGTCTTCCTTCTTCTTGTGTATTGGTTTGTTTAAATGCGTCTAAATCAAATTTTTCTGTAGCAATGTACTTGTCTACTATGTCTTGGGAAAGTTTTTCCAGGAATTCCTTCTTTTGAGTGTCGGAAGTATGATTGAGGTCTTTAAATCTATCTAAAGAATCAAAACCTAACAAGTGCATGGCTCCAAGAATTATATATCCTCTTGTTACAAATCTTAAAAATTCTCTACAATCATTTACTGCATCTTTCACCTATAAAGATAAAAAAAAAATTAATGTTGAAATATAAAAATTACATTTTAATTAAAAGTTGTACAATATACATCAACTTCATTTGTGAGAATAGTTGTCTCATTAGCCAGCCATCATACCAAATACAAGCATATGGGTAGGGGCTTTGCTCATTGTTGAAGGCTGTACAGTGACCTATAGTTGTTAATGTCTGTGTCATTTTGGTCTTTTGTGGATAGTTGTCTCATTGGCAATCATACCACATCTTATTTTTTATATATAACATTCAACAGAAAAGAATCTTTATGAAGATAAAATATATCAAAACCAGATTTTGTAAACTGTCATGTAACTAATTATGATAATCTTGAAACAATACATTCCCACTTTGGCTGTAATTTTTGCAATGTTAGATAATTTGCTTTTTTTTTTTATCATGTTTGATATTGTTTCACAAAACTAACATTTGTAAATGGAAATAAAATCATGTATATGTACCTCTGATTTAACACCTCTTCTATCAAATTTATTTTTCAATTGGAACAACGTTCCCATTTCACCAGATGAAGAACCCTTGAAATGGAGGTTAAAGGTATCCTGAAAATAATAATAAATATTTAGAACAAATAAATTTATTTGTTACATGTATACATAATTGTTTAAGCATTGCCTGAAATAGAACAAATAAATTCACCTGACTCATGTAAATGTATAAATAATAATGATGCAAAGGGTTTTTGTATGATAAATATATAAGAGGTTCATTTTCAAGTTGTATACATGATACTATTTTCTGTTTTGTTTATCGACGAGTTACAACAACTAGACTTGAGATTTAGCGAAATTCCACTGGGATATAATATGATGATAAATGAGAGTGTAATTTCCTTTATTTAGTAGCACTTACAAATGTATAGAGGAACTAGGAACTATATATAAATATATATATATATACCTGTAGTGATATAACATGGCCATGCCAATCTTCGCTTTTCCATATAAAGCCATCTAATCTGTCTTCACATGTCACTGCATCAATTCTGGCTTTCTGAGCAGCTTCACCCCTCTCAACACTCAAGGCATCGCCACCCAACAATAATGGCTTTAATTTCTTGTCCCTCTTTGGCACATACTGTTGTAAATGTGTAATTACATCAATCATTTGTTCCGTGATGTTTTCATCCTTCTCAAGAATTCCTAATGGTATCTAGAAATAAAAGCAACATAATATAACTAATATGTTAAAAAAATAACAGAAAACACCAAGAACTTGTTTTAATTAAAATTAAATTTTATGTAGAACATAATGGCAGTATTTTTTTTCTTCTCATTTTTAAGTTGAACAATTTTCAATGTTAATATAATAACTTTTTTTCTTCAGCAATATTTCTCACTTTTATTTAATGCATTTTCTTATTGTATGAACATGATTATTATTTACACCAAAAGCATTGATCGTCCAAAAAAAAGGGTGAGATCGTTTTACAATGTTACATGCAAAATGGTACAATTATAAAGACTCACAACTGTGCTCTTCTTTTCAGCCTGTTGTGAAAACTCATGTAGTATATGGTACTGCACAACTTGTCGGTACTCAGATAGTCCTGGGATGTTGTCTACTAAAGCTCTTTGGATCAAAATTTTAAAATCTTCATTTAGATGGTGTATGTCATTGTCACTTGGAATGAACAATTCATTAGATAGTGATAGAATGTCAGCTTGAGGGTGTATCTCATCTAGCGGGTCAGTTGGTGTTGCTCTATCATTAACTGCCATTGAATGGACCAAGTTGTGCACCTTGTTGCTGGTATCTTCAGTCTTGTGTCTAGTCTTTTGGTTCATATTCAAGTTGTCCATAATGATTTGGAAAGAACCTGTTTCCTGAATTGCTGCTGACGACTTAGTTGTATATGGAGAATCTTCTTCGCATGGTACTGATGGTTGCATTGGTGTGTAATAAGATGTGTGGTTTTCTATGCTACATAAAGGAGTTCCAGGTGGAACAGATGTACCTGTAAAATAAATTCAAATTTGATACACAGAACATATATAAGAATTAGATAGGTAAATTACAACTTGGCAAGATACACATGTATACAAAATATTAGTGTCTCAACGAGACGCCATGAATCAAAAATAAGCTGTTCTCTCTTATAAGTCTCAGCATTTCCCCAATTCAGTTTTAGATAAAGGAAAGGAACCAATATAAATGTACACCATACTTAGACCCTCATATTAACAAAATTACAATACTGACAGTGACAGCTTTGAAGTTATTTTTGACAGCTATTTCCTTGTTCTTCTTAAACACTTCAGTGGTTCCAGATTACCGGTAGTGTGAGTTACTCTAAAAAAAATAAGGAATCCACACAGACAAGACACATTACATGTGCTTACCATTATCCAAAAAGTCATACTGCTTTTCCATAGGAGAGTCTGTAGTTGGAAGTGTCTCTTGACATGTATCTAATGAGGTAAAATCTGAAGTGGTACATGTATCTGTTATAGGTTCTGCTATGTACATTACTGGTGGACTTTGGATGTGTAGAATGTTATCATCTGTGGCAATGTTCTCTACATTACTTTCATCACTGGTTGCTGAATATGTATGATCACCTTAAAAACAAAATAATACAAATTATATCAAGATTTAATATAATAAAATGATTTATACATTGTATACTAGTATATACACTTCATGTAACCTTTGTTTGGCATCCATATCACATCTTCTTACTAACATTCATGTACTATATATAATACTTTTCGTGTATATATATATTTTCACTTAAGTAATGTATCATATAATATATAGATATTATGGATATAAAAGCATTTAAGCATCTTTATTAAGAGAATTTGTCTCCCTTCTACACTTTCATTAAATAGTTACAGGCCTATAATTCATTGGTTGTCCTTTGTTTACGTGTTACATATTTGTTTTTGGTTCATTTTTTGTACATAAATAAATAAGACCATCAGTTTTCTCGTTTGAATTGTTTTCCAGTGTCATTTAAGGGCATTTTATAGCTGACTATGCAGTATGGGTTTTGCTCATTGTTGATGGCCATAGGGTGACCTTTACATTTGTAGTTGTTAATTTCTGTGTCATTTTGGCCTCTTGTGGAGAGTTGTCTCATTGTCAATCATACCATATCTTTTTATATTGCATGTACATGGACATCATGTACATGTAGGTAAAAATGAACATGCCTTATATATATTAATAATTAAGTATACCTAATGAAGTGTTCTGATCTATTGTTTCACTGCTGAGTTGCTCTGTCCATCTCTTCACAGGCTCATCAAATTTCTCACATAGCTTATCAATTGTATTCAGTGTGGACTTGTAGGAACTACTGAGTCCTGCTCGGTTGAAGGTAGTATAAACCTGAAGAAATAAAATAACCCATTGAGATTTGCTGGTCATGTAGTGTATATTTAATAATGTACAGTAAAACTGCAGATGTTGTGATAATTAAAACTCAATCACGGTGGAAAGCAAATAATATTTGAGAACTGAAGGTGAACAAAAAAATGTTGCAACATAAATATTTTTTTGAAACACCATGTTATTGCAAATGGACAAAGGGAATGTGTCAAAGAGTCAATTCAATAACCCAACCTAAGAACTGAAATATTTTATAAAGTGCAAACTCTCACATCAACTAGTTGCATGTGAAGAAGATCAATGTGTGCCGAACAGATTTTTTCTTATTACATATATATATGAAAAATTATTTTGATTTCAAATTACCTAGTGCATATGAACTGAAAATAATAAAGAAATGTTTTTTTTTATAAAACATAGTGCTGAAAGGCCCTCTAGGAAAGACTGAATAGGTATTTAAATGAAGTACTGTACATGATTTATATTTATATAATTAATTCTTAAAATGCTTACCTTTGTTCTAACATGTCCTCGGAACATTAACACACTGTTTATAGATTGAATAGTGTTCATTTGCTGATTTCTGGTAAACAGAAGGACGGCCATGCTGGTGACAAGTCTCGGTTCATTTTTTTTCTTCTCCCCACATATTGTCTGAAGGAGGTCCATTGTCAAAGGACATTTATTCTCTAATTGTTTGTAGGCGGATTTCCAAGAGAAGGAAGAAAGATTTGATGACCTTAATAAGGATTCTTTGTTTTTTACTATTTCTGTTATTTCTTTATTAATTTTCTTTTTGATGACAATGCCAATTTCTTTCTTTACATCTAATGCGAACATGTGATTTACAGCTGT
The DNA here is from genome assembly GCF_965363235.1 of Mytilus galloprovincialis. Classification (NCBI taxonomy): domain Eukaryota; kingdom Metazoa; phylum Mollusca; class Bivalvia; order Mytilida; family Mytilidae; genus Mytilus; species Mytilus galloprovincialis. Next base: position 91,293,564 of record NC_134844.1, on the reverse strand, counting down.
TTTGTACTGCTTCATGACTAAGGCACGACATGCCAACTTCTCATGTCCTTTCAAAACTGTGTTCCTTGAACTTCCACGATACCCTATGTTCACCTGAAAGATAAATCTCAACATTTACTTTTATTGCACAAATAAATGTATTGTGTACACATGCCATGACAACATTATGCAGGTTGATGCGCATGCATTAAATATAAATGAGTACTTATATACGAGTACTTATATACATGTACATGTATAAATATTTTGTATGCATTTAATCGCTTTTTGTCTGTTTGCTTTAGAAAAAAATGTGGTTTGGACAAAATACTTTTAATGCAGTTAAAAATGTACAGTCTTAGACTTTATACATTTTTACATTTAAAACATTGAAATTACATTTTACCTATGTACATGTAGTTACAATAATGTACCAAGGGTCTGAGTCATAAACCCATACTGTAACCTGGCATGGTAACATATTTTAAAGTTCTACTACATTTATGACATATCATTGGGTCTTGGATTAAGAGCTGTATAATTGGCAATCATACATTATCTTGTTTATCAGTTTTATATATATTATTAATCAAACACTCAAGAAGAAAAAGAAAATCCTGTAAACTTTTTTCATGCATATATGGCTGAATCATAATTTCAGTTACAGATGCTTACCTTTACTTTAGGGCCTGGAGACTGTGTTGATTTCTTGTCAGAGAAGCAGAGACGTCGTCTATTATTCTTTGGTGTTTTTGTTGTTGAGACATTCACATTTTTATCTTGTTTCTTAGATCTAGGCGTGCATCCAGACTTGGTGGGAGTAAGGCTATTTCTGTTTCTTTTCAGTGCACTACTGCCACTTTTACTTGTAATAGAACGGTATTCTATCTGTATAGACAAGTTCTTAAAATCATTGGAGGCAGAATCTGTTAAAGATGTTTTTGACTGTTCATATTTTTTACTGTTTGTTGAAACTGATTTGACAGAATTGTAACATTTTGCACATATATATACATCTTCATTCGTATCGAGAAATTTTTTCAACAGATCAAAATCAAGGCTGTAAGTTTTGGCTATAATATCTATAAAATCAACATCACTGATGTTAGAAACCTTTCTTCTTCTTTCACTTTTCAAATTCTTGTCAAACACGTGTGAACAATGTAAACAAACACTACTTTCCCACTCCATTGCACATCTTTTGTTGTGGGATTACTATGCTCCTCCTTCTTTTGGCGCCATCGTGTATGATCGAAAATACCCACAATGCAAGGCGTCGCAATTTCCCGGTCTGACGCGTTTTTACCGTGGATGCATTCAGGCGTTAATGTAGTGATCGATAGGGATCGTAATATAACGACTGGATTATTCGGGTTAGGTCCTCAAAGACCTTGTGGATAAATATTCCTTAGCAACTTCACCAATTATACATGATGGTCTTGCAGTATAGTTTTAGTTATTGCCGTCGTTTATCACCCTAATTACGTGTTATAGTGTCTTTGTAAATTACTATTACTGTTTAGTCCTTTTTTTGTAATACCCTTTTTTGCTCATTATTTTAACATCCCGCAATTGTGGTATTGTGCTATGGTTATTTTTGTACTCTTGTCTTTTAATTTTGCCTATTTGCTTTGGTCTAATATGCCATTTTGTTTTCTTTGTTGACATTTTTGTCTTTTTTTATTGTGATAAAGATTATAACACATTGTTGACTGCTGTACCTCTTTTTGTTGAAATTTTATCTATCATGTCTGTTTGTTTTTTTCACACATTGTTGTCAATATATGTGACTGTCATACAAGTGAGAGGTTAGACTAGCTATTCAACTAGGTTTATTTCTTCCTTTTCGATATAAGGAAATGCCTGAAACAAGTCAGGCATATGAAATTTGTTTCCACTTTTGATGTGTTTCCATTTGACAAGGGAATTTTTCGTTCTGAATTTTCCTATGAGTTCGGTACATTTTTTATAAACAAAGAATACAATGATGTTCACAATAATAAGCCTGGAATCTTTTATGAGATATTTTTATGTTGTACGTCTGTTTTATTTAGAGCAGTCGATTGTGTTAAATTTGTGTCAGTTTTACAAAATTTAACCCCTTTTCCTTTCATCGCCTATATCAAAATGTTTATAAAAATAAGGAGATTGATACGATTTGATAGTTGTTAAAACTATCAACCAAAGTTAAAATATGATGGATGCAATTAATTATAAGCAACTGTACGGCCTTCAACAATGAGAAAAACCTAAACCGTGTAGTCGTCCCCGACATGACAAATATGAAATAATGCAATTGAGAAAACTAACGACCTAATTAATCTGTTGTGTCTTGTGTACTATTATTTGTCTGTTTGTCTTTATATTTTTTAGCCATGGCGTTATCAGTTTATTTTCAATCTATGAGTTTGACTGTCCCTCTGGTATCTTTCGCTTCAATATAATCACAGAATCATTAATTATTTTTCTAAACAAGATAATTAAATAACCAAAACTCCATCCTAGATTATCAAATAATCACTGTAAAAATAGCTAAGTAATCACAAAATTATAAACCCCATGAGAAGGCTCTTTTGTCAGATATAATTTTGCAACAATAATAATAGTCTGACTTCATGCTTTAGAATTTTCTCCTTGTACTCAATCACTCCAAACGTGTATATAAAGTCCTTATATTTTGTCAACCTTTTTCAATTCTTATACATTTTGCCTTCCAATGGTTTGTATTAGCGCAACTCTTTTATTTTAAATACCTACATAGGAAAAATTGCGACATATGTTTTCATATGTTTAACATATGTTTTTCATATGTTTGAAAACATATGTAAACATATGTTTAGGCCCGACATGAAAACATATGTTTTTGATCATATGAAAAACATATGTTAAACATATGAAAAACATATGTTTATAAAATCATATGAAAAACATATGTTTTTCATACATGTAAACATATGAAAAACATATGTTTTTCATATGTTTTTTATAAACATATGTTTTTCATATGTTTTTATCCCAGACCTAAACATATGTTTTCATATGTTTGGCCTAAACATATGTTTTCATATGTTCGGCCCAAACATATGTTTTCATATGTTTTTATATTGGTTCTAAATATATGTTTTTTTATGTTGTTTTTTTTAATTTTTCAAATGCATTTATTTTTTCATGTATATGTATTTTTGTTTGGTTTGTTTTTTATGGTAATGTTTTTGATGTTTTTCTTCTTCATCATCTTTATTTTCTGTCAGGAACTCATTTTGAGTGTAAATGCTTCAATATGACGATTTGTTGTTTTGAAAAGTAAATAACCCCAAATACTTGACTCCACAGAAAATACATGGCAAAATCAAAAGCTCTAACAAATATAAAAAACAACTGTATAAATTAGCATTCCTTTTTTGCAGAAAAATAATTATCACAGTCGGTGCTCCATAATTTGTTTTGTATATCTAGTAAAACTTTTTTTTATTAAGTTGTTGTCTCTTCTATTTTCACATTTTTGGCTCTTTGACATACCCCATTTCTTTTGTCTATGTTCTATTTTCATATGTTTGTCTCTTTGACATATCCCATTTCTATTGTCTATATTCTATTTTCATAGTTTTGTCTCTTTGACACACCCCATTCTATGTTTGCCTCTTTGACATACCCTAATTCTATTGTCTATATTCTATTTTCATCTCTATGACATACCAAATTTTTATTGTCTATATTCTATTTTCATATGTTTGTCTCTGTGACATACATCATTTCTATTGTTGATAATCTATTCTAATCTGATGTCTGTGATATTTCTATTGTCTATATTCTATTTTCCTCTGATGTCTGAGATATTTCTATTGTCTATATTCTATTTCCCTCTGATGTATGTGATATTTCTATTGTCTAAATTCTATTTCCCTCTGATGGATGTGATATTTCTATTGCTATATCACCATACACATTGATATGTAATTGTCTACACTGCTAGCTATTACAGGTGCTAGTGTATGCAGCCCCTTTTGTGGCCCTTAATGGCTTGCTGTTTCATGTGAGCTCTGTTTTGAAAACCATATTTTGACCTGTTATGGTTTACTTTTACAAATTATGACCTGGATGGAGAGTTGTTTCATTGGCACTAATACCACATTATATCTATAATTAAGAAAGACAACTAGATTGACTTTTGAGTTCAATATTGTATTAATTTAAAATGAATGTTCTTTGGTTCTTTGGTTCTGTTTCTTTACTTTTCAGTTCCTGCAAATAAAAATAACAGAACAGAGTTTCAATGTCCACTGAGTTGCACATATTTTATATATCAAGGGGCAATAATTTAAAAAAAGGCACTTGAATAAAATTATAAATAAAAAAGTTCTTTTTCTTGTATACGAAATATTTCAAACAGACCTTCAAGGGCATTACTTACAGTATACTATGTGTTTTATAAAAAATTGAACTGATGAGAGCTCTTACAAGGCCATTTTCCTTTATTTAATATTTTCAAGGGGCATAACTCTTTCGAAAATAGTCAATCGGTCAAAAGTAGTGAACTTGACCAAGATATTGCTGATATTAAAGTATAGTATGAGTTTTATATAAATCTGGCAAGAATTGCACCTGCAAGACAAATATAAACACCTTACAATCATTCTATAAACATATTTTAAATTAATGGCTGCCATACAATATGTAGTTTTAATTTTTCAATGGTTCACATTTTGCATCCTTAAACAAGTTGAAGGTTTATACTTTATGGTATGGATTTTGATTATTGTTCATTGCTGAACACTTCAACAGTGACCAGTAAATGTTTTATCTTCGTTCTTTAGTTTTTTAATTGAGAGTTGTCTCATTGAGAATCATACCCCATCTCCTTATATCAATATTCTATACGCTCTACAGTTAAAAGAAAATTATTAAATTAATTTTTCTTGTTTATTTTAATGTACAGTGGCAAATATTTAATGTATATTCAAGACGAGAACAACTTTTGATCATGTTAAATATACAATTCATAATATACAGTCTGTGATGCAAATGCTATAATTATTTGAGCTTCTCATTTCTCATGCGTGTGCAGCAGAAGCAGAGGAGACGGGTAAGGATTTCTGAATGCATACTTGACATCAGAAAGACAGAAAAATAAACAACTGTATACATGTACAATTACACAATTGAAAAAGTTTTGAATAGATAACATTAAATTATTTAAATCAAATGCAATTCTACATATGAACTTACTTTGATACCAGTTTTTTTTTTACAGGACATCTGCACCTACATGTACATGAACATCATAACATGTACACCAGTGATTCTTATACTGCACTTTCCTTTCATTTGGTAACAAGCTAAAATTATAAATTTTAAGTTAATCCAAAAGTCCAGACAAAAACTAGATGTAGTATGAACTGATGCTCACTAATTAATACTTTTTAATTTTGAGTTAATGGAAACAATTTATAAACAAACAACAAATATATGTATAGCATGAACTTTCTCATATATCATTTATATATATAATAAACTATTTTTCTGCCTAAGTTTAAAAAAATCCATTTAGGCATTAACTCCGGTTAATTAAATCTTGATTTGCTGTTTCATCTATAGGCAAAATTGTTGAAATACAACGTTTATATATAAATATTAAACTCATGAACATACATGTAACATGTTGTCATTTGTGTTACCATCTGTATACTTTATGTATTTAATAAAAGAACATTGTTTCAATGTACCTCACCAATTGATGGATACATGTATATAAAATTTGCTGTCAAAAAGCAATAACCACAACAAATAAGTATGTTCTTTTTTTAACATTAAATTATAAAAATAATCTACGAGAAAAGTAGACATGTGTGGGATGCAATTCCTTACAAATTCAATATCTATTTCCAAGAGGCAAAACTCCTGTAAACATATTTTATTAATAGCCTGTTAAGTTTCTCTTTATCTTCTTTAGTTCTTGCTCAAAACACAAAAGAGGAAAAGATTGCAAAATTTACGAGAAAGTTGTTAAAAATTTACTATAAAGGGCAACAACTGCTTAAGGGGTCCATTAAAAATTTGGTTATGTTGATCATTGTAGATCTTACTTTGCTGAACATTTATATTGCATGAAACTTTTCAAAAATTAAAAATTTGAAAAATTTTGAAAAAAAAAGGAATCCCTTAAAAAAGTTGTAAACAAACTATCCCCCCCTCAACTTATTAAAATCCCCCTTGGAGCAATAACCCTTAAACTCAATCCCATCCTTTCTTTTGTAGTATGGAACCTTGTAGTACAATTTCAGAGAGATCCATACACTCGATGGCGGATCCAGAAATTTTCATATGTGGGGGCCCAGTGACTGCCTAAGAGGGGGACTGATCCGGACATGCTTCAGTGTTTCCCTATATAATCAACCAGAAAAGAGGGGGGGGGTGGAGGGGGCAGGGCTGCCTGGGCCTCCCACCTTAATCTGCCTACATGTATGAGTCACTTAAACACAAGTTATTGTATGGAAACTAGAAACATGCTTCTTTTTGGCCCCTAATTCCTGCATATTTTGGGCAACTAACCCAAAACTCTATCCCAGCCTTTCCTTTGTTATATGGAACATTGTGGTACAATTTCAGAGAGATCTATACAATTACACACAAGTTATTGTCTGGAAACTAGAAAAATGCTTGTTTTTGGCCCCTTATTCCTAAACTTTGGCCCCATGACCCCTAAACTGAATCAAAACCTTGTACTTGTGGTTTTAAACATTGTGGTACAATTTCAGAGCAATTGAAATACTTATAAACAAGCTATTATCATGATTATCCTGAAACTAGAAAAATGCTTGTTTTTTGCCCATTTTGGGCCCCTAATTCCTAAACGGTTGGGACTTCCGACCATCATCCCCAAAATCATCCCAACCTTTTTTTATGGTATTGGACCTTCTAAACAAAATTCATAAAGATTTATGCACTTAAACCTAAGTTATTGTTCGGAAACCAATGTGTCTTCAGACGCTGCAGATAACGACAACACCTTACCATTATACAATCCCCAAAAATTGTTTGTGGTCGTATAAAAAGAACAAGCAATGGAGTGTATATAGAGCTTCCAATCCTATTTTCAATAAAATGGTCCAGTGGAAAAAATATTTTTTCACAGCTTACACGAAATCAAAATGTGTAAAATGTAGATAGTCTGACAACAACAAAATATTCAAACAAAGTTATCCTTTTTATTACATGTACATACCTCTCGTCATAAAATAATTGCCGGCTGCTCTTTATATGCACATAAATCAATATGAAAATCTATGAATCCATCATATAATCTAGAAAGCAATGCCTCAGAGAATTCCATTCTGTTGCTTAGCTTCTTCTTCTTCTTGAAGTACATGTACTTCCATAGAAAATGCTAAAAGAAATAATGTAAAATGAAATCAAGTTAAAATATCTGACAAATTGCCTTGAATATTTTTATACATGTTATATGGCAAAATTGGCTTATTTTGATCTTTTAAAACAAGACCAACAGATCTAGACTTGCCCGGAAAAAAATTATACTAGTATATACATGTATAATATAAAAGTATTAAATTATTTAAATGTTCTAATCCATCTTATTAAATCCATATGCCTGTTGTATGAATTCAATGGTGTATCAAAGTGGTTAAATTTGATCTCTGACTAAATAAGTTCTTGTTATGATTTACAAATGTATAATGCCAATCTTTTTCATCAGTTAACAGTACAAATGTACATGGTAAAGGGGATAACTTAATTCAGGAGCCTGTAACTCAGTGGTTGTCGTTTGTTTATGTGTTACATATTTGTTTTGTGTTCATTTTTTGTACAAAAATAAAGCCCTAAGTTTTCTTGTTTGAATTGTTTTATATTGTCATTTAGGGACCTTTTATAGCTGACTATGCAGTATGGGCTTTTCTTATTGTTGAAGGCCGTACAGCAGTCTGCACGGTTAGCCACTAGTCCGATGCCCCAGACTAGTAAAATTTCATTCGGACTAGTAAGTTTTGCAAAAATTTGTTTGGACCAACAAGAAAAATGTCAGGATATTGGTCTTCGGACCAGTAGTTGAAAAAGTTTTTGGTGCAGACTGGTACAGTGCCCTATAGTTGTTAATTTCTGTGTCATTTTGGTCTCTTATCATATGGACAGTTGTCTCATTGGCAATCATACCACATCTTTTTTTTTTTATATTAAATAAGTTATTAGTGAAAATAACATGCATGTTGTTATGCCAGATAATTTCATGAGTTGTCAACTCTTCGTTTTTAAAATTTTCTTCGGTAGTAACATATATTTATTGTTTTTGGTGTGCACTAGGGAATTTTTGAAACTTTATATGTGCAGTAACTAAATACACAGCCTTTATAACTAATTTTCAAATTAAATGTATACATTTTTAATCAACCATGGTAACTTCTTTAGTCAATGAGACCAGGGATTTCAAGGGATTAAACTTAACTGTAACATTTGTACACGTATAACATGTAAGGTCTACAGTGTAGTTATCATGGTTATTACAGACATGTATTAATGTATTACATGTGTTATATGAGACAGTTTGGTAATTACTGAAAAGCAAGGGTGTGTTAAATTTTAACCTTGTCCATACGTCAGTACATACATTTTGTTGTATGTCCCAAAAAATTGGGTGGTCACTGGTGTTACTTTTACCTTTCTTCAGTTATGCATTGCTGAATTTTTATTGTTCTGTTCTCTCTAATTTTAGTTTGCCTCAACCAAATGTTATGAAACTTATACACACCGCTTATTTCCACATTTATAAATTCAGATTGAGTTCATATTTGGTGGCATCACTTTTACTGTTCTTGACTTATACCCTTTACAAATTGAAAAATGACTGATTTTTTTTGTTTCCGTTTTCTTATTGTAGTTTCTGTTTGTTTTGACCAAATGCAACGAAAATTACACACAATGCTTATATTAAACCACATAAAATTTACACTTTGTAACACAGATCAAGTTTTGAATTCTAGAGGAATTACTTAATATACATTTCAAGAGTTATGCTCCTTTACAAATGAATTAATAAAATTGTTGATTTTTTGTTTCCACTCTTTTTTGAAATTTGAAGTTACATGTACATGTATACATCATGTACATAATGATGTTTAAATTTGGTCAGTGTACATGTAAATGAGATCAAGACAAGGTCAAATGAACCTTGATCATGTTGATAGACACAGACTTGCAGACTTATTCATGCCCTATTATAATTATTGCATACATTTTAAACCAAAACCTGAACTATTTTGTATGCTGTAGTTACTACTAGTATCTGGAATAAACCTTAACCAGGCAAGGTTTGGTGGTACACTGTGTAAATAACTTGTTGTTATCTTTGAACTAGTTATCAGTAACTAAGAGGTAACTCTCAAATCTGGACTTCGAGGTTATTTTTGTTGTGCCTGTGGTGATGTATAAATACCCTGTCTGGTTTATGTTTTTGTTAGATGTCTTTTTGCTTTGTACATGTACATATCTGATGACAAATGTGTTAAGCCCTTTTCACACCACTATCCAAGGTTAGGAGGGGGTTTAATTTGGCACCAACAAACTGGTTTGACTCCATCACATCCTGTACATGCTGTATGTTTCTGTCCCAAGTCAGAAGCCTGTTATTTAGAAGTTTATGTTGTAGTTTGTTGCTATACTAGCAGGGTTGGCAAAGTATTACCCACCCGGGTTTTACTGGGCGGGCTGGGCAATACTCCCAGAAACGGGTAATACTGGGCAATACGAATTTTTAAGCTTATTTCCATACAAAATAATGAAGACTTGTTGTAGTTTCATAGTATTATAGCTAAATATATACATTTTATACAGATAATCATAGAGAGTCATTTCTAGCAGATTAAAAGTTCAAGTTCATTCCTTCTCCACTTAAATTCTATGTAGGCAAAATGCAAGATTTGCCCAATTCCTTGTTAATTTTTAAGGCTTTGTTTCAATAATCTAAACATTTTATTGCAGTGTTTATGAGGAATGTAAATTAAATTGCTATATATATGCAATTATGATTGCTAAACAAACACCCTAGAGGGTCTTGTCATTAATTCTTATAGAAATGAAAAGGCTGATTATTGTTATATTAACATATCTGTGTTCTAATCTGAATTATGACTTATTAATGAGTTTTGTACATTTATACTTTCTTACATGTAATTTTTAAATACTTTATACTAGCTATATTTAGTTGAAGAAAAAAATTTCAGAGCTGTTAGAATAATTCTTTCTCAAATTTATACATTTGTACATGCATGTATCATAAGACTCAAACAAGTAAACTTGTTTATAATTAAAAATAAGTTTATATATATGTTAAATGTATTGTATTTGTGTTTGATTAATACTGAATCCTTTTTAAAATTCAGTCCAGTATCTTATATTACCCAGTATTGCCCAGTATTATCCAGTAAAACCCAGTAAAACCCAGGTTTTCCCAGTATTTCCCACTGGGCTGGGCACTACTCATAAAACCTGGGTTTTTGCCAACCCTGTATACATTGTACTAGTACATGTATATCATATTTGTTTATTTGTTCCTTGTTTTGTTTAAAAATCATTATCAGTCTGTAAGTTCCTTCATTTGACTTATAAAGCTGACTTTGCATTATGCACTTTGCTCATTGTTGAAGTCACTTGTAAGATACAAATGAACATGTAGTCCAAATTATTATGACGTCTAGAAAGGCTATTTTTAATTTTTGCATTGACGCAGTCATTATGCGACATAGATGTAAACAAGAGTGCACACACTGAAATGTCTCGCCTTCTTTACTAATCATTGATATTATGTTGATAGTCCTAAGTATAAAGCTTTATAACAACTGTCACATAAACTTAACATTAACCAAGATAGCTAAACAAAGACCAATGAATCATGAAAATGAGGTCAAGGTCAGATGAACCATGCCAGGCAGACATGTACAGCTAAAGCTTCCATACAACAAATATAGTTGACCTACTACTTATAGTTTAAGAAAAATAGACCAAAACACAAAAACTTAACACTGTGCAATGAACCGTGCAATTGAGGTCATGATCAAATAAAACCTGCAGGACTGACATATAGAGTATAATATATTTCCATACACCAAATATAGTTGACCGTTGGTATATAATATTAGATAAAAAGACCAAAACTTAAAATCTTAACTTTGACCACTGAACTGTGAAAATGAGGTCAAGGTCAGATGACATCTGCCCGCTAGACATGTACACCTTACAATCATCCCATACAACAAATATAGTAGACCTATTGCATAAAGTATGAGAAAAACAGACCAAAACTCAAAAACTTAACTATAACCACTGAACCATGAAATTGAGGTCAAGGTCAGATGACACCTGCCAGTTGGACATGTACACCTTCCAGTCCTTCCATACACCAAATATACTAGCCCTATTGCTTATAGTATCTGAGATATGGACTTGACCACCAAAACTTAACCTTGTTCACTGATCCATGAAAGAGGTCGAGGTCAAGTGAAAACTGTCTGACGGGCATGAGGACCTTGCAAGGTACGCACATACCAAATATAGTTATCCTATTACTTATATAATTATAATAAGAGAGAAATAAACACTACAAAAATTCTGAACTTTTTTTTCAAGTGGTCACTGAACCATGAAAATGAGGTCAAGGACATTGGACATGTGACTGACGGAAACTTCGTAACATGAGGCATCTATATACAAAGTATGAAGCATCCAGGTCTTTCATCTTCTAAAATATAAACCTTTTAAGAAGTTAGCTAATGCCGCCCCCGTAGCCGCCGGATCACTATCCCTATGTCGAGCTTTCTGCAACAAAAGTTGCAGGCTCGACAATAAAATTAAGTATAATAGCTTTCAAGACTTCATTATTATTTAGACTACATTTGTACTTGTATTTTAATTTATAATTGTTGGCAGGCCTTGGAGGCTGAGTGTAAAGTGGTTGGTATGTTTATATCTTGTTCTACTGTCTGATTTAACAAGATCTTTAGGGTAAATTGCTATGTGTTGGTGTATGATCTTATAGAATACCACTAGTTTTGTTTGTATTCGTCTCAATTCTAATGTAGGCCACTGTAGGTGATCAAGCATATTTAAGACAGAGCTGGTATTGTGATATACCGGTTCTCCAGTTTACAATCAACAGTCAAATAGTTTTTTTGTGAAAAATTTGCACACACATCTTCCTGTTTTTGGCCAATTATAATAATAAAAAAGGTGCATTATTATATTTACCATTCGTTGCCCTTTTAAGGTACATAAATGTACGTAATCCATGAAAACAAAACACTTTCATGCTTTCGACATTTCGAACTTTCGTTGCGTTGACTTTCTCTAGACTTTCATTTCTATGTTTCGTTCCCCGGTTTCTTCTAGTTAATCGACAAGTCACTCAATTCAATTTATCTGTTTATAAGTAGAAGAAGAAGTAGAATCTATCTCTGTCTATTCTTAAAACTTAAATAAACAGCTGTAGACTGCTGCAGATGATCGCGTGAGCGTCCATGGTTTGCGTCATAGTGGGGTCTCACTAATTAGCGACAACAAGCGTCAAGAAGCGACAACAAGCGTCAACAAGCGACAAGAAGCGACAACAAGAATTATTTTAGCGACAACAAGCGACAAGAAGACTATTTAGCGACAAGAAAACATTTTTTTTTATTAGATATAAAGAAATTTGTATTTAATGTTTTTTTTTTAAATATACGAGCAGATATGTCTAATTAAAATGTTTTATTATATAGATAGACAAAGAAATGAAACATTTGTGAGGAAGAAAGAGATTGTGAAGTTTATATTAGTATATTGGTAGATGAAGAAATTTAACATTTTTGAAGAAGAAATTAACACAAGGAAAAGTAATCTCATAATACAATAATTAAACGTAATACTGGCTGTTATACATAATAGATGATAAAATATTATGTAAATAATGTTTCATTTTTTTCTATCTGACAATTTTAACTTTCTTGTCGCTAAAATTATTTTCTTTTGCATATTCTTTTAATATTTATTGCAATAATTAATTTTAATTAAAAAAAAAATGTTTTCTTGTCGCTAAATAGTTTCTTAATTGTCGCTTGTTGTCGCTAAAATAATTCTTGTTGTCGCTTCTTGTCGCTTGTTGACGCTTGTTGTCGCTAAAATTCTTGTTGTCGCTAATTAGTGAGACCGTCATAGTGTACAAAACGATAACGGTGAAAATATTTCCGAGTTTTCATGGTTTTCGAATTCGACGTGCCAAGTACGTAATACGAGGGTCTGGAATCAAAAGTAGGGATTTAAGAAAAGGGAATAAGAAAAAAAAATGCAGAATAAATAATAAAAAATAAATAATAAAGAACAGAGAGAGAATAATGGGATAATCAATAAAAAATAATTTAGAATAAAGAACAAACTATAAAAAGTAAAGAATATTTATTCATTATTCATATTATTATCTATTAATCATAACTCATTCACTTATTTTACATTCTTATTAAATTAATTAGAAAGCTCTGCTGTTAGGATGATAGGCTTCAATACTAATTTAGACATTTTCTCCAATTTTCATTAATGTATTTTAAAACATATGAAAACATATGAAAATCATATGTTTTTCATATGTTTGTAAACATATGTTTACATATGTCATAAAACATATGTTAACATATGTTTGCTAACATATGTTTTCATATGTTTCAAATCATATGTAAACATATGATTGTAAACATATGTTTATCATATGTTTGTCCTAAACATATGAAAAACATATGATTTTCATATGTTTTTCATATGTTTTGAAAACATATGATAAACATATGTTGCAATTTTTCCTGTGTAAACAATCAATGAAACTGTTTATTATTATTTTTATAAAATATGCTTCTAGGACAATCCAACAGTGTTTTTCCTTTTGAGAGCCGTATTAACATGCCAATGGTATGATTTGAATCTCGTATAAATGACTAAGGCTTATTTGAGGTGTTGTCGGAGGGGCCCTGATCCCGAAACCCCGAGGTGCGTATATTAACGAAATTCATATCCCGATATCCCGAAATTCAATAAAAATATTCCCGCATCTCGTAAGGCTCAATCCCGAAATCCCGAGCTTCAAAACACTCGATCCCGACGTCCCGGTTGAGTCCTGCCTCCCTCTAATCTCTACCCTACTTTCATTTAGGCCAAATCACTACTTTCAATTTCAACAATAAATTTTTAATGTCCCATTTATGGGCATTATGTTTTCTAGTCTGTGCGTCCGTCCGTTCGTTCGTCCGTCCGTCTGTCCCGCTTCAGGTTAAAATTTTTGTCAGGGAGTCCAACCGAAACTTAGTAAATATGTTCCCTATGATATGATCTTTCTAATTGTAATGCCAAATTAGAGATTTTATCCCATTTCATTGTCCACTAAGCATAGAAAAAAAAATCTGATATGGCATCCGTATACTATATGGACACATTCTTGTTTCCAGATGCTTTACTTATTTCAATTATATGCACCTGGTATCACCCCTTTGATAGTAAATATTTCAGAAAACAGAGAGTCTCTATATATCATAGAAGCTGTATAGTCGTAGTTTACATGTAGATAAACCCGAAAAATAGTTGTCTCTCAAGAGGTATAATAGTTGTGATTCTTGCGATCTAAAAACCATGATATGGAAAACGCTCTGATTGGCTAATTTATTTTTCATGCTTGTAATCTATCATACGATTGGTTGTTTTTGGTGCATTTTTAAAAAGTCTTATCTATGACTAAAAGTCAGTCTGATGACGGAAAAATACCCGGACACCTATTTTGTCGTTTTTCTCCCAAAATAACTCAATCTGAATAATCATAAAAATGGATGACAAATGCGACTATGCACGTTACCTCAAGAACACAGAGGCATGATGATTAATTTATTGTGGAAGGAAGAGAAGCGGCACACAAAATGAGGTCTTCTCGTTTAATAGTATAGAAGATAATGTATAAACCGGCTGTGTAACAAACATAAAGGTGTTATTATTTCAGTTCATGTTCATAAAAAAAAGGATGTATAAAAAAGTTTATTTCATAATGTATTTTTTTACCTTGCCGACAGTGTATGTATTTGTCGTGCCCCCTTATCTAAGAAGTATAACTATAGTTGAACGTTTCTATTGGTGGATTTATTCTATGGACATTATGTTGAAAGATTGGTTCTGATACTCGACCACTGTCAGAGCCAACGCAAGTGAATTATATTCTTGACTGCAGCAAGGATGCATTATGCTCAAGAACTATTTTATATATGTGCGGAATAACGGAATTCGGATTATTAAGTCATTGTGTGGCATGAACTGATACTTCGATAAGATAGGGGGTACGAAATCTTTGTTTTTTTTTGTTTGTTGGCAAATTTGATTATTTGTGAATTGTTTTAATAAAAGGTCATATTCATTGAAAGATTGTTTTATGTTGTAAATTTAAGTCCGCGCATAGACTTGTTGTGAATGTAGGATTGTATTCTACACAGTCGGTGCCTTCATACTTTAATATATCTATTATATATTATTTGCTATTTAGGGGTTTAGTATACGTTTTTCGGGGCTCTTCTATTTATTCAGATGTTATTTTTTTTATGAATTGACTGCAGATTTGCGTCTAGCGTGAAAGGTCAAGTTTGCCTGCGCATGGACGTTAATCTACGTCAAATGTATTTATTAGGAGGAATTTAAACTTTACTCAATTGTTTTGGGAAGGTAGTAACCGGAAAAGGTTCCTTTTGTTCATGTTAAAATGATTGAAAGTTTCAGAGTGTGAAAGTTGGCCTTCCACTGGTGCTCTCTTTAATATGGATAATTTACGGTGTTTTATGATGGACTATGTTTATTTGTAGATGGTCAAAGATTGATGCTGTGTGGATTGCGTGTGATGATGATAAAAAAAAGTGTGCTTAACCCAATTTTGAAGTTGCCAAAAAAAAGTACACGAATACATTATTTTAAATCTTATACCTGTAAATTGTATACATGACAGTAGATACATGTCTTATGATTCACCCATGCATATGACCAGTTGAACACTAGTATACTGTTGAAACTGCCTGGATATAATAGACACATAGAAAGTATTAGCTTTACTCTGGCCATACATCGCTACCATAAGCTTTGATGGTGCAGTAGTTAAAGCTGGAAATATAGTAGGATTATGAATAATATTGATACGTGAACTGAGATTCACAGTATGGCAGTATACATATAGATATATACAACTCGTATACATCAACCTAACAATGTTAGATCTGTAAATTTGCTTTTGCAAATTTTTTGTTCTTCTCTCGCCGGGATTCGAACCCTTGCTACTGAGATATCGTGACACCAAATCGTCTGCACTGTATCCGGTGCGCTAGACCACACGACCACCTCCAAGTTGGCTTCACAATAATAAAGCTTTCGGTGGCTTTCAGCATTGCACCGGAATGGCGGCAAATACCACAGCAGGAAATCCGACGACCAACTAGAGGGATGAGACGCAGTGTTGAGGCCTGCATCCAATCACGTGGTGGTTTCACCTGATATTGAATATTGAACTATGGATATCGTTTACAGACTTACAATGGACGTGCTCTAAGTGAAATGACAATAGTATCATGCAAAGCGAACTCAGAAGGTCCATACTTAAAATGGACATGTTTATTGTTTAAACTGGGCTTGTGGTTTTGTGACAATCTATTCATTAAATTATCATTTTTGTTGCAATTTGTTATGTTTTTTTAAAAGCTAATGTGATGTCCTAACAGGCTGCATTACTATTTTTGCCACCATTTGTTCCGGGATCCCATGACCCTTACCGTAATATTTGTCAATTCGAAAAAACGTGGGGTGCTTAACGTTTTTCTTTGTGTATATATTAAATTTCTTTTGTACAGTCCAATAAATTTCAGAGACTGTTTACACTTGGAACACAAGGAAAGTTTTTCGGCTAAATAACCAAGTTAAACTATGTTCTGTCTGAGTTTGAACGTCTTCTTTTATGGAGCTTTTTTGCCAAATTTTTTCGTATTTTTTTTTCAATGAAATTTCCTTTTTCTATTTTACTAGCGGTAATTTTGGCGACCATTTAGAACGAATGAGTTTCTTAACGAAATTGCATTAATAGTGGTACAATTCCCCGTATTTTCACACATCATCCTTTCTATAAATTGGATTTCTACTTTCAAAACTGCGTGCATCATAAATAAGAATTAATTGTAAAAAAACAACCAAGAATAAAAAAAACTCTGTTATGTATAAGAATATATATAGATTAATCGTACAAATGCTTTCTTATCAATAGAAACAGAACGTTTGAAAGTATATTTTCAAATGTAAAGAATGGGCAGAATAATTGTCGTAAGACGGCGGAGCAATCAATGTCAACTAATGTATTGCATCAAATTTCTCGGCACTATGCATTTAGGAAAAGTTACAGTTAAAAATATTTACCAAAAATAAATGAATTCTTATTCTTTAATCAATTCGCGATTAATAGTACAGCGTAAGGTTTACATGTATTGTGTCGACAACCGCCAGAAACACGATGGAATCTGCTGCATTGACTGATATTTGTGAAAGTTGTTCAACAACATCACGAACGATAACTCGTGGCGTAACGTCATTCGGTATCGTTAAGGTGGATCATCGGTATATATTTCCTCAGATATAATTTTTTTTTGTACTTTGCCAAAATGAAGATTTTACTATGTTTTTTTCAAAAATATAATAAAAAGTATGGGTCACCGTGCAATTTTTCAAGCTATAAGTCGTGCAAAATTGCCCAAAAGTGCATAGATTGTTCATGAAAAAACACTTTTTTGTGAATAAAAAGAAATCTATGAGATAGAATTTTGAAATAAAATATGAGAAGATATGTTTAGTTATATGCTTTAAGAAAATAAAAAGAAAAGAATGATGTCACCGAACTTGTTTTCTTGCTATAAGTTGAAATTGAAAATTTCACTATCATTCCAAATAAATCTTTTACTATAAGAGTCATCTCCCCTTAAAATGACTAAGTTGAAAAATTGTTTTTAAAAACACAAATATTTGGTGTTTGTTTAAACATATTGGATAATGCAATAAATCATTTTTTTTCCTTTATACAAATAAACAATCTTGTAAATCTATCTCCAAATTTGCAGATTCAGGTAAAGAACTAGGCCGATTGTGTACTGCCGAATTTAGTTTATAAAAGATGCCTCAGGGATTGGGTGCGGTTAGCAGTTATGAGTAATATCCGCATCTTTAAATGAAAATTTTGGCCCTAAAATCACGCTAGGTATAGGGTCCGATTGAGAGGCGTTTTTTCGAAGGAATCGGTGCACCTTTTCCGAGTGTATATCAGGTTTTTTTAATGATATAACATGCGATCAGACAGATTGCCTGCTATTTCGCAAGACTATTAGTTATATGCATTACTGTTTATCTTGTTATGAATACTATACATATTTCGTTCAAAATGGGTGTTTAAACGGCGGAAACAGAATACGGAACGGAAACGGAAACGGACAGAACTATTTATCTTGGGAAAATATATGGTGAGAACTAAGAAAATTAATAAAGACTGAAATAACGAAATCACACAGTATCAAAGAAAATAGCAAACAGTTTTGGAAATACATAACAGTTAAAAATAACTATAGGCTACACATAGCATATGTCGCTCATCTAGGTCTATGTGCATCTTCAACAATGGGAACTCTCCAACATTATATAATCAATAGATTCATGACAAAAATCTCTTTTTTGATGATCTGGAATTGTTGACCATTTTCTGTTTACAGTTGCTCTCTATCTTAAGTTTTAACCCAAAACATAAAAGAGGGTAAAACAGTCATTTAAGGGCAATCACTCTTATAAATAGTCTACTTACTATTACAGCAAAATTTGACTTGTTTGTAGAATGATCTTGTCTTGTTGTTTGTTTTTGTCATTTGACGTTTCTATCTATCTTTTATAATTTAAAAGAAGATAATAAGCAAAAACACCAATAAGAGTGGAATAACGATTTCGACTATTTTTACCTCTTTGTATATTTTTGCTATTAAATCTTTTTATCTATTTGTTTTATATTTCAATATAATAGGCAAACATGAAAAAATGGTACAATTCGTCATTTAAGGGCGATAACTTCTATAACAAATCGTCTGACCGTTTTGAGGTGAATGTATATTAGGTAGAGCTCAACATTCTGAACATGTCTACCCGGTCAGCTTTTCTCTATTCATAGCGGTTTTCCGAATAATAGACAACACTTGCGTTTTATCACTATGTTCTATTTTCAGTCATGTCGGCCATCTTGGTTGGCAGGCATAATTATGGAACATTTTTTTTAATACATCAATGATAGCTGTGGCCAAGTTTAACCAAAAATGTCAGACGACTTCTTATAGGATATGTGTTCGGTAAAACTTTGCCCAGTAGTTTCAGAGGGAAAAAAATTGGTAAAAGATAACAGCGACAAAGACGGACGACGGACGTCAAGTTATGAGAAAAGCTCACTTGGCTCATTGGGCCAGGTGAGCTTTACAAAGAACTCTCAACGTATACCATCACGTAAGACTAAGACAGGTCTACCGGCAGAAAACGACCATGACAGGGCAGAAACATTGAATGAACAATTCACTATAATTGTAAAAACTAAAAAGTCATCAACTGAATATGTACCACTAAAGAAACCATTATATTCAAAATAGAAAGACATAGAAATTACTTAAGAAGGGGCGAAACAAATTAAAACATGGACTCAATATATCAAAAGCATGAGGGCCAGACGAAATAAGCCCTAGAATATTTAAAAAATATTAAATGAATGAGCAACTATCATTAGTCACCTTTTTCAACAATCCATCAATACCAGCTCAATACCTGAGGAACGGACAACAGCAGACATTTGTCCATGTGTAATATGGCTAGCCATTCGATACCGCTAAGTTTCCTTAACTTGCCTTATCTGCAGCAAGATGCTCAAAAATGTAGTATGCTCCAACATAATGCGTCACCTAGATCATTATAATATCATCAATGAAAAACATGCTTTTCCTAAGTATTGCAGTTGCGACAATGTACTGTTATCTGTGATTGCCCCAAAAATATCGATAATGACACCAAACACTTATATGTATATAATATTTTGCAAAAGCCTTCGACACAGCCCTGTTTGAACTAAAATTGGAATTAAACAGTTGAGGGATATCAGGTAAAACACTTTGTTGGATTGACTCATACCTATGCTATCACAAGCAAAGAGGTAAATTTTACAAAATCAAACTGGTCAACCAGTCGTTGATTCTGGAGTAACTCAAGGCACTGTCCTGGGTAAGGTGTTACTTAGTCTTGGATATAATCAGGTGTTTGGCCAGAAGAAACATCCAAACGATAAGATGCGTAGTGTAAAATAGAGTATCTTTTAAGTCATAAAAAAAAACAGAGAATAATGATTTTTCTGTTATCTTATCACTACAAAAATCTTAAAATCTACCAGTTTATATACGAGTAACTTTCAAATTTCAACATTCCTTTAGTGTGAATGAATATCAATTCATGTCTTTGTTAATGTTTTTAATTATAGCAATGCTTAAAGCAGCATACTGAATGAATGACAATATTTTCAATTGTACTATTATAAAATAAAATTCACGGCTTCTTGAATTGGATTGAATTGTTAGAGAAAAAATAAGCGGCATGGCATTCAAAGCAACTGTGGACAATTTGATTTTCAGAAACCCTAAGACATGACTGTGGCTAACTTGAGAAGGGCATTGTGCAAATCGTATATCCATGTACTGTTTTCCCGCCAGTTTTTCTCACACCGATTCGTATTTATTGATGTTTAAGTCTAAGAGCGCATACACAAAATATGATAATGCTTTTCCATCGTTAATACCAACAACGTACTTCAGTATTTTAATTGGGTGAGAAAGGCTTTGTACATAGTTAGTGCTTTTGTCAAGTTCACAAAAAACAAAAGTGTATCCAAGTTTCTATATCTAGTTCCCATGTTTCCTTATTTGTTGAAGTCCATACTTCATTGTCCCATCGGGTTTCTCTGACGTTTTCTTTCCATTATAAAGAAAAGATAGAAGGAAAATCACCAATGCAGAAAAAAACAACAAGATTGCCACATCACTAACCCTAATTGAAAGCATTGAAAGCATTAAAAAAGGAAACAATTTGAAAGTAAAAATAACGAAAGCATTTCCCCCCAAAACGTATTACTCCATAACCTATCTAGAATCGAGGCGAATATCCATCTTTTAGACCATGGTCTCAAGTATAAATTGAAATAAATAAACAACTGGAACAATTGCAAGTGGTTTACGCAATTAAATTACGTACAATATGCATGCCCTTATTTGATATTAAATAACGTACAATATGCATGCCCTTATTTGATATTAAATAACGTACAATATGCATGCCCTTATTTGATATTAAATAACGTACAATATGCATGCCCTTATTTGATATTAAATAACGTACAATATGCATGCCCTTATTTGATATTAAATAACGTACAATATGCATGCCCTTATTTGATATTAAATAACGTACAATATGCATGCCCTTATTTGATATTTACGTACAATATGCATGCCCTTATTTGATATTTTAAAAACATAGTCTCATCATTTCATGCCAATCATTTCAAAACTTTATGCTTTAAAATCTTTTATTTTAGTGATGTAGCTAGGTGAAATAAAAAATCACCTTTTATGAGCTATATTAAAGTCTTCTATGCAAAGAAAAGTGTGCGATATGGGGCAAAATTATTTACCATATATCGTTAAAAAAAACAAAGAGTCCGAACAGTTGACAAAAATTCCTAAACCTGACATGACTACATGCGAAATTTATTCTTCTGTTTCCGTTTTCGGTTTCCGTTCCGTATTTCGTGCCGTATTCCGTTTCCGCCTTTTAGCAACACTTGATTACTATTTTAATTAAAATTCATCGTTTAACATTGTCCGTGTTATTTCTTGCAATATTCAAAACGTCCAGGTTTTTTAAAAGACAGTACGGATTTCTTTTTTTTTTTATTTTAAGGCAGCTGATTTGAGTCAACATTTTTCAGTTATATTTTCAATTATACATAAATTACGTTAATATAAATGTAAAATCCGACTACAGACAACGGCATATAGCGAAAAATTTGTGAAAAATACACACCGTAAGAGAAGATAAGGAACATCATCGTCAAAAAAAGGAAAATTAACAATCAAGAACGAAAAATCGTCTCTTTTTGGTACAGAGTTTCCCTCTTGAAACTGAAATATTCAAATTTAGAAAAAGACAATCATTGCTGTCTGTTTAAAAAAATTTAAAGCATGTTCCTTTGGGTAAATTTCCGCAGAAAAAGCAAAAATTCTTTATTATTTAAAACAGACATATCATCAAGGTAGCGGTTTGTGCTTTTAAATATATCTATTACTTCAAACGGATCTTTACTGATTTGGCAACTGTGATTCATAACAATACAAGAACAACAACCAGTCGGTTATTAAAATTAATGGGTGCAATTTGTGCCAGAAGCATTTTACCCGGGTGACCATCATGAGATACATCAATAGGAAATTAAAAGCATACTTAATTCTAGTAAGTGTTTTGTGACTAATCTTTCTGTACTGTTAACTAGTTCCCTTACTTCTATTAACGATCTCTATGTTACAAAGCATACGAAAAATAATGGAGTTAACTTTTTTTTTAGTGTCAAAAACTCTTTGGATATTTTGGATACATTACGTACACGGACTTTTGATGGTCCGTCCAATTTAGTTGACATTTATAATTTTTTGACTCTAAACACTACACTACTACACAATTAAATTATACACAGTTACTGTAGGTCTCTGTGGGTCTTTGAAAAAACTTGCTGCAACTCATAAAAAGACTTTTTCGCCAGGTTTAAGGTATTATTTCTGGCACAAATTGCACCCATTAATTTCAATAACCGACTGGTATGTGTTTAAGAAATATGCTAGGGGGCGAACAATGGACGGACTAACATATTGCCACATATGCAAAATGATTTCCTTTTTGTGACAGGTGATCACCAACAAAATTTTCAAAGTCTCATTTCTACAACAATCCATAACACGCAGATGTCCCCTACCAATAGGACATTACTTAAAATACCATTGGACATATCATCTTGAAACTGCTGCGCATTTATTGTCGCCTTCTTATGTGTTGATTTCATTGTACCGAAGACTGCCGAGTAAGGAATTGTCCTATTACAATCTTTGCCCAAGTATAAGCGATAAATTAAATTCCTGTACTATTTCTTTATGTGGTATTTTCAGTGAAATATTTTTTTTATTTTGTTGTAATCTAACCGTGAATCTAACCCAACGTCAAAATTAAACCTTATAACATTCTTCATTCTATCTGAAGTGTTGACCTATGAGTTTCCTTCTTTGTAAAAACTCTGAATTTGAGCACATAATGTATCTATATCAAGCGCACAAAATAATAAATTCAGTGCACAAAATAATTATTTGTGCTCACAATATATTTTCATTGAGCGCAAAAAATAATAATTTTTTAGCACAATATGATTTTATTGAGCGCACAAAATGTATATTGAGCGTACAATACATGTTTGTCTCTGTATAGGTCTTTAAAGGGGCTCTATACATTTTGAAATATTATGATTAACAACAATGTAAAGAAAAGAAATATTCGTTTGACCAAATAAGTCAAATTTTCGAAATTTTCCAACCAGGTATAACATTTGACAGTTGCAGACGACACAAATTTAGAAAATGTTCCATCATTTGACCGTTGCAGACGACTCAATTTACAATACTCCTTCACCATCGATTCAACTAGTCTGCATGCGACAATCTTGCCGATCGAAGGTGCTAAAGGTTACATGTACCAATGGGACAGGGTAATTGCAAGGTGTGTATTAAATATATATTCCTCTTTTTATACATATCTTTTTATTTATGACCAATAGTCTACATAACTGTTACTGTTAGCTGTAATAGTGGTAGTTAATAAAGTATGGTCATCATACGGCTTGATTGCGGAAGACAATCATGGCTTTGATACGGAAGATTTCCTTTAGTTGTTGTTCCTATTTAATCATCGTACGGCTTGGCTGCGGAAGACGGCTACAGAAAACGGCTGCGGAAGACGACTGCAGAAGACAATGTCTTTGATACGGAAGATTTCATTAAGCAGTTGTTCCTATTTGATTCAATTATTAAAATTTGTATTCAATTATCATTTTTTTCCCCCAAATTAGAACCATAGTGTATTGTATATATATCAATTATGATTACAAATATGAGGGGGTGCAGCGGCATATTCAGCCATTTTTAAAGGGGGTTCCCAACCCAGGAGAAAGGAGGGGGGTTCCAACACTCGGACCTTTCCTGAGGTGGACAGGATTCTTGAATCGAAGCCTGGGAATGAGTGGGAGTTAGGTTTGGGGGAATTTAGAGTCGGGCGGGAACTTAGTGACGATCGAGGGTAGTAAAATAGAAATATTCTGTGCTTCACAAAAAATAGTAAGGGGGATGGAAGTGAGAACAACCCCATGTTCACCCCCTCAATTACAGCGGCGGGAACCAGATGAAGAGGGTAGGAAACAAGCGGCGGTGATAATTTATGCCTCACTGACAAAACAATTGTAAGGGTGAGGTAAGTGGGAATCATTCCATATTCATCCTCTCAATGACAGGGGTCAGTGTATTAAGTCACAAATGAATTGACGAATGAAGTCACTTAATTAATTGAATAATTCTTTTCTTTCAATTTCTTCACCCCAATTCAACAATTTTATTGATAGTAGTACTTTTTAACTCTCAACCAAACATCCAACAAACTTCAAAAATTTGAGTAAATTGATATGCTTCACACAAAAAAATAGTAAGGGGGATGGAAGGGGAAACTACCCCATGTTCGTCCCCTCAATTACAGGGGCGGGAACGAGGTGAAGAGGATAGGAAACAAGCGGCGGGAATAATTTATGCCTCACTGACAAAAAAAAAAGTAAGAGAGAGGGAAGTGGGAATCTTCCCATGTTCACCCCTTAATTACAGGGGTCAGTGTATTAAGTCACCAAATGAATTGATGAATTAAGTCACTAAATTAATTAAAGAATTCTTTTTTTAATTTCTTTACCCCAATTTAACAATGTTTATTGATACTAGTAGTACTTTTTAACTCTTAACCAAACATCAGACAAAGGACTAGGGGCTATAAAGGCCATTTTTGGCCCCACCCCCAAATTTCATTTAATTTGTCATGTTGTAAGTCTATACCATAGACCTTCTGAAAATAATTGAATTTTGGGTCTAGCTCGTTTATTCTGTTGCCTAGCAACCACTATAATGGCGGAGTTAAACTCATCAAATATGATTATTATACAGCTTTAATATATCTATATTTGAAATTGAACCTGTTTAGCATGTAGTGAACTTTACACTTGTACACTATTTAAATATTACATAATTAATTGCACATTTTGGCTAAATTCACTGTTGTTTCTCCCTAGCAACACATCTGACTGTGCCCATGGCAACCGCAATTTGTTTTCTATTTAACAAGATTTAATTTTAAATATATTGCAACAGAAACGCAATTTAAGATGCAAATTGTAAAAAGAAACAAACTCCAAGGTTAATATTAAGGGGGAAAGCAATATTGAAACATCAACAAACAAAACAAAACACCGGGTATTGCTGATATATACAGATTGTGCATCTGATGCTAAGTGGAGTCTCACTTATCAGCGACAAGAAGAATAATATAAAGACAAGACACATTTACCGCTAAGAAATCTTAATATTGATTATATTAAATAAATAGATACAGACACATGCATTAAAGGGTGTTTTCAAACGTCAGTGAATTTCCATTACAGTAGTTATGTTTCAGGAAGGGGTTGGGGTTGAAGGGGAGACACTTCTATTTACACCTTTTTAAGCTTGAATAAGTGAAAAGTTAAGAAAACTATCAGAAATATATGATAAGGACAATAAAGATCCCATAACTTCTTTGACTGTCAACTTGTTTGGTGTTCCCGCTGTGTCTTTATCAACCATTTTTTCTCTTTTGACACTTAAGTATTACTCTTTTACATAAAACCACATGAAACCAAATCATTATGGGAAAAGGTAATTTTTTTTCCTACGCAATTGATGAAAAGGTATCTATTTTTAAAATGTAAAACTGGGTGAGGTGACAAAACAGCGGCTTACCACCTATCAATTAAGTATTGAAGTACACCCCCTCTAATCATATGTAAAGGATCGTTAGGGTTGACTTTTCGAAATTCATCTTATTTTTATTATCTATTTCAGACGTATCATTCTATAGCATTACAAAATTGGAACATGCTACTATATCAAATAAATCTGTATTCTTAAATTTTTTCTATATTCATTACATATATATATATATATATATTACATTGTATTTGTTTTATTATAGTTCTTGTCAATGTGACTAGTTTACTTTTCGCCTTCACTAATTTTAGTGTTGTATGACTTGGTCTTTGATCATCATGACAATATTCATTATATATTCGTCAAAATTATTGTAAACAAGAATGTGTCTTTAGTACATGGATGCCCAAATCGCAAGACTAACAATGGCCAGAAAATCCTGAATTAGGACAGGCCCAAAAATTCGGCAGGCTTAAACATTTTACTTTGAGATCTCAAACCCCCTTTCCCTTTACCTCTAGCCAAAGTAGAAAAAAATCAAACACACAATACACACAGTAAAATTTACTTCAAAAAAAGTTTGAGTCTGATGTCAGATTCAACTACCTTGACCGAAAACTTAAACCTGAAGCGAGACACAAGGACAATCGGACGAACAGACACTTTATTTTTACGCATGATTATAAAACTATTCAAAACATAACCTTTAAAAAGGTAACAGACATGTAGTATGCTTACAGACTTCAGGCTCTTGTTTCTATGCATGGAAAGGTCAATTATCCATATATATATACATTTGCGAAAGCAAATTTACAGATCTTACATTGTTGGGTTGATGTTTGAGTTGTATATAATACATAATGTACACAGCCATGAATCACCATCACTGCTGGTGATCCAATGGATAAATCTGTTGTAGAGTTGTCACTGGCTCAGACGTACTTATTTATATATACATGTATATACGGATATATGGATAGTCTACCTTATATGCCGTTTCCGTTTTCTTACCATCAAATTTTATAGAACTTGTTCTCTATGCACATTACCCAAAAAGACACATACAATTGGAATATAGGTAGTTTCATTTTCAAAATAAATCTCGTGTTTCTCGCCAATAATGGAAATTTAAGTAAAATAATCCCCCCCCCCCTTTCGTAACATAGATCATGGATCTTACCCTAATACCAGAGAGAGAAGATTGTCCCATTCAAACAACAGATTTTGAATTGATAATTAGCAAAAGCATCAGAATTGTACAGATTTTGTTATATTGAAGGTCTATCTAAAATTTCATAATTAAAAAAAAAAAATGTCCTTAAAGTTGTTATTGACTCCCTTACATGTACATATGAAGTTCATTGCTTTCGGATTTTTTAAAGAAATTTAACTAGATAAACTTACGGAAATATAATTAGGAATACACTTTACATTCATAAACAAAAAAATAAGTTTCTATAGGCATAATAATGTATAAACTAAACTTTGTCAGATGAAAAGGTCCAATTTGGACGGCAAATTTCAGCTTTTTATTGCTCCGCTTGGCTATGAAAAATATAAAATAAACTATCGCACCAACCTTGCACCAAAAAGATTTTTTATGAACTTGTCAAAACGTTAAAATTTCTAATTGGTGCAAGCATGGTGCGTTGGTCAAAATTTAGAAAAACCATCAAATTTTCTGTATGCTTATTTTCCCAAATATGACGTCATTTGCACCTACCATTGTGATGTCATTGAACCTTTTTTAGTTAAATAAAAACATTTTTTTTTAAATCATTGACTCATATTCTAATAATTTATGGAGAAAAATCTGCTCTGTTAGAATTTTTATTATCTTGTACATCTGGGGCCATTTTAGGCCATTAAAGCCCCTACTCCTTTAAAAATTTAATTGAGTAAATGGATTGAAGATTTCAGCTTTATCTTTTTTGTACGCCTGTGATTAAAGACGGAACAAATTATGGTAGTTCGTTGTGTGATCGTCTGACTGTCGTCAACATGTCGTACAATAACTACAACCTGCTGTCACCATTTCACATGAAACTTTGGTGAATTACTTATAAATAAATATCTATTGATGTAAACTCCCTATCGATTTTTAGAAAATTCAGATTTAATGTTTTTGATAAAAAAAAAGGGGGGGTTGTAGTTTTCATACTATAGCTCAAAAAGACTCTCACCAATTTCTATGAAACTTTGGTGAATAGTTAAAATCTAATGATGTAAGGTCCAATTTTTATAAACTTCAGATTTTACGTCTGGACCATTTATTGGACCTGATATAAATTCATAAAAAAGGGGGATTTCCAAGTATTCGACGTATGCTCTAAATATGCATGATATATTTGCGACTGTAAATCAAGCAATCAACCACCAAGATTTAATGTATGTGTTACAGATGATTATGTTTAATACAAACAACTGACATTGACCATACACCAATGCTAATAAATGCCGGACCACTTCATCAATAGTTTGAGCACGTTTTATACACACCAAAAGACGGTAATTAAAATGTTCTGTCTTTTTTGTTTAATAGAATTCTGTGATAAATTATGATATGTATGATAAGCTGAAATTAAACAGGACCATTAATCATTCTCAAGATGGTTATTCAGTTGTCAAACAGCTTCTGAAAAATCAGTTTGCAATTGTAATTAATTATTTTTGAATGATTTAATTTACATCATGTGATACTTCTGCTGGTGCAGAACAGTAAGATGCTGGATCATCATAAGTGCTGAGGGATGGAATTAAAAATGTTCTGCTTGTGTACAGTTACTGGTCATTTGGAGTATTAAAACAAATCAAGGTATAATATGTATATATATCAGTTTAAGAATTTGAGAATTAAGAATTGAATGATTCTTTTTATACGTTTGTAGGGTTGTAAAAGCGTTGACCGTGCACACTCCGCGCTTCATATAAAATGTGCACTTCGTTCAACGCTTTTCCACCCCAATAACATTTCAAAAAGATGCCTTCGATTCTCAAATAAAGTATTTGAAATGATGTCATACTGATGTCATAGCTATTTTGGTCGAAGCGTATGGCCAATGTTTTGTCAGAAGGAAACAATGCCTTACAAATACCTAAAAATTAGAAATCTATCGGCAAACGTGTAAAATGTCTTACTTTCAAATGTCTTTAAATGATGAAACATACGAAAGAGAGAGAAAACGGCTTTTTTTACTTAATTTTGATAATGAAGAATGTTGATGTATCATAACAAAGTTTGCGGGATAACAAAATTAAGTCTCACATATTGTTTTTACATTAGACAAGCTCTAAATACGATCGTACATCTACTATTAATCATAGTTTACTCAAAGGTAAGAGTGTCGCTTTTTATGAGAACAACCCCGCTCCCCCTTCTCCGCCCCCAAAGAAAAAAAAATCCATACAATTTATTTCAGCACAAGTTTCCAACGAATAATTAGGAGGGTGCCCAAAGTCCAAAATGTCCTCTAGTTAACGATTTTAAGTTAACGGATAACACACGGCTTCTTTTTTGCACATTTTAGGAAAATCATTATATTTTACAATCATGATTGTCGTCGTAAGTTCCCGTGGTCACGATTTTCTAAATTTCGTGTTTTTACAGGGAACCACCAGATACCGTATTGTACGGAGAATTCAATGTTTTAACATGAAAAATAAAAGTATTGCGTTCAATGTTGGTGGTTAAAACAGTACTTATAATATAGTTTATTTATTGAATATATCATATAACGAAATCGGAAAGTATTTAAGTGATTTTAATATAAGTATTTCAGCATTTTAGTAAGAGTAAAATTTTACCCGAAATTTACCATATTTTCATCGAAAGCAAAATTATTACGTATAATTATCATCACGTTTTTTTTTACTCTGATTAAAGCAATAAGACACAGTGCATGTGTGTGCCAAATTTAATGTGTGAAATAAAAATCGTTTTGAAGATATTAGCAATTAAAAACACAAATAAAGTCAACATTTTGGTATTGATTAAACACCAATTATCTCGTGCCATTAATTATTTTGTTGCTTACACTATTAGGTCATTAACAAGAACAGAGGTCATTCAATACTTTTCCCTTTTGTTGCTTGTTGTGTGGTTGATTTATTTGTTGTGAATAGCCAGCTTACTTTGTAGATTGTCACTTTGTTCGGAGAAATATGTTTTTGTGTCTGTTTTTCAAAACTGTAAACTTTTTATTAAATATAACTTGTTGTTAAAAATTAAATTGTAGTATAAGAATCAAGTCGGTTGGTTTTGTTTCACACCCGGAAGATGGCACATCAAAAAAGTCTATGCTATGGTCTTGTATGCACAGGTGCTTGAGGACAGGATCCTGTATGAGCCCCATATAGTCCCTCCCCCTTTTTTTTAATTTTTTTTTTAATCATTTATCTCAGATTTTTCGATATATATCACTTATTTGTACCATATATATACTAATATACCATATTTATACTCTAAATATGCATGTTTACTATCAACGTGAATCTCGACTATAGAGCGAAGCGAAGTTACAAAACAACGACATCTGTGTGGTCTTCAGCTCAAGAAGGATAACTCCACCTGAAAACGCGGGAAATTAGATGAGTTCCGGGGTAAATGCAGGGAAAGAAAACATATGAGAATTTCGAATGTGTACATTTCGAAAATCTCTGACTTTTTCTACCCCGGAACTCATCTAATTTCCCGCGTTTTCAGGTGGAGTTATCCTTCTTGAGCTGAAGACCACACAGATGTCGTTGTTTTGTAACTTCCGTTGATCGAAGTTGAATGGACAAAAAAACTGCAACACCGCCAGCGAAAAAACTTATTAAAAGTGTTTAAACAGTAATATATTATGTCTGGATATTGATATTCAATAAGGATAATTATATGGGAACAGCAAGTACTCGTTGACTAAATCGGTAAGAGACATTTTATTAGATTTTTAAACAATTTTTCCTGACCATTGCCCCAATTTCTTGAAACGAAGTTGGCAACCTTTCGCTTCGCTCTATAGTCGAGATTCACGTTGAAAGTAAACATGCATATTTAGAGTATAAATATGGTATATTAGTATATATATGGTACAAATAAGTGATATATATCGAAAATCTGAGATAAATGATTAAAAAAAAAAATTAAAAAAAAGGGGGAGGGACTATATGGGGCTCATACAGGATCCTGTCCTCAAGCACCTGTGAAAATCAGAGCAATTGTATGCTAGTATAATTATGTCTATGTTGAAATGTATACAATAACAAATTTTTTTTACACAAGTTTAACTTTATATCAATTTATTGAATGCCTGGATTTTCCTTAAAATATTAGATTAATGAAAAATTAATAAAATCATATTCAATGACATTTGTTTAATTTTCTACGAAATAAAACAAATCCATTTAAATTAGAATTTGAATCAAAATATTTCTTTAAAATATATAATTATAGTTACATAAATATCAATTTGATTATCTTTTAAAGCAAAAAATATTTTTTTTAAAGAAATTGTTTTATATTGTTCATATTTTCTTAAAGTTTATTATGATACATTCTTCTTATGATTTGACACGGGGAAGAGAAGATATATTTGTATGAAAACTTTTGTATAACACAAAATTCAAACTCTGGTAATACATGCATGTATACACAGGATGTTTAATGTCACCTGGTTGCTTTTGGTTTGCACGTCTACCTGACAATATATTGTTATGAAACATTACATCCCAAGTCAGAGTTCACCTGGTCGTCAAGTGATGGGATTTTGAAGGTATAGAATATTTATCTATGATAATTGTTTGGATTTTTTTCTGTCTTGGGACGTAAATATTTTTTGGTTCTAAAAGGCTGAGACTTCTAGTAGTCTCAGTAAAAGGGAAGTATAAATATATTTCTAAAAAAAGATAAATTATACAGAAAACAGGAAAAACGCCTTTAGAAAAAGCAGAGCAAATTTTATTGTTTACTATTTTCTGGTAACAGTATAAAAATGTATATCTTGGATATCGGCGGTCAAAATAAAATGTTCCCGTGTCACTCTTAAAATAATATTTTTTTATCAAGGAATTTTGAAATCAATCATATCGAAATATCACAAACGAAAATAACAGAAACATTAGAGATTCTACATAAAAAATTAAATTTAATCAAGGAAGGTCTTACTATACAAATCCTTGATTTGATGCAACATGTCCATATACATCATCCGCCATTTTGAAAAATCCCGAAATATTCACTTTTTTAAATCAATTTTTGACCGAAATTGCCCAGAAATTAAACTGTTTCAAATAGTATTTTTCGCCAGATATATATTTTAATATACTAAATCGATTTGCAAAGTTTTATTTTTATTAACGGAATTTCTTTATTTGTTGTACAAGTAGACATGGGTATCGGCAAGGAATATTTAAATATACAATTCCTTGGTATCGGTAATTTAGCATTGAGTCAAGTCAACGGAGAAATGACGAGAAAAAGTAATGTTTTTACGATTCTCATTTGACCGAATTTAATCAAAAATTAAACTGTTAGGACCAACAATGTTTGATAGAAATATGTTTGAATATCAAGGATTGATTTGCAAAAGTTAGAAAATGGGTCAGGTTAATGAGAAAATTAAACTTTATTGAAGCACCTATGCATTTTATATGGGGCAATATAATACAAAATGGCGGTTAGTATACGTCACAAAAGTCACGTGATGTCCGACTTAGTTGGATATGTCCCGATCGTACGAGAACATTATGGTCAATGCCTTAGTAGTTAAACACTCCCATTCGTTGAAGCAGGAACTTTCTATACTAAGTTTAATATACTAGTATAGAAAGTCCCTGGTTGAAGTTATACACATATAGATATAGGAAGATGTGGTGTGAGTGCCAATGAGACAACTCTCCATCCAAATAACAATTTAAAAATTAAACCATTATAGGTCAAAGTACGGCCTTCAACACGGAGCCTTGGCTCACACCGAACAACAAGCTATAAAGGGCCCCAAAATTACTAGTGTAAAACCATTCAAACGGGAAAACCAACGGTCTAATCTATATAAACAAAACGAGAAACGAGAAACACGTATATATTACATAAACAAACGACAACTACTGTACATCAGATTCCTGACTTAGGACAGGTGCAAACATTTGCAGCGGGATTAAACGTCTTAATGGGCCCAAACCTTCTCCCTTTTTCTGAAACAATAGCATAACATCACAACATAGAAAAACATACGATAAAATATCAATTGGCAGACTTAACTCAATCAAAAAACGTATGATTACACAATGAACGAATAAATTTGATCTGCGATATCTGAATACAGGGATGATTCCACTATATAGTTTAGGGCCGCTTAACGGCCCTTAACTCGGTCAGCGGCCCTAAAAAAATGTTTGTAAATATAAATTCCCAATTCAGGAAAATAAAACAAAAATCGGTATTTTCTGAAAAGTTTCCGTCACTGATTACGGCAACTATAATTTTTCATAGTTTGTCGTCAAAACGCAGTAAAATCCGGATAAGAATGCTGACTTTCATCGCATTTTATTAACAACGATTTAATTATGTCAACATGAGGTAAACAATTTAAGTGGCCGGATTCAATTGAAGTTAAAATTTTATGGGAGTATTTGGTCTCGTAAAAGTAGATCGCTCAGCAGGTTGATCAAACATATGCTTTTTGTCAAAGTGTCAAAACAGACCTCGGCAGAGAGCAAATTCAAATTTTGATATTACATTGATGAATGAATTTTAATGGTAAAAGCAGATCGTCCAGCAGAGCCGGTTATGTAATTTGATTAAAACTTGTTTTGTAAAAGAAATTATTTAATATTTTGCTCTTTTTTCCGCAAAAGACAAAAGTTTGAGCGTTTTCGAAAATAATGTTGATGATAGACCATTCACTGAAATGAGACCCCCCCCACCCCCGAAATACGATGTCATTATTATGGAACTGTTTCAAAAGATATGAAAATGATCCAAATAATTTTAAAGTTCACTGGTTCAATTGCTTTAAATATCCTATCAATTAAGTATATGATCCAAATAATTTTAAAGTTCACTGGTTCAATTGCTTTTCGGAATTCGACAATTGGCCAGTTCTATATTTTGAAATTCATTTAAATCAAGGTAAGTTTATAAAGATGATCTGTTGAAAAAATACCTAATGGATGATTTTTTTCACTGGTTAATATTATGGCAAGCTGTTTTGCTATTTAATCTAACTTCAAGATATCTCATAAACTTTATAAGATATCTTATATAATAGTTCATTAGATATTTGATATTGAAAGATATCTTATAAACTTTAAAAGATATCTTATATAGTTCACGAGATATCTCAAATAATTTATAAGATATCTAAAATAATTTATAAGATATCTTATAGTTTATAAGATATCTCATATAATTTTCTTTTTCAGATATCTTATAAATTATATAAGATATCTAATATAAATAAATTTGTAAGATATCTTATATAAAGTATATTTATAACATATCTTATATGAAGCATATTTGTAAGATATCTTATGTAAAGTATGTGTAAGATATATATTTTAAATTCGATATTAGATATCTTCTATATTATATAAGATATCTATTTTATATAAGATATCTTATAAAAAAAAATATTTATGATATATTATATAGTATAAGAACTATTATTAGAGATATCGTATAAATTATAAGATATTTCATATTATTTTCTTAATATGATATCCAATAAATTATACATTGTATAAGATATCTTATGAAAAACATATTTATAAGATATTTCATAATCTTTAAGATATCTTAAATAAATCTTATATATTATATGAGATATCTTATGTATAACATAAAATATCTTATATATTATGAGATATTAAATTTGAAATTCGAATAAATAGCTAAACGGCATGCCATAGATTTATGTTAGCTGGTACCTGTGGTATATTTGTTTTTGTAATAGGCCTCGTTTACCAAAGTTAAGATGATAGTGCATCATATGCAATGAAATTCATGTATTACAACTTCCCTGGTCTGAATCCAAAAATTTCTTCAATCAGTGTTCAGTAATATTAACTTAATATTCATTTTCCGTTTTTACAGGAAAATGATATTATTTCGTCTTAGATTGTATGCATAAAAATTAAAATTCCCAATTGGGATAAAAATTCCCAATTAGATATTCAAGGGACCCATTTGAAAACACCTGGAATCATCCCTGGAATACAAATGCATAGTTAATTAAATATTAGAACATATGTCTGTTAATTCAGCTTTCAAAAATATTGAAATTCAAGGTCCTCGATAAAAAAAAATATCGTTGCGTTCTATCAGAGACGATATATTATATGTCTCTGCATGGTTCTATGATCTTGCTTTAAATGTTTTTTTAACTTACCAGTTTGATTTCTAACAAAAATTTCTTTAAATACAGATAATAATTATTTGCATAAAAATTGCTTCCAGGATTCAGCAGTACTGATGTCTCTTAAAGTGAGGAAATCGAAGGAAAACGGGTCATTTTTAGCCATATTGAGAAAAAAATCCGCGGTCACAATGCCAGTATCATCTTAATTTTAATAGTTATAGGTCAAAGTACGGCCTTCAAGACGGAGCCTTGGCTCACGCAGAACTGTTTTTGCTTAAAAATTGCTTCCAGGTTCAAGCAATACTGATGTTTCTTAAAGTAAGGAAATAGAAGAAAAACGGGTCATTTTTAGCAATTTTACTGAGAGCAAAGAAATCGGGGGGGGGGGGGGGGGGGGGGGGGGCCCAAACCCCTGCCTCCCCTAAAATCGAACCCTAGTTACGGCCCTGGCATAAGAACAATCTGATGTTAAACAGCTTGAAATGGCTTGACTGATCAAATCGGCACGAAGCACAAAAACAACTAACATGAAGACAAAAAACACCAAAGTACCGATCTAATAGTACTCGCCGTTAAGGTAGAACATTTTATATTATAAAGGGAGGGGGGCTGGTTGCAGGAAAAGAATTCCCGGATTGACCTTTTGTTTTCATCTGTTGCTACGCATTCTTATTTTTTTTTCGCTGATTTCCTACCCGAAAATTTATTTTCACTTTTGTACACATTTATATCCTCAACTATCCTGCATTTCATGTTGCAGAGTGTTCATTTTCATCCTGTCTTGTACAAAGTCATTTATTTCAGTTCATACCAGGCCAAGTAATTCATTTTTAAAATCCTCCTTCCATCTCTCCTTTCGAAATCAAAAGGGTGTCCCCTTACTGAAAACTAATGAAAGGACGTCATCAATAGTCTGAGAAAAGTATGACCATAAATATCATTACCGTAAAAACTAAGCTTTTTTTGGTACAGCAAGTATTACTAACTGATTGAATGTTGTCGAAAGTCTTAGAGAAAAGGATTATACATTCTTGATATGCCTGTCTTAAGTCACGATAGAGCCGGTATTCAAGTGGTTGTCGTTGGTTCATGTTTGTAAAAAAAAATTGTTTGTTAATAATTTTGTTATAAATCAGGCCGTTAGGTTTTTTTTTCAAACGAATTCTTTCATTTTTTTCATAACTAGTCTTTTTATAGCCCACTATAAGGTATGAGTTTTTCACATTGTTGAAGTCCGCACGGTTGCCTATAATAGCTTGCTTCCACATCTCCTTATTTGTATATTATACAACAATTATTACATAAAATCAACATTATCAATGTTCCATGTAAATGAGGTAAGGTCAGATGAAATCTGCCACAAAGAATTGTACACCTTGTTACCATTCCATGCACCAAATATATTTAACCCACTACTATATGAGACTGTACGGACTTGACCACTGACACTCAGCCTTGTTCACTGACCGTGAAAGTAGGTCGCGGTCATGTGAATCATGTCTGACGGTCATGTAAACCTCGCAAGGATACCATATATTAGTAACCAAAAATAGTTATCCTAGAACTCATTATAATTGAGACATTCACATGACGAAAAAAGCTATACAGTTTTTTATCAGTCATTCAACCATGAAAATGAGGTCAATGATAATGATTATATGACGGAAACTTCATAACACAATGGATCTATATACAAAGTATATATGACCTCTGAAATATAACGCTATACAAATAGTTTACGGTGTTGCCCCCCCCCCCCTCCCCCATCAGATTATGACCTCTGAAATATAACGCTATACAAATAGTTTACGGTGTTGACACCACCCCCACCAGATAATGACCTCTGAAATATAACGCTATACAAATAGTTTACGGTGTTGACACCACCCCCACCAGATAATGACCTCTGAAATATAACGCTATACAAATAGTTTATGGTGTAGCCCCCCCCTTCCCCTATCAGATTATGACCTCTGAAATATAACGCTATACAAATAGTTTACGGTGTTGCCACCACCACCATCAGATTGTGACCTCTGAAATATAACGCTATACAAATAGTTTACGGTGTTGCCACCACCCCCATCAGATTGTGACCTCTGAAATATGAAGCTATACAAATAGTTTACGGTGTTGCCCCCCACCCCCCCTCTTTCCCCTATCAGATTATGACCTCTGAAATATAACGCTTTACAAATAGTTTACGGTGTTGCCACCACCCCCATACACAATGGATCTATATACAAAGTATATATGACCTCTGAAATATAACGCTATACAAATAGTTTACGGTGTTGACACCACCCCCACCAGATAATGACCTCTGAAATATTACGCTATACAAATAGTTTACGGTGTTGCCCACCCCTCTCTCCCCCATCAGGTTATGACCTCTGAAATATAACGCTATACAAATAGTTTACGGTGTTGCCACCACCACCATCAGATTGTGACCTCTGAAAT
The DNA here is from genome assembly GCF_965363235.1 of Mytilus galloprovincialis. NCBI lineage: Eukaryota > Metazoa > Mollusca > Bivalvia > Mytilida > Mytilidae > Mytilus > Mytilus galloprovincialis. Next base: position 91,255,607 of record NC_134844.1, on the reverse strand, counting down.
ATAACGCTATACAAATAGTTTACGGTGTTGGCACCACCCCCATCAGGTTGTGACCTCTGAAATATAAAGCTATACATTGTACAAATGGTTTACGGTGTTGCCACCACCCTCATCAGATTGTATTCTGTTCAAATAGTTTACGGTGTTGCCACCACCCCCATCAGATTGTGACCTCTGAAATATGACGCTATACAAACAGTTTACGGTGTTGCCACCACCCCATCAGATCATGACCTCTGAAATATAACGCTATACAAATAGTTTACGGTGTTGACACCACCCCCACCAGATAATGACCTCTGAAATATAACGCTATACAAATAGTTTACGGTGTTGCCCCTCCCCCTCCCCCATCATATTATGACCTCTTAAATATAACGCTATACAAATAGTTTACGGTGTTGCCACCACCCCCATCAGATTGTGACCTCTTAAATATAACGCTATACAAATAGTTTACGGTGTTGCCACCACCCTCATCAGATTATGACCTCTGAAATATAACGCTATACAAATAGTTTACGGTGTTGCAACCACCCCCATCAGATTATGACCTCTGACATATAAAGCTATACAAATAGTTTACGGTGTTGCCACCACCCCCATCAGGTTGTGACCTCTGAAATATAACATTATAAAAATAGTTAACAGTGTTGCCACCACCCCCATCAGATTATGACCTCTGAAATATAATGTTTTACAAATAGTTTACGGTGTTGCCACCATCCCCATCAGATTATGACATCTGAAATATAACAGTTTACAAATAGTTTACGGTGTTGCCACCACCATCATCAGATTGTGACCTCTGAAATATAACGTTACACAAATAGTTTACGGTGTTGCCACCACCCCCATCAGATTATGACCTCTGAAATATAACGCTATATATATATATAAGTGTCCAATTTTTTATATGACCGCAAAAAATCGTAAATTGCTATCACATCATCAATGTTCCGTGTCGTCATCAGCTTCATTAGGAGACACTTAATTTCTAGACAATAAGGATAGTTTAAGTGAACTCTATGAAATTAAAACACAAGGTTTGAAATTACAAAAAGAAAGTTTGGATTTTGGGGTTTATAGGCTCAACAGTTTAGGAATTAGGGCCTAAAAAGGGGTCCAAATAAGTATTTTTCTATTTTCCAGACAACAACTTCTGTGTGTATATGTATCGATATTTATGAAATTGTACAACATGAGATCCATAACAAAAAAGGAAGGTTGGGGTTGATTTTTGGGGTTATGGCCCAAACTGTTTATGATTTAGGATATTTTTGGCCCTGTTTTTGAGGTCCAATGTATCCCAAATTAAAATTCATTTGATTTCAACAAAATTGAATGTATGAAGTTCTTTGATATGCTGAGTATATAAACCATGTACCGGTATTTAGATTTTCGATTTTTGTGTCCCTTTATCAAATTAATCCACAATAGGGTCAAAAGAGTCCAAATTTAAGCTTTGATTGATTTCTTCAAAAATTGAATTATTTGGGTTCTTGGGTATACCCAATCTAATTGTGTATTAAGATTTTAAATTTTCAGTCCTGTTTCTATTTTTTTTTACATTAAGGTCAAAGGGTCCAAAATTAAGTTAAGTTTGATTTTAAAGAAAATTGAATTCTTTAGATTCTTCGACATGCTGAATGTAAAAATGTATTTAACTTGTTGATTTATATGGGCCCAATATTCAAGTTTGACCAAATTTAGGGTCCAAAAATTTTACTTTTTTTGATTTCAACAATGAGAAAAATTTTTCTCATTTCAGATTTAATAAATAAAAAGAAAATTTCTTCAAATATTTTTTTGAGAGGATTAATATTCAACAGCATAGTGAATTGCTCAAAGGCAAAAAAATTTTTTAAGTTCATTAGACCACATTCATTCTGTGTCTGAAACCTATGCTGTGTCAACTATTTAATCACAATCCAAATTTAGAGCTGAATCCAGCTTGAATGTTGTGTCCATAATTGCCCCAACTGTTCAGGGTTCAACCTCTGCGGTCGTATAAAGCTGCGCCCTGTGGAGCATCTGGTTAAAACTGTAGTATCAACATCTGCGGAGCATCTGGTTGTATATAGTTTATACATTTTTGTAAATGAATATTGTTTGTTATAACTTATATTCTAACAATGATAATCATTTTGCAATTGGTGTTACGTATATATATATAAAAAATTAACTGCATATGTTAACTTAAGGTTGGCTATGATATTTAATTTATATAATGAACTAATTATTGCATTATTCCGTATACATGTATCTGAATAAAATATTATTTTTCATGTTGTTCAACTATAAATGCTGTAAAACTTTAAATAAGGGAATGGTCATTATTTATCAGCTGAGGGGGTCGGTTCAAATTTTTAGTACACAATTTTATGTTGGGAACCCCCCATTATTTTATAAAACCACACTTTGACCCCCCCTAAGAACATAATTTCAAAAGTTTGACCCCCCCCCAAAAAGAAAATTTAAATCCCCAGTTGTGTTAAGGTAATGATTACCAGCTACATAGTAACAGGCTTTGAGAATTTCTGAGTATAACAAACAGCTTTTCTTCTTGTTTTTTGTTTCCCAAAAAGGAATATTTAACACGTGCATGTAGAAAAATAGAAAAAAATATACAGAAAATTGTATGTTCCAATTTATTAATTTATTTTGCTGCAACCTATAATTCTACAAATTTTATCAGTATACCGGTAGATAAACTTTCAATACTGACTGTTATTTTAATCCTAATCACAGGCCCTTGTATCTTATTTTTTTAACCTTTGTGCCTTAAAATATCTAGTTATGAATGGGGGAGTAGGGGGAGGGGTCAGGATTCCAATGTACAAATGATTTAGGAAGTGCAAATAAAATAACACTGATTATATGGTTCTTGTCCTTTCTTGATTAAATATGTACATGGTTTATTTGAGATAAAGAAATATACAAACAAGCCAGGAACCTCTGGCCTTTCTTTGTTTTGTACAGATGTATGTTTAAGAGTAAAGTGTGTTATCAATTTTCTCTGAACAAGTACTAGTACACATTTTTGTTTAGGGGCCCAAGCTGAATATATTTGTTCTTTTTCCAAATCATATAGTTTTTTGTTTAGTGTGTGTGAATGCCATGGTGCCCATCAAGTATTTTGTTTTAGTAAGGTCTGAAATTTGGATAGGAAAGAATACCGGAGAATGTGTAAAATTTACAGAAAAATAGACCAAAAAAAAAAAAGATTAAAAAAAAGAACAGAGGACACTGGTGTTCAAATATAAAGAAAAGGAGAAAAGAGAAAAAAATACTAAAGAATAGAGAAATATATTACCTTAAAAATTAAAGAATACAGAAGGGAAATACCTAATATCGAGATCATCTTTTATTCTTATTCAATATCTTTATAATAATTTCATAAATAAGTATACCTATTTTTGTAACCACGTGACAGACATATAACTAACATGCATACTTGCTTTCAATTAAATATACACACCCATTTCATCTCAAGAATCACATCAAAATGATTTAAACACTATCATGACTATAGAAAGTTATTTTATATGCATGTCCAGAAACCTTGAAGTTTATAACTCACTATTTCCTGTGGTCAAATCTAGGGAGAAATGTTTCATACAGTTGTTAATCTGTTGATAAGGAGTGATCAGATGCACTGCCCTTGAGAAATTATGCATATCCTGCTGGTGCTTTACAGTTTACACTATCAAAGATTTAATAATAAACAGACATTATTTCACAGATCGCACACTCATTTCAATTTTGTCAACAATTTATATACTAGTCAGACATAAAAACCTTTATTGTGTGACCCCCCCCCCCCCTAGTTAAAATATTTTTTGATGGTAACCCCCCCAGTGGTATGACATTTTTGGCAATGACCCCCCCTAAAATGCACCGACCCCTCAGCTGATAAATAATGACCGTTCCCTAAAAGCATATTGATGAATCTCGTTGGTTATGACAAAGGTTTTTAAGAGTTACAAATCATGATGTATGCACTTAATTTTTATACGACCGCCAAATTTGAAAAATTTTTCGTCGTATATTGCTATCACGTTGGCGTCGTCTGCGTCGTCGTCGTCGTCGTCGTCGTCCGAATACTTTTAGTTTTCGCACTCTAACTTTAGTAAAAGTGAATAGAAATCTATGAAATTTTAACACAAGGTTTATGACCACAAAAGGAAGGTTGGGATTGATTTTGGGAGTTTTGGTCCCAACATTTTAGGAATTAGGGGCCAAAAAGGGCCCAAATTAGCATTTTCTTGGTTTTCGCACTATAACTTTAGTTTAGGTGAATAGAAATCAATGAAATTTAAACACAAGGTTTATGACCACAAAAGGAAGGTTGGGATTGATTTTGGGGGTTTTGGTTCCAACAGTTTAGGAATTAGGGGCCAAAAAAGGGCCCAAATAAGCATTATTCTTGGTTTTCGCACAATAACTTTAGTATAAGTAAATAGAAATCAATGAAATTTAAACACAAGGTTTATGACCACAAAAGGAAGGTTGGGATTGATTTTTGGAGTTGAGGTCACAACAGTTTATGAATTAGGGGCCAAAAAGGGGCCCAAATAAGCATTATTTTTGGTTTTTGCACCATAACTTTAGTATAAGTAAATAGAAATCTATGAAATTTAAACACAAGGTTTATGACCATAAAAGGAAGGTTGGGTTTGATTTTGGGAGTTTTGGTCCTAACAGTTTAGGAATAAGGGGCCCAAAGGGTCCAAAATTGAACTTTGTGTGATTTCATCAAAAATTGAATAATTGGGGTTCTTTGATATGCCGAATCTAACTATGTATGTAGATTCTTAATTTTTGGTCCCGTTTTCAAATTGGTCTACATTAAGGTCCAAAGGGTCCAAAATTAAACTAAGTTTGATTTTAACAAAAATTAAATTCTTGGGCTTATTTGATATGCTTTATCTAAATATGTACTTTGATTTTTGATTATGGGCCCAGTTTTCAAGTTGGTCCAAATCAGGATTCCATATCAAGTATTGTGCAATAGCAAGAAATTTTCAATTGCACAGTATTGCACAATAGCAAGAAATATCTAATTGCACAATATTGTGCAATAGCAATTAATTTTCAATTGGAGTTATCTTTCTTTGTATAGTAGTTGATAATATATGTTGGAAATTTGCCAGACATGACTATGATGTCATTTTCTATTTTTATTTGCCAATAACTTTATGTAAATAACTTCATTGGAAATTTGCCAATATAAAATGTTGCTGATGAAGCTTTTTTTCCTTATCTTATCTAAAATGTTTTTAGATAATGTATGTTGGAAATTTGCCAGACATGACTATGATGTCATTTTCTATTTTTATTTGCCAATAACTTTATGTAAATAACTTCATTGGAAATTTGCCAATATAAAATGTTGCTGATGAAGTTTTTTTTATTGTTTTATACAATAAACAATGTATATTCACTTTTACTACCAACCAATCTTTACCATTCAGTGATAACAAGCACTTTATTTTACATTTTAATATTTTATGATGTATTTAAAAGAGTAGTTATTGTTGCAAACTCCATTAGAAATTTGAATTGATATCAGTTTTGGAAAAAGGGAAACGGGGATGTGAAAAAGGGGGGGGTTTAAATTTTTCTCATTTCAGATTTCATAAATAAAAAGAAAATTTCTTCAAACATTTTTTTGAGAGGATTAATATTCAACAGCATAGTGAATTGCTCAAAGGCAAAAAAAAACTTTTAAGTTCATTAGACCACATTCATTCTGTGTCAGAAACCTATGCTGTGTCAACTATTTAATTTTAGATTTAAATAAGTTTGAAGAAGAAATCTTTAATTGATTTGTAAAATCTTGACATTTGTTTTGTGTAAAAAAAACCATGTAATGTCAAAAATTTGATCACAATCCAAATTCAGAGCTGTATCACGCTTGAATGTTTTGTCCATACTTGCCCCAACTGTTCAGGGTTCGACCTCTGCGGTCGTATAAAGCTGCGCCCTGCGGAGCACCTGGTTTTCTTTACTCAGTTTCTTGTGTATGCCTGATTGATACTAATTGATTTGCCAGACAAAATATTTGAAATTTAACACAATACAAGTGCCCATAATATTTTTAACTAGAACGTGTTTTGTTATTTGTTTTTGTACATGTATGTTTGTGAATTATTTAAGTAGTTACTGTGTTATCCAAGAGGATGTAAAACAAACCTGACTTTGATCTGTTTGATTTTCTCGGAGGCATGCTGGCGAGCAGTTTGGGTTGCATATCTTTCACTTTTTTGGGAACTACCCAACTGCATGCTGATGATGTGCATGCCCCCATACCATATCTGTTGGATGACTCCAATTTGAAAAGCAAACTGGCAACATGATTGCATGTTTGTCCAAGTCTGAAATATCAATAAGTTGATCTTCAATGCTGATTAAATATACATGTATGAGAACTAAGAAATTGTCATATTGGTTATATTATTTATAAATAAGAGTTTTGACCTCACTTTCACGGTCCATTGAACAAAGAAATTGATAGTATGATTGGGGCATCATGATATCAGATCAGTGTTACTTTTGATACATTCTTGTTTTATTTTTATCATATTTGTTCTTTGTTGGTTGTTTGATTCATACATTGACTTTTAGTTTTTTAGTTCCAAATGGTCTACATTTGTCATTTGTGAGTCTTTATAATTTTGACTTGTTGTATTGGTTAAAATCATTGAGGAGGGTCATAGAACTTGTTCAATATATATAATTACTTCTACATCCATTCGTCTCCTGTGTATACAGCATATTCTTAACTTATTTTACGAATATAAAATACAGGCTTTAAAAAACCTACATGAGCAGATGTGTTATATATATTCAAAAAATACATAAATTCATAATAAAATAAGTTTTAAAAGCTGAAGGTGATGGGGAGATATTAGTTACAAATGTAGGATGAAATTTGAAAAAAAATAGGCAGCACAGGAGCTTTTAGTAAAAAAAGACAGGACCGAACAGAGTGAAAAATAAGAAGGCAGGACAGAGATTACAGCTAAAAAAATTGCAGGACAAAATTTTTCATCCTAGCCCCCCACCCCCCCCCACCCCATAAAAATCAAATGATAGCTCCCTTAAATATATACAGTATATATACAGTCTACACAATGAAGTGTTAAATTTACAGGCCCAGAGCTTAATTTTTGAAAATTTTTAGTTATATTCTGTTGGCCTCCTGTAGATATGATTTCTACATGCCCAAATTAAGAGCAATTTTACAAGCACCAGCTGCCTGGGTATCAAGAAGAGTGATGGCAGCATTAAAGGAGATATCTTATCTTTGTGTTCTTTTTTAGAGGAGGGTGACTTTTCATGTCTTTGGATTGGGAATGAATTTATGTTATGGGTTTTTAAAAATAATAATATGAAATTCAGATGCCCCTTCACTTTCATAACTTATAATAATAAAATATATTACCCTGCAGTACAAGAACAGTATGCTCCTTTGATGCTGCCATCACTCTTCTTGATGCACACCCAAACATTATGCAAATCATTTCTTATCCGTTGTGATGGGCAGCATTTGGCTTTCAATAAACAAGTGTCCCTGTCCAGAGGGTGATAAAAAACTTCCTGGAGCCAGCCACATGTAAAATATTCATACGATTTGCCAATTTTGTAATCCTTAAGCACCTGGCTTAAAGAGACAACATCACCATGATCAATTAAATAAGTAGAAATGTCGGAAAGAAAAGTTGGAGGCCACTTTGAAATACCAGATTTCTCATCGAACCAGCCGCTATGTAATTTGAGGGGATCGGGTATATCACAGTAATATAAAATACGGTTATAACAATTAACATTGTCCAGCAATACTTCACTCTGTTTGGGTTTGACCGGCAAACCCAACTTGGCAGCAGAAAAACATAGAGCAACCAGCTCGTCTTTCGTCCCTTCTTTCGTTAGTCCCCTCATTGTTAAATAATGCTGTAAGTTGTCTGTTTTCCATGTTTTAAATTCTTCCAACGATGTAATTTGGTCACCAGGATCCATAGTAAAGTAAAATAAATAAACGAAAGTAGAAAAACTGACCGGCAGTACGTTTTTACCGGAAGCAGACGATAAAAAACAAGGACGTTACCAAGCAAAACATATACAATGGCCGCTTACGATACCGATTCCGAATCCGGTCGACCTTTGACGCGGGCCGCTTACGTTCAACTTTAAAGTAATAGCGATAAGGTGTATAAGGTAGTCTACATTATGTAGGTAAAATTAATGCAACAATTCCCAATTATTTAATGTTTTACAGGTTATGTATATGTTTATGATTGATGAATGATTTTTGATTTATTTCAGGGTAAGACTCCTTATGATATCGTAACAATGTATAGCTTTGAATCTGAAAAAGATAAAAGGAAGAAGAAAGACGTGATGGACTTCCTAAAGGTAAATATTCTGTATTAATTAAAAAGATCTATTCAAAAATATGTGACAAATTGTAAGAGACACAACAGACTTGGTACAAAGCAGTGACAATAAAATGGTTGCTATTAGTTTTCAATATCACTGTGACATTTGTTATCAGTTAACAATGTAAGTTGACAATTCCAAGCTTGTTACCTAATATCGATGTTTTATGAAAGAAAATGCTTGAAAACTGTATACTCATTTGCTTGGATGTATTTTTGGTAAATGTTTGGTCTGCATGCTGTCTTCTTGGTTGATACATTACATCTTCTTTTATCTATGCAAATTATGTACAGAAGTGTGTTTGTAAGAATGTGATAAACATATTTATAAATTCACTTCTTTACATTATATTTTACATGCATAGAAAAAACTTGTGAAAAATATTTTAGAATCTTATAAAAATACAAATATAAGTTAGTCGTGTGCTAAATTCTACCATCATGTTGTATAGCATATAAGAGAAACAGATTACCATGACTAGTAAAGGATAATGATATATTTGTTCAGTGTTTGCAGATACATACAATTGAGACATTATTTCTAGCTATCCGGATTAGGATATAGTGTTTGTCGGGCTATTTCTCCAACAGTTTAGGAGGTACAGCTTTTATAATATTTTGTAAGATGTTCATACGCATAATAAAGGTGTGCATGGCCATATGATTTTGATTTTTTCTAAATATTCTGAAAATGACAGATAGTTTGACATAGTCATTTTTTGGCACTAGCTGCATAAAGAGATCAAGGATTGTCCGGCTATCTCCTCCTACAGTTACATAAACATACATAGTGTTAAATTTATAATGCCCTATGGTCAGGGGGGGGGGGACATTATTTGTGTCTTACAGACAGCATAACAATTTCAAGTCGACTATTTTTCCCTGTCCGATGTCCCTAAACTGTTTTTATACAATGTTCTCTGAAATGGTATCTCATCTATCCACATGGCCACCGTGGATAAACATAGAATATAAGGTCTAATTAAAGTTTTGGCTAATACTGGTATATATCGAAACCTATAGCAATAGAGGAAAACTGTTTGTGATTAGTTCAGTTTAAGGGGAACCACGTATGACAAGTCAGTGATATGTTGGATGCAGCTGTATTATATAAACATGTATAATTGTCCATGGACAATATTTGGCCTTATACCTTCGGCCATGGTACAGTGGCTGAAGATTTTGTTTATTTTACATGTCAAAGTATTTTTATAACCTACCAATGAAATTATGAGACATACCTTTTTCAAATACATAAGGTGTAATTCTTTTAGATTTGTACTTCTGTCTTTTTGTCTTTTGTGTGCTTCAATTCAAACTGATGCGTCAGATATTTCTAAACCGACATGTTAATGTGTTGTGTTGTTGCACCACTGTTTCAAGTTTAGGAGGAGTGAGCACTCACCAGCCACAATCTGTATGTGCATGATCAAAGTCTGAACGTGTACTTAGTTTGTTTATTAAAAAAGAAGATGTGGTATCATTGCCAATGAGAGAACTCTCCACATGAGACCAAATGACACAGAAATCACAGAAAGCCTCAATCATTAAACACAGATTTTACATAGATCTTTAAACCATTTGAAATTATAAAAGAGGCACGAAAGATATCAGAGGGAGAGTCAAACTCATAAATCGAAAATAAACTGACAACGCCATGGCTAAAAATGAAAAAGAAAAACAGACAACAATAGTACAAAAAGTAAAATATCAAAAATATCAAAAATGACACATAGAAAACTAAAGAATAAACAACACGAACCCCACCAAAATTAGGGGTGATCTCAGCAGCTCCAGAAGGGTAAGCAAATCCTGCTCCACATGTTGCACCCATCGTGATGCTCATGTCATAACAAATCCGATAAAAAGTATAATTCTGTAGGTCACATTCATGAAAGGGAAGGGGATTGTAGTTACGACGCAAGGAAAATTTCCGATATTATTTGTGAAACGGTTACTCCAAAACGGTCAAACAGCTTGTGGTGGCGTCCGTAAAATTTACGAAGGGATGATTTCAACTTCACCATTTGGAATTATTGGTTTAATAACTTAATTGTAAGCAGCAACCCTCTATCAAGAAAATCATGGTAGGAAATGCAAGCACATGAATATCGTATCAACTGGGAGATATATACCCCGCATGCAGGTGCTGCTGGAATGTTGCTACTTAGAAATGGAAAGTTCACAATTTGAAAGCTGAAATCATCTCTTTTGTTGTAAAGTTTTATTTTTAACCGACCCTCATTGTCAATTTTTAGATGTAAGTCAAGACATTAGGTCGACTTAACTGTATCTGTTGTATCCTTTATTTCTAGTTCGAGGGGATAGATGCATTCAACATAGTCACCAAATTTTGAATTATTTAGTCAAAGAACATCATCTATATAGCGGAAAGTAGAGTTAATGAATATTGCTAACTTCTTTTCTTTCTTCCTAAGAAGTTCCTTTATGAAGGCAGCCTCATAATAATAAAGAAACAAGTCTGCAAGAAGAGGGGCACAATTGGTTCCTATTGAAATGTTGACTGTCTGTTGAAAAACACGTCCTCCTAACGTAACAAATACGTTGTCAATCAAGAAATCAAGCATCTTGATAATGTCAGTTTCACAAAATCTTTTTGGAAACCTTCATGCTTATGCATGTACCAAAGTATACAGTTTATTACTCGTTATTTTTTTTTTATAATATTTTTCTGCAGTTCAAGTGAAATTCTTCCAAGTTTCCCATACACCATACAATTTGGCGAAAATGATTGCACCCTGATACTGTGCTTTCAAAACTGTAGATGTAATTTTTCAGTTGTTGTTTTTGGTTGCTGTCTATTATTGATTGCTCGATGTCAGACTGTTGATTTTCTCGTCTTAATGGCTTAACATTTTACCGTGGACACACCAAGTTTATGAATTGTTATGTGATATCAGATTGTTTATTGTTTTGTAGACTGTCATGTTAGAGACTCCAGAAGGTAAGTCTAGTTATGATCTGACAGTATTCTTGTCTATTATACCATTACTTAAGAGCAAAGTGTTCTTTCTGTGCTAGTATTGATAGTAAGTTTTTTGATGTTTGCTTTGTTAAACTTCTAATCTGAAATAAAAGAAGGTTGGGGTTGAAATGTAAAACATTAATTTAAAACTTCCATATAGTCATGTGCTGTCCGTAATCAGAAATCCTCAAAAGAGATTTATTTATTCCATACCTTTTCGTTATTTTCAGAATTTTGTCTTTATTACTGATCTTGCGTTTGTTTAAAAACATCTTCTGTTCTAATTTTTTCTGCACCAGGAACGACTGTCATTAAAATTATTTCAGTGATTTCGTAGCTTGAGTTATATTTACACCTGTCCTCTTCAACAGAGCTATAAGAAATACGACCTGTTTGTGTCTTTATAATTTCCCACTAGCGAAATGCTTTTGAGAATATTGAGATACCAGTATGTTCGTCTGATCTGTTCTTCATTCACTGAGTCTTATATTCATAATGTGACTTTTTACTAAGTGTGCGTTTGCGTATTTCTTTTTTGAAAAACAAAATATTAAAGTTAAAGTTCCTAATGCCATAAAAGAGCTAAAACTAAAATATGGATGTTTAATATAAATCACTACGCCGGACACATGGGACAATGGGCTTTTAAAAAAATCTTTTTCGTGAGTAGGTATTTTAACACCAATAATAACTTTTACATAATGACAAACCGTCAAAATCATTGGGAAACAACCCAGAAAAAAGCACTTCTATCAATCTTGATAATTGATATTGGAGAATTCGAAATTGCATATTGAAAGTATATGATAGACAAACAGAACTCAGATTAATTGATACAAACAATACATGCAATAGTTATATAACTGCATCTAAGACGGAAAGATTAAAATGGCAGAAATCTGTTTTATTTTTCTCATCACTAGGTGTCCAGCGTCCGTAAACTTTTACAAAAATCGTCTCCCCTGAAACTACTGGGCCAAATTGAACCAAACTTAGCCACAATCATCCTTGGGATATCTAGTTTTTAAAATGTGTCCAATGACTTGGCCATCCAACCAAGATGACTGCCATTGCTAAAAATAGAACACAGGGGTAAAATGTATATTTTTGCTTATATCTTTGAAACCAAAGCATTTAGAGCAAAACTGACATGGGTAAAATTGTTGATCAGGTGAAGATCTATCTGCCCTGAAATTTTCAGACGAATCAGACAACCTGTTTAAGGAAATGGTTATTATCTTGAATACTATTATAGATATAGATAAACTGTAAACAGCAATAATGTTCAGCAAAGTAAGATCTACAAATATGTGAACATGATCAAATTTATCAGAGGACCCCTTGAGGAGTTATTGCCCTTTATAGTCAATATTGAACAACATTTGTAGTCATTTTTTGTAACTTGTACAAAAATCTTCTTCTCTGAAACTTCTTGGCAAAATTTAACTAAACTTAGCTACAATCATCATTTTGGTATAAAGTTTAAAATGTGTCCGATGACCCCGCCTACCAAACAAAATGGCCGACATGGCTAAAATTAGAACATAGTGGTAAAATGCAGTGTTTGCTTTATATCTTTGAAACTAAGACATTTAGGGCAAATCTGTTAAGATTTAAACGTTCACCAGAATAAGATCTATCCCCTCACAAATTTTCAGATAAATCCGACAACCCGTTGTTGGGTTGCTGCCCTACAATTGGTAATTTTAAGGAAATTTTGCAGTTTTTTGGTTATTATCTTGAATACTATTATAGATAGATATAAACTGTAAACAGCAATAATGTTCAGCAAAGTAAGATCTACAAATAAGTCAAGTGACCAAAACTGTCAGAGGACCCCTTAAGGAGTAATTGCCCTTTATAGTCAATATTGAACAACTTTTTGTCATTTTTGTAACTATTTCTATTTAAAAAAAAAGTGTCTAATGACCCCGCCTACCAACCAAGATGGCCGACATCAGTAAATACAGTAATAGGTGAGCGACACAGGTTCTTGAGAGCCTCTAGTTTGACTTGTTAAATGATTTTTAGCTTCCGGTAAACATTATTGTATGATTTTTGGCGAGCCTTTGAAATTTATAAATTTTACGAAAAGTAATTTCATGAAAGTGAGACATAGGGATCTTAGATTTCGTCTTCGCCATCGTCAACATTTAGGTTCAGTCTGTGGTTAAATTGTTTTTAGACATCAATAACTATCAAATCTAGATGGAGTTTGAGGAAATGTGAACAGACTTTATTAAGACCCAAAAACAAAATTTTTAAAAAAGTTATTTTCATTTGTATGTATTTAACATATAAATGGACTTTGTTTATTTTACAGTTAACAAATGGATACAGTCTGGAGTTAAGTTTGTTACACATCAGTTACTTTATCAAACCTTCATAAAACTTTATGAAACTTTGGTACAAGATTTTTGCTGATTAAGAGATAATATCTGAAGCAAACTTTTGATTTTTTTTTTCATTTTTAGTATTTTTTTCTGATAGATTGACTTTTTACAGTTAAAAGTTACATACAGTTTCGGATTAAACTTTTATGACATGATGAATGTTTAAATCTTCATGGATTCTTATGAAACTTGAACAGAAGCTTAGCTTCAGGACCATGAAATAGCATATAAGGAGAAAGTTTTAATTTCTGATTAATGAACTCACTTTTTAAGTCAACAGTTCACCAATAGCAGCAATTACAGGCGAGACTCAGGATTCTGCGGAACCCCTTATGCATTTTTAAGGCAAAGAGAAACACTTTATGTATTTGAACTCCAAAAATTCATAGTAATGGTTTTATATCAAGTTGATGACATTTTTTGGTTGAAGCGAGACATAACAAGCTCACATTAATTATGTTGTAGGTGTCCACGTTTAGGTTCAGTCTGTAGCTAAAAGTTTTTTAATCATTAGTAACTTTGTCAGATCTTCATGAAATTTTATGAGACATGGAAATAAGCTTTTTTTAGTGATCAAAAGACAGTATACAGATATTTTGAAAATATTTTTTTAAACGAATGGGACAGCCCATTTTGCAGAAATTGCCCCTTAAACAATAATATAAATTTATACTCCCATTTCCATGCTTACAGGACGTATTATGGTATACCGTTGACCGTCTGTCCGTCCGTAGTCATCATGTTGGACATTACCTCATAAACGCTTTAATTTTCGATTTTACCTTTCCGAGTTATAAGATTTTATTCATAAAAAAGGGGTGATTTTCAAGTTTTTGGACAATATCCTTAAAGTGCTTAGATCAGTTTTCATTAAACTTTGATGACTGATACAAGTTAATAAGTTACCAAAATTGGTCAACTTCAAGACCCATGCATATTTATAAAAAGGTCATGCATTTACATGAACATTGAAAGGCAATGCTTTGTCTTGTAAGAAAAAATATGCATGAGAGCCTAAAAAAACGAAATAATGTTTATTTACTTTACAATGCAACCATCTGTAACCAAACATAATGAAGACAGTAATCTATGTTAAGTAAAAATTTTCAATTAAATAATGTGACATACTGATATAGATAAATCAGGTCCATTTGAACTCTCCGGAAGGTTTATGATGTCATACATGGTGCACTTTGGCTACCAACTAAAATTATGTCTTTTCATAAACATAAATAGACCTAAACAAGTCTGTCATTCTCTAACTAAAATAAGTCTGAAAATGAAAGTACATTTTTATAATAAATACATTTTTGTCGAGCCTTCGACTTTTGTCGCAGAAAGCTCGAAATAGGAATAGTGATACGGCCGCGGCGGTGGCGGCATTAGCTTACTTACTAAAAGCTTTATATTTTAAAAGGTAGAAGACCTGGATGCTTCATACTTTGTTTATGGATGCGTCATGTTACGAAGTTTCCGTCAGTCACATGTCCAATGTCCTTGACCTCATGTTCATGGTTCAGTGACTACTTGGATAAAAAGTTATTTTTGTAATGGTAAATTCTCTCCTCTTATTTTAAGTAATAGGATAGCCATATTTGGTATATGCGTACCTTGCAAGGTCCTCATACCCGTCAGACAGTTTTCACATGACCTCGACCTCATTTCATGGATCAGTGAACAAGGTTAAGTTTTGGTGGTCAAGTCCATATATCAGATAATATAAGCAATAGGTCTAGTATATTTGGTGTGTGGAATGACTGTAAGGTGTACATTTTCAACTGGCAGGTGTCATCTGACCTTGACCTCATTTTCATGGCTCAGTGGTTATAGTAAAGTTTTAGTTTTTTGGTCTGTTTTTCTTACACTGTATGCAATAGGTCTACTATATTTGGTGTATGGAATGATTGTAAGGTGTACATGTCTAGCTGACAGGTGTCGTCTGACCTTGACTTCATTTTCATGGTTCAGTGGTCAAAGTTAAGTTTTTGAGTTTTCTTCTTTATTTCTAATATTTTATACAATAGGTCAACTATATTTGGTGTAGGGAAATATTTTATGATCTATATGTCAGTCGTGCAGGTTTTATTTGACCATGACCCCATTTTTACGGTTCATCGCTCAGTGTTAATGTTTTTGTGTTTTGGTCTGTTTTTCTTAAACTATAAGCAATAGGTCAACTGACAGGTGTAATAAAGCTTTATATTTAGGACTTTCAATATAATATCAATGATAAGTAAAGAAGGTGAGACATTGTGATCGTCTATTGGTTTGAAGTTGGCGTCGTCGTTGTCGGCGTCGTTCAAAGACATATTGGTTTTCGCACGAAGAATTAGGGGCCACAGATAAGCATTTTTGTAACTTCTAGACAATAACTTGTGTGTTAGTGTATGGATCTCTATGACATTGTACCACAAGGTTCCATATCACAAAGGGAAGGCTGTGATTTATTTATTTTTGCCTCAAAATTTTAGGAATTGGGGGCCAAAAAAGGGGCAAAAAACAAGCATTTTTCTAGTTTCATGACAATAATAAAATCAACGGTACCAATTTTGTTGCACCAGATGCGCATTTCGACAATATATGTCTCTTCAGTGATGATCGTGGCCAAAATATTTGAAATCCAAAGCTTATATAAAAGATGAAGAGCTATAATCCAAAAGGTCAAAAAAGTATAGCCAAATTCGTGAAAGGAATCAGAGCTTTGCATGAGGGAGATACATTCCTTAATTTATAATAATTTCTAATATTTTGTAACAGCAAATTTTAATAACACAAAAAATCCGTATTTTCATGCCAGTACCGAAGTACTGGCTACTGGGCTGGTGATACCCTCGGGGACTAATAGTCCACCAGCAGAGGCATCCACCCAGTGGTAGTAATATTACCAGTGGTAGTGGTATTAATAACTTGTGTGTAAGCATATGGATCTTTCTGAAATAGTTCTACAAGGTTCCATATAATAAATGGAAAGCTGGAATTGAGTTTGGGGTAATTGTCCAACACGTTTAGGAATTAGGGGCCAAAAAGGGGCCAAACATAAGCATGTTTCTAGTTTCCAGACACTAACTTGTGTTCAAGCGTATGGATCTCTCTGAAATTGTACTGTAAGGTACCATACCACAAAGGGAAGGCTGGGATTGATTATGGGGGTAATTTGCCTCAATATTTTAGGAATGAGGGGCCAAAAAGGTGCAAAAACAAGCATTTTTTTCTAGTTTCATGACAATAACTTGTGTGTAAATGTATTGATCTTTCTGAAATTGTACTACAAGGTTCCATATCACAAAGGGAAAGCTTGAACTGACAGTTTGGGGGAAAATGCCCGAAACGTTTGGGAATTAGGGGCCAAAAAGGGGCCAAAAATAAGAATGTTTTTAGTTACCAGACAATTACTTGTGTTCAAGTGTATGGATCTCTCTGGAATTGTACGTCAAGGTACCATACAACAAAGGGAATGCTAGGATTGATTATGGGAGCAAATAGGAATTAGGTGCCAAAAAGGAAAAAAAAACAAGTATTTTTCATGTTTCAGGACAATATCTTGTGTGCAGGTGTATGGATTTTTCTGAAATTGTATTATAAGGTTCCATATTACAAAGGGAAAGCTGGGTTTTAGTTTTTGGGTTATTGCCCTAAACGTTTAAGAATTTGGTGCCGAAAAGGGGCAAAAACAAGCATTTTTTCTAGTTTCCAAACATAAACTTGTGTTTAAGTGTATGGATCTCTCTGAAATTGTACTGCAAGTTACAAATGCTTTTACCAAGTCAGGAATATATGACAGTTCTTGTCCATTGGTTTTTGATGTATATTGTCATATGATTTGTCCAGGTGATTATGGATTTTCCTATTGGATTTTCCTCTGAGTTCAGTATTTTTGTGATTTTACTTTTTGCCATACCACAAAGGGAAGGCTAAGATTAAGTTTTGGGTGATGAATCATAAGGTGGTTGGACAAAATACAGGGAGGGGAGGGGTTCTGCTTTTTTCTTTAAAATTTTCCATTTTAATTAAGTTGGTTATTTTTTATTTATATTAAAAAAGCAATTTATAATGCTATGGCAGGAGTTACACATCAACAGGATGTGAAAATTATTATATTAAGTATTGTGCAATAGCAAGAAATTTTCAATTGCCTAGTATTGCATTATAGCGAGAAATCTTTTATTGCACAGTATTACGCAATAGCAAGAAATCTTCAATTGCACAGTTTTGCGCAATAGCAAGACATATCCAATTACACAGTATTGCGCAATACCAAGAAATATTCAATTACACAGTATTGTCCCATTTTCAAATTGGTCTAAATGAAGGTATAAAGGGTCCAAAATTAAACTTATTTTGATATTAACAAAAATTGAATTCTTGGGGTTCTTTGATATACTGTATTTAGATTTTTTATTATGGGCCCAGTTTTCAAGTTGGTCCAAATCGGGGTCCAAAATTAAACTTTGTTTGATTTCAACAAAAATTGAATATATGGGGTTCTTTGATATGCTGAACCTAACCATGTATTTATATTTTTTTATTGTTGGGCCCCGTTATCAAATTTGTCCACATTGGTCAAAAGGGTTAAAAGTTAAAAACTTTGTTTGATTTCATTTAAATTTGAATTCTTGGGGTTCTTTGTTTTGCTGAATCTAACCATGTATTTAGATTTTGGATATTGGGCCATTAAAGGTAAATTCATTTTCCAACCCGCTGTGTTGACATATTGCCTTCATAATTTATTGATATGTTTATTTTCTGCTGCTTATATACTTATTTATAATTTTGCTCTTGCTATTTATTTAGTATTATTCTGAACTGCTAAAATGTGCTTAATGCTATTGCTATGTTTTACTTTTTTTTCATCAGATACAGACTGACACAAATGAGTTTAAGTTAGAATATGTAAAATATAGACCACTTTTAAAGTGATGTTTATTGTCGCTTCGCTGAATTGCGATGGTTTTGCATGACGTTCGAATATTGTGATGTTTTTCAATATAAATGTTCAAATACAACATTGATTTTCAAGCAGGAGTATAGGGTTTTCTAGATGAATGTGTATGCTAACATTGCCTATGTGAAATTTCAAAATTGTTTGTATGTAGTTTGAACGGCAAATATATGTGACGTATAAAATTTTCTGACGTCAGACACACGAATCAATGAATGTGTTTGTAGATAGATGTTTTGGTGTTCTGTTAAATTGTTACTTTTAAAATTGTTACACGATGATGACTGCTGTACCCATATTTTAACTATTTTATTTATGGTGTCTGTTTAGTTAACGCATCATTGTAAATATAACGGAATTTGATGAGACTGTCATCAAAGTGAGAGGGTTATCGCTATAAAACCAGGTTTAATCCACCATTTTCTACATTTGAAAATGCCTGTACAAAGTCAGGAATATGACAGTTCTTGTCCATTCGTTTTTGATGTGTTTTGTTATTTGATTTTGCCATGTGATTATGGACTTCCCAAATTGATTCAGTATTTTTGTGATTTTACTTTTTATCATGCTCACAAAGGAAATGACAGGAAAAAGAAAGAAAAGAACGATTCAAGTTTATAGTAGTTTTGAGCATTACATGTGGTAGTATATTTTTAACTATGTCGGGCAGCAACGGGACTGAAAGATGAATTTGGTCAGCAAATGGGCTATCCTATGTTTAAAATAATGCCGCACGATAAATACAACTGAAATAAATGATATAATTTTAAATATTAAAGTTAATTTATGGTTTAATTAAGTAAGATTCTCGTGATTTTATGTGGACAATTTAATAATAAAAAAAATAATTGAGAGTATTAGCAATGTTTTTGTAATGTTTTTTAATCTCGAGAGAAATCCTGATTTGTAAAATCACCGTCGCTCTGATCTTATTTAATTGCGGTTACAGTGTTAACTGTCTGCAACATGGTAGGCAAAAATTAACCTGACTGCTCCCTACATGTACTTCCTAACATAATAAATAGGAATAATGGTTGTGTTTGTCAAAACATTTGAAAAACTGAAATGAACCCTGCTAAGTGTTATCGTATAGACATACAACCTTAATAAAAACAAAATATTTCGCTCTTGAACACCCGTTATCTGAATCTATACTACTGCGCGAAATTGGAAAATTGGAAAATAAAATTACATTAAAAAAAGCAGTAGCTACTTTTGTAAAATATAAATAATGTGATTTCATTTTAACAGCTCATGTACATTTTTACTTTTACTCAATGTCAAAGATAGACCTACAGCGCAACCACCATCGCACTTCAGCGTAGATATCAACAAATTAACGTCACAATGTCACCATCGCACTTCAGCAACCATCGCACTTCAGCGTGACCATCGCAGTTCGGAGTACCATCGCGTTTCTGAGTCCTACATACATATACATTTAAAGTTTATTTAACTAAAACTGTTTTTCAAAAATAAGGAATGTGTTATACTGACAACATCATCTGATAAATATATTGACAAATCTGACTGGATCAGATTTGAAGACAAAACAATGGACATTTGTATACTTGTGCTTCTTGTGTGATCTTTTCTTTTTTGCCATAACCACATAGAATGGAAAAATGTCTTTGTGTGTTCAAAAGAATGACAGTTAGGAACTTAAATGTAATATGAATTTATAGGAACATTAAAAATCAGTGGAAGGGAGAATGCCTTTTCAATTCATTTACATTCAATCAGAGAGGTGTGGCCATCTTTTTTAATGGAAACTTTGATCTTCAAATTCACAAAGTTAAAAAAGATTAGGGTGGAAAACCTTGTTGGATTGGATATTACAATTGAAGAACCAAAAATTACCTTAATATGGGCAAAATGTAGACACTCCTTGCTTTTATCAAAAGGTGGCAGAAATTATTGAGGAATTTGATAACCAATCTTGTATTCTTTGTGATGATTTTAACCTCATTCAAACTTTTAATCTTGACACTCATAATTATGTTAATATCAACAACCCAAAGTCTAGAGAAAAAGTATTACAGCTAATGGAAGACTTTAATCTAGTTGATCCATTTAGAGAATTATACCTCAATGTGAAAAGATTTACTTGGAGGAAAAGAATCTCGTTTAGACTATTTTCTGATTTCTGATAATATTTTTCACCTTAATAGTGATGTTAAAAGGCAGAGGTCTTTTGAAATTTAACAATTCCCTTCTTCATGATACTGACTATGTTAAAGATATAAAAAAAAAGTACATTAAAAGAACAATATGCCGCCGAGATATATAGAGATGAAATATTGACAAATCTGAAATTGAATTTACTGTTGATTACCAGTTATTTTTCCAAACTTTACTCATAGAAATATGCGGTAAAACAATTTCATATGCCTCTTATAAAAAAACGGGGGGTATAAAAATTGAAAATGAAATTATTTTAAAATTAAAAAACAATTAGAAGAAAATGCACTTACAGTTGAAAATCTGGAAGAGATTGATCATAAAAAAGCATAACTTATAATGTATAGACAAAAAAAAATTCAGGAACAATATGTTCATGCTGTTTGGTCAAGAAGTCAGTGGATTGAAGAAGGGAAAAAAAAACTACCAATTTTTCTTTTAAATCTAGAGACTACCTACGAATCATATGACATGCGCTGTATGGTGACTGGCCAGTTCGCCGTCGGGAAAAGTACTCTGGTGAAGCTATTAGTTGGGGACATCATTCCCGAAGGGAGACATCCTACAGATGGTATCTCTCTTCTAGAAGGTCACTGTGGTCTTGACATCCAAACAAGAGAATGGATTCTTTTAAATCCAGGTAAGAGCATGTTTGTTTATGCCCCTGTCACATTAGAGGGGAATAAAGTGTTACCCTTGTCCGTCTGAACGTCCGTTCCACTAAACATAAAAAATGATAGTGCGAGTAGGGCATCCGTGTACATTGTCCATAGTCTATGGACACATTCTTGTTTGAAACTAATATACTATGATCATTACCACAAAACTAACAACAATTTTTTGAATTTTGGTGGCGTCCCTTTGAACGTTCTTGAGTTATGTCCCTTTATAACATTATATGCAAACAGGGCAGCATGTGAGTCCCATGGACACATTCTCAATCTATTTTAAAAGATTTAAGGTGACTCTGCCCTTTAACAGTGCGCAGTTTAAACCATTTTTCTAACATCGAGCGCCTTGGAAACGATCCCTTTGAGGGGTCTTCTCAAAAATAGTTTTGTCGACCTTGAAACGACTGTGTCTAAAAGAACCCTTTCCTTATGTCAACAAGCGATGCAAAACTTTCCTTGTAAAGAAGGAAATACGGTCAGAAATATAGAGTTGTTTGTTCATTTTTCACATAAAATTTTAAATATAAGGACAGAAATGAACATGATATAAGAATAAAGCATAAAACAAAAAGAAGAAAACAAATATTGACATGTTGTTCTTGTACAACTGCCAATGACGCAATGTTTACCCGTAAACAAACTGTTAAAGAGGACTGCAATGTTAACAACGGCATGTCAAAAACAAGTAAAACCCATATATAGTATGCTTTGAAGGTGTCGGAGTTCATCTGCACGCTATCTGTTTTGCGTATTAGCGTATTACTACATTTTGTCACTGTTAGAAATTCTTTTTTTTAACATGAAATATTTTCATTTACAAGTATTGTATGGATTTTATTTCGAATATATGTGAAATATTTTCTTACAGCAAAATTTTGGTAATAATTAGTTATTTCTTAGACTGTGTTTGAACATAACAATGTTCAAGTAAAGACTAAATACTTGACAGTCACATCTAACATTTTAATTTACAGATGTATATACTTTATCAAATCATGGGCACGAAACAGCACTTTAAAACAACCACTGTCCTCTAACTGGAATTTTTTGTTGTTGTATTTGTTAGCTGAAAGAGGATTTCTAAAAAATTCTTTCATATCATAATTCCATGATCTCCGGACCTTAACATAAATCCTTGGGGCCAATGTTTTCTATTTATGATATTTTATTTTACTTGTTTTGATATTTGTTATGTTTTATCTATCAATGTGCCAACCGAGTTTGCATTAAAAAAGAGGAAATAGCAGCGTAAAAACGTTAACAATTGAATAAGAATGTGTTATCACAATAGACTAACGGAACTCGAGCAACACATTTCACTAAATTGATTATTTGTTTTACCCCCCAAAAAAACAGGTCTATGCAATTATCCCTCAATACCGCATGCTTTTGCGGAGAAGCACATAATCTTTGGCTTATGACACCTGCAGTCTACCAGCCAGTTCAAAACACTACCAGCTAAAGGCCTCATATACACAAAATTTATACTACTTACTTGGTTCAGGAAAATTTGGTATTGGAATTTTAAAACTACGTGCAGTATACAGGAACGCTACGTTAGGTGATATTGGCAAACTTACTTCTGTCTTACTTTTTGATATGCATTTTTTTTCAAAAGTTCTAGATTTCAAAAAATGAAAATGTAGCATGTCATTGCAGCCAAAAGAAAAATGAATGGCAATTTTCTAAATGATTTGTGAACACTGGTTTGACCAACCTGTGGCAAAGTAACATCTTATCGGTTTATGATGATAATAAGGAGATGAGTTTTTAAACTGTACACGTCTGGTTAACATCGGACCTTGACCTCATTTTCATGATTCATTGGTTAATGTTTAGTTTTCCTGGTTAAGACTGTTTCTTCGAAACTATAAGCAATAGGTCAACTATGTTTAGTGTATCGAATGATTGAAAGGTGTACATGTATTTCCCGTATGGTTTATCTGACCTTGCCCTCATTTTCTTGGATCATGTTAAGTCTATGTGATACTTGTTGTATACTTTATAGTTATGACTATTAACATAAAATCAATGGTCAGTAAAGAAGGCGAGACATTTCAGGGTGTGCACTCTTGTTACCCTTTTTATACTACCGCAATTTTTTTTATTTTTCGTCGTATATTGCTATCACGTTGGCGTCGTCGTCGTCGTTGTCGTCCGAATACTTTTAGTTTTCGCACTCTAACTTTGGTAAAAGTGAACAGAAATCTATGAAATTTTAACACAAGGGTTATAACCACAAAAGGAAGGTTGGGATTGATTTTGGGAGTTTTGGTCCCAACATTTTAGGAATTAGGGGCCAAAAAGGGCCCAAATAAGCATTTTCTTGGTTTTTTCACTATAACTTTAGTTTAAGTAAATAGAAATCTATGAAATTTTGACACAAGGTTTATGACCACAAAAGAACGGTTGGGATTGATTTTGGGAGTTGAGGTCCCAACAGTTTAGGAATTAGGGGCCAAAAAGGGGCCCAAGTAAGCATTATTCTTGGTTTTCGCACCATAACTTTAGTATAAGTAAATAGAAATCTTTGAAATTTAAACACAAGGTTTATGACCATAAAAGGAAGGTTGGGTTTGATTTTGGGAGTTTTGTTCTCAACAGTTTAGGAATAAGGGGCCCAAAGGGTCCAAAATTGAACTTTGTTTGATTTCATCAAAAATTGAATAATTGGGGTTCTTTGATATGCCGGATCTAACTGTATATGTAGAGTCTTAATTTTTGGTCCGGTTTTCCAATTGGTCTACATTAAGGTCCAAAGGGTCCAAAATTAAACTTAGTTTGATTTTAACAAAAATTGAATCCTTGTGGTTGTTTGATATGCTGAATCTAAAAATGTACTTAGATTTTTGATTATTGGCACAGTTTTCAAGTTGGTCCAAATCGGGGTCCCAAATTAAAATTTGTTTGATTTCATCAAAAATTGATTAATTGGAGTTCTTTGATATGGACCATAACATGCATAATTTGGTATTTGGCCTTTGGTTTCTTTTTGTATCCTTTTTTATAAGTTCTAAAATTTTAACTTTTATTTTGTGGGTTGTGTTGGTGTTAGAATAGTATGAATGGAACAATTGAGTTTTTCGAGAAAAAATTAATACATTTTGATTCACCGTTTACGTGACATGAAACCAAACAGGAAACCAATCTTTATTTTCTTTATTTTGCACAATATAATTCAAAAGGCATAAATAAACACCATTACTAGTGTTACTTGCTTCATGTTAATATTTAAAATCTATTTTCAATGTTATATTAAAGTTTTTTTTAAACCTGACAGGAAACCATAAGAAACCGAAAGCATTTTTTTAGTTTTATTTTATTGCAAAATCGGCTTAAAATAATCTGAACAGTCTACTTTTTCTTAAAATCCATCTTAAATGTAACAGTATTATCAAACTCCTAAATATGTGCTTGTTTTGAAATCAATTAGTACAATTTATTCAGAATTTTCCATATTTTCTTCATTGATACAGGATACCATAATCTTTGTATCTTGATGTTTAAGCCAAAAAAATGTATTTATATTTGGTTTTGATATTCCAGTTATATACAATTTATTCCAAATCATTGGCAATGTAACATTCTTTAAATCCAGTAAAGAAAAAAACTTTTAACTTGGAATTAAAATCATTAAAATAGGCACAATGTGATACTTGTGACCTGTACACCATCTACATGGTTTCCACATTTTAACCTTCTTTAGTGGGCTAAAATCAATAAAGTACTTCCTTTCAAGTCATGCAAGGTAAAAGTTTACTTCTCCTTTGACAAGTTTATTGCGTTTCTGATAAGTGTTTGCAGAACATGAATAAAAAATATTAATTAAAAACTGTGACAAAGATTCCAACTTTGTACATTCCAAGTGTAACGGTATATTAACATGTATTTTTTATTAAATTATATTTATTCACCTAAAATATCCAGTAATATTTACTGCTGAAGTTAAATCAATCCAACGAGCATTGGTACAATGATAAGAGACGTAATTTCGATTGATTTTTCCAAGGACTCTTCAGGTCATTATCGGGAAACGAAGTGTGTTCTAGTCATTGGGCATTTATTTTCACACAGGATCGTATGTAACATTATGCACATAGGAAAAATAACAGACCACCGGAGCAATCTCTTTGACAATTGTATTTTCCTCTTTTAAACAAGCCGAAACAAGTCTACAGATTATGTTTGCTAACATCCCGTTGGAAACAAAAACAATGTTTAGACCTAGTATTTCGTACATCCAGCCGTAATGGCGTTATCACATGTTAGTCACATGTTTCACGTATGACCGGAAATGATTAGAACTTAAGGACAAAAACAATTTTAATAAATAACTGGACTTCTGTTTCGTGTGAAATGTAACGCATAACGATAACGTAATTTTCTTACTTAATTATTACGAAGATCAAAACAAGAATGTAAATCATCTCAGATTTACCTGTTTGAACATCTCGCGAGAGTTCATATTTGCATATTGTTTTTAAGAATTCTATTACAACAAAGCAGATTACGTCATCTAAAAATTGCGTTACGAAATCGGACACAAAAATCACGCCACTGTTCTTACATCTGCTACATAAATACTTATAGTTCTCGGCATTTTCTTCTCACTATTCTTATTGGTCGATGTTCTTTGTTATTTGAAAGCAAAAGTTACGAAATTGCCGGTGACGATTATCTATAAATCAGTCCGCGTTATGCTCTTCGGAAGCAAAAAGTAACGCGAGAAACGACACAAAAATACGGTTGTAGAATCTTTGAAATTCGTATATTTTAAAAAAAAATTCTAGGGAAGAGTAGCATACACTTGTATGTTGATAAAAATAATGGCATCTTTAGATGTAGTTACAACTTTTCTTACAGTAATTCACATTTTATCACTTTTCTATAGTTATAGGAAACGGAGCCCAATAGCAAATTATGGTCCATATGCCAAATCTAACTGTGTATGTAGATTCTTAATTTTTAGTCCCGTTTTCAAATTGTCTACATTAAATACCAAAGGGTCCAAAATTAAACTTAAGTTTGATTTTAACAAAAATTGAATTCTTTGGCTTTTTTGATATGCTGAATTTCATCATGTACTTAGATTTTTGATTATGATTCCAGTTTTCAAGTTGGTTCAAATCAGGATCCAAAATTATTATATTAAGTATTGTGCAATAGCAAGAAATTTTCAATTGCACAGTATTGCGCAATAGCAAGAAATTTTCAATTGCACAGTATTGCACAATAGCAAGAAATCTTCAATTGCACAGTCCAGAATAGTAGTTGAATCAACTTAAATCATTGTTTTATACAATATACAATGTATATTCACTTTTATTACCAACTGATAAATTAAAACAATCTTTACCATTCAGTGATAACAAGCACTTTTTGTTACATTTAAATGAGTAGTTATTGTTGCAAACTCCATTAGAAATTTGAATTGAGATCAGTTTTGAAAAAATGGAAAGGGGGATGTGAAAAAAAAATGGTGGGGGGGGGGGGGGTAAATTTTTCTCATTTCAGACCATAAATAAAAAGAAAATTTCTTCAAACATTTTTTTGAGAGGATTAATATTCAACAGCATAGTGATTGTTCAAAGGCAAACAAATTATTTTAAGTTCATTAGACCACATTCATTCTGTGTCCAAAACCTATGCTGTGTCAACTATTTAATCACAATCCAAATTTAGAGCTGAATCCAGCTTGAATGTTGTGTCAATACTTGCCCCAACCGTTCAGGGTTCAACCTCTGCGGTCATATAAAGCTGTGCCCTGCGGAGCATCTGGTTTGCATTTTGAAACTTTGTAGATAAACAGTATCTCAAAGGGAAGGCTGGGATTGAGTTTGGGGGTAATTGCCCAAAACATGCAGGAATTAGGTGCAAAAAGGGGCCAAAAACAAACATGTTTCTATTTTCCAAACAATCACTTGTATTTAAGTGTATGGATCTCTCTAAAATTGTACTACAAGGTTCTATACTTCAAAGAGAAGGCTGGGATTGAGTTTGGGGGTAATTGCTCAAAGGGGAAGGGGGTGTTAATTTTCAATTTTTTTAAGGGGTTCATATTTCATGTATTTATTTTTTTCCAATTTTTCCGATTTCAAATTATTGACAAGTTTGAAGAACACAGTATTGCGCAATAGATTTTTGTAGAGCCTACAACTTTTGTTGCAGAAAGCTCGACATAGGGATAGTGATCCGGCGGCTACGGCGGCGGCGTTAGCTCACTTCTTAAAAGCTTTATATTTTAGAAGGTGGAAGACCTGGATGCTTCATACTTTTTATATAGATGCTTCATGTTACGAAGTTTCCGTCAGTCACAGGTCCAATGTCCTTGACCTCATTTTCATGGTTCAGTGACCATTTGAATTAAAAGTTCAATTTTTTTATAATGTTGAGTTCTCTCTTATTATAAGTAATAGGATAACTATATTTGATATGTGCGTACATTGCAAGGTCCTCATGTCTGTCAGACAGTTTTCACTTGACCTCGACCTCATTTCATAGATCAGTGAACAAGGTTAAGTTTTGGTGGTCAAGTCCATATCTCAGATACTATAAGCAATAGGGCTAGTATATTCGCTTTATGGAAGGACTGTAAGGTGTACATGTCCAACTGGCAGGTGTCATCTGACCTTGACCTCATTTTCATGGTTCAGTGGTTATAGTTAAATTTTTGCGTTTTGGTCTGTTTTTCTCATACTATATGCAATAGGTCAACTATATTTGGTGTATGGAAATATTTTATGATCTTTATGTCAGTCGCACAGGTTTTATTTGACCGTGACCTCATTTTCACGGTTCATTGCACAGTGTTAAGTTTTTGTGTTTTGGTCTATTTTTCTTAAACTATAAGTAATGGGTCATCTATATATGTTGTATAGAAGCATTGTTAGCTGTACATGTCTGTCTGCCATGGTTCATCTGACCGTGACCTCATTTTCAAGGTTCATTGGTCTTTGTTTAGTTATCTTGGTTAATGTTAAGTTTATGTGACAGTTGTAATAAAGCTTAGATTTATACTTAGGACTATCAACATAATATCAATGATTAGTATAGAAGGCGAGGCATTTCAGCGTGTGCACTCTTGTTGTTTTAGAAATATGTATAAGTTATGTACATGCAATTTAAGAAATATGCATGCAAGCCATAGATTTGTTGGACATTTTGGCATTGCCTGTACTGTTTAAATTGAAATTTTATACAAAGTGTTAGCCTTATTTTCAAGACTGTCAACATTAAATCAATCAGGGTGAGTAAAGCAGCAGAAACATTTTAGCATTTGTACTCTTGTTTTTAACTTTAATTTTAACTCAGTGAAAGTGACAAAGTGTATGGCACATAGGTTATTATACATCTGGATTTATGTGGAGGTAAATTGTAACAGTCAAGTACATCTGTGGTAGGTATATTTATATGTATAGAATTTTATTACCCTCTTATGTACAAAGCGAAAGATGCACTTCTTATAAAAATTAGCATTTATATTAATTTTATCTTTTTATGATTCTATAAATTGGTGTGTTTTTTTGTTCACACAGAAACTTACAATGCCATGGATGTTGTATACAATAAGGTTTTAATGACCTCGATTAAAGAAGAGGAACCTAATCTAAATGAAAAGTTAGACCAACAACAAGCATCAGATACAAGTCCTTCTAGAAGTAAAGATGATGAAATGGTTAATCCAGGTGTTCTCCTACAGCAGTCACAAGCTATGTCATTGCCTCTCCCATTAAACACATCAGGTAATCTCTCCAACCAACCTCCAACAGCCCTACCTTCATCACCTCAGATGTCCCCAATTGTGTCTCTATCACGACAGCAGCTGAAACAGAAAATGAAAGCTAAGATGACCAAAGATGAAATCAGAATTCAAATGGAAAAAGTCCTTAAAAGAGGCAAATATAAGATGAAGGTTGGACGACTCATATTCTGGGACTTTGGTGGACAGTATGTATATTATACTACACACCAGACCTTCATGACCTACAGAGCTTTGTTTCTTGTTGTATTTGATGGCAGCAAAGGATTGCATGAACAGGTCCTTGATGTGCTGTGTTTTCCAGGGCAGCATATGGCACCAACTCCAGCAGGTAAAATTGACCTATTCAAAACTGCAAATCCCACATGATGTATGATGTATGATTTGCTCTTTTAGCATCGCATTATTTATTTTCAGAACATCCAAAAACAGTAATACTCCCGGTGCTTTGTTCATTATAGAGGTACCATTTTAATCGTTAAAGCTAGTAGAAGCAAATATAAATGCATGAATACATCCAATAGCAATGTTGAAAAAAGTCAAGTGTCATTGTAAGAATAGATTTTTGTTCAATATAAAAATAAGGAGATGTGTTATGATTGTAAATGAGACACCTATCCACCAAGTTAGATTTAAGCGATGTATGCAAAAATAGGCAAACATATTGCCTTCAACAATGAGAAAATCCATACCGTCATCTATAAAAGGCCACAACATATAAAAATAGAAATTCATTCAATTGAGAAAACCAACAGCCTATACAAAACAATTTAAGTATGACAGACATGAACCAACGACAACCACTGAACTACAGTTTCCTGACTTGGGACAAGCACATATACATTATTCTGTAAAATCAGAAATTATTAATTTTATGTATGCAAATGATGCGACTGGGTGCATATCGCAATAATAAAAACTCACATTCTGATAATTGATCCTATATTTCTTTGCAAATTTTCCTGAAAAAGTAAAAATGAATCTCACATTTTTATTATTTTTTATGCCCCTGACGTAGCGGAAGGGGCATTAAGTTTTACCCTTGTCTGTCTGTACGTCCCAAAATTGGTTTTCGTTCTCTAACTTTAGCTTGCCTCAACCAAATAAAATGCACCTTTCTAACAATGCTTATTACCACAAAACACAGATCAAGAATGAATTTTGGTGGCTTAACTTGTTCTGTTCTAGAGTTATGCCCTTTACAAATGGAAGCATTGCGAAATATTTGGTTTCTGTTTGCTAATTTAAGTTTGTCTTAACCAAATGTTATGAAACTTATACACAATGCTTATTACCACAATACACAGATCAAGTTTGAATTTTGGTGCCATCACTTTTACTGTTCTAGAGTTATGCCCTTTATATTTTTTTTCTAAAAATATCAATACCTAAAGTAATTTTTTAAATTGGAGTTTATCGTCCTTTGTCCATGATTATAGTTGAATCAACTGAAATCAATGCTTTATACAATGCAATGTTTAAATGTGCCTCTTCAGTGCTTACATGCACTTTGATTAACTTTATATATGTAAGTGGGGGCATCATCTGCATCCCATGGACACATTCCCCATTTATTTTTAATCGCAATAATAAATGGACACAATAATTTCTGAGTGTACAGTAGAATGTGACGGGGTTTAACATGTTTGTGAGCTCTAACCCCTCCCTTATCCTAGGACAGTGGTGTTATAGCTCATCATTAGTCCACATTCTCAACATAAGTAAAACAAAGTCTCGGACAATTTTGAAAATCGGCACTGATCAATAATTTGTCAATGTTAAACACAAAAGAAGGCTACAATGATGTTTAAAGCTAAACAAATTTTGCCATCATTAAGCTACTCAAGACTTAAAATGTCATCGATATGGCAAACCAGCAATAAACAAAACATGGTCAACGTGTAGCTTGAATTTTTAATTGATAGTTATAAATAACCCTCAGATATGTTTAGCAAGTGCAAGTCACAAAAATATGATTATTTCGTTTGTTTTCAGTATTTTTACAACACTGGGTCAACTGTATCCTTACCTATTGTAAAGCAGTATATGCGGGAATTCCAAAGATACTGTTTGTTGCTACCCATAAAGACAAAGTACCAAAGGTAAGTGATCTTTTGGAACAAAGGTATTCTTAACAAATCATTTTATTTGTAGCGGAAAAGTTTTATAAATTTGAAGGAGTAAACAATTGATCTGCTATAACACAATACAATAATAACAAATATTTTTGATGAGTTATCACGGGTAATTAGACAGCACATCTTAAGTAAGGTCAGCTGATTGATCCTTTAAACAAAATACGTATTCATAGAGGTTATCAATTTTAAATTGTAATACGTTATTTGATGATAATCTTTTATATCTGTAGTTAAATTAATTAAAAAACGATTGTTGTAAAGTTATAATTTGGCTTATCTGATGATTTATATCTTTTTTATGTCATAAATCATAATTTAACCAAATGAACTCTGCTTGTCTGCTCTATGGTCGGGGTTTTTGTCTCTTTGACACATTTCCCATTTCCATTCTCAATTTTATCTAATGAGTTTGTGTCAATAGTTCTAAAATCAAGGTAACTTCATGTAACTTAATTTACTATAGGAGCAGTTCAAATCATATGTGGAAACTAAAAGAATGCAAAATCTCTTATCTTTTTATGAGCAGTCCTCAAAGAACAGGTCAACAAGGATACAAATATTTTGTATAATGACAGGAAATCATACTTGGTATTATATAAAACCAATCTGATTCAAACAATAATTTAAAGGAAACACTATATCAAAGAGAGAGAGAGGAAGAGGGAGAGAGCGAGGCTTTATTCTCTAAAAACAAATGTACGAAGGAAGTACAATATAAATACAAATGCAATAGTTGAGAGTAAACAGAAGCACTAGTACGCTAATGTAAAATGAAGAACAAAATTATGAAGAAATACTTGTATGATAAACGGTCACTTTAAACATGAATACATCAATCTGTTAATATAGGTTTACATGAAGGGACTATATATAAGAAGATGTGGTATGAGTGCCAATGAGACAACTCGCCAACCTTTTATTAATACATTTAATGAGTGAACACAGTTTTCTTAAAACTGAATGTATTTTAGTCTGTCTGCAAAGTACCGAAAGTGACCTAATCCCGAATATGACTGTTATACCGAGAGTGAATTTACTTTACATTGCTGTACGACATGTCCCTGTATTTCCTACATCTAACATTCATGTTTTTTTTTATGTTTTTGTTATGGTTTCGGTTGAATAATGTGTTATATCCTGTGGTGCATCTTTTTCTTTGATGGAGAATATGTTCGTTGTAGTTCTGTGGTTTGTATGTTGTGTCGACTATTATATTATTTGTTTGTGTGTTTATCTGTTATGAATGTTCTAGCATGTGTCTGTGCTGTATTTCACCGTTTTAGCGATATTCTTAAGATTGTCATAAAGCGGAGATTTGGCATGCCATGAAACCAGGTTCAACCCACCATTTTTTTTTTCTTAAAATGTCCTGTACCAAGTCCGAAATATGGCAGTTGTTATCAAATAGTTCGTTTCTATGTATGTTGGCAATTGTTTTTGTTGCACCTTGGTGTTCCTGTTTTTTTTTTTTTTCTGTTATGGTTTATGTGTTTTAATTTGTAACCCGGATTTGTTTCTCTAAATTGATTTATGACTTTTAACACCAGTATACTACTGTTGTATTTATTTTAATACTAAACGGTGAGCAAATTGACATTGTTTCTTGAACTGTGTGAAAATTTTACTTGAAGAAATAATAATGGTGACATTCTTGTTGTTCAATCTTTTTTTTATACGACCGCAAATTTTGAAAAAATTTTCGTCGTATATTGCTATCACGTTGGCGTCTGCGTCGTCGTCGTCGTCCGGCGTCCGAATACTTTTAGTTTTCGCACTCTAACTTTAGTAAAAGTGAATGGAAATCTATGAAATTTTAACACAAGGTTTATGACCACAAAAGGAAGGTTGGTATTGATTTTGGGAGTTTTGGTCCCAACATTTTAGGAATTAGGGGCCAAAAAGGGCCCAAATAAGCATTTTCTTGGTTTTCGCACTATAACTTTAGTTTAAGTTAATAGAAATCTATGAAATTTTGACACAAGGTTTATGACCACAAAAGAACGGTTGGGATTGATTTTGGGAGTTTTGGTCTCAACAGTTTAGGAATTAGGGGCCAAAAAAGGGCCCAAATAAGCATTATTCTTGGTTTTCGCACAATAACATTAGTTTAAGTTAATAGAAATCAATGAAATTTAAACACAATGTTAATGACTACAAAAGGAAGGTTGGTATTGATTTTGGGAGTTTAGGTCCCAACAGTTTAGGAATTAGGGGCCAAAAAAGGGCCCAAATAAGCATTATTCTTGGTTTTCGCACAATAACATTAGTTTAAGTAAATAGAAATCAATGAAATTTAAACACAATGTTAATGACTACAAAAGGAAGGTTGGTATTGATTTAGGGAGTTTAGGTCCCAACAGTTTAGGAATTAGGGGCCAAAAAGGGACCCAAATAAGCATTTTTCTTGGTTTTCGCACCATAACGTTAGTATAAGTAAATAGAAATCTATGAAATTTAAACACAAGGTTTATGACCATAAAAGAAAGGTTGGGTTTGATTTTGGGAGTTTTGGTCCCAACATAATAAGGGGCCCAAAGGGTCCAAAATTAAACTTTTGTTTGATTTCATCAAAATTGAATAATTGGGGTTCTTTGATATGCTGAATCTAACTGTCATGACTGTGTATGTAGATTCTTAACTTTTGGTCCCGTTTTCAAATTGGTCTACATTAAGGTCCAAAGGGTCCAAAATTAAACTTAGTTTGATTTTGACAAAAAATGAATCAGTTAGGTTCTTTGATATGCTGAATCTAAAAATGTACTTAGATTCTTGATTATTGGCCCAGTTTTCAAGTTGGTCCAAATCGGGGTCCAAAATTAAACTTTGTTTGATTTCATCAAAAATTGAATAAATGGGGTTCTTTGATATACCAAATCTAACTGTGTATGTAGATTCTTCATTTTTGGTCCTGTTTTCAAATTGGTCTACACTAAAGTCCAAAGGGTCCAAAATTAAACTTAGTCTGATTTTAACAAAAATTGAAATCTTGAAGTTCTTTGATATGCTGAATCCAAAAATGTACTTAGATTTTTTATTATGGGCCCAGTTTTCAAGTTGGTCCAAATCAGGATCTAAAATTATTATATTAAGTATTGTGCAATAGCAAGTCTTTTCAATTGCACAGTATTGCGCAATGGCAAGAAATATCTAATTGCACAATATTGTGAAATATCAAATTTTTTTTTAATTAGAGTTATCTTTCTTTGTCCAGAATAGTAAGCAAGAAATATCTAATTGCAAAATATTGTGCAATAGCAAGATTTTTTTTTTAATTGGAGTTATCTTTCTTTGTCCAGAATCAACTTAAATCTTTGTTATATACAATATACAATGTATATTCACTTTTTACTACCAACTGATAAATTAAAATAATCTTTACCATTCAGTGATAACAAGCAGTTTTTTTACATCTTAATATTTTATGATGTATTTAAATGAGTAGTTATTGTTGCAAACTCCATTAGAAATTTTAATTGAGATTAGTTTTGGAATAAGGGAAAGGGGGATGTGATTAAAAAAATTGGGTTCAATTTTTCTCATTTGAAATTTCATAAATAAAAAAGAAAATTTCTTCAAACATTTTTTTGAGAGGATTAGTATTCAACAGCATAGTGAATTGCTCTAAGAGAAACAAAAATTTTAAGTTCATTAGAACACATTCATTCTGTGTCAGAAACCTATGCTGTGTCAACTATTTAATCACAATCCAAATTTAGAACTGAATCCAGCTTAAATGTTGTGTCCATACTTGCCCTAACCGTTCAGGGTTCAACCTCTGCGGTCGTATAAAGCTACGCCCTGCGGAGCATCTGGTTGTGAAATAATTTGTAATTGTTGTCTTTCCATAATTTTGTCTTATGGCAAAGGTGTTGTCTGTTGTATTGAAAATTTTGTATTATCCCCTAGATTCGTTTTCTCTTTACCACAAGAATGCATAACCCCTGTCTTTCATAATGACTTTATATAATTTATATACCCCCGCTTTAAAAAAGTGGGGTATACTGTTTTACTTCATAGTCCGTCCGTCCCTTCCATAAATATTTTTCGTTTCATCTTTCTCAGGAACTACATGATAAGGTATTATAAATTAGAATTCAAGATTTGTAAAAGTCAGCTATACCGTGTGATTCGTTTTAAGATTCATCACTCAACAACTTTCTGTTACCCGAACATTTGCATATACAATATATGTACTTTGTCGGAAAATATAAAATTAAGTTGTTTGAACTCAAGAAACAGGACGAAAAGCGAGGCTTTTTCGTAGCGAGTACAAATAAGTTCAATATATCACTACAGAACATCTGTTTTTCTTTTTAGGACCTAATAGAGACGCAGCGTGAATCGGTTTTTACTGGAGTAGAAGAGTTATTTAAAGACCATGACGGACAACATCATCTAGTCCTTGACAAACGGATATTCGTAAATGCAACAGACAAATTTGATTCAGAGATAGAAGTCCTGAAGAAAACCATTACAGATTTAACGTTTGAGCATCCGTGTTGGGGAGAGAGGATGCCAAATGCTTGTGTTCCCCTTGAGCTGGAGATTGCTGAGCTGGTAGCAGAAGGGAAGCAAATACTGTCACTTGCAGAAGTTGAAGAATTAAATGCCATCAGCAAGGTGTCCATCCTGTCTTTTAATCAGCTCAGAGATTTTCTACATTTTCACCATTCGCTAGGAAAAATAGTATATTTTGATACACCCCAGTTGAGAGATTATGTGATTATCAGCCCACTTCTCCTGGTGGAAGTTATGCGATCCTTCGTGACAGGTATTTAGTGATAACTATATCCAAAACAACTTTGATAGATACAGTAGAGTAATTAATTTCAAATTATGAGTAAAATGGAGAATGATAACGGACAAAGAGAGAGACAGCAACCTAACCAAAGAGTAGAAAACAGCTTAAGGTCACCAATGGGTCTTCAACACAGCACCTGTAGGTTGGCTTCAGCTGCCCCCTTAGCAAAAATGTGCACTAGTTCAGCAAAAACCGATGTAACACTAAACTTCGAAACATATAAATAAACCAACATTTAAAAAAAACATACATGTCTAACAAAGGTCAGAGATTCCAGACTTGGGACAATAAGCAGGATTTAACATGTTTTGTGAGATTTAAACCCTCCCCCTATACTATAAAGCCAATGTAGAATAAGCAAACACACAGCATTACGCACGGTTAAACTCAAGATAAAAGATGTCCGAGTCTAATGTTATAATAGGTAACAGTATTCATTTAATAAGACACACAAATAAACAAAATTTGTCATCTATGTTATTTGGACTTTAATTGATACTCAGTTATAGTATTTTAATCTTTCTTTAGCACATGTTGTGTATATAAATTAAAGTAACACATATAATCACATTTTAAAACCCAATGGTCACTAGTTCATAAAGTGTCAAAGTGCTCAATATCTTTTTATTTATTTTTTACAATAGTCAGGATTTAACATCGCCCTTACAGCACCACCTGACTAAGGTGTTACAGGGTTTAAAATATATAACAACAAAACACTATTGTTTTATCAAGATTTACACAAACTAAAATATAAATATTTTGAAAATCTCTCTTTTTTCTCTCTCTCTCTTTCACACACTCTCTCTACTTCTTTCTCACTCTGTCTTTCTCTCTTTTTTCACAATCTCTTCATATAGAAATATCTATAGATTATTTAATATTCTAACATGACGTCCTTCAAACGCTTTGAGTACACACCCGTGGTAAAATATGAATATATTGCCAGTGCTGTTCCGATTGTACTCCCACGTCATATGCTTTTTTATGAATGAGATACCCGACGTCATAGAACAATGACGTAAGAATGTAAGCATTTTACGGGAAAATACACGCTTGTGAATCCGAAAATCATCACAAGGAAACATACACAAATGATGCTAAAATGTGGCAAAAGCCCTTTATTGTACATAATATAAGACATATAAATAAATTATCATTCAAATTCATTCAAAACTGTCTAAATACATTATTTTAAATAGTTTAAGCATGTCACTAATGCAGTTTGCTCCGTTCTTTTACGCTAGTTTATTAGTGCGTTTATTTATGGGAACGGCAAATATTTGCCTACACCTAGAGCGCTTCGATCCAAAAGAATTGCAGTATGTGTCCTATCAGAATCGAAATAATTCATGGGGGTTTGAATATATCTAGATTTTACCACGGGTTGTCCCTTTATGCCGATATTTTACCCCTCGCTATCGCTCAGGGGTAAAATATTTGTCATGAAGGGCCAACCCGTGGTAAAATCACGATATATTCAAGCCCCCATGAATTATTTCTTAAGAAGAAAACAAGGTTTACATGTGCTATGCATATATTACATGTTGTTTGCTCTGTTCCATAAATAGGTCAAACAGATATATATATTGATACATACCTGTCAACTGATCCGTATTGTGCGGGTGTGACCCGAGATTTTCACAATTCTGAGGGATCACCCGGAACACCCGCCGGGTCACTGAATAACCCGGGAATTCCGAAAATGACCCGTTTTCACCTGGATTTCTAAACCCAGAGAATGATTTCATAAGTGATTTTTCTTTGAAATACCGGCAAATTCGTAATTCTTCCATCAAATTAAGTGACCCATCAAGTGCATGGCTTCACTTGACAGCTTTGGTTTCAAACACACTGTTAATTAACACCAATTACCTTAGCTTTAGGTCGTTAATAAATTTCACTGTTGACATGTTTTACAAACATTTTTCAGCTGAGTTACTTCCCCTTTTTTGTCACCATTCAAAATTGTTTCTTATATTTACGGTTTTTTTTGGGAAAAAAAAGATCAAATCTACTACAAATAGAATTTAAATACATATTGAAATATAACTTTTCATTTAATTCATACCTTAATACAATTATAAAAATAAAGTTGAAAATCATTTTTTTCATCTATACTTCCTTTAACATGTTTAACTGTTTAACTTTATTTTACTATAATCTAATTACGATAGTAAGATGGAACAGTTGACGAGCAAATACTCATTAACCAGTCACAACTTTCTAAAAATTATTAAAAAAAGCCAGTTACAACTACAGGGTAAAATACTATACATATAAATCAATGTACAAATGTCAATAATTACATTAACCAAAGAAGTGGAGAAAGTGTCACAAAGTTATCAAAAGCTTTTCAAAGTGCAATGTAATAATGATTAATAAAGTGAACATGTTTTGGAGACTTTTGTTTAAATTATAAAAAAAAAAATGTCCCCTAATTACTGAAATTCAGCTCGAATAAGTTCGTACGCGTTATGACCTGAGATTTCATTCTTCAATGCAGGTCATGACCTGCATTTTCATCGTCACAGGTTGACAGGTATAATAAATTTGGTTGTTAGATTACCATTCAGGATAAATAATTAGTTCAAAAACTTTGTTGTATTTTCTTGCTGAATTAACTGTAAGTTATAAAAGTTTTTCAGTCTATTTTTAGGCAAAGATGTAAGCAAATGAATCAATTTCGGAAGTGCAAGAGTCTTAATAACAGTAACCTTGCCAAGTAGTGTTAGCTTCCTATGCTGCCAACTTTTCAACAATTTTGAAATATCAATGATTTTTGCTCTGAAATTAAAGAGGACATACACTCTAGATCTAAAGAGAAATTTAATCCTAAAACCTTAAAGTTTGAACAGGACCAGCTTAGATTTGTTTCAGGACACAAAACCAAGTCAGAATATCTCTTACTTTCAAAACAAGAAAGGGTCTCTTTTAATGAATCTTCACTTCCATTCAGTGTAAGAAACGTATCATCTGCATATTGACTAATGAGTGGCAGATTCCCATTTACATTCACCCCTTTTTTTGGGGATTGCCTTTTAGCTGTATGGCAAGTAATTCCACCCCAATAATAAACAAATAGGGAGATAACGGGTCCCCCTGACGACAGCCTCTTTCAAGGTTGAAAAATTGTGACATATTACCATTATTAATGACACAGCTCTTAGCATCTTCATAAATCACATCAAACCATTTACAAAATGAAGGACCAAAATTAAAACTAATCAAAGCCTGCTTTAAAAAATCCCATTCTATAGAATCAAAGTCTTTTTTCAAAAATCTACTAATCCTTCTATATCATTTTTTTCTAGATAGTGCATTAAATCATATAGAAGTCAAATGTTCTCTCCTATGAATCTCCCTTTCATAAAGCCCTTTTGTGTGTCACTAATAATGGCGAACAGTACCTTTTTAGCTCTACCAGCAAGAACTGCAGATGCAATTTCCATATCTGTGTTCCTCAAGCTGAGCGGTCGCCAGTTACCCATGTACCTCCTATCTTTCCCTTCCTTAGGAACACAAGTAATAATACTTTGGTATTGAATATCTGAAAAATGGCCCAACTCACATCCAAATTGCAGAGATCTAAAGACAAATGGACCAATATCTTTCTAAAAAAAATTGGAAAAATCCACTGTAAATCCATCAGATCCTGGAGACTTCCAATTTTGCATCTGTTTTAAAGCTTCCCCACATTCCCTAAAAGATAAGTTTCCCTCACAAAGAAGTTTTTGTTCTGCACCGAGTTTTATGTCATGTTTAAAATATGATTGTCATATGCATCATAACTGAATGACTAAGATGTATAAAGAGTCCTATAAAACTGCTTCTGTTCAAACAATATTTTAGATTGATCGGAAATTTGATTCCTTGGTCATCAATGAGTTCAGTCATGGTTTTATTTAAGAAGGCTTTCTTTCTAACTTACAAAAATAGTTAGTGCATCTTTTTCCATTCCCATGCCAATTTACACGAGAACGAAGAATGAGGCCCTCAACTAATGTCTGTCGTCGCTTATCTAAGTCACACTTTTTCTGATTGAGTGACGTCCCGTCAATTTCACTATGGTTTAAATTTACACTATTTTCTAAAGACTGGATTTTTAACGCCAGTCCCTTGAACACATTTTTTCTTCCCTTGATTTTTTAATACAGTAGGAGATAGTAAGACTACGAATATTCATTGTTAGAACCTCTAAAAATAGCTGATCACTGCAAGATACCTGACCATGAAGAAAATCTTCAAAAATCACCCCCAGAGAAATACTCAGAAACAGTGTCTCTGATGCAGTTTATAACTAAATCTCCATATGCAGGTTCTCTTAAAAACTGAGAATTAAATTTCCAGTATCCTTTGCCCCGCTTAGCATAGGATGCTGTAAAAGTAAATATAATGGCAGAGTGATCTGTCCTGTATCCAGGAATAAATTTTGTTGATTCCATCAATGTAAACAGGTCCTCAGATACAAGATAATAATCAAGACGGCTCTGTTTAATGGGAGATTTCTGACGCCATGTAAATTTTCTATCACTAGGATAATAAGTCCTCCAAGGGTCTAACAGCAACAGTGTGTACTTAATTTCATCAATCTTTCTCCTGGAGTTGGGGTTTCTGTCATGTATTACATTATAAGTATCTTCATTCTTATCCTGCACTACATTCCAGTCACCCAAGAAGATGCAAATTGTATTCGAAAATCTCATAGTTTTCTGTAGGATATCACAGAAAAAATCTGATTTATCTGTGTTATAACCATATAAACATACCAAAGTTAACCTTTGATCGTATAGAGTCACGTCTAATATAATGTATCGTCCATGTTGGTCTAAAAGAGATTCAAGAACTTCGTAATCATAACCACCCCTGAACATGACACAAACTCCAGCACTTCTACTATCACCATGACTGAAGTAACACTGATGACCCTATTCATCCCCCATAAACATGATAAAGTTTCAATATATCTTGTACTGTGTGTTTCTTTAAAACACACAATCCAACTATTTTTTGATTTCGCCCAGTTGAAGACATCATATCTTTTCTTAGCACTAGAGAAAAAAACCCTAACATTCATTGACAACATTTTTATATGATTATCCATTATGTTATATTGACTTGAGATACAATATTTTTTTCTATACACAAGAGCAAGCAAAACAATGTAATACAATGAAATAAACTTAATTAAACTACATTTGCACAATCATTTACACAATCATTCTCTCTCGCATTTATACTGTTAAGATAACCCACATCCATATAGATGTTCTCTTTGATGAGTTGCAGCTTTTATGGCATTAAATACTAAGTAAATATGTTGAAACAAGGAATTGACTGCTTGTCAAAAGATAATAATAATAAGTTTCTCATTGAAAAAACATTAAAATGAAAATTTTAAGTCTGAAAAAAAAATGCATAAAAAAAAAAAAAAAAAAAAAAAAACAGTGATAAGATTACATAAATAGTGATAATATTAATCATTAAAATAATGCAAATTTTGGTGGATAGTTCCCATTAATACTAGTATATTTTCAGTGTAAGTAAGATATTATATATTAAAACAATTAAATTTCAGTTTATGCAACATATGTTCCTCAATTGGTTAACAGCTATTTCAATCGGTTAGCAATGTCATCAACAATATATAACTTCAAACGTCTACCTGCTTCAGTTTTCCCATATACAGCACAATTAAAGTACCAAGCACTATCAAGTTGACCACTATCACGAAGTCTAGAAATCAGTTCCATGTTGGATTTTGTAACATCATCAACTAGTCTAAAAGTGCATTGTTTAGGCATGTTTTTCTTTTCTCTCATAATGCGATATTTCAATTCAGAGTTGAGGAGTTTTACAATGACTGGTCTATGTTGTCCTTGTTTACCTGGTATCCTATGAATAGCTTGGATTTCATCAGGCCGAATGTTTACCTTCAAAGTGTCTTTAACAATTCTACTTTTAAAGATCTCTCTTAAATTGTCATCATTGTTTTCTGGGGAATTCATCACTTTTATGTTGAACTTTCTGCTATACTGCTTATTATAGTTAGACATTTGTAATGCTTGTTTGGCAATACTACCATTATCTTTTATATTTATCTGATCATT
This sequence comes from Mytilus galloprovincialis, assembly GCF_965363235.1. Taxonomy (NCBI): domain Eukaryota; kingdom Metazoa; phylum Mollusca; class Bivalvia; order Mytilida; family Mytilidae; genus Mytilus; species Mytilus galloprovincialis. The sequence goes on along the minus strand of NC_134844.1, from coordinate 91,213,185 downwards.
TTTCTTTGGCTAGCAATCAACTCTCTTAAGCCTTAATTCTCTTTTGACAGTTCTTCAACAGCTTTTGTCAGCTTATTTGTCTTATCTTTTAAGTTACCTTCTATTTCTTTTTTCATGCTATCAACCAATTTAGTGACAATTGAGGTCATCATTGTTTCCAAATCATCTTTTCTTACAATGTTGTGCAGTGCTTTGTCAAGGTCTGTTCAATTAACAACACCCTCCAGGTTTTCCTTTATACTATTTAAATCATGGTGGAGATTTGATAATTCAATTGTTATATCTACACTACTATCTATTGAAACATCTGTGTGAGTTCTTTTAGCTGGATTTCCTTTTTCACTACCTTTTTTTAGCTGCAAGCAATGTTTGTAGTTTGTACATTCTTGTTGTCACCTTTTTTATCACTGTTGTTACAGTTTCCACCTGGCATTGTTAAACTAAAATAGTACTCACAAATCTGATCCCAAAAATTCTCCAGACAAAAAAAAAGAGGACTTCAAATTATGAACAGTTTTACTGAAATGTTCTCACTACACTTTTGAAAAAAAATCTTTCTTCAAAACTTCTAAGATTGAAAATCCAAATTTTCTCAACAAAAGTTACATCACGGTGTAGAGATAATCATACTGAACATCCTCATATGAATCTTATGCATTTGGTCTGTCAAAAATCACATAAAATTGCCAAAAAAACTGCAGAGCCCAAAACTCAGTTGACTACCTTGGCGGCCATCTTAAATTTTCTCAATATTTGCTATATTATTAACATCATTTACAATTATCAAGTCAAGTATGGAAGACTCTTGATTGATATCAATTCTAGTTGTGTCAACTTCGATCTGGTGTAAAAAGTTCTCGTTAAGACATTCTATAAATTCTGTACTAGTTTCGTTAAAAATTTGCATTCCAGGTCTCCCAATCTATATCTGGAAAATTGAAATCCTCATTTATCAAAATATGACAATGTATGAGTATAATTATAACCAAGGTTTCTTGTTTTGTTCATTTAATCATTTAAGGCCTTTTGTTTCCTTTCTGTCATTTGATGAGGGGCTTTATATATACATCCATATACTAAATTGTCATGCCCTGATAATGGAATCTTAATCCATACACTTTCTTCAAATTCAGAGTCAATATCTATCTCTGTTGCAGTGACATATTTTAGATATAGATAATAATTCCTCTCTTGGCTTTATAGGAAAATTGCTTGGAAATTACTCATATCCATTTAAATTTAATTCTGACTTTGTAAAAATATTCCTTATATTCTTTGGAACGAATTCTGTAATAGCTATAGTATATGGTACACAAAAGAACCTACACAGGCAAAATTTGCTCACATGAATTTCACATGAATCCCACATGCAATTCACATGACAATTGTCACGTGAGATTCACCACAATCGAGCTTATATATGAAACTCACGTGAATATTTCATGTATTTTCATTTGAATTTCACGTGAATTGAGATTCACATGAATCTGATGTGAAATTTTTCACATGAATTTCACGTGAAATTTACAACAACAAAAATTGATATTTTTCATGATTTGAATTAAATTTGAAAATTTAGATGTTATTCGAAATACTCTATTTTAGAAATTCATGTGAATTTCACATGAAAAAAAAACTGATTTCACGTGACTTTCACGTATAAGCCGGTTTTAGGTGAGATTCACATGAATTTATATTCACGTGAAATTGATGTAAGTGAAATTTGCCTATGTAGCTGGTTTTAAACCCATCAAGCATATTCATAAAGCTATCTGCATGTGTGTATAAACAACATAAACCCTGGTGATTGAAATGATTAACTAACTTAACTAAACAAGAACTTTTAACGTTTAACACATTTAGACGTTTATGTACAAGTATAAATTCGCTGCACTTTTACAACGTACTTAAATTTCCCCACGGTGGGCCTTATGAACTTACTTTTCTGACTTTGACATGCCTTGTGTTATACTCAATTTATGAGCTTCCCCTTCTGACTCTGACATATCCTGTGTTATACTCAATTTATAAATTTTTAAATGGTATACTAGTAATTCCTCAAGTGATTTTAATTTTGAAAGTTTTTTCAACGTTTCTTGTTTTGCATCTTCATCTTTTAAGGCGACCCTTATCTGTCTAGATTTTAATTCAGATGTCCCCCCATTTTGTGTGTCAATTATTGAATCACTATTTGCTTCTACTTTTCTACAACGACCTAACCTTGTCCCCTTTTTAATGCTATTATAATCAGATTTAAGAAAATCAAAAAGACCATTCATAAAGTTTGTTTCTTCAACCTGTCTATCTTTACGTTCATCTGCTTCTCATTCTGCTGCACCAGATATGATTATATTTTGTTCCCACAATGCACTATCTCTTAAATCTAAATCTTTCTGATTTACAGACTCATTCACTTTAGCTGCAACCTCATGTGTGTCATAATTACTAGCAAATTCCTGTATCATATCCTTGACACTGGGTTAATCAACTTTATTTTTAATTTGTTCCTCTAGCTTTGACGCCCTAGGAATTTTTCTCTTTTATCTCCCACAAAACCAATGCACAGGGCTGGTGATTTAACGTGCTCATAATCATCATCTGAGAGTTCAAACATTAATTGCTATAATAAAAAGTACAGTATTCACATTGCACATCTTCCCCTTTAATTACCTTCTAAAAGGAATTACAAGACCAGTCGTCTGTCATGTATTTTCCTTTGTTAACCTTTCGATCTTATTAACTAGAAGTTAACAAACTTTTTGTTGCCGATCCTTTCTGACAAAAAAACAAAATGACAGATTTGTTTACACTCGCTAAATGAAGTCCAATTCCAATGTTAATCTGTTATGTCAACACAACATATAAATTGAAATTGATAGTATGGGATGATTGACACCGTGTAAACTCACGACTGATTTTAAACATTTTAAAATTGTCAAAATTAACGCTCTGGGCTAACCACACTACTTTATTAATGCACCACCGGAAGTCTTCTTAAAAAAGAAAACAAATTTTCATAGTACAGTTAGCATGCAGTGTATCTCATTTTCTTAGATAATATGTGGCCCTATATATCGAAGACATGGTTTATTTACTCCAAATTTTTTGTTTAGTTAACAGGATAAGTATTGCCATTGTTATTTCAACATTTGCATTTTACTATCAAAATGACATTTATAAATAACAATATTTCTTTAATTTCTGGAAATTGTCAGCTACATTTTTCATTCATTGTAATAGACGGAGTGTTAATAACATATATATATTTATCACACCGCGGTTAAATTATGACGTTGTGATTGGTTTAACGCCGTCACATGGTTACCCCCTATGAATCTGTAGGGGGTTTATGACATCATATCTAATGTTAATGATGACGTCATCTATTGATGTTGTATTTCATTGTATTTCATTTATTTTACTACAAAACGCAACAGGAAAAGTATCGTGTGTGATAAGTTTGTAATACGACCAACTAGTGACTCCTTACTGATTGATTCAGCATTCGGCCTCAACCCCTATAGATTTTACAAACCCTCTATGGATCTGTAGGGGGTCAGTAGAGAACAATATAACTTATAATATATATGTCACTCCTCATTTCCATTCTCAATTTTAGTTCATATTGTCATTGGGATTTTAAGCAATAACGAACATGTACTTGAAATCAGCGATTTGTAGATGCACCAACTATGCCTTACTGATACAAAAAAATAAAAAAAATAAACAAACAAATATTTTATTTTCCAATCATGGCACCCAAAATGAGCAGAATAATTACAATATAATTTTCGAACATAATGTAAAGTAAATTAAAAAGAGGTTAAACACAGTGCATAATAAGATTAATTTTGATTTAATTGATTAATATAAAATTAAATATCAAAGCAAATGAAGTAAGCAATTTGTAATGATAAAAATATATAATATAATATGACCCATTGTCTGTTACTCTGGTCCCTTTATTGGACAGCACACTCATAGTATACTAATAATTTATTAAATGTAAAAGAAATAACTATGTAAATGCATATATGATAATATATATCATTCTATATCTTCAATATATAGAGAAATCTAATTTAATATTGTATTCCTGTTTATATTTAAAACCTCTAATAATGGACAAATTATTATCAAAATATTTTTTTATCTTCATTTCCCAATAGCCAAATAAGAAGAGATTTGTTATCAAGTTTTGAAATACTTTTACTTTTACTATATATTTTGCTTCGAAAGGGATTTCTAACATTATCCAAAGTTTGACATGTTAAAAGAAAATGCATCTCATCTTCTATTGATATAAAAGACTTTCATAATTACAACAAATTGCATTCACTTATTATTTAGTGTTGTTTTCAGAATTCTGTAGAAGTGAAACGTTAGTCATATTTTATTGTTTTATTATTTTGATCCAATGTAAGTTATTGAAGTCAAATGCAAAAAAGTTCAAACTCAAGTTTTTTAATATTTGTATTCAAATTGTTAGTTATAAATAAACATGGAAAGATTTTTATGTTTTCTGAACTATAAGAGAAAGGTACAGAAAAATAGAAGACTTAATAACAAACACATAGCATAGGCTAAACAATCTAACATATAACTGATGCTATGTTTGTTTCTTCACTGTTGATATTTTATTCTATTTTATTTGACAGATGAAGGCTTTTGGCCAAAGAGAGGAGACATAAGGAAAACTTTTGAAAGAATGTCAGGAAGTGGAATCATACAAAGAAACGATCTGTATCTTATTTGGGAGCAAAATCACTTCAATGACATATTACCGTATAAAGAGTTTATATTTGATATGCTCATCCGCCTTGATATTCTGTCAGAGCAGCGAAGGTACGATACGAAAACAGGAAATCGGTTACAAGTGGAAAACTTCTTTGTTCCCTGTATGCTAACACAAAGAAACGACACAAATTTCATGGCAAATGAGTGCACACCAGAGAAAGCAATCGGCCTAGCCTTTGTTTTCAAAGGGACAATTATACCACCAGCCTTACCAAATCGTCTCATTAGCGCATGTCTCAGTATGTGGACCGTGAAAGCATATGAAGGGAGAAAACTTCTGTTTTCAGGATTTATTGGATTATCATTCGATCAGGTACATGATATAGTGGTATGTGTTGAAGCCAACAAAATTCTGCTGTACATAGTCCATAGGACTTCCAACGGGCTGATTGTTCCAGATATTGCCACGGGCATCAAGGAAAGCATGTTTACAACATTGGAGAGAATATCAGAGTTCTATCAGTCCACAGTCCATGCCATATCTGGCAGCCAAAAACTACCTTTCCATATTGAATATGCATGCTCCAGGTTAGAATGTCATATCCCAGAAGAGGCAGCATTCACAACTGATGAATGGATCTGTCATAAACATAAGATTGTACATACTAAAGACAAGTGGAATATTTGGAATCAAGATCAGGTAAATAAGAACTACTAAGTTGATTTTATTATTATATAACAAAATCTTGAATCAACTCAACAAGTGCTAACAAGCATCACTTGAACATGGCTTAAAATAGAACATAGGGTAAATAGGCTTATATCTCTGAAACTATAGCATTTGAAGTAAATCTGTCGGGGGGTAAAAATGTTCATCAGGTTGAAATCTATCTGCCCTGTATTTTTCAGACGAATCTGACAATCTGTTGTTGGGTAGCTGCCCCTGAATTTGTAATTTCAAGGAAATTTAGCAGTTTTTAGTCCCATACCGACGAAGTCAATAAGGACTTTAGGTTTGCACTCTGTCCGTCTGTCTGTCTGTCCGTCTGTCTGTCCTTCTGTCAGTACAGCAAATAAGTTTTCCACTCTTTTTTTCTTCATGCTTGAAGATATTGCTTTGATATTTGGTATATTGTTTGATCATAACAAGTTACAGATCAAGTTCGAATTTTGTTCCGGTTTGATAATTTTGTGCATAGTCATAGTCACTCAAATAATCAGTTTTCTGCACTTATTTTCGTCATTCTTGAAGATATTGATTTAATAATTGGTACATCGTTTATCTTGACAAGTAACAGATCAAGTTCGAATTTTGTTTCAGTTTGAAGATTTTTTGGAGAGTTATGGTCCTTGGACTTAGAAAATTCACTCAAATAATTAGTTTTCTGCACTTTTGTTGGTCATGCTTGAAGATATTAATTTGATTCATAATTGGTATATAGTTTAATCATGACAAGTTACAGACCAAGGCTTAATTTTCTTTCGGTTTGATGATTTATTTGCAGAGTTATGGTCCTTGAATTTAGAAAATTCACTGAAATTATCAGTTTTCCGCACTTTTTTGTCATGCTTGAAGAAATTGAGTTGATATTTGTTATATAGTTTACACCATGACAAGTTATAGATCAAGTTATCATTTTGTTCAAGTTCAAGTTTAAACTGGTAGGGGACTATGTATTGCTATGCAATACTCTTAGAATGCTTGTTTATTTTTATCTTGAATAATATTATAGATAGAGATAACCTGCACTAATGTTCAGCAAAGTTAAAACTACAAATAAGTTAACATGACTCAAATTGGCAATTGACCCCTCAAGGAGTCATTGCCCTTTCAAGTCAATGTTTTACAATTTTTTTTACAATTTTTGTAATCTTTTACAAAAATCTTCTCCTCTGAAACTGCTTAAACAAATTTAACCAAACTTGGCCACAATCATCATTAGGATGTTTAGTTTAAAAAATTTGTCGGACAACCCTGACTGCCAACCAACATAGCCCATATGGCTAAAAATAGAATATAGGAGTAAAATGCATTTTTGACTTATATCTCTGAAACTTTAGCATTGAGAGCAAATCTGACAATGAGTAAAAATGTTCAACAAGTTGAGAAATATCTTTCCTGAAATTTTCAGACGAATCAGACAACCCGCTGTTGGGTTACTGCCCCTGAATTTGTAATTTTAAGGAAATTTTGAAGTTTTTGGTTATTATCTTGAATATTATTATAGATAAAGATAAGCTGTAAACTTAAATAATGTTCAGCAAAGTAAGACCTACAAAAAAGTCGAACAAGACCAAAAGAAGTTATTGCCAATTATAGTCAATCTTCTTTACAATTTTTCATAATTTTTTGTTATCTTTAAAACAAATCCTTTCCTCTGAAACTACTAAGACAAATAAAACCAAACTTGGCCACAATCATCACTGGGATTTGTAGGACTCGGAGGTGCGATGGTACTCCGAACCGCGATGGTCACGCTGAAGTGCGATGATCCACGCTGAAGTGCGATGGTTAACACGCTGAAGTGCGATGGTCACATTGTGACGTTAACTTGTTGATAGCTACGCTGAAGTGCGATGGTGGTTACGCTGAAGTGCAATGGTCCACGCTGAAGTGCGATGGTTAACACGCCGAAGTGCGATGGTCACATTGTGACGTTAACTTGTTCATAGCTACGCTGAAGTGCGATGGTTGTTACGCTGAAGTGAGATGGTAGTTAACTCTAAAGTGCGATAGTCACATTTTGAAGATAAATTATACGCTGAAGTATGCCTGTAACAATGATTAAAAAGATAAATATATTTTTATATAAATACACAACTGTAGGTTTTTCCGTTTAAATGGGTTAACACTAGTTATTGCTGTTTTGTGTGAAGCTATGCTCTGTGTTAAAGTCCGTATTTTAACTTGAAATGGTTTACTTTTACAAATTGCAGCTTGGATGGACAGTTGTGTCATTCGCACTCATACCACATCTTCTTATATTTATGAACTTCTTCAATAAAATAAAGATTTTAGCAATGTGGCTATAGGTAGGTAGAAAAAAATAAAACAATTTCAATTTAAGTGCATAGATTCATGCAATATGCAATGAATAAATATTTAATACAGCAAATTAGGACGAATTAAGTATTTTGATAAACAGTGGATTTTATTGTTCTCAAGGTCTTTCACTGTGTACACTCTCCCTTTAGAATCATCCATCTGAATGTCCATTACTATCCCCTTCCTCCAATACCCTGACAGAAATACATTTGTTCCTGCGCTAAGTGCTGAATTTGGTCTAAAATCTATTGTGTCATTAATATTTGGATTAAATGTTTACATTTGCATCACTTCGGACTTCCTAGGAAACAACTCAACAGGATACAAATCCCTATCCCATGCTTCTCTGTTCTGTTAAAAATAGTAACGGTACATGTATTAGTTTCAGTTCATTTTAAAAATAACTTGCAATTTATTACTTTTAAAAAACAAATAATGTTTTGCTTAACATTTTAACAACATATGTTCAATCTATTTTGTACTTATTAATTGCTATTAAAAAATGTACATTTGTATTTAATTTATTATGCTATATTTGAAATAAAATTTAAAAAAATAAAAAATGAACATATTAAACAAAAAAATTGCTCAAGTCTATCCATATTCGGTGTGAGCCAAGGTTCCGTTTTGAAGGCCGTACATTGACCTATAATGGTTTACTTTTATAAATTGTTATTTGGATGTAGAGTTGTCTCATTGGCACTCACACCACATCTTCCTATATCTATATACATAATTCATTCTAATCTGTTCGTTTATAATTTATGTAATGTTTGCATTTTGTGTGTAAACAGTATTATGTATGCTTCAACTGAATAGCTACTCTGTATGTATAGTACACTATGTGAAACTCATCTTATGTGTCTGCCTTATTTAACAGACTTAAAATAATACTTTATTTTATAAAATTACCTCAGTGTAAATATTGGAATCAGAATATCTCCGTTTGTTTGAATTGGTCTGTATTGCATTCGCTAAAAATCTTTTAGCATATATTTCCCGGTAATACGGGCTTACGTCAGTCTGAAAAATATTAAAAATTAATTACTAATACATATATTATTGCACTATAAATTTCATTGTTTCGTATTCTACTAAGTGTAATGTTGAATTAAAAAAAAAAAAGTTGGAACTTTAAAACAATGTCTATAAATAAATCCACATTTATTTAATTCAAATTTGAAGAATTTTTTCCCATTTAGATACTGTTACAAAGTTGTGCAAGAAAAAAATAGGTATTCAAGTACCTGCATGATATCAGTGTTGCGAATTATCTGTGAGTTTATAATGTCAGCCAAAGGTGTTCCAAGCATCATATCAGTGTTGCGAACCATCTGTGAGTTTGTAGTGTCAGCCAAAGGTGTTCCAAGCATCATATCAGCGTTGCGAACCATCTGTGAGTTTGTAATGTGAGTCAAAGGTGTTCCATGCATCATATCAGTGTTGTGAACCATCTGTGAGTTTTTAATGTTAGTTAAAGGTGTTCCATGCATCATATCAGTGTTGCGAACCATCTGTGAGTTTGTAGTGTCAGTTAAAGGTGTTCCATGCATCATATCAGTGTTGCGAACCATCTGTGAGTGTGTAATGTCAGTCAAAGGTGTTCTATGCGTCATATCAGTGTTGCGAACCATCTGTGAGTTTGTAGTGTCAGTTAAAGGTGTTCTATGCATCATATCAGTGTTGCGAACTATGTGTGAGTTTGTAGTGTCAGTTAAAGGTGTTCCATGCATCATATTAGTGTTGCGAACCATCTGTGAGTTTGTAGTGTCAGCCAAAGGTGTTCTATGCGTCATATCAGTGTTGCGAACCATCTGTGAGTTTGTAGTGTCAGTTAAAGGTGTTCCATGCATCATATCAGTGTTGCAAACCATCTGTGAGTTTGTAATGTCAGTTAAAGGAGTTTCATTGTAAATGTTACTTCTTCTTTCTACAGGGGCCTACATAAAAATAAGTATATAAATTATACTTAGTGGGAAAAAAATGAATTTATTGGATATAAAAATAAGTTCAAGTTGTAAAATATGTTAAATTAAACAATACCAATTAACGTTTTAAATCTAAATTAAAATTGGTAATTGTTAGGCACTTTAAATAGATAAACTAAAACTAAAAAGATATATAAAATATGAAAAAAATCTTACAATCTTTTCTAGTTTCTGTCTCCACATATTTTCCATATACTCCTGATTTGACAATTGTTTTTCTTGTGCTGGCGCAATAGATAAATCGTCCATATGTGCACACTCTGGTACATGTACAATAGATACCCGATCTGTATGCGCAGATTGTAGTGTAGTGCTGCTGTCCTTAACTTGTTCCTGTAGTAAATCATTTGTATAAATAGTCATAATTTTAAACGCTGTATTCATATATAATTACCACTAGACCAAAATGGCCATATTTGCATAAATATTCTTTCTTAAGAAACATTTTCTTTTTTTTTCTTTCTAAAAACAAACTTTGTAAATAAAACTAATGAACAAACAGTATAAAATACGAAGATAATTAGCTTGTTTGCACCGTTTTGTAAAAAACAATCTTGAGTACAAGAGTTATATACATGTATTTCTCCTTAAAAACAGTTACATACTGTTACACCGTGACTGTCCGATGTTAGATGTATGGTTGGGATCTCTCTTACATGTTTAACCCCACCACATGCTGTATGTATGTGCATGTCCTATCACGACTGATGCCACATGTGGAGCAGTATCTGCTTACTCTTCCGGAGCACCTGGGATGATTCCTAGTTTTTGCTAGAATTTGTGTTGCTTAGTCTTCAGTTTTTTATGTTGTTGCATGTGTACTATTATTTTTGTTTGTTTTAATTTTAGCCATGTATGGCGTTGTCAGTTTATTTTCGATTTATGATTTAACTGTTCCTTTCGTATCTTTTGCCCCTCTTTCAGGCAGCTAGGTTTCTCGTTTAAAAAGTTTTACATTTGTTTTTTATGGGCCTTTTAAAGCAAACTATACGGTATGGGCTTTGCTCATTGTTAAAGAACTTACGGTGACCTATTATTAAAAGCTGTTTAAAATTGTTGTGCCATTTGGTCTCTTGTGGAGAGTCTCATAAGAAATCATACATGTACCACATTTTCTTTTTTATATAAAAGAAAAATATTCAAAGCAGTTATTAAAAAACATACCGTTTGTTTTAAACTGTTAAAACTAAAACTATGTTCCTCGTTTACTGTATCCTGTGATTATTTCTTGTTAACTACACCTTTTACTTCACCATTTAATTCATGCTGTTCAGCAGTTGTTTACCAAATAAATCAAAAATACAATAATACCTGACTATTTTCATTGACTTCTGTAATTTCTACTGTTAATTCTTCCGTTTCAACATTATCTTCTACATCCAGGTGTGCACTATTCAAAAATGCCTTTTCTTCTGATGTCAAATTGCATATTGGTACCTAATATTGAAAGATTTATAGGATAATTATTAAGTAATAAGGTTTTAAAAATGTATGAAATATTTGCAACTGGACTTTTTTTATTTAATTTATACAACATCAGCGAACTCATAGTGTAAATTGTTCAAATTTTAAAACATAAAAATGCTTAAGCCTTTTGGGTGTTATATATTATTCCTTATTAGTACACTTATAAATATGTATAAAAAACTTGCTACTGGATGTTTTTATACCAATATATAATACATGTACGTCAACGTATTGAAAGTGAAAATTGTTTAAATAAAAAATGTTTAAAGCATTTTCAATTAAAAATATTTTTCGAAAATAATACTGTTATTAACTTGTATGAAATATTGGCCACTGTACATGTAAAAACCACTCTTTTTCTCCATGAAGTTATTATATATCTAATGATGTCTAAAATGTGCAAAACATATATATCAAATGTTGTATAAAATTCATATAAAAATGCTTAAAACCTAAAATAATCTAAAAAAAATATATAATATTAATCTTTTACCTGATCTTCTAACGCAACACAGAAATTTGGTCTTTTATAAAATCTCTGATATGGTGTCAAAGGTTTGGTAGATTTATTAACTCTGCTGTTGTACTTATAGTAAAACTCGTCTAGCATACTGGGCCAGTCCCGACTATCAACAAAAGCTGTTCTGAAGTAGGCGACAACTGTTCTGTTAAACCTTTCAACTCGACCTTTAAATAAAAGCATACTTATATCTTAATGTGAAAACCGCATCAAAAACATTATTTTATTTGAAATCTATTTTAATTTATAAATTTGTGTGACTTTGTTTTATCTTATGTTCATTTACCACAAATAACTTTTTTTTAATATAAAAAGACAATAATGTTATTGGTAAATGAGTGTATTTGATATCAAGTGATATGATATAAACATTATTTTGAGTTTATATTAAACTATCTTAAACTAATTGATCTATTTAAAATGACTTAAATTAATCTTTTTATTTTAAAATTACCCATCTATCACTATTTATTCAGCAAACATTATGAATGCCTCTTAAAAATTAATAATAAATGCAGAACATTACCTTGTGATTGGGGATGGTAAGGCCTTCCGTTAATTTTTCTTGTTTTAAATTCTGCCATAACTTCTGTTAAGTCTTCATTATTAATCTCCTTTCCATTGTCAGTTTGTAAAATTCTAGGTGGTCCAAAAATGTATATAAATCGTAAAATCACTGTAGCCACTTCTTTTGCTGTTTTGTGCTTAATGCACCCACCAAAAGCAAATCTGCTGTAGCAACCTACGATATTGCATATGTAGTTGTAACCATGTGACGGAGGCATCTTCTTGAGGTCCATTTGCCATCTACTGTTAGGATAGGTTGCTGGAATTGGCCTTCTTGTTCTTTGAGTTTTAGGTAAATCAACTGCCGAAAGACACTGTTGGCATTTAATGTTCAGCTTAAACAGTAAACGAATATTTTCCCGAACTACTGGGAAAAAAGACTTCCTCAGAGTTTCGTACACCGTATCACTTTTTCTATGATCAGTTTTGTGATTTTTTTTGTATTTCTTCCAAAAGTTCACCTTTTGACAAGACCTTTCTGTGGAATTCAGTAACAGTCGTGCTCCTGTAAAATATACTGTTCAAGTCTTTGTCGTATAAAAAATTTGACACATATTTTCTTATACTAGTTTCTCCCATCTGAAGACCTAGTGCATCCTTTATTCTTTTTGCTCCCCATGATTTGTTGGTATATTTTGCCTTGCATATTGAAAAAACTTCATCCTGCACTGCCCAAAACTGTTCCGGACTTGGATCGTTTGTAACCTTTTTTTTACGTTCGTTTGTTATAACAAAGCCTTCGTCAACAAAATCTTCTTTTCCTTCCTGCAATTCCATACCGTTTTCTTTATGAAACGTATTTCAAAACGTCATAATATTTTACGTCATGGTAAATTGTTTTAAAACGCGCGAATATATAAGTTACATTAACGCAAACTTTTGTATTATTTTAGGAATAGCTATATTTTAGCATTTACAATTATTTACAAAAATTTTAATTGTTGTTTTAATTAATGCATAATAAATTTATGCATTTTTGCTTTCTAAATTTTATTTATTATGCTTCTTATTATAATAACATATAATGTTCCAACATGACCATCGCACTTCAGCGAATGAACCATCGCACTTCAGCGTGGACCATCGCACTTCAGCGTCCCATCGCATCTCCGAGTTCTATATCTATATAAACCATCGCACTTCGGCGTGAACCATCGCACTTCAGCGTGACCATCGCACTTCAGCGTCCCCATCGCACCTCCGAGTCCTACATAGTTAAAAATGTGTCTGACGACCTTGCCTGCCAACCAATGTGGGCGACATGGCTAAAAATAGAACATAAGGTAACATGCAGTTTTTGGCATATATCTCTAGACTTTAACAAAGGTATAATGGTTCCATTATTTCATGCATCTATCGTAAACAAAAAAATCAGGTGAGGGACACAAGCTCATTAGATCCTCGTATTTGTGCCTCGGCTGTACCGGAGGGACATTAAGTTTTATCCTTGTTTATATGTTCGTCCATCTGTACGTCCTTTTTTATATGTTTTAGGCAGGTAACAAAGATGTTTTCTTTACTTTGATGCCAATACGACATTTAAAATGGCTGCTATCAGAAGTATAAGATTGATTTGACACCCTTTCAGAAAATACATTGTGTCAATCTTTTAAAAAACAGATGAAGTTAGTTGAAAGAAAGCTTTCAGACATGTTTTAAATCGAACTTACCTAATGTTTGGTCCTTCAAAATACAGATGATTTCGGCCCAAGAACAACGTGGACAACAACAAGTTGAGTGCACGACTTAAAATCATGTCGCAAAATAATTAAATGAAAAAAAATATAAATGGAAATACCGACCTACCTTACCTTATATACGATATGGGATTTCTTCTGACAGTTAGGTTCCTACGCAAAATAATAACGTGTTATAGTATTCTTGTATTTGTCTTCAAGTTATGAATATTACTTTTACTGTTTAATCTATTTTTAGTAATATCCATGCTACGTGGCTCGGTACTTATACATCCCGTCTTGTGTTATTGTAAACTTTTGTATTTTTGTCGTTCATTTTTGCTGATGTGCTTTGTCTATCTATAAGTCTGTGTGTGTTTCTTTGTCGACATATTTGTTTGTTTTATAGTGATACAGATTACAAAATGTTGACTGCTGCACCCCTATTTTTGACATTTTTACCTATTATGTCTGTTTGTTTTGTTCACACATCGTTGTCAATATGATGGAATTTTATGCAACTGTCATACAACTGCGAGGTTTAGCTAGCTATAAAACCAGGTTTAATCTACCATTTTCTACCCCAAAAAATGCCTGCACCAAGTCCAAAATATATGACAGTTGTTATCCATTCGTTTGATGTGTTTGAGCTTTTGATTTTGCCTTTTGATTAGGGACTTAATTATTATTAAGGGTATAATGGTGTACTCGTGTAAACAGGAAAGTCACTTGCATACATGCGTAATGCATTAAAAGTAAAAGCTTATAATTCTTTTTTCTGTATCATTGAATTTAAAGCCTTCAAATATCAATTATCATGATTGTCGACAGCCTTTTAAAAACAGATTTTAAATTATCAAGTTAATCTTCTCAATTGAAACAATATACTATCATGTCAGGTGTAATTCTAACTAAGTACAGAAATCAAGAACTGCCTATTCCAGCTCTTTGTGTTCTAACTTCTCCAAACAAAAACTCTAATAACAATTTAGTCCTGATATCTTAATCTATGATGAGTTTATTTGTATTGACAGGTAGAGGAGAGGTAGTCTATACATTTTTAACAGTATGAACGGTCCTTGATCATGGTCTCACTTTTTTTAACATTAGCTTTAGATATAACATGTATGATCAACTCAATTCTTTAATCTAATTTTATCAATTGGGCAGAGTTGTGAATGTAGATATCTCCATTACTATTTCGTTTTAGGCAAAAGAACAATGTGAAGTGAACTGTCCAGGTGAATATAATTAATATGTTATTAATTTACTCTTCATTACAATGATACAACCAAAAAACATGCATAAAAAACTATACTGATCTTAGTAACTTTGAAATATGTTGTTGTATATGACTTTGGAGGTACGTTTTACACATTGTATTTAGTTATTGTATTTAAAACAACAATACCAATATTAAAAAGATATAGAGAGATGTGGTATGAGTGCAAATGAGACAACTCGCCATCCAAGTCACAACTTATAAAAGTAAACCATTATAGGTCAAGGTTTTGGTCTTCGAGCCTTCGCTCACACTGAACAGTAAGATATAAAGGGTCCCAAAATTTTACTAGTGTAAAACCATTCAAACAGGAAAACTAAAGGTTTAATCTTTATAAGAAAAAGAAAAAAAGAAACGAGAAGCATTTATGAACCACATCAACATACGACACCTACTGAACATGCGATTCCTGACTTAAAGTGTGATTTAAAAAACATTATCCATTTACTAGAATCAATGAAGGTGCTTGGACGCAGGTAATGTGTAACTGAAAGTGTTAAGTGAGTTTTTCTTATCACTTGGCGTTTGATGTCCGTCATTGCTGTCAGTCGTCATACGTTAACAATTACCAAAACTCTAATACGCAAAAAATAGACCAATAGTTACCTAACTTGGCCTTCATCATTGGTTATCTAGTTTAAAACAATTGTCAGATGATCTCACCTTATAACCGACATGATTAAACGTATAACATAGGACCAATATTAATGTTGTGTCTATCATCTTCAAAAGCTAAAGATGGAAGATATATAACAAAGCAGACATGTGCTAAATAATGAAACATTAATATGTATAGAAAAATAGCAAAATGATCAGAAAGACAAGATCTATTAATGTATTATATTGCCGAAATGATTGGTCAACTACTTGTAGGAATTACAGCCTCTAAATGACTTTCACGTGACCTATTCCCGAATAAGACTTTTTTGCCGAATGTGAATTCGTATTGCTAAATTACTTGTCTCGGTATTTATATATCCAAAATTTTTGTACGGTTGGTTATTTTGTTATATCTTATGTTTGCTGTTGGAGTCGATGTGGTTCAGTATTTGAAAATCCGGCTTTCGGACATTAAATTGTTACTTTCTTATACGTGTAGGCCCTGTCTTTTATTTTGTACTGAGTTTGTGTCTGTTTATTTCATTTTGTACTTAGTTATTGTCTGTTTATTACGGTGTTTTTGTGTCAGTTGTTTAATTGTTTTCGTGTGTGTTAACTGTTTGGTCATGCATGATGTTGCGTTATATTTCAGTTATTTTATTTTTATTTTCTGTATATATGTATGTAAAAGTAAAGATACAAAATCAGTTATTTTATTTATATGATTGTAAGTTTAAGCAAATATATATTTTCCCGATTATTTTGTTTATACACAATTTTGATTTAGAAGAAAAAAGATATGACTAGAAAATACAAATAATAACACCATTACAAAAGAAATTCCGTTTTGATATAATTGTCTTGGTTATAACATGCATATAACAACACATTACAATCTCAATATCAGTTGTTATTCTGATGTTTTTATATATCGTACATGTAATGTACTGTTAAGATATTTATATATGTATTTCCCGGTGCTGAGTGTTCTTGCGTCTGTTTGTACTGCATTCCTGACACGTAGTGTTGTCATTTTAACGGTGTTTTTAACATTGCCATATAAATATATAAGCAGGAGACCACAAACAAAAACTAGGTTTAACACACCATATTTTCTTTAAATGTCCTGTACCAAGTCAGAAATATTGTAGTTGTTATATAACAGTCCATGTTTATGTAGTTAGTGTTTGTCTTTGTGGCAGTTCTGTGTTTCTGTTGTTATGTTATATAACAGTCCATGTTTATGTAGTTAGTGTTTGTCTTTGTTGCAGTTCTGTGTTTCTGTTGTTATGTTGCTTTCCTTTAATAGTTCATGTGCTTTCCTCGGTTTTAGTTTGTTACACGGTTTTGTTTTCGATTAATTTATGAATATTGACAATGGTATACTACTGTTGCCTTTATTCTTTATTTTTTATACGACCGCAAATAATTTTTGCGGTCGTATATTGGTATGACGTCGTCGTCGTCGTCGTCAGAAGACACATTGGTTTTCGCATAATAACTTTAGTTAAAGTGAATGGATCTCTATGAAATTTTATCAGAAGGTTCAATACCACAAAAGGAAAGTTTTGATTGATTGTGGGGGTTATGGTACCAACAGTTAAGGAATAAGGGGCCACAAAATAAGTATTTTTGTAACTTCCAGACAATACCTTGTGTGTTAGTGAATGGATCTCTCTGACATTGTACCACAAAATTCCATATCACAAAAGGAATGCTGGGATTGATTGTGGGGGTAATTATTTCAAAATTTTAGGAGTTAGGGTCCAAAAAAGGGGCCAAAAAACGAGCATTTTTCTAGTTTCATTACAATAAATTGTGTAAGTGTATGAATCTCCCTGAAATTCGCATAGTGTATTGCACAAAAGCAAAAAAATGAATATCTATTCAAATCATATAACCAATTTGAAGTTCTTTGACTACAGTTATTCTGTGTCAGAAACCTATTATGTGTCAAAAATTTAATTACAATCCAAATTCAGACCTGAATCAAGCATGAATATCGTGTCCATTTTTGCCCCAACTTTTCAGGGTTGAACATCTGCGGTCGTATCCAGCTGCGCTCAGCGAAGCATTTTATTATTGTTTGCATTTTTCTTAAAGATTTTAAAAAAAATGATAGAAAGAATACTAACAAGAACAAAATGATATGCAGGACAAGATAACAAAATATGTTTATTTGTCCGTTATTTTTATTCAATTCCTGAGAGTAGTCTGTGTCCGCAAATGATAGGGTTTTTTTGCTATCTATTTCTCGCTTGTAGGCGCCTTTCTCTTTAGAGACCCTTTGTGTTAAGCCTTATAATAAATAAGTTAAAATTCAACAAAAATAAGTCAGATATCTAACGAATTAAACATGTCCCAATTAGGTAAAAGTTTTTTTTTGGAAGTAGGATGATCATGTTACGTCTTTTTTTAAATATTTGATTTCAAAAGTGATCAAATCTTTCAGCAAAGTTTATCTTCTTGTGTTATTTTAGGTTTACAGGAAGGTGCATTGAATCAGCCGCCGAGTGATATTGAACTTCAGAGATTTGCATCACGATGTGATGAAACTACTATTCGAGAGTTAGCCATACATCTTGGTATGTCCTTCCAAGAATGGGAAGACCTTAGATCTAATTTTGATCGGATCGAGGTTGTGAAGTATAGAATACTGGTCAACTGGAGAGAAAAATGTTCAGGAAAATTCAGCAACATAGCAAAAGCTTTAACCGATATGGATTTACCTACCCATAAACTATGTCAGGTAAACTATCTTGATGTATTAAACATTTGTTGATTTGACCTTAGAGTTTACGGCAATCTAATTAAAAACCGATCTCTCATCGCTCCTGTTTCTGATATGTCGCGTGGGAGATCTAACGAAACCAGCTTTGAGGTCACATGTGAGTGACCTCGTAGGTGTGTCTTTTTCGACCAATGAAATTGAGTCTTCCACGATCTTGAAAGTTTATCGTAAGGTAAAGGGATGTAACTCATTTTATTTACGACGAAATCGTCAGTCAAAATAATTCATAAACTTTTTTGATTGGCTTATTGATAGGTCGTCAACTCATTTGCATATCATTATAAATTCATAACTTCTAGTTCACTCACATGTGACCTCTGAGCGGGTTTCGTTAGATCTCCCACGCGACATATCAGAAACAGGAGTGATGAGAGATCGGTAATTAATTAGATTGAGTTGACGGCCACATACACAGATTATAATTAACTACTTACCAACTGTGTAATCACATATATTAAACACTATTATGAATTAGGGTTTTGATTGGGTTTTCAGAGTTTGGAATAATGACGAAAAATAGAAGTAAAATGGACACACTAATTAAAAAAGAGGGCGAAAGATACCAGAGGGACAGTCAAACTCATAGATCGACAATAAACTGACTCCGCCATGGCTAAAAAATAAATAAAAGACAAACAGATAACTAATACTACACAAAACACAACATAGAAAGCTAAAAGACTAAGCAACACGAACCCCACCAAACACTTGGTAAATTTAGAAAGAGAAAATTGGTGGTAAAAAGAATAAAGCATTGAAATCAAACTGTTCAAAAAAGTTAAAGAATAGTAAAACGATCATAAAGAAATAATGAATAAATGACCAACCTCCAAATTCTTAAAGATAAAAATTATGATTAATAGACCACTGCCACATTACTTTGACCCTTTTGAAATTTGTTTCCTTTATTTTCTTTGTGTGTTTGTTTGGTTTGTGCTGATCTGACAAGTTGATCCCTTGTCATCTACTTTGTTTTCAAGCTTGTTCCTTTTATTTTGTGATGTAAAACCACTATCCAAGGTTATGTTGTGGTTGTGCGCTCACAAACATGTTCAAAACCACAAATTTGTTCATGTGCCTGCCAAACTCAGAAGTTAGTTTGATAGGAATTACTATCAATACATATCAGTTTGACGACTATTTCGAGGCCTTGCCCACTAGGACATGGTTCAGTGACATTGAATTACTTAGCAATTTTCAATGTTAAGTTTGCTGCTTAAGTTAGTTTGATATGATCTACATGTGATAGATCAATGATATTTTGAATGACTTGTTTGACGACTATTTCAATACCCTGTCCATAGGACATGGTCCAATGACTGAATTAATTAGCAATTTTCTTATTCTTAGTTTAATAGGATCTACTTGTGACAGATGAATGATATTTTGTATGAAGTTGCATTACTATCAGAACAAATCAGTTCATGACTATGTTGAGGTCCTACACCCTAGGTCACGGTCCAGAGACTTTGAATTAATTAGCGATCTTCATTGATATGTCTTTCTGCTTAAGTTATATTTTGATAGGAACTACTTACAATACACAAAGATATTTTCTATAAAGTTATATTACTGTCGGACCCGTTTTCACCCGGATTCTTTAGCCTTTAGACTGATTTCATAAGTGATTTAAATTTGAAATACTGGCAAATTCGTAATTCTTCCTAAACAAGTAGTTCAAATTGATGTATTAAGTGTGAAATTAAGTGACCCATTAAGTGCACGGCTTCACTTGACAGATTTGGTGTCAAACACACTGTTAATTAACACCAATAACCATAACTTAAGGTCATCAATAATGTCTATTTCAAAATTGTTTGTCAATGAATTTGAGTTACTTCCCTTTTTTGTTACTTTTCACAATATACTCCTTAATTTTTACTTTAATTTTCTACCTTAGAACTATGGAAAAATATTTTGAAAACTTTTTTTTTTATCTTTACTTCCTTCTAATGTTTAATTATTTTCTTACATAATAATAATCATACTTTTAAAGATATTTGCACAGCATTATACATATTGAGATATTGACATCAGTTTCTACAGTGAACTATGATAAAAAAAAAAAACTATCAAGTACAAAACTTTGAATGAAACACGGAGAGGGTGTATGGCTAGGCTTCAAATGCTACAGTATATTTAACACATTAATATGTCAATGGCTTATGCAATGAAAAAATGTAATTAAAGCTTATTTCAGTAAGTAAATAAACATGTGAACATATCTTTATCTAAAATATAACGAAATGTCCCCATTATACTAAAATTCAGCTGTAAAAAAAGTTGTCAGCGAAATGACCTGATATATTTTCTTCAATGCAGGTCATAACCTTCATTTTTATTTTCTTAGGTTGACAGGTATGAACTATATATTTGCAACTAGTACATGTATGTAACCATATAAGAACTGATTGAAAGTTTGAATTTGTATTAGAGTGACTAGTTTCGTTCCGTCTACCATTTAGATAGTTGTATGTCATATTATCGACAATAAAACTTAGTTTGACTGCACAATTATATACAATAACATAAAACTTAGATTTATTTATATATTACTTTGAGATAACATGATCTGTTAGACAGCAATATATTTACAAAAAAAATAATTCTAAAAGGTTTGCTTTAATTTCTTTTTTAATAGAATTTAAATTATATTACAGATAAGAAGAATTAAAAAAGGAGAATGTGGTATGTATTGCTAATATATGTGTTTGTTATTGTTAACACAGGCACGATAAGGGTTTTAATGTTGAGACAGGAAGGCTTGTCAAGCAAAGTGTTATAACAGATAGTTGTATATCCATGCAATCAGTGCCGTCTCACAATCCTCCTACAAAGGTACACACAACTATTGAAGATTAAAATTCTAAATTCTAAAAAAAGTTAAGGTCAGGTGTGATATTCTTTCTCTCTGTTCGTCAGTTTGAAGGCTGTATGTCTGTCTGTTAGTCTATTTGTGGCCACATAAGGGAACATATATTTATTCTGGTGAGTTTCCTCCAGGCATGCTTGGTTACATTCCCATCAATGTCAATCAAATATAAAAGTAATAGTTAAGAGCTTGTATAAGCTTTTTGTGAGCCTTTTGTACGCCTGTAATAATAAAGTTTTACTATGTTGCCCTAGAAAATTAGTTAATTGACACAAACATAGATTAATCAAAACTTGAGGTTAAACAGTTTAGGGACATTTCATCAACATGAGAACGAAAAGCTCTAATATAACTAAAACATATCTATATAAAGCCGATCAAAATTACACAACAGTGGTTGTAAAAATGGATTACATCAAACCAAAAACAAGTCACCTTAACAGTTATCAATACTTAAAAATAAATATTAACTTTATTGTCAAATCTATGAAAGATATTGTTGAAAAACTATATAGGAAAAAAGAAATAGATTCACAAACTTTTGAAGAATGATAACGAAGCAAAACATGGACACATATACCTTCTTCCGAAAATTCATCAAATCAATCTAGAAATAATTAATGAGGCATATCGAAATGGTCAAATAGTTTGCAACATAAATATTTTTTACCGACCAATCATCCATATGTGTAACTCTACCACGAGACGTATTGAAAGATTACTGGATCTAATTCTAAAACCAATATTGAAGAGTCATCACTTTTACATTCAAGATACAAAAGACTTCATTTATAAAAAAAAGTCGCACAAGGTACATTAAGAATGCATTCTCATTGTCTATTATGTAACAGTTATCAATGCATTTTCATCAGTTGACAAACAAGAATATACTTTAAAAATATCAAACAAACAGAATAAACGGCCTTTGTAAAGTGAAGAAACATTGAACTTGAATTAAATGGACATTTATACAAACAAATAATACGAGCGCCTATTGGTGTTATATGATTAACATCTGTCTGGTCTATTAAAAATATCTTAGATAAGTTCCAATCGATAGAAAACATCAAATTGCACTGCCAATCCAACCACGACAATTTTATGTTCTTCACAGGCACATTTAAACAGGTTGAAGATTTCTTTAACACAGCGAACATCATTGACCCTCTGCTTAAAATCACATTTGATTTGTCTAGATTTAGTATGACCTATTTAGAATTTACCGAAGTGTAAAAAGGTGAAAGATTCAATAATAATATCATACTTGATGTTCAATCAAAAAAAAAAAAAACCAAGAAACGTATCACTATTTGAATGCTAAATGTTAATCTAATTCAGCGATGTGACTATTATTTCTAATATGACATATATATTAACACACTGTAATACTTTTTAATGCGTGTTTAGGATTGGCATTAGTGATTTGTAAATATTGATACGTTTCGTGTTTTTGTATATTTGATTTAACAAAAAGTAGGTTATTATTATTGAATCTTTCATCTTTGTACACTTCGGTAAATTATTAGTTGTTTTTATACGACCTTAAAATATTTCCGTTCGTAAAATGCTAGCATACCGTCGTCGTCCGAAGACACATTTGGTTTCTGGACAATGACTTTAGTTTAAGTGAATGAAACTCTTTGAAATTTTAACCAGAAGGTTCAATACCACAAAAAAAAGGATAGGAATGATTTTGGAGGTTATGGTGCCAACAGTTTAGGAAAAAGTGGCCAAAAACAAGCATGTTTTTTTTCTAGTTTCTAGACAACATGTTGTGGTAAAGTAATGGAAATCTCTGAAATGTACATTTTTCCTGATCTTAATAATGATTTTAAAAATTAAAAAAAAAAATTGGAGGGGTTCAAAAAATTGAAGGCGATTGTTTTCAAATTCCAAATCTTCAATTGAAAATAAATATAAATTTATAAACCAATTCCAATAGGATTAATTTACAGTCTTTTATTTTTGGGGTTTTTAACCTTGGATATCGCGCCCAATTTTTAAATTGGTCTACATTTATGAACAAAGGATCTATGAGTTTAACTCTCCCTCTTGTATCTTTAGCCCCTCTTTTAAACTGTGTGTGTGTTTTCTATTATCAAACACTGAATTTTGGCGGCTCTATGATATGCTGAATGTTATCGTGCATTTAGATTTTTGTCAAACCTGCGAATTTTGTCGCAGAAAGCTCGACATAGAGATAGTGATCTGATGGCGGCGGCGGCGTTAGCTCACTTCTTTAACAAACTTTATATTTTAGAAGGTGGAATACCTGGATGCTTCATACCTTGTATATTGATGCCTTATGTGACAAAGTTTTCGTCTGTCACATGTCCATTGTCTTTGACCTCATTTTCATGATTCAGTGACTTCTTCGAAAAAAGTTGAGATTTTTTGCAATGTAAATTCTCTTTTATTATTAGTAATAGGATAACTATATTTGGTATGTGCGTACGTTGCAAGGTCATCCTACCCGTCATACAGTTTTCACTTGACCTCGACCTTATTTCATGGATCATTGAACAAGGTTAAGTTTTGGTGGTCAAGTCCAAGTCTCAGATACTATAAGCAATAGGTCTAGTATATGTGATTTATGGAAGGATTGTAAGGTGTACATGTCAAACTGACAGATATCATTTGACCTTGACCTCATTTTCATGGTTCAGTTGTCAAGTTAAGTTTTTGTTTCCAAAAATTTATGCAATAGGTCAACTATATTAAAATAATATATTATATTATTGTATAGCAATATAATATTTCCCACAGAAAGTAACCAAAAGTTAGCGTGCAATAAATTCTATTATTGCACTAGTGCAATAAGTCTTCAAAATTAATGACGTCATCAACGACAAAACCTCAGTTTAAACCAATTTTTTACTTTCAAATATTATATTGCTATACAATAAAAGGGTTATTGCATGAATATTGGGGAATATTGTCCCTCGTAGAACATATATTGCACTCGCAAGCTCGTGCAATATAAAATTCTACTCGGGACAATATTCCCCAATATTCATGCAATAACCCCATATTATAAATAAATAAAAGTTTGTGATTCCTACCCTTTCAATAACCTTGGAAATTTAAATGCTTTTGGTCAAAGAAGTTTTAAAAAATCTGTGTTGACTCCATTACATATGATTTTTTTATTATGTGTATATTTAGGTGAAAACAACTTGAAAGAGCTGTTTTTTGCATCATATGAGCCTCACTCGAAGTGCAGGCAACAAATATTAATTATATCTTGATGTTGTAGATTTTTTATTTTTCATAGTGCCTGCTTTAAACTTTGCAGAAAGCAGTTGAAAGAGATGATGGGTTAATTGTCAATTTTACAAATACTACTTACAATGGGTCAATTCAATTTTTGTTCAGTATAGTTTTATGGTTTTTATATCTATTTGTCTGAGTTCATCTGACTTTATTTTCACTGTTAATTGGTCAATTCTAAGATTTTGTATCTGATGTGTTTCGCAGATACTATTAGCAACATAACATGTCAACTGTGTTTGGTGTAATGAATGATTGCCATAAAACATTTACATTTTCTTCCTGGTTTATTGGCAAACCATTTGGCAATATTTTTATGCTCACCATCACGAATTCGTTAACCATTACACTGTAACTCGTCAAATATTTTCTTGGTGTTGTATTTTTGAATGCCAAAATACTAGTCGATTTTTAATTTTACCAATTACCAAATAATTGGATGGATTTAAGCAATTTGTTTTCTTTAGCTTTGGTGATATTTTGATGTCAGGATTATGTCACGTCATTATAAAACGCCTTCAAATAAATTGATATCCTATATAACCAGATTTAAAGAACGCCACATCAAAAGGAATATTGTTTCGTAATGTCTATGGTATATTTGTGGATTATTAGAACAATCCATATGACGTCACCGCTTACCCAAACATGTCTAGTTGGCGCAGGATTCCGAAAATTGTTCCTTTCTGAAAAGCCCACTCATTTCCAAATTTTAAAAAAAGTTATTAGTATACTTTATGTACTTTGATAGCGGGTTTTATCTCTATTTTTGTTAGTTTGGACTTCACTTCTTTGATCATGTCACCAACATGATTTAATTTTCCATAGACGTATGACATCACAGAGGATATATTATCGCCAACAGTTTGGAGACGTGTTGGCGTCTTAAAGTTGCACATTTAAAGTTGACACATTTCGGCAAATAGACATTGTCGAACAATGTAACAATTGTAAACGTTTGGAAAAGGAAAATAATCAGACATATTTCTGGAAAGTAAATTTGGACCCGTTTAGACGATATGTAATCTTAAGGACATGTTTGAGCATTTATAATTGCATTTAATACACATTTTTTTTTGTTACTCTTAACTATCATTGTCAAATGTGACTTTAAAGGATTACTGGCCCTATGGAAATGATCCGTATTAGTTGAACCTGTTTAAGTGCACAAAATGGTGTAGCTTTTTTAGATGTGAATTCAGATTTCTATGAGTTATTTGATTAGTAAATCATCAATGTGAATTCATATTAAACTCCTTTTGACATGATTTATATATGACCTTTTTCAGCTATAACAAGACTTCGAATCTCAAGAATCACAGTCAAATATGGAGAGTAAAGCAAACTCTTTTTGTTATTTTTTCTTTTTGTTGAATAATTTGAAATTGTGGAACTTTCTCAGATTTAATTTTTCGAAAGATTGGAACTTGTTCTAAATCTTTCCTAGTGCACCGGCCTCCCTAGCAACAAGTAACGAAGCACAGGTTAGCAACTGAATCTACAAAATGTATACACACTGAAATATAGTTCCCTTAAATGATCATGTCTGTGAACATATGCACATATAAACTGTGAAAAATATGTTATATTTTTTTTGGAGCGGTTCAATCAAGTATGCACATGTGTCTTTATGGTGTGTTTATGTGCAGGTTTTTTCTTATCATTTTGAGTAATGATACAATACTAGCATGATTGACACATGTCATGATTATTACACAATCAGAGACAAGGTGGGAACTAAGTTACAATGCCCCACCTCCTTTAATGCCAATCATATTGACCACATCAGTCTTACATTATTATACAGACCTTCAATATATATCAAAATACACAAATATTTGACCTCATAATTGAATACACACATTTATATATTAGATGTTTGATATATAGAGATGATAGATTTATTCATTGCCTCTTACTTTTGATCTACACATTAATAAAATGATTCTGTAAAGTATGCATGAAAGATAGATGATTAATTAAGGATTAACAAGATCTTTAAACAAAAAAAGAAATATAAATATAAATATATTAAGGCCTATAATTTACTTGATAAATCTGCAATGATCTGTATTTAATGAACAATTTCGGTTAGTTCACTTAATTTTTATCTGTGATTGGCTTGAAACAGTTAGTAAAATCTTAGAACTCTAAATTAGAAAAAAAAAACATTTTTTTTATTTCCCATCAAATGCCTGATAACAGTGTTAGTGATTTGAATATAAGAAGTGTATATATTTTTGCAATTAAGAAAGCATCCACATTTCAAAAAAAAAAATTTTAATTTGTTTATTAATAAGTTGAAAAAGTACATTTTCAATGCCTTTTGCTGAAAAATATTCAAATTATAAATTTTATTAAAAGACATAGTACAACTTTAAATCTTCAGTGTCATATAATGATCAAAATCAATAAGCAATTCTCAGAGGAGAAATATAGTACACCTATTTTTCAACTAACAAAATGCCCCAAAACAATATTTTAAGATTATGTTTTTGACATTAAACAGTTCTTAGCTTCAAGTCTATCTGTTGGTCCTATGTCTAACCAGGATAATTGATAAACTTTATTAGTAGATTTGTTGCTTTGTTTCTATAGATAAAATGTAAAAGGTGAAACATGTAGCCTTATTAATGTTCTTTTTTGTTCACACAATATCTAAATATGATTTGAAATTATTCAAACTTCTCTTCCAGTCTTTCTATGAGTGATTTCGATCACTTTGATTATATAAATGGGTAACAAGCCTGTGGTAAACATTTTCTGACACCGTCCTGTTTGTTTTTCCTCTTCAACACTACTTGATGATCACAACCATAATTGTCTCGCCTTGACAGTGTAAAAAAAAGAGAGACAATGCTGTTTCCTGTGTCGTCTGCGGCGGCTTCATCAATGTATTAGTTTGTGATAAGGTCTAGTTTATGGTGGACCACTAGTGGTATGTCAATGATATTTGGTATGCAGTTGTATTATCATTGGCACATCTCATTTCCATGGAGATTTATTGGTCATACATTGTACCCCCTCATTCATGGTCTATTGACTTGGAACTTTTGCTTAGTTTACATGTTTTAGTTTGTGATTGGGTCAGTTTATTGGGAACTACTAATGGTAGGTCCATGTCATTTCGTATACAATAATTATAAGCATTGCAATAATGGAGATTATTGACCCCGTCCCCTCAGTCATGGTCTATTGACTTTTGCTTAGTTAACATATCCATGTATTAGTTTGTGATTAGGTCAGTTTAAGGGAACCATTAGTGGTAGGCCAATGATAATTGGTATGAAGTTGTATAAGTATAAGCAGATCTCAATTCAATGGTGAATATTTGGTCCTTACCCGTCAGTCATGGTCTATTGATTTTGAAACTTTTGCATAGTTTACATGTATTAGTTTGTTATTAGATCAGTTAAAGATGAGCAACTAATGATAAGTCAATGATATTTGGTATGCGAAAGTATAAGCATATGCAGGTCTCATTTCCATGGAGATTATATAGCCAAAACCTTCATCATGGTTCATTGACTTTAATACTTTTACATAGTTTACATGTTAATGTTTGTGTTTAGGTTTGTTCAAAGGGATTTGTTTCAATGGTATTTGATATGAAGTTGTATTAGCATTGGCACATATCATGTCCATGGAGATTGTTTAGCCATACACCTTCAATCATGGTTTATTGACTTTGAATATTTACACAACATGTTAAAGTATTGCTATTTTAATTTCAACATTTGCTTTATCAAAATAACAAAAATGCTAGACATATCTCTGTGTTAACAGTTTATTCAATTCTCAACAATTTACCAGGCGTTTGAAACCAATTACATTAAATTCTTTTATCTCTGACCAGTGATAAAAAATGAAAAAATGTTATAATTTTCATGCGTCCGAAGCGCTTTTCTTGATTGATCTTCATCAGGAACGCTTACAGTCGAATATTTGTAGACCAAGGATGTATAAGAACAGTTGAAGTGCTATATAACCAAAAGAGGACTAACAAAATTGTCAAATCCATCTAAAGTCAACTTTGCCTGAGGGAGTTGAAACCTTAGTTTCTAACAATTGTTTCAAAACAATTGCAAGCCTTGATTTCTCATTAGAGACAAACTTGCATTGGTATATATACCTTGATCTGTAACCTGTGACAACATTTTTGAACTCAAACACACAAAAAAAACACAAAAAAATGTATTTGCTGGTTGATGCATAGTTTACTTGTAGTGGACTAGAAAATAAAAACTTTTGTTCAACTTGTAAATATTTACATGAATGTTGCACTTCTGTAAATATATACAATGTAATTTCCCACAGGAACTCCTTTAACGGCTAAAACTGTGCTACTTTTACTATGGACTTTCTTAAAAATGCCGTACTATCACTTCCTTCACTTACGGTCTTCCTCAAAATTAAATTTGGCCGCTATCATGTGTATTTGTATTGGATAAATTTCAAATTCGTGTCTCTATGAAATGAAACCAGTAGATAAACAAACCAATAGTATACATCTCCCCTAAAGGGGTTTGGTTTGTAAACAGCTGTATTTACAAAGTACAATATGAAGTGTTAACTTTCGTGAAAGTTGTTTTGGCTCAGAACGTCTATAACTTTTGTATTTTTTAAAGAAAATCAGCACTCGTATTGTTTTACAGTCAAGTTTGTTATTTTTGATGAGTTCCACAGTAACTTTCAGAACCTTGTGTGATAATTACAAAGTAGATATTTTTTATGAATGATATTTATTTATGCAGATATCAATGAGATATACATGGATTGGATTCCAACAGATGAAATACTAGATGCACTGGCACAAGTAATAGGTATAGTATCCTTCCAACTTGGTATAGAATTAGGATTACCTATAACATCAATAGATATTATACAGTACAACAATGGGCGGGATTTAGTTGCACAGTGTAAAGAAATATTATTTCAATGGAGAATTCAGGGGGTTAGGCCTACCATAGGCGTTCTGGTCCAAGCTTTGCTTAATGTTGGAAGAGGAACCACATGTTTGGAAGAGATCATAAAAACTGTTGGAGTTAAAAAATACATTCCACAGGAAGAAGTTACAGAGGAGAAACAAGGAAACATAGATTTCCTTCCACAGGAGGAATTTACAGAGGAGAAAGAAGGACACATTGAATTCCCTCCACAGGAGGAAGTTACAGAGGAGGAAGAAGGACAAATACAATTTCTTACACATCAGGAAGTTACAGAGGAGAAAGGAGCAAAAGTTAAATTCCTTTCACATGAGGGAGTTAAAGAGAAAGAAGAAGGAAAAGTTAAAACATTTCTGAAAAAACTAAATCCTTTTCAGAAGAAGAAATAGTAGAGTTAGGTTTGTATTAAATTTAAATCAGAATGACAAAATTATTCAAAGATTTTTTATATATTGTGTTTAACAACAGATCCTCCATATATATTACCTTAACGGTGTCATGTCATATTGAAGTAATAATGGCTGTTTTGTGTCACAACCTAAGTGAAGTTGTGACAAAACGAAATACTTTTAATTCCTTCATATTTTTTTTTTATTTGCATTACCATAGTAAAATAAATGTCACAATACAAAAGAAATTTAGGAGGTACTTTTGTAACACGGTTACTCAAATAGATTCATTGAATCATTAGTTACAATCTTAAAGAGCCATCTCTATTGCATTTCAAGAGTTGAGATACATCCGAAACATAACTGAATTGAGCATATATCTCCAAGTTTATTTTATTTTCTAGCGTTTGCGTTTAGCTAGTATCAAGCTGATTACAATTACACTATCAAAACGAGGGTTCCGAGTGGTTACATTGAAGTCCAATCTTCGAAAATTTTAGGGACACCATCTTAAAGTGTGATGATCGTTATAGAATATCTGTTTTACAGATGACAACGGATATGTTCCAAATGTTGACACTACTTTCTTGTCCTAATCTCATCAATTATGACATCACATACAGGGAGTTCTCACTATATTATACTTACATGAGCAACAGGTCGAGCACTACGTGTGGAGCATGATCTACTTCCCTTCAGGAGCACCTTAGATCAGCCAGTTCTTAGTGGGGTTTGTGATGCTGAGTTTTTAGTTTTCTATGTTGTGTTATTTTTGCCATGGCATTGTGAGTTTTTCTTTGACTTAAGAGTTTGAATATCCCTTTGGTATCTTCCACATCTCTTTTCCAAGTTTGTTATTGTCATCACTTGGCATATGCCACTTCAGTGTGCGGACTGGTGACAAAATATTACCTCCCCTTAATTTACGTTGTTATTGTCATCACTTGGCATATGCCACTTCAGTGTGCGGACTGGTGACAAAATATTACCTCCCCTTAATGTACGTTGTTATTGTCATCACTTGGCATATGCCACTTCAGTGTGCGGACTGGTGACAAAATATTACCTCCCCTTAATGTACGTTGTTATTGTCATCACTTGGCATATGCCACTTCAGTGTGCGGACTGGTGACAAAATAGTACCTCCCCTTAATGTACGTTGTTATTGTCATCACTTGGCATATGCCACTTCAGTGTGCGGACTGGTGAGAAAATATTACCTCCCCTTAATTTACGTTGTTATTGTCATCACTTGGCATATGCCACTTCAGTGTGCGGACTGGTGACAAAATATTACCTCCCCTTAATGTACGTTGTTATTGTCATCACTTGGCATATGCCACTTCAGTGTGCGGACTGGTGAGAAAATATTACCTCCCCTTAATGTACGTTGTTATTGTCATCACTTGGCATATGCCACTTCAGTGTGCGGACTGGTGAGAAAATATTACCTCCCCTTAATTAACGTTGTTATTGTCATCACTTGGCATATGCCACTTCAGTGTGCGGACTGGTGACAAAATATTACCTCCCCTTAATGTACGTTGTTATTGTCATCACTTGGCATTTGCCACTTCAGTGTGCGGACTGGTGAGAAAATATTTCCTCCCCTTAATTTACGTTGTTATTGTCATATGCCACTTTAGTGTGCGGACTGGTGACAAAATATTACCTCCCCTTAATGTATGTTGGTATTGTCTTCACTTGGCATATGCCACTTCAGTGTGTGGACTGGTGACAAAATATTACCTCCCCTTAATGTACGTTGTTATTGTCATCACTTGGCATATGCCACTTCAGTGTGCGGACTGGTGACAAAATATTACCTCCCCTTAATGTACGTTGTTTTTGTCATCACTTGGCATATGTCACTTCAGTGTGCGGACTGGTGACAAAATATTACCTCCCCTTAATGTACGTTGTTATTCTTGTCACCTGTAAAACTACACTGGTAATTATATGTTTGAGGGACAGTGGTATTTTGATTGAACAATTTCAAACAATAATTTATCCTATGAAGATACTAGTTCAGATGGCTTTTACTTTTACATGATTCATACTTATAATATTTACAAAGGAGACCTACTTAGTAGTTATATATAATGTGAAGACTTATAAAAGATCCCAGCCTTATAAGTTAGTACGTCAGACGCGCGGATCGTTTATGTCAGACTCCTCTATGTCAACATACTACCAACTACAAAACTTTTTTGTTAGCGTCTTCCTCAAATGTACTTTCATCTATATCAAACTTTTTGTTGGCATTTTTGGTAGATTTATTTGTGCGCTTGTTTGATTTTTAACTCACCTGGCCTAAAAGGTCAAGTGAGCATTTCGCATCACTTGGCGTCCGTCGTCCTTTGTTGACTTTAACAAAAATCGTCTCCTAAAACTACTGGGCCAAAGGAGTAGGTTCAGTAAGACCCCTTTTCGGCCCCAAAATATAGCAGTTTTACAAAACTGTTTAAATGTAAACATTTAGTTATGTTTTGGAAGGTATAATGCCTCTGCTACATAAATATGGGCTGTTTTTGGCATTACAATGCATTAAAAACGGGTACTTGCATCATTAAGTCATGCTAAATTACTGAAATCTTCACAATTTCAGCATTTTAGTAAAATTTTAGACAGTTTCCGTCTTAAATGAAAGTGGCCGCATTCGTGTTCATTCTTGATATTGAAATGTAAGTTGTGTTTAATGATATTACATAACATATATAAAGGTCGAGGATGAACACGGATGCGGCCACTTTCATTTTTGACAAAATCCATATGAAAAGTGACAGTTTTTGGCATATTTGATAGATTTTTCATATTTAAGCTTAAATCGGAGCGTTTTTAATGAGTGAATCAGTTAAAATCTTTCACAAAAAATAATTGAATCAATTGAAATAGACATTTAAGTGTTTAAAAAGTGTCCCAAATCTTTCCTCAATTTGGCAAGAATCATCATTTGGGTATTGTGTTTAAAAATGTGTCTGATGACCCCAGCTGCTAACCAAGTTGGCCGACATGGCTAAAAATAGAACATGGGGGTAAAACGTAAGTTTAGTTTATTATTTAAAAAAATGTTATAAATAGAGAAAATCTGACAGGGGCAGAAATGTTCAGAATGTTGTGCTCAACCTATTGTCTATTTAAGTCAAAACTGTCAGACAACTTCTCAGAGGATTTATTAACCATAAATGACCAATGTTACTACTTGTTTTCCATTTTTGCCTATTATCTTGAAAACTATAATAGATAGAGAGAAACGTTTAGAATAAAAAATGATCAGCAAGACAAGATATTCAAATAAATCTAATAGCGGAAATCGTCAATCGACTCCTTATTAGAGTTATTGCCCTTTATGACTATAATACTATTTATTAAGATTTTAACCTTATTTTACATGATTTCCAAAACCACAGGAGATACAGGTGAGCAACACAGGCTCTTGAGAGCCTCTAGTCATTTATTAAGTTCAGTCTTGCTTTAAGGACTAGGGAATATACTTGCACTGATTGGATATTATAACGTCCCATGTTGAAACCAGAAACAGAAAATTCACCATTTTATGAATCCTATCACTGACTATTACTCTACGGATCATGTTTTGTAGTTATAGGTGTGGTATGTTTATAATAATTTCCTACTTTATATCTGTATTCCCCTTTTTTCGCCATGCAAGTATCCTCAGTTGCCTGTGAATAACATTTTCTCTTGCAGTGTCGTACAAAAATGAGCAAATGCAGGAATGGTGTATATATTGTATTTGTTTACTGCAGTAATGTTGTATATTGTGTCATTACATTTATCTGTCTCATATAAATGATAACAGTGTGTTCCATTTTAGCTGTTTGTACATTCTCGTCTTTTCAACTATTGTTGTAGATCGTGTTATTATTGCACACGTTTGACAAATTTTATTAATATGTAAATAAAAGCATGCTGAATTGTTTCTATCTTGTTTGTACACATATTTTGTACTATTGATGTAGATTTTGTCATTGTTACATATGTTTAACAATTTGTGTCTTGTAAATAAAAGCTTTTTGTTCCACTGTAACATGACTGATGTTTTTTACATTTCACGTTTTGGTAAATGAAATGAATCAATAACACTAAAATACACCCGCGGATCCGTGACTATTAAAAGTGCCTATGTATAATTTAGCAATTTTGAGGTTTCGTATTGTCATCTGATAAAGTCTTGCTGATTGCAATGTGCACAGTTTTCTCTGGATTCAAAATTTGTTTGTTCTGGTTTCTTATATGTTTTTATATTTTGAGGATAGCCAGACTGGAAAACTGGGTAGGCAAATGCTCACATTAAATATGTACCGATACTGTGTGTTGAATGTCCTCATTAACACCATAACCCATGGTAATGCTCCTATTAAAGGAGGAAGATACATGACATACATACATACTTCACCCGGAAACTACATGTGACATATACTATTGGTATCTGTTTCGGATTCGACCCTGAACTTGTTAATTACCGGTTATAATAATTATGTTGAAAACGAAAGGGTCTGGAATGGTGTGATTTTTAGTCTACACCATTGTCATATATTAGTTATATTCAAAGTAGAATTATTTGGTTCGTCGTTTTAACGTCATGCCGGCTAACAAATTGGACCTCGTTTTTTTAGTATTATAGATGAGAGAAAAGATAAAATGTTCGAATAAAAATCTATAACTTAAAGAAAACTAAGTCGAAAAAGAAAAAACAAACTATGAAAAAAGAAAACAACACAGAAGTCTATATAACATTAAGCCAAATGGGTAGAGAAAAGGTCAACACCATCACAAAAAAATAAACAAAACGGCTATGGTCGGAGGTGCTCAGGAAATAGTTCCTTCTCAACTTTTGTCAATGAGTATAAGACACTGATTAATAACTAGAATTAATACCTTGCCACGCAACTACACATTTTACACATACCCCTTTCCCACGCGATTACACATTTTTACACATACCCCTTTGCCCCGCAATTACACATTTCTACACAAATTATCAACTTTTCAAAAGTTATTGTAGAACTTTGGAACTTGGATATACATAAAACAAAATGATGCAACAGTCGCCAAATTTAACAATATTTTGATAATATTAACTGAAGAAAAGAACCAATTGAAGTTTTTTTGTCATGGGGAAGAAAAATCCATACCTATAGGTCAAATACAAAATGTCAACGCCATGGCAAAACTAAACGAAAGAACAATAATCTACAATCTACAAAAGAAAACAAAATAAAAATTAAGCAACACGAACTTTCTTCTCTAAACACACAAGGCCGAACGGAACCAAACATGTCCATCATTCTTTAGGTGTGTACTTAAAAAAAATATATTTCTGATTAGAACTTCTGATAAAGATAGAAGGCATGTCAGGGTCTAATATCTTGGTTTATTATCTGCAGAAAATCTGCCGATATTAAAAGTAAAGACGGATAAAATGCATATAATGATCATTTGATCGGCTAGTTAGCAAATAAGGTTATACATCATGGACCAATGCAGATAGATTGTTTTCAGCAGTAAAAACTGAAATACGGGTATAGCCAAACAGACAGCAAATCAGATTAACAACAAATAAAAACTTCAAGTAAGTAGGGAGCAAGGAACAAATTAGCTGCGGGGCAGCACTTGTTTGAATTTGCATGCATTACAATTTACAAATCAATTCGTGTCCCTAACAGACACTAGCAATGTATACAACTTTAAAACTGACCAAAGGAGACCATGACCTGAACTATTAATTTTAATGTGATTTCTATACTTGGGCTTCTTCAGACTCGAAAGATTTCCCATTGTCAAAAATAGTTCTAGGTCTATTTCAAATGTATACCGGCTTCTGGCGTACTAAATTATATGCCTGGTATCTTTGATAAGTGTTTTATATTTTTTTGTAAAGAAAATTAAAGTACGTCTGTAATTTAACTCAATGTTACTTAATTTGTATTCGCGTAATAATATATAGCCGGACTTCCAACATAGTTCTGGTTTATGTCAAGGACGTCCTTCTTGTACGAAAGATGTCAAAATTACAGTTTTGAGCCATTACAGTATTCATATAGTTACGTGATTTGATGTTTGATAATATATCAACATGGTTACAAAATGAAACTAAACTTATCTTGTTCAGACATAGTAACAAAAGATGGAACTGTATCACTTAAATTACAAAAGAGTACATTTCTATTAAATTCTAACGCTTTACATTTAATGAGGAAATGGAATTCATCGTCCATACCATCCTTGTAAAGTGGGCGAATTCTCTGTTCTAAAGGTGTTCTAGTATATCTACCAACTTCTATTAGTAGTTTGCTATAACTACCAGTTCTGATTTTACCATTTTAGAGATAACACTTTTGTTAAAGTCCAGTAGGAGATATTTTTCTAATTCAAAATCATCTTTAAATTTGCGATATGTTCTTAGTTTATTACCATGACTATCTTTATTAGAGTCACAAAAAAGAGCTTGCTTACAGGATTTTATGAATTCCTCTGCTAATTTTTTTGAAATGAAAAAAGTAATTTTGTCTTTGACATAGTATTTTGATTTTCCCAGACATGCTGAAAACCAAGTTTACCTAATAGTCCGATCGATTTGTGAAACAATTGCTCAGAAGGTGGTAAAAGCATCAAACTTTGCAGGGTTTTAGTTTAGGTCATAATAAACATTTATAGCTATGGACCCATTTCTAAAAATCAAAATGGCGGCTATGGGCGGCCATTTTAAAATGGATGCCTGAAAATTTATAATAAAATAAAAATAAAATTTGTAAAAAAAAATGACTTTACCTTTTGGTATGAAACTTGGTATATTTATCACTTATGATAAGGACTATAATCTGAGGACATCAGGTATTGAATTACTGGCGGCCATTTTGAATGGTGGCCATTTTGAAAACAAAAATTTCAAATAATATAATTTTTTTGCTGTTGTATTTTATTTTATCATTTGCATTTAAACTAATGAACTGATATATCTTCAAATTTAGCTTATCAAATCATTCTTATATTGCTATTTGTATTTGGTATATACCATGTGGTCAAATAAGCACTATTGCACTATTAACGAAATGAAGGTATCTAATGCATAATTTCTTGTTTTTACAGATTTGCTTAAATAACATTGACAACAGAATATAACATATAGATATATGACCACACTATGTCGAAAAAGATAAAACTTGTAGATATTGAAAACGCTGGAAACACTGTAAAACTTAGTAGTGAACATATAGACTGGAATGAATGTATGATATGTCAAGAGAGAACACACGAGGACCTACAATGCCCAGCAGATAACAAAAGAATTAACATTGACATCGGAGCTGGTTATCAATCCTTTGATGCTATCATACACAGATGCTGTGCATTGAATTGGTTTCCCTCATCAATCAACTTGGAACAGTTAAATGAAGGCGACGGAATTGCACGAACACTTCAGAACCATAAGGCCAAATGGCACAAATCGTGTCGAAACAAATATTCAGACCTAAAAATATCTCGTAAGGAAAAACGAAAGCAAACGTCTGAAACTGAAGATACATCGAATGATTTTGCCAGTAAAGTCACAAGACAGAGTTGTGGTGATTCAGCAAGAGCAACACCTGAAGGGTGTTTTTTCTGTGGTGATATATCCGACCATCTGCATGATGCCTCGACATTCATGATCGACAAAAGAGTACGAGAATGTGCCCTTGAACTACAGGACACTGTTCTTCTAGCTAAATTAAGTATTGGGGATTTGATATCACAGGAGGCCAAGTACCATGCCAAATGTTTGATAAAACTTTACAACAAGGCAAAAAGACAGACTCCAAAGACTAGAAAAGAAAACCAAGAATCTGTAATTCATGGAATTGTGCTTGCCGAATTGATTGAATATATTGACGTTTCACGGTCTGAAACAGATATTTTACCAATCTTCAAACTTGCCGATCTGGCTAAATTGTATAGTAAACGCACTGAGCAACTCTGAATTGTTATTGAAGGAAAGATCAATACGACACATCTGAAAAATCGGATACTAGCTGCCATACCGGATCTGCAGGCGCACAAGCAAGGCAGAGACGTTCTCTTAATTTTCAACGATGACGTAGGTGAAGCTCTGAAACAAGCAACTTCTTATAGTTGCGACGATGAAGGACTCATCATAGCCAAAGCAGCCAAAATAGTTCGAAGAGATATGTTTGATACTCGATATAGCTTTAAAGGGACATTCACCGAGAGCTGCCAACACGAATCAGTTCCTCAGACATTAGTATCTTTAGTGAGAATGATTCTAGGTGGGCCAAATATCGAGACACAGTCGTCTAGTAATGTTGTTGAGTCACAGACAACACTTACCATATCTCAGTTGTTACAGTTTAATAGTGCGGTTCGTCGACGAAAGAATACAGCTGCAACATATCACACCTCAGACAGAGAGCCTCCGCTACCCATATACTTGGGGATGGTCATTCATGCAGAAACGAGAAAACGAGACCTTGTAGATAAACTATACAATTTAGGACTCAGTATCTCGTATGACAGAGTAATGAATATATCAACAGCTATGGGGAATTCTATTTGCGAGATGTTCAAAGACGATGATGTAGTCTGTCCTGCTAAACTACGTTGCGATGTATTCACGACAGCAGCAGTTGATAACATTGATCATAATCCTAGTTCCACTTCGGCTAAGGGTTCTTTGCATGGAACTGCCATTTCTCTTTTCCAACACCCGAGTCAGGACAATTATGGTACAGTTAGAGCAATGACATCTATAAGTGAAAATGTGAAACGAGACACTATAAAACCGTTACCAGAAAGATACTCAGTAGTTCCACCAGTTGTACTGCCTAAAGAGCCAACATCTATTCCATCTGTAGATAGCCTGCTGTTCAGTGAATGTGGTTTCTTCTCTGGTGCACAGCAATTAGAGTATAGGTATTTCATATACAAAGATCATAATCATAAGTATCATAATTTAATAGTAACTACTTGTATATCAGAACACGGCGAGAGCAATGCTTGTACATATATTTATATAATAATAACTATAAACAACAAGTATGTATATATATGTTATATTTCGATTACAGCTACTACTACGCTTCAACTTCTTGCACAGCATTTACTCATTCACTAACCTTCCATCATAATCATCTCTTATTGATTACAAACACTTTATGTAGTCAAAACCATAATAACCACTTGAAGGGAACAACCATTTGTTTTTTATGGACTAGATGCCAATTTAAATAATTTATACAGGACCAACCCTCTATTTTAATTAGTTAAAGTTTACAATTTTTTAGACTGAACATAATAGGATAAGATAATTGGTCATACAGCCCCCACAAAAATACAAATGGTTGCTCCCTTCGATTTGCTTATACTTACCGTTAATGCCTATGCTATATACATGCAGAACACATTCTAAATATTTATATTATCATACATGTTGGCAACATTTTGCAGCCTACAAGACACATATTGAAATCTTCGAAGGATTAAAAATATGCATGCATCTAAT
Organism: Mytilus galloprovincialis; assembly: GCF_965363235.1. Classification (NCBI taxonomy): domain Eukaryota; kingdom Metazoa; phylum Mollusca; class Bivalvia; order Mytilida; family Mytilidae; genus Mytilus; species Mytilus galloprovincialis. The sequence goes on along the minus strand of NC_134844.1, from coordinate 91,173,517 downwards.
ATTTCTGATTTGCAGATGGCTTAATTATGTACGTCAGGAGATAGAAGATGATGACACAGATAACAAGAATGTGACATGGTCTGCATTTCATGCAAATCTTACTCAGACTCATGCAGTTGAATTACCACCTTTAGACATTAGTTCAGTTTTACCATTGTTTCAGGAGGAAGCCAAGTCCACTGCAATGATTCGCCACTCGATGACAATTATTAAAGAGTGTGTGTCTTTCTTGAACCCAGGACAAATACCAGTCATGGCATGTGATCAACCTCTTTATGCCCTTGCTAAAAACATTCAGTGGAATTGGCCTGCAAGATATGGGGAAAATCATATTGTAATAATGTTTGGTGGTCTACATATTGAAATTGCTGCTTTGAGAACAATTGGAGATTGGCTACAAAATAGTGGATGGGTGAATGCTTTGAGCCAGTCAAACGTTGCATCTGCTGGAACAGCAGAATCATTCCTCAAAGCATCCCATGTGACCCGAACTCGACATGCACATCAAGTGACTGCTTGTTCCTTACATATGCTAATGCATAAAGCCTACAGACAATATTTAGACACAGTTGATGATCAAGCGGAAAACACTATCAGCTTCGAAGAGTGGAAAGAAAGGAGAGAAATTGAGAGCCCTTTGTTTCATTTCTGGTCACTTACATTGAAGCTGGAACTGATCATCCTTATATTTGTTCGATCTCTCCGTGAAGGGAATTTCACCCTGTACAAAGACTCTCTCACTATGTTGATACCTTGGTTTTTCGCGTTAGATCACCCTAATTACGCTCGATGGCTTCCCATTCATGTTCGGGATATGTTTGCATTGGACACAATAGCACCCAGTATTGCTACAGAATTTGAGAGCGGACATTTCGTTGTTCACAAAACACACAGCACATTTTCTGCCATAGCTATTGATCATGCTCATGAACAGAACAACAAGCTAGTAAAGGGTGAAGGTGGAGTTATTGGACTAACAGAGAATGCATCTCAACTTCTTCGATGGATGGTGTGTGGTCCAGAAATGGCACGTGCGGTCAATGAATTCGAGTTATCACAAGAACTGATTAAGCATGAACAAAGTAAAGGTCCAAATGTTAGACACCATGAACAGGTTGAAAGTAAGCAGAAGGCTTTTGTGAAACAAGTTATAGCATTGACAGCTACAATAGAGGAAATGGGAAATCCGTTTTTGGAGGAATCAGAAGATCTTTTAGTATTGGACACACGTGACATAGTAGACCCAAAAGTTGCAAATACAGTTAGAAATATTGAACAAATAGGGCATGATAAGTACCATGAGTACGTGAGGGAACGTCTTGACAAGAGGACAACACCACTATCCGATCCAATTAAACAAAATAAATTACACCTCTTCAGTCGCCAGGAATTGAGAAGTGAATCAAAGGAAAAAAGACAAATTAGCTCCTTAAAGCAGAATTGCTCTTTATTTTCCCAGCTGTATGTGTCATGCCAGGTTCGTGATAGTGATCTTGATGAGTTTTTTCGTCATGAGAACCAAGCTTACCCACCTTCACTATCCCAGTTTGGTCAGTTGAGACTTGGTTCCAAGTCTGATTTGTTAGTGCCATTAGAGAAAATGTGCGTAATTGTTACTGAGATTCCTGATGTAGATGCCATTATTTTAGACGGAGCTGTTATTGTTAATATACTGAAGCCTAGGTTTTGCAAAACCTTTGAGGATTACTCTAAGCAAGTTTTCCTTCCTCATATTAATAATTATTTGAAGTCATGCAGTCGGATAGATGTTATATGGGATGAATACCGTCAGGACAGCTTGAAGGCATCAACTCGTGGTAAGCGTGGAAAAGGTATTAGAAGACGTGTGCAGGCAGATTCTACTATTCCTGGTTATTGGGAGTCATTTCTTAGAATTGACGACAACAAGACAGAGTTATTTGCCTATCTAGCGGAACAGCTATTGACGCTTACTCCAAGTGTTCAGACGACAGTAGTTTCAACAAAGGGAAGCGAAGTTGTTTGCAACAAACCAGATAAGCATAAAGGCAACCTATCACCGTGTAATCATGAAGAGGCGGACACTCGTATATTGTTACATGTTGCAGATGCGGTGAAAAGTGGAATGCAGAAAATTCTGATTAGAACCGTTGACACCGACGTCGTTGTAATTGCAGTGTCAGCAGTGCACACGTTGAACATAACGTCCTTATGGATGGCATTTGGAGTTGGAAAAAACTTCAGGTACATCCCTGTTCATGAAATAGCTCTATGTATGGGGCCTTCTAAGTCCAATGCACTACTGTTCTTCCACGCATTTAGTGGTTGTGACCAAGTTTCATCATTTTCGAATCGTGGAAAGAAAACTGCATGGGACACATGGTTATCCTTTGATGCAGTGACTGAAGATTTCAAACTATTGAGTGATAAACCAAATGAAGACTGTGTAAATGAAGCTGTTTTAAACATTGATCGTTTTGTCGTTTTAATGTATGACAGGACCAGCGAGTGCTTGGGTGTAGATGCGGCAAGAAAAGATCTATTCACGAGAAAAGGACGATCTATAGAAAACATTCCTCCAAGCTCTGCCGCATTACACCAACACATAAAGAGAGCTGCTTACCAAGCAGGATTTTGTTGGGGACAAGCTCTTGTTAAACTCCAAGAAACACCATCACCTTCCATCTGGGGTTGGAAGCGAAACAAAGAAGGGCTATGGGAACCATTCTGGACATCGCTACAACAAGCGTCAGAGTCCTGTGCTGAACTTATAAAATGTGGATGTAAAAGTGAAAACGGTTGCAGAGGACGATGTAAATGTGTAAAGGCATCATTAAGTTGTACTGCTCTGTGTAAATGTGGCGGACAATGTGATAGGGATTGATGTTATATCATTTGACAAAACTTTTACTACTCATTTATTTTGTGATTTTTATGATGTCATTGAGATCATATGAGCAGTTGAGTTCGTTATGACATTCATTATTGTATGATATGATACAAATTATGCTCATTATGCCAATGGAGGTTTATTAAAGTTTTTTTTCAGATTAACAATACTAAACAAATGTTTATTTTCATCGACTTCGATTTTGAAGGTCAACCTATTTTGGCTTAAAAAAAATTAGATTTTTTTTTCAAATTAGACACAATTCTATAGGCGTATAACTAATTTTGATCAACAAAACTGAATGTTGTTCTACTCAAATACGTCTGATCACTTTATTTTCAAAGTTTCAAGACAATAACTTGAGTAATAAAATTTTTATGAATTTTTTAAGTATTTTTTCAAATTCAACGTCCGCCATTTTAAAAATGGCCGCCACTTCCGCCAATGTCAATTTCTGGAGTGGGTCCATAGCTGAAAATGTTGTCCATCCCCTATACTACAACTATGCAAAATTTCATGCTTTTACCACATTTTGAGCAATTTTGCTTAAAATCTGCACAAATCGACTGGACTATAATAACACTTTTATTTTACTACAAAAACCATTAGTCAAGTTCAAGTTTTCATTGTATGAATTCTTTACCATACTCTCACTGTCCATATTAATGATATGAAGCCAGAAATTAATTGTAAGTTTAAGCGCTGACAATGAAAGGGGGCATAAACCTAATTCAGAAAGTACAGCATTATTAACAGCACCTTTATTTACACCCAACATCTAAATATGTTCATCTTAACATAAAAAACACATTCACAAAGTTTTTAATTTATATTCCTTTTAATAACGGAGAAAATCAAGTATTTGTCACTTTTTTGGTTGACCTACGTGAGTGGGTTGTGACGTTTTAACCCGATTTGTTGAATCCTGGGAAAAAATAAAATCTATGAAAGTCTTAATTGTTTATCGAAATTTTACGTAATTAAAAGCGCACAGATGACCGTTGATCGTAGTTAATAACCACAATATAAGAATGAAAGAAAATGAATATGCCTGTACCGATTGAATTAAGCTTCCTATATGAAATTATCTTAATACAATTATTTTCGAATTAATTTGTTTGTTGGAGCAGGAGAGGCCAACCACTTGTACAGATAAAGATAATCACCATACAAGCTTATATATGTTGTCAACACTACCAGCAAAGAGTTCCCATCGTCGGATGGGGTATATGAAGGCTTTCAAGAATGTACAAGTGACATGTCCGACTCTGAACAGTTAGTAAACGGACTAAACATATATAGACTATAGACATCGACCGCTTGTTTTTTTTTTTTTGAAACTGCATGCATGCATATTAATGATGTTATTAGTGTGATTTTTTATCTTGTGTCTGACGAAAACTGAATGCCTGCAAGGTTATATCTTGCCATACGTTCGTTTTGGTTTGGTGGGTGTTCACTCAAAATCGTAATTCAAACATTGTGTTTGTGAGATGTAGATTGATTTCACTTCAATACCGAATTTCATCTATATATTTCACAAGTGTATACCACGGAGAAGCTCTGAAGGTATATTACTCCCATTTTGTTTGGGTGTTAACCATTGATGTTTACATCAATATTTAATGAAGAAAATGATGATGGTAGGAAGAAATATGAGCGTCATGTGACAAATATTACATGATTGTCGGACCATGAGTTGTCAATCTGTATTTCAATACAACCATATTGAGTAAGAATTTTTTCATGCTAGTATACTCGTGCTAGTATTACAGGGTTCTTATGTCGTTTGACTCAGACACACATCTTTTACTTTAAGATGTATGAAAGGTTCTCTATATATATGTGTGTATATCTTACATGTAACAATATAATCAAACGCCCATAGGCAATAATTAAACGGGTATGAAGTTGTTATACAGTTTACACAATCATTAACAAACTAAATAAATTTAACAAAGAAACAAAGTGACACTACGATATAACAAATGGGATACTTAATTATTTTTAACCTTGCTATGCAGAAACTTAACACATCAAGTTAGCGCTCGTGAATATCAATTAGGAACACGATGTGTGATTTTGCATAACTAAAAATATCAAAGCGAGCAATTACTTTGTCAAGCAAAATTTTTTTTTTAATATGCCTTTCTTTATCTCCACTCCTTTACAATAACTATTTCCCTTTTTCGTCGATCATTCTCTATATTGTTCTCTATTCAGTTTTTTTTTCATTACGCCACTCTATCTACGCTCCTTAATTTTACAATAACTATTTCCCATGTCGTCCTAATCCTTATAAAAATAGGGACATTAGACATATAAGGGATTCTCTTATCTTCAATAAATTAATATTGATAGTGACTAAAAGTGCTGCATTACTTTATATCTCTATGTTTGTCAATCGACAAAAGCTTGTATTTCCGTGAAGAATTTTTTTCCCCAAAAAAGGGTCCAGAATCATGACAAAACAGTATTTATTTCTCAAAAATTTTCAAAGATCATGTTTATGATTTTTTTAAACTTATTATCAGACACAAATATGTAGTTCAATAAATGTTATCTGTGCTCACCAGGTACCTCAATAAAGAAACCATGCATGAACCTGTATTATATTATTGTGTAATACGAATTTTTAGTCGACAGGATGTCACTGGAATACCCAAGGACGATCTAATATACGTCCTTGGAATACCCTGGGACTATTATACTAATATAATAGTCCCAGGAATACCTAACTGAATTTGTCCCTTGACACGACATATATCAATAATTCTGACATACCTATTATCAATTCAGGAGGAAGCTAAATAATATATATAATAAGACATGTAAGATAACGTAAAAAAAATTTAAAAAGAAAAACAAAACAATATATGTTTTACCGAACATACCAGATAGGGTCACACATTTAAATGTAAAGTGTCTTTACAAGTGACCGTTCCGAATTGATCCCGTATCAATTTGATATAATTTTAAGATTAGTTAAAAAAAAACCTCTTTTAATTAGAAAATTGAGGTGTCCGATATTTCGATATTTACATGTACATTCTATAATCTGGGAATATTATACTATATCAACATATTATGTCCCAGCTAAAACCTCATTCTGACATTGTTCCTTGTCAATAGCCGTTAACTATCATAATTTAAAAAAATGTTATTTATAGTAGTATAACTTTATTAATTTGAAAAATTATCTTGTCTAAATACGGAACTATTCTTTATATAAATCAATGCACTTTATATAAAAGAGGTATTTGTCTTTCTTATAATTGAAACTTTTCTTCCTCATCAAATCTATATTTTTTTTAGATAACGAGATCCGAAGTTATCATATAAGGATTTGATAGCTATAGCTATCAGAACTGCTAGGTTATTTTGTTATTAAAAAAGTGTGGACACAGATGAGTGTGGATAGTATGTTTGGATGTTTGACAGTGTCTTGTGACAAAAGGAGTTCTATGTTTTTCCAATATGGTGTTATTTACTGTGTTGCACGATGACAACCAATCTCAGAATTATGAGTGTTATTTATTTTTTTTATGTTCAAGACAGGCATGGAGGAGACAGTAATTGCATTAGTTACCTTATGATTATGATAGAATATGTTCTACATCTTTGATTTTGGATACATTTTGTAGCTAGGAGAGCAATTCGAACACATAATAGGTTTATTTTTTCACGTGTTTTTATTTCTAAATGGGAGATGATATCTAGATTTGAGAACATGATATAAGGAGCCTGTAATTCAGTGGTTGTCGTTTGTTTATGTGTTACATATTAGTTTTTCGTTTATTTTTTTTAACATAAAATTAAATAAGGCCATTAGTTTTCTCGTTTGAATTGATTTACATTGTCATTTCGGGCCTTTTACAGCTGATTATGCGGTTTTGGCTTTGCTCATTGTTGATGGGCGTACAGTGACCTGTAGTTGTTAAATTCTGTGTCGATTTGGTCTGTTGTGAAGAATTGTCTCATTAGCAATCATCCCCCATCTTTTTAATATGTATTTAATTGGCAGATCCAAGGTTCAGGAGTTGGAACCCCCCCTTTTTTTGTTTGGCCGATCAATGCATTTGAATGGGGACATATAGTTGGAAACCCTTTTAAAAATGTCTGGATCCGCCCCTGTACTTGCTTACTATTGGATGGTTCTATTTATATTACTTTGTGGTGGATCGTCAGTATCATTAGTAATTTTTTTGTTAAAATGTCGAATTGTTCCTCAGATTTGAATCCATTTATTGGTTTTTAGTAATGACAATGCCTGACATGATGCTTGGGGCTAGATGAGCTACATTAAGGAAGTAAACTTCTGTGCTGATTTTTATCAATTCTTTGATTATATTTCCTCCAAAGCTGGTCGAAGCAAAGAAAATTTTTGACCAATATGAAAATGATTTCACCAAAAGAACCTTTGTGAGCATGCTTCAAAGGCTCATAACTGCTCCAAAAGTAATCTGATAGAATTTCAAGCATGTCAAGTGGATATTATCAACATCTACTAAATTAGTCTTAATATGTCTAAATATCTAAAAAGTTATAGTATTCAAAAGGTATTGCAAAATTATTCCTTTTCATTTTTTTTTTTGTTATATGGATACAAATATAAGTGATACATGAAACAATACAGTATTTGTTGTGGTATGAAAGTGTAGTAATTAACATTTACTGTAACAATGTTAATACGCATTATATATACATGTACAAAGAGATTTTACTTTTCGACAATTTACGCTCCAGTTGGTCTTATTAACTTGGATGCCTTGTTACATGTAGCATTGTAGAATAAATGATCAAATGATCATACGTACTCGTATCGTCCTGTATATGCATGTGATATTTGCCACTGTACGTTCAACAAGCAACAATAAGTTTATATTACTTTATCAATTAATTTTACCGAACTACTGAAAAATGTGGTTTTCAAAGTGTCTCATTCGCAGCATCACTTTTAAGGTAATCCGCTTTTTCATTCATTTTTGTTGATTTCAATTGATGTGTTGTCGTAAAAACGCACTTTACCGTATTGAGCCATCGGACTTTAGCGTGGTCCATTTAATAACACAGACCATCGTACTTTGGCGTATCAAACCATCGCACATTAGCGTAGACCATCGCACATTAGCGTAGACCATCGGACTTTAGCGTGACCATCGCGTTTCAGCGTCCACATCGCAATTTAGTGTGGTCCATTTAATAACACAGACCATCGTACTTTATCGTATCAAACCATCGCACATTAGCGTAGACCATCGAACTTTAGCGTGACCATCGCGTTTTAGCGTCCACATCGCACTTTAGAGTCCTACGTATATTTATATATCACCAAAAAAAAAGCATAAACATACGTTCTTAGTAAACAAATACATGCTTCAACTAATTACAAGTATATCAACTGGTAAAAGAAATACTGTTTTTTTTATCATTAAGTCTGGTCACGCCTTGTCTTTCACGAGCAAAATAATGCGTTGAATGATTTTTCACGACCAATTTTGATTAAAAATCAACTATAATTTACTTTTTCAAAATTAATATGAACTTTTTCAAGTAATAACATACTTTTATTTTACTGGACTATCTGATACATTAAAGCTTAAGTTTCAAATATATCATGATATATTGGATTATGAACATTATGAATACAAAACGTGATTTTTCTTAATGATTCTCGTAGGATTGCGTGTCGCCTTTTGTGTTTTCTTAAAAAGTACTACATTTTTCTTTAACTTAGTGCACAGTATTATTAAGGCAGTTGAATCATTTTGACAGACATATTTTTTTCTGATTTGTTCCACCTTTTGAAAATACAGCAAATTTTTCACAGATTTGGAAGTAGAATAAATAAATACTTAATTGCATTCACGATCCGATCGCAATACTTGATCACCATGATCACCGTTAGTTATTCTTTCACGATCATTTCTCTCGATATACCGAATTACACCCGTGAATAGAAGCACCATAAGATACGTTTTGTAATCTAAGTAACAGCATTTACTTGTACACCAATTTTATGTAGGTATGTTATGTTTTAGCTATTGACTAAGCAAGTCGGTATATGTCACTTAATCTGCACGGCTCCGGTGATCCTACTTCACCCGAGCGACGTAGGAGTTCTAGTTAATGGGTCATCCCGACCGTGCAGATGAAATGATATATACCGATTTGATTGGTCAATAACTTTTTTATAAAACATTACACCATCAATTTACATGAACGTTTTGGAAATATTTGGAAGAGATTCAATCCACGTCTCCGTGGAAAGTTTTCTGTTTGGGTAAAGAAAGGTGAAAATACGCATTTAAGTGGTAAAAGGTTGGTAACTTTCAAATAAAAACTTATTTATAAGTAGGCTTTCTCTTAAATTGTTACAGTATTTATCTGTAGGCTTTTCTCCTAAATTGTTACAGTATTTATCTGTAGGCTTTCTCCTAAATTGTTACAGTATTTATCTGTAGGCTTTCTCCTAAATTGTTACAGTATTTATCTGTAGGCTTTCTCCTAAATTGTTACAGTATTTATCTGTAGGCTTTCTCCTAAATTGTTACAGTATTTATCTGTAGGCTGTCTCCTAAGTTGTTACAGTAAAATTGAGAATGGAAATGGGGAATGTGTCAAAGAGACAACAACCCGACCATAGAGCAAACAACAACAGAAGGTCTGTCACCAACAGGTCCTCAATGCAACGAGAAATTCTCGCACGTATTTATCTGTAGGCTTTATCCTAAATTGTTACAGTATTTATCTGTAGGCTTTCTCCTAAATTGTTACAGTATTTATATATATGTAGGCTTTCTCCTAAATTGTTACGCTTGAATGAGGACGAATCAAATACAACTGATATTGCCAGAAAAGTCAGAGACCAGACACATAGAATTGAAGATTACATTTTGACGGATGGAAGAGGTGTGTGTACATATGGAATATTTAAAAAAAACAAACGCCAAGTTATAATGTGTTGTCTGTTTTATAAATATTTGTGTCGCCTGACAATTTATATTATAGTTCAGGCGACACATACATTTTGTATTTATCACTTCTGTCGTATTGCGCATATTTGTCTCCCTGTATTAACCAGCTGCTCACTGAAGTCTCCCTGTCTTAAACAGCTGCTCACTGAAATCCACTTTACAAATTCAGTAGACTATAATGATTTCCTGCACAAAATTTTGACAACTGCATTTAATGAAGTAGAAATTTAACCAGCAATCGGTGATTAACAAAATAATAAATGTATTCAATGAATGCAGCATTTATACAAGCAATTGGTGATTCGGAAAGAAAAAAAATCATGTGAGGATATGATTGAAGCTTTAAACTTTCTGCTTGATAACATTTATGTACGTTTCGGCGATAAAGTGTATCGTCAGGTAGTAGGTACATGTATTCCTATGGGCACCAACTGTGCCCCTTTAATAGCAGATTTATTTCTATATTGCTATGAATCTCAGTTTATGACCAAACTCAGTAAAGACCCATCATTGTTACATTTGGTTGATACATTCAAAAATACCTACCGTTATCTGGATGATATTTTTTCGTTGAATAATCCAGAGTTCTCTAAATATACTTCAGAAATTTACCCAAACGAACTTACTTTAACTAAACCTAACATAAACAGCAGCAGTTGTCCTTTTCTAGATTTAGACATTTCAATTTCAAACGGGAAACTTCACACTAAAATTTACGACAAAAGAGACGATTTTTCATTTCCTATTGTTAATTTTCCTTTTTTAGACGGCGATGTGCCTTTGGCTCCATCATACGGTGTTTATATATCGCAACTCGTTCGGTTTGCCCGTGTGTGTTCTGATGTCATAGATTTTAACGAACGTAATCAATGCATCACTGGTAAATTGTTGTGTCAGGGATTTCGATACAATAAATTACTTAAAACTTTTACTAAATTCTTTCATAGATACAAAGATTTGATTAGTAAATTTGGCTATACCTGTAGAAAGCTTATTAAAAATGGTATTTCACATCCTAAATTTTATGGTAATATTGTACTTAAAGCGAGGAAATCACTATGTGATCCTTGTAAACTCATCGAACCTTTAAACAAACTTATAAGTAAGGGTTATCGTACCAATATTGTAATAAGATCTCTGAATATAGTTCACATTGGCACTAATATTGATATTGTCATTAGCAAATTAAAACATAACTAAATTTCATTATCTTTTGAGGCGAGATGTATAGAGACACAGACACGTTAACTTTTATTTCTATAGAAGTCGCTCTTCACTCTACTACTACCTGTCGATACATTTATTTTTGGCATTGCACAAGTCATGTCTTCTTTGACTATTAATGACGTTAAAATACTAAATCCCTGTGATGTGTTTTAGTCGATTTTAGTCTCTGATGCATGATTTTTTATTATTTATTGGTTTTGGCTTTTAACTAGCTGTCAGTAACTGCGAGTACTCTCAAATCGTATTTTCTTGTTAATTCGACCTGTTGATACTGTTTATAATTTGCTTTTTTGTTATTTTTTATTTATATGGATCTTGTCTGTACACCAGCTTTCATTATTTGTAATATCTTCAATTTTTCACTTATTCTTACAACATTTGTATAAACTTCAAGATTATAAAAAAAAACGTTTTTTTTCTAAAGTGAACATTGATTGGTTAAATATTTCTCAGTCATGTCCTGTGTTTGAATTTGTTTGTTAGCTTTTTGGTCATGAATGTTTGTCTCTAATATTTAATTAACTGTGCATTTGTATTCAGATATCGCAGATCAAATTTATTCGTTCATTGTTTAATCATACGTTTTTTGATTGAGTTAAGTCTGCCAATTGATATTTTATCGTATGTTTTTCTTTGTTGTGATGTTATGCTATTGTTTCAGAAAAAGGGAGAAGGTTTGGATCCATTAAAACGTTTAATCCCGCTGCAAATGTTTGCACCTGTCCTAAGTCAAGAATCTGATGTACAGTAGTTGTCGTTTGTTTATGTAATATATATGTTAGCGGCAATAAGTGAAATTAGGCATTAAGCTTAAATCCTAGGCAATAAGCTAACGCCTAGGCATTAAGTTATTGCCTGAAATTTTCAGACATTAAGCTTATTACCTGAAATCTTATGATGATTATTCATCCTATTGCCGAACATAATTTTAGGCAATAAGTGAAATCTGGAATTAATGCATATTTGGTGATTTATTCATGATATAAAGGAGTTACTTAATTTATTTCGAATATAACATGTGTAAATATACATTCATTTGACAGATCTTCAAATTTAGGAAGTTTATTTAGTAATTTTAATAGCAGTTAACAAAACATAATTTACACATACTTTTTTCATGTTTTTGTGATATTACTAAATATTAAAGATTTAAAAAAAGTGATTGTTATAATCCAATTAAACAAGAGGGAGATTCTATAAAATAATTTTAATATTTATTTGAAAATTTTTTCACTTCACAATAGTCGAGCTGATTTAAACTGGTCAAAAGTAGACAAAATTAAGATGTGATTTTTTGCTCACACCATTTTTCAATTTCTTTTTATAGGATAAGTAAGTTTTCTTTATTTCCAGTTTCACAACTTGTGATAACAAAATTATTTGAACACAAATTTTAATCAAGTTTTCATATTTTTAGATTATTATTTTAATATAGATAACATATCTTATTAGTGATTTTATTTCCAGTCTCTTGTGGAGTGTTGTGACACTTCCATTTCAGCTCCCTCAAAGCATGATTTTACTGATTATATGTAAAATTGTAACTATTTGCAGTTAGTTTGTTCAATTCTAATATAAAACGTAGTTATATTTTTTACTTATGTTTTGTTTCATAGAGTTTACAATGTACAAATTATTATAATTTAAAACTAATATTTATTTTCTAATAATTAGTCGGTTTTTAAATTAAAGTTGTTGGTTAAATTTGATACAATATTTTTTTTTTCTTTTGCTATTTGTTACGTCAATACGCGGTTAGGACATCCTAGCCAAGATAATCCTCAAATAGCTTCAATGTGCATGCTGAGAGATGTCGTAAGTCGGTCCTAATTTTATCATAATTTATGTCCTAGGAATATCTTATAGGATCTTTTTTAGGACAGTTTCGATAAACAGGCCCCAGTTTTCATAATGTTATTATTTTACAAATATATTGTGATTTAAATGAATAAATGTCTTTTTATATTTACTCGCATTGATGTTTTAGGCATTAAGCTTAATGCCTGTACATATTTTTCAGGATTTAAGCTTAAATCCTAGGATTTAAGACTAATGTCTAACATCATTTAGGCAATAGACTTACTGCCTAGGCGTTAGCTTATTGCCTAGGATTTAAGCTTAATGCCTAATTTCACTTATTGCCGCTAACATATACGTGTTTCTCGTTTCTCGTTTTGTTTATATAGATTAGACCGTTGGTTTTCCCGTTTGAATGGTTTTACACTAGTAATTTTGGGGCCCTTTATAGCTTGTTGTTCGGTGTGAGCCAAGGCTCCGTGTTGAAGGCCGTACTTTAACCTATAATGGTTTACTTTTTAAATTGTTATTTGTATGGAGAGTTGTCTCATTGGCACTCACACCACATCTTCCTATATCTATCAACTTATTTCTGTATTTACAATACATGTATTTTTACAAAGAGGCGAAAGATACCAGAGGGACATTCAAACTTATAAGTCGAAAATAAACTGACAACGCCATGACTAAAAAAGCAAAAGACCAACAGACAAACTATAATACACACACCTAACATAGAAAACTAAAGCCTGAGCAACACAAACCCCACCAAAATCTGGGAATGATCTCAGGTGCTCCGGAAGGGTAAGCAGATCCTGTTCCACATGTAGCACCCGTCGTGTTGCTATGTAAGTATAAATCCGGTTATAAGTCTAATTCGGTAGGTCACATTGTAGTTACGATATCAGGTGCTCCGGAAGAGTAAGCAGATCCTGCTCCACATGTAGCACCCGTCGTGTTGCTATGTAAGTATAAATCCGGTAATAAGTCTAATTCGGTAAGTCACATTGTAGTTACGAGATCAGGTGCTGCGGAAGAGTAAGGAGACCCTGCTCCACATGTAGCACCCGTCGTGTTGCTATGTAAGTATAAATCCGGTAATAAGTCTAATTCGGTAGGTCACATTGTAGTTACGATATCAGGTGCTCCGGAAGGGTCGGCAGATCCTGCTCCACATGTAGCACCCGTCGTGTTGCTATGTAAGTATAAATCCGGTAATAAGTCTAATTCGATAGGTCACATTGTAGTTACGATATCAGGTGCTCCGGAAGAGTAAGCAGATCCTGCTCCACATGTAGCACCCGTCGTGTTGCTATGTAAGTATAAATTCAGTAATAAGTCTAATTCGGTGGATCACATTCGGAATAAGTGGATGCGATTGTAGTTACGACATTAGGAACATATCCCAGTGGCGGATCCAGAGGGGGCGAAGAGAGCGTACGCCCCCCCCCCCCCCCCCCCCCATTTGCTCTGACTTTCTTTTTTTTTGTAAAATGATTAATCAGACTAGACTTCGTGAACTTTGCCATTTCCCGTGTACTACTATTTAATTTTTATGCGACAATTCTTGACTTATAAAGATATTTTTCGCTCGAATTTACTGATTATCAAAGTCATGTGATTCGCTATGGTGGAGTTGATCTGCAGTGCGTCGAATAAAACGTCTCTCGGTCATTTTGAAATTCAAATTACAGTAACACATTGCGTAGGCTGAGGATGACAATCATGACACCTTCAAAGCGACTCAGAATTTAGCAAGAACGTATTGTCCTCTATTTCATTATTCAACCAAACAGAAAGTATTGCTCTATAGACTATTACACTCTCATGAAAGAAAAGTTCCACAGCGATATTATCTAACTACGGAAACATATTTAACTCCAAACGCCCAAGCCTTTTTTAAAATAATATAGCTGAATAATGATCCCCAGTCAGTATAAGCTCTATATAGATTTAAAGTCGTAAGTACGAACCATTTGATTTGAGGAGACAGTCTTAGATATTTGAGAGAAAAAAAAATAGACTCTGATTTTTGCCTTAAACAAAAATTCTGGACGCAAAACAAAAATCTTGTCCACTTTTTTGCTATTAGAAACGAGAATTATTTAGCATTAAATGAACATGATGAATAAAAGCGGGCATATTTTCTTGTGGCAGGGGTTTTCATTTCTGACCGGAATGTCTGTTTCGCCGAACTGATATATATGGAATACTTTTTTCAAAACCAGACTGCAACCTGCCTGCTGGGTGTGGCCTTTGTGTCTCCATTTGTAGGCTGTCATTCATAAATCATTTCAGACTCATTCTTAGCCTTTGATTGATTTGGAACCCTTTCTTCCCTTAATGTTGTTGGTGAAACATATCAACCAAACATTTAGCTTGTTTGTCTTTTTTAACTCGTGTCGGTCGTATTTCAAATTCAATCGAATAGCCTGTCGGTCGTATTTCAAATTCAATCGAATAGCCCATTGTATATCTTGTTAACAACAAAAAATCTTTGAGGTTGATCTAACTTAACTTACAACATACGTGCGAGAATTTTCCATGTCTATGTTTTACTGACAAATCCAACATTAAATGTATCAGTACATATCTTTGGATCCATACTATCGTTTTATGATAGACAATTAATAGGGAGAATACAGCATTGAAAATGTCCAACCCTTACACCTTAACAGCAACTAAAAAATATGCATGTCCCCCGCCAGGAACCGTTTAAAAAGTGCATATTTCACTTATTTTATGTTTTTAGTCCTAAAAAGGGTCCAAAAAAATTTCGTCTCGCTTCGCTCGGCGATCTTTAAAAACTACGCCCCCTCTATCAAAAATCCTGGATCCGCCCCTGTATCCGCTATCATTTGTGAAACGGATATTCCTTAACGGTCAACAAACTCAAAATGGCGTCCGAAAAACTTAAGTAGTGATGATTTTATCTTCACCACTTGGAACTCTTGGTTTAATGGCTTCCTTGTGAGCAGCAACCGGGGCCTCTATCAAGGAAATGCAAGTCCTGGAGTATCGTATCAACTGGGAGATGCATACTCCGTATACAGGCGCCACTGGAGTGGTGTTACATAAAAATAAAAAAATTCACAATTGAGAAGCTGAAATTAGCCCTTTTGTCGTAAAGTTTTGTTTTCAACCGACCCTTATTGTGTGTTTCTAACTGTTTCTGTTGTATCCTTTATCTTAAGTTCGATGGGATATATGCGTTCAACTTAGTCACTTAATTTTTATTTTTTTAGTGAGAGAACATCATCTGTATAGCGGAAAGTAAAGTTAAAGGATACTGCTAACTTGTTTTCTTTCTTCCTAAGAAGTTCCTGTATGAAGTCAGCTTCATATGAACAAAGGAACAAGTCGGCAAGAAGAGGGGCACATATACAGTGTGTTTCCATGTTGTTAATCAAGAAACCAAGCATCTTGATAATGTCAGTTATAGAGAATATTTTGTTTGAGTGAATTTTAACAAAGTAGGATTTGTCCCTCACTAAGAAAAGATACTTGTATTTACGTTGGCCATTCTTTTTTATGAAACAAAGCAGGACCAACTCTTTCAATTTGTCTTTTAGTTTGAAATGTGGAATACTTGTGCAAAGTGCAGAAAAGTCAAATCAAATGTGTTAATACTATTGCAAGATGAAAGAGTCTTGAATTGCGTGGACTCTAAGAGATCTTTAGTATCCACATTTGATTCACGCCACCTCTAGATAGTAGGTAGTTTCACAATAACGTTGAAGACCGGCTTTGTTTGTTGATAACATTGATTATATAATTTAGAAAGAGGTTCGTGGAGCACTTGGAAGACCCAGCAATATACCGTTCTTTGTAAGTACACTTATGTAGTTTAGGTATCCAATACAGTGATGACAGATCCAGTTCTTCATGTTTGGTTGAAATTCCAAAGGAACATACTTGTGGAACAGGACTATAAGTATCCAGGATTTCCTTTTAGTAAGTATCGTAGGGGTATATATGTTGAGTTTCCAAATGAATTGTCAACACCTAATTCATCTATTAAGCAGTATATGTAATCTGATTTACACACAAAAACAATGTAATTAATCCATGATAACATGTTCGATAAAGTATTTAACAAGTCTCGCTGGGTTGCTGTCTCATTGGTGTATATATGCCTTACGTTTTATTTTATTAATTATTATTCATTAAAATGGGCAATTAAAGAAATCTATTGTATGATCTATACATCTTCGTAGAGCTTACCTCTTTAAAACTAGTTAACACTTACGTCTTAAAGGAATTGGTTACATGATTTGTATGATCTATACATCTTCGTAGAGCTTACCTCTCTAAAACTAGTTAACACGGACGTCTTAAGGGAATTGGTTACCAAAGTTAAAATTAAGTGGATGTAAGCAATTATGGACAACCGTACGGCCTTCACCAGTGAGAAACACCCAAACCGTATAGTCGACTATAAAATGCCCCGGCAAGATGATGAGAATGATGACAAGGAGGAGGAGGAGGAGGAGGAGGAGGAGGGAAGGAGAAGGAGGAGGAGGAGAAGGATTTACAAAGCAACAAGCCACTCTTAGTTAACCAGTCTGTGTTTTTCTATGTTGTGATGTTATGCTATTGTTTCAGAAAAAGGGAGAAGGTTTGGGTCCATTAAAAGTTTAATCCCGCTGCAAATGTTTGCACATGTCCTACGTCAGGAATCAGATGTACAGTAGTTGTCGTTTGTTTATGTAATTTATACGTGTTTTTCGTTTCTCGTTTGTTGTATTTTATATAAATTAGATCGTTGGTTCTCCCGAAGGAATGGTTTTACACTAGGTATTTTTGGGGCCCTTTATAGTTTGTTGTTGGGTGTGAGCCAAGGATCCGTGTTGAAAGCCGTACATTGACCTATAATGGGTTTTTTTTTTAAATTGTTGTTTGGATGGAGAGTTATCTCATTGGCACTCACACCACATCTTCCTATATGCATTTGGTCTTACACCTTATGATTTTTCCGAGAAGCACCAATATGCCAATTTTTTTTGGATTTGACCAGACCAAAATGTCCCTCTGATATCTTTCGCCTCTCTTTTACATGCATTCGATACGATCAAATCACATCAAATAAGTTTTCTGTTAATTTTGCAGGATAGTAACCTTCAACACAAGCTCTGAGTGAGCTTTTGAAACAACATAACGATTTAGTTTAGGTACCTGTCTATTGTTGAATACTATATGTTGCTCTGTATATATGCTTATGTGGTTCATAAGTGTTTCTCGTTTCTCATTTTTTATATATAGATTAGACCGTTGGTTTTCCCGTTTGAATGGTTCTACACTATTAACTTTTTTGGGGGCCCTTTATAGATTGCTTTTCGGTGTGAGTTAAGGCTCTGTGTTGACCGTAACTTGACCTATAATGATTTACTTTTTATAATTCTGACTTGGATGAAGAGTTGTCTCATGAGCACTCATACCAAATCTTCCTATATCTATTAGGTGTTTTTTTATCGTTTGATTGTTGTCTTATTGACGTATAACACACATCTTCTACAGTTTTTGTTTCGTTTGATGTACTTTTAAATCGTTAAATGAATTTGTCAAAAGGAAGATTAACCAAGAAGAGATTTACATAAATTTATTGTGCATTTAGTAAACAAAACAAATAAAAAACGTTTAACTTTTCAATTTTTAACTCCCCCCTTCCCATATTGTTCATCTTTATTCATTCTGAAGACATGTCTCATCTAAACGAAGTCTGATTGATTTCCAACTTACTAATAAACCCATATGCCTTTGAAAATCCTGCATTCACCCCACGAAATATTAGATAAGATTGAGAGTGGAAATGGGGAAAATGTCAAATAAACAACTCGATCAAAGAGCAGACAACAGCCGAAGGCAACTAATGGGTCTTCAACGCAGCGAGAAAATCCCGCACCCAGAGGTAGTTATTAGCTAGCCCCTAAATAAAATTGTGTTCTAGTTGAGTAAAAATGGATGTCACATTAAACTCCAAACCATATAAATGAACTAAAATTTAAAAAAAAAACAACATACAAGACTAATAAAGGCCAGATGCTCCTGACTTGAGACAGGCGCAACTGAAAATGCGGCGGGATTAAACATGTTTTGTGAGATCTCACCACCCACCCCCACCACCACCACCTATACCTCTAGCAAATGTAGAATAAAGAAACCCATACCAATACGCACAGTAAAACTCAGTTTAAAAGAAGTCCGAGTCAGATGTCAGAATAGGCAACAAAAGAACCAAGCAAAATGACAACATGTGATACATAAATTAACAAAGGACTGACATACCAGCTGCAGACCTCAATTAAAACTGATTGAAAGATTATGTCTTCATCATATGAAAATCAAGTAAAAACAAAAAGATTTTGTCTATGTCATGCGTTAAGGTCAGATTTGTTTTGTCTGACGTTAAGTCAACAATATGACATACTTAATACATGTGATATGTATTTCACAATATAATGTTTTGGATAACTGAAGGTTTTCAAAAAGTTCTTTAAGTTTATTGTGATTAACATAGATTATATAATGAAATAATACATACCTATCATAAACATGTTAAAAATGTGATCAGACAGTAGTGTGCTCAAGGCAGTCTAAAATTACAGGTTTTAAGTGTACTCCTGTCAGAGAGAATTCAACACCTGATAGTATAAAAATAAGGAAATGTGGTATGATTGCCAATGAGACAACTATCCACCAAAGTTCAAATGAAGTGGATGTAAGCAATTATAGGCAACCCTTCGACCTTCAACAATGAGAAAAACCTATACCGTATTGTCGGCTATAAAAGGCATGAACCACAGTGAATATCGTATATTCTATCAACCCTTGAGAAGTGATGTAGGCCTCAGTGAATATCGTATATTCTATCAACCCTTGAGAAGTGATGTAGGCCTCAGTGAATATCGTATATTCTATCAAACTAGAGAAGTGCTGTAGGGCTCAGTGAATATCGTATATTCTATCAACCCTAGAAAAGTGCTGTAGGCTTCAATGAATATCGTATGTTCTATCAACCCTAGAGAAGTGCTGTAGGCCTCAGTGAATATCGTATGCTCTATCAACCCTAGACAATTGCTGTAGGCCTCAGTGAATATCGTATGTTCTATCAACTCTAGAGAAGTGCTGTAGGCCTCAGTGAATATCGTATATTCTATCAACCCTAGAGAAGTGCTGTAGGCCTCGGTGAATATCGTATATTCTATCAACCCTAGTGAAGTGATGTAGGCCACAGTGAATATCGTATATTCTATCAACCCTAGAGAAGTGCTTTAGGCCTCAGTGAATATCGTATATTCTATCAACCCTAGATATGTTCTATCAACCATAGAGAAGTGCTATAGGCCTCAGTGAATGTCGCATATTCTATCAACCCTAGAGAAGTGATATTGGCCTCAGTATATATCGTATATTCTATCAACCCTAGAGAAGTGATGTAGGCCTCAGTGAATATCGTATATTATATCAACCCTAGAAGAGTGCTGTAGGCCTCAATGAATATCGTATATTCTATCAACCCTAGAGAAGTGCTGTAGGCTCTAGTGAATATCATATATGTGGGGTTGATAAATCACTTTCGCTATTTACTCAAAATCTGCTTTGATCTTTTTTTAGGATAATTTTTCATATCAGGCTACTCGTTTGAAAAACAATCTATAATCTATAAGTATCAATCTCATCAAAATAGATATAGGAAGATGTGGTATGAGTTTCAATGAGACAAGTCTCCATCCAAATAACATTTTATAAAAGTTAACCATTATAGGTCATGGTACGGCCTTCAACATGGAGCCATGGATATTATTACACCGAACAGCAAGCTATAAAGGGCCCAAAAAATTAGTAATTTAAAACCATTCAAACGGGAAAACCAACGGTCTAATCTATATAAAAACGAGAAACGAGAAACACGTATGAACTACATATTAAACAAACGACAATTACTGTACATCAGATATCTGACTTAGGACAGGTGCAAACATTTGCAGCGGGATTAAACGTTTTAATGGTACCAAACCTTCTCCCTTTTCTGGGCAAATTTAGAGCTTGACATATTGTATAGACACTTGTCTTTTGTATATTTTTGTTTTTTTGTTGCTGTCTCAATGATGGTTTCTACATCTCCTTCAGTTCATACACACGACTTTTCCTTGTATTTATGGTTCTTTTTCTAACTAAATCACAACAGAAATTTAATGACAGACGGGCATATAGAAAACTTAATGAATAATTGAAATCAAGATGTTTGCGTTGTAACGCAAAGGTTTCCGTTATTTAAATAAAAAAATGTGTGGCGCTAATACTCTTCCGTAGTACGAATCAAATACAACTGATATTGCCAGAAAAGTCAGAGAACAGACAAATAGAAATGAAGATTACATTTTGACGGATGGAAAAGGTGTGTGTACATATGGAATATTTAAAAAAAAAACACCAAGTTATAACGTGTTGTCTGTTTTATGTAAGAGATCTTTGGAGTTTTTTTAGTATCCCCATCTGATTCACGCCACCTCCAGAATAGGCAGTATCACAATAACTTTGAAGTCCGTCTTTGATTGCTGATAAAATTGATGTCAATAATTTAGAAAGAGGTTCGTGGAGCACTTGGACTACCCAGCAATATACCGTTGTGTGTAAAGGACACTTATGTAGTTTAGGTATCCAATACAGTGATGGAAGATCCAGTTCATCATCTTTGGGTGAAATTCCAAAGGAACATAGAACAGACCTATGATTATCCAGAATTTCCTCTTTAGTTAGTGTCGTGGGGGTATATGTTGAGTTCCCAAGTGAATTATCGACACCTAATTGCGAGAACCCTTGAGGGTTCACGCAATTGATTTTGTAGTATTTCGGAATATTGGAAATGCTTATTGTCTTTTCGGAAAAAATCTGTTCTTTTCTGTGGCCACCTTCGTTATAGGTAATTAATTGACCTTATGAATAGTATTAGCGTATTACAGTTGCTATAGAGATAAGTGTTATTCGAGACTGATTGATATTTTACATCAATAGTTAATTAAATTAGTCGCAAATGTTAAACATTGGACATTAGATTATAAGCGAAAAAAATACCGTGAATGGTTAGGCGTTTTTAAGATTTTAAAACAAAACCATTTTAGCGAAATTAAGAAAGAGCTAAGTCCGTTTATGCAGTAATTAAGGAGTTTTTAAAAATTGTTCCTATTTTAATTAAAATAACAAAAAGGAAATTATTATAATCATATTATTTAATTGGTAAAATATTGGAACAACATATTTTTTATCGTTATCAAAATACAAATTGAAATAAAAAGAAAATAAATTAAAAGAACACCTAACTGAACCTTGAATAATCGTTGCGGTGTGTAAAATGCAGATATGAGATGCTACAACAAAACATTTCATATTTTAATAAACATTCAACTTGTTAAATATTTTTAGCGGTATGATGATGATTCTGAAAGAATAATTAAATGTTAGGACTTGATGTCTGAGATGACGAATAATAGAAAAGTTGATTATACATAAATTATGCAATAGCAGGAGTGAAATACTAATGCAGGGTTAGAGATAAAATAACGATTGTCTTTTATATGGACTGAGTGATGATAGATACAGTCAGAGATAAGATAATGAATTTACATTGATATGATTATTATTAAGGCTCTATATTTGTATCAAAATATAAATAAGGGAAAAATACAATAATTAGAATAAAAGACAACGCAATGAAATTAGGCAGATAGTTTTCTCGTATGCATTGTTTTACATTTGTCATTTCGGGGCATTTTGTAGCTGACTATGCAGTATTGGGTTTGTTCATTGTTAAAGACCGTACGGTGACAATAATTGTTAACTTCTACGTCACTTGGTCTCTCGTAGAGATTTATCTCATTGGCAATCATACCCCATCTTCTTATTTTTATATGAAGTAAAAAAAATGAGGTCTGATCTATTTCTCGATGTTTGGATGAAAACTATTATTATACTTAAGTTACTTACGGTTTGGTATCGCGAAAATATATTAGCAATTGTCCAAAGAATTATAATAACAGGAAGAAGAATATCTATTCCAGATTATTTTATAAAACTAGAAATGCGTATGTTATTTTTTTATAGGAAAATTTGTGAGTTTTCCAAAGCACGTGTGTTGACTACTCTCTCCAAAAAATATAGTTATAAAATTAATGACATAGTCAATTCTTTTGTTTTTGGTATGTGACCCCCCCTCCCCCCCAAAAAAAGCAGATTTAAAATTGAAGTAGCTGGTGCACAACTTCATGTCCACCGTAAGAAGAATCAGTGCAAGTTTCTGGGAAATCCGTCAATTTGTTTTCAAGGAGTCGTGGCAATCTGTATTCATAAGTGAATTTAGAGGGTCTAGATGACAAAGGCTTAGAGCGTTTCTGGCGACACAATAGGACATAACATAACAAATTAGAATTGTATTCATAAGAGAATTTAGAGGGTCTAGATGACAAAGGCTTAGACCGTTTCTGGCGACACAATAGGACATAACATAACAAATTAGAATTGTATTCATAAGCGAATTTAGAGGGTCTAGATGACAAAGGCTTAGCGCGTTTCTGGCGACACAATAGGACATAACATAACAAATTAGAATTGTATTCATAAGAGAATTTAGAGGGTCTAGATGACAAAGGCTTAGAGCGTTTCTGGCGACACAATAGGACATAACATAACAAATTAGAATTGTATTCATAAGAAAATTTAGAGGGTCTAGAGGACAAAGGCTTAGAGCGTTTCTGGCGACACAATAGGACATAACATAACAAATTAGAATTGTATTCATAAGCGAATTTAGAGGGTCTAGATGACAAAGGCTTAGAGCGTTTCTGGCGACACATTTGGACATAACATAACAAATTAGAATTGTATTCATAAGCGAATTTAGAGGGTCTAGATGACAAAGGCTAAGAGCGTTTCTGGCTACATAACATAACAAATTAGAATTGTATCCATAAGAGAATTTAGAGGGTCTAGATGACAAAGGCTTAGACCGTTTCTGGCGACACAATAGGACATAACATAACAAATTAGAATTGTATTCATAAGTGAATTTAGAGGGTCTAGTTGACAAAGGCTTAGAGCGTTTCTGGCGACACAATAGGACATAACATAACAAATTAGAATTGTATTCATAAGTGAATTTAGAGGGTCTAGATGACAAAGGCTTAGAGCGTTTCTGGCGACACAATAGGACATAACATAACAAATTAGAATTGTATTCATAAGTGAATTTAGAGGGTCTAGATGACAAAGGCTTAGAGCGTTTCTGGCGACACAATAGGACATAACATAACAAATTAGAATTGTATTCATAAGAGAATTTAGAGGGTCTAGATGACAAAGGCTTAGCGCGTTTCTGGCGACACAATAGGACATAACATAACAAATTAGAATTGTATTCATAAGTGAATTTAGAGGGTCTAGATGACAAAGGCTTAGAGCGTTTCTGGCGACACAATAGGACATAACATAACAAATTAGAATTGTATTCATAAGTGAATTTAGAGGGTCTAGATGACAAAGGCTTAGACCGTTTCTGGCGACACAATAGGACATAACATAACAAATTAGAATTGTATTCATAAGTGAATTTAGAGGGTCTAGATGACAAAGGCTTAGACCGTTTCTGGCGACACAATAGGACATAACATAACAAATTAGAATTGTATTCATAAGTGAATTTAGAGGGTCTAGATGACAAAGGCTTAGAGCGTTTCTGGCGACACAATAGGACATAACATAACAAATTAGAATTGTATTCATAAGTGAATTTAGAGGGTCTAGATGACAAAGGCTTAGACCGTTTCTGGCGACACAATTAGAGCGTTTCTGGCGACACAATAGGACATAACATAACAAATTAGAATTGTATTCATAAGCGAATTTAGAGGGTCTAGATGACAAAGGCTTAGCGCGTTTCTGGCGACACAATAGGACATAACATAACAAATTAGAATTGTATTCATAAGAAAATTTAGAGGGTCTAGATGACAAAGGCTTAGAGCGTTTCTGGCGACACAATAGGACATAACATAACAAATTAGAATTGTATTCATAAGAAAATTTAGAGGGTCTAGAGGACAAAGGCTTAGAGCGTTTCTGGCGACACAATAGGACATAACATAACAAATTAGAATTGTATTCATAAGTGAATTTAGAGGGTCTAGATGACAAAGGCTTAGAGCGTTTCTGGCGACACAATAGGACATAACATAACAAATTAGAATTGTATTCATAAGAGAATTTAGAGGGTCTAGATGACAAAGGCTTAGAGCGTTTCTGGCGACACAATAGGACATAACATAACAAATTAAAATTGTATTCATAAGAAAATTTAGAGGGTCTAGAGGACAAAGGCTTAGAGCGTTTCTGGCGACACAATAGGACATAACATAACAAATTAGAATTGTATTCATAAGAAAATTTAGAGGGTCTAGAGGACAAAGGCTTAGAGCGTTTCTGGCGACACAATAGGACATAACATAACAAATTAGAATTGTATTCATAAGAGAATTTAGAGGGTCTAGAGGACAAAGGCTTAGAGCGTTTCTGGCGACACAATAGGACATAACATAACAAATTAGAATTGTATTCATAAGAAAATTTAGAGGGTCTAGATGACAAAGGCTTAGAGCGTTTCTGGCGACACAATAGGACATAACATAACAAATTAGAATTGTATTCATAAGAGAATTTAGAGGGTCTAGATGACAAAGGCTTAGACCGTTTCTGGCGACACAATAGGACATAACATAACAAATTAGAATTGTATTCATAAGTGAATTTAGAGGGTCTAGATGACAAAGGCTTAGAGCGTTTCTGGCGACACAATAGGACATAACATAACAAATTAGAATTGTATTCATAAGAGAATTTAGAGGGTCTAGATGACAAAGGCTTAGAGCGTTTCTGGCGACACAATAGGACATAACATAACAAATTAGAATTGTATTCATAAGAGAATTTAGAGGGTCTAGATGACAAAGGCTTAGCGCGTTTCTGGCGACACAATAGGACATAACATAACAAATTAGAATTGTATTCATAAGTGAATTTAGAGGGTCTAGATGACAAAGGCTTAGAGCGTTTCTGGCGACACAATAGGACATAACATAACAAATTAGAATTGTATTCATAAGAGAATTTAGAGGGTCTAGATGACAAAGGCTTAGAGCGTTTCTGGCGACACAATAGGACATAACATAACAAATTAGAATTGTATTCATAAGAGAATTTAGAGGGTCTAGATGACAAAGTCTTAGACCGTTTCTGGCGACACAATTAGAGCGTTTCTGGCGACACAATAGGACATAACATAACAAATTAGAATTGTATTCATAAGCGAATTTAGAGGGTCTAGATGACAAAGGCTTAGCGCGTTTCTGGCGACACAATAGGACATAACATAACAAATTAGAATTGTATTCATAAGAGAATTTAGAGGGTCTAGATGACAAAGGCTTAGAGCGTTTCTGGCGACACAATAGGACATAACATAACAAATTAGAATTGTATTCATAAGAAAATTTAGAGGGTCTAGAGGACAAAGGCTTAGAGCGTTTCTGGCGACACAATAGGACATAACATAACAAATTAGAATTGTATTCATAAGCGAATTTAGAGGGTCTAGATGACAAAGGCTTAGAGCGTTTCTGGCGACACATTTGGACATAACATAACAAATTAGAATTGTATTCATAAGCGAATTTAGAGGGTCTAGATGACAAAGGCTTAGAGCGTTTCTGGCTACATAACATAACAAATTAGAATTGTATTCATAAGAGAATTTAGAGGGTCTAGATGACAAAGGCTTAGACCGTTTCTGGCGACACAATAGGACATAACATAACAAATTAGAATTGTATTCATAAGTGAATTTAGAGGGTCTAGATGACAAAGGCTTAGAGCGTTTCTGGCGACACAATAGGACATAACATAACAAATTAGAATTGTATTCATAAGTGAATTTAGAGGGTCTAGATGACAAAGGCTTAGAGCGTTTCTGGCGACACAATAGGACATAACATAACAAATTAGAATTGTATTCATAAGAGAATTTAGAGGGTCTAGATGACAAAGGCTTAGACCGTTTCTGGCGACACAATAGGACATAACATAACAAATTAGAATTGTATTCATAAGTGAATTTAGAGGGTCTAAATGACAAAGGCTTAGAGCGTTTCTGGCGACACAATAGGACATAACATAACAAATTAGAATTGTATTCATAAGAGAATTTAGAGGGTCTAGATGACAAAGGCTTAGAGCGTTTCTGGCGACACAATAGGACATAACATAACAAATTAGAATTGTATTCATAAGTGAATTTAGAGGGTCTAGATGACAAAGACTTAGAGCATTTCTGGCGACACAATAGGACATAACATAACAAATTAGAATTGTATTCATAAGAGAATTTAGAGGGTCTAGTTGACAAAGACTTAGAGCGTTTCTGGCGACACAATAGGACATAACATAACAAATTAGAATTGTATTCATAAGAGAATTTAGAGGGTCTAGATGACAAAGGCTTAGACCGTTTCTGGCGACACAATAGGACATAACATAACAAATTAGAATTGTATTCATAAGAAAATTTAGAGGGTCTAGATGACAAAGGCTTAGACCGTTTCTGGCGACACATTTGGACATAACATAACAAATTAGAATTGTATTCATAAGCGAATTTAGAGGGTCTAGATGACAAAGGCTTAGAGCGTTTCTGGCGACACAATAGGACATAACATAACAAATTAGAATTGTATTCATAAGAGAATTTAGAGGGTCTAGATGACAAAGGCTTAGACCGTTTCTGGCGACACAATAGGACATAACATAACAAATTAGAATTGTATTCATAAGAAAATTTAGAGGGTATAGATGACAAAGGCTTAGACCGTTTCTGGCGACACAATAGGACATAACATAACAAATTAGAATTGTATTCATAAGAAAATTTAGAGGGTCTAGATGACAAAGGCTTAGAGCGTTTCTGGCGACACAATAGGACATAACATAACAAATTAGAATTGTATTCATAAGAGAATTTAGAGGGTCTAGATGACAAAGGCTTAGACCGTTTCTGGCGACACAATAGGACAAAACATAACAAATTAGAATTGTATTCATAAGAAAATTTAGAGGGTATAGATGACAAAGGCTTAGACCGTTTCTGGCGACACAATAGGACATAACATAACAAATTAGAATTGTATTCATAAGAGAATTTAGAGGGTCTAGATGACAAAGGCTTAGACCGTTTCTGGCGACACAATAGGACATAACATAACAAATTAGAATTGTATTCATAAGAAAATTTAGAGGGTCTAGATGACAAAGGCTTAGACCGTTTCTGGCGACACATTTGGACATAACATAACAAATTAGAATTGTATTCATAAGCGAATTTAGAGGGTCTAGATGACAAAGGCTTAGAGCGTTTCTGGCGACACAATAGGACATAACATAACAAATTAGAATTGTATTCATAAGAGAATTTAGAGGGTCTAGATGACAAAGGCTTAGACCGTTTCTGGCGACACAATAGGACATAACATAACAAATTAGAATTGTATTCATAAGAAAATTTAGAGGGTATAGATGACAAAGGCTTAGACCGTTTCTGGCGACACAATAGGACATAACATAACAAATTAGAATTGTATTCATAAGAAAATTTAGAGGGTATAGATGACAAAGACTTAGAGCGTTTCTGGCGACACAATAGGACATAACATAACAAATTAGAATTGTATTCATAAGAAAATTTAGAGGGTATAGATGACAAAGACTTAGAGCGTTTCTGGCGACACAATAGGACATAACATAACAAATTAGAATTGTATTAGAGGGTCTAGATGACAAAGGCTTAGCGCGTTTCTGGCAATAGGACATAACATAACAAATTAGAATTGTATTCATAAGTGAATTTAGAGGGTCTAGATGACAAAGGCTTAGAGCGTTTCTGGCGACACAATAGGACATAACATAACAAATTAGAATTGTATTCATAAGAAAAAATAGCACATCTAACTAACATATAATTTTTTCTTAAAATCACTATCCGTATTCAACGGACATGCGATTGCAAAAACATGATTTTTAAATTGCGTACTGGACATGAGCTATACTGAATTGGCACTGTTATTTCTGCTTCTCTCTGTCTGTCACACACTTGTATAAAAACAACAAATCAATAACTTCATTATATTTTGGCTAATTTACAAAAGGACAAGTTATGAAATTAAAAAGTGAGATTTGTTTGAACCATGGAAGTAAAACTGGTTTAGGTTTCAAAATGTTCCTTCTCTAAATACCTCATTTGAGTTTGTTGCCTGGGGAACTAATAAATTGAGATCAGGCATATCTTGAATATAATAGCCAATGACGTTATATTCTCCCTCACTACGTTCGTCCGAATATAAAGTAATTAATATTCTATGGCCTTAACAAAGAACAAACGACATAAAGTAGGTGTGCTACTCGCTATAACCTTTAATTCTATATAATACAACAATGTATGTATCGCATACAAACATAATAACAATAATATCATAATTCCAATTACAAATTCACATTAAATCAACCGTGAATACACGTGTCTACTTTAGGCTATAGCGAGAGTCGATGGTCAGAAAGGTGACCGCACGGGTTTTAAGTGCGGACAAATGGTCACATGTCATGAATATTTATGAACTACTTACGTACGACGAACTAAATTTTATTTATATTCTCCCTCACTACGTTCGTCCGAATATAAAGTAATTAATATTCTATGGCCTTAACAAAGAACAAACGACATAAAGTAGGTGTGCTACTCGCTATAACCTCGAGACAAAGGGAAAAAATAGTAAATTCATAGCATAATTGAGCTGAATAATATCACCAAAATTTTTAAATATCTATAACCTGTTATATACCAAGATTTGACGAAACCGTTAGTTGCTTTTTAACAGAATCTTTGATATAACCATCTTTAGCAAAATCGGTACGCCACCTTCCATGCTCTTTAATTAAACGATCAGAAACGTCATTTCTTGCAGCAGCAGTTGCACCACCACTGCGCAAACTATGAAGACAAAAAAGTTTACAATCAAGACCAATCGCAGTTAATGTGCCCAAAAGTAACTCCCTAGCTCTAGTATAAGATAAAGGACGATTAACCTCTGCTAACTTATAAGAATTTACTGACTTAAAAAATCTAACAGAACGAAACACAAATTGATTAGAATCCAAAGCCAATTTAGCTAAATTAATGTATGTCAATAACCAAACTACTGGACAGGTAGGCAAATTTGTTTTAGAAATTATAACATTATTGCCCCTTCTATATACATCAGTTTTCCCAGTTTCAATATTCAAAGAAACATAAGTGTCAAAAAATTTTATGTTACACATTTTTAAATTTACTATCTCACTGTAGCGTAACAATCCTGCATAACCAACTAACATCATAGCACAAATTCTCACATTCGGCAAATGAGCACGATCACTACCAATTTTGTCCACTATCTTCTGTAAATGATCTGCTGTAATTGGCTCTTTTTTCAAAACTGGTTTACTTAAAATCCTCTTAGCTCCTTCAATCATCATCTGAATAAGCTTGTCTTCACACGGATTGCACACTAAACTGAAATCATGATACCACTAGTCTTTCTGCTATAAAAATGAGCTAATAAAACTGACTCAGATACGGATTGCTGCACAAGGCCAATAACTCAAGATAACGTATCCATTAAAAGACAAACAGATAGAAACGTTACAGGCTTTAGATCTTGGGAATGATTGTATCAGCATTCTACCGACTGGTTACGGGAAAAGTCTGATCTTTCAAATGCTGCCATGGGTCCTTATGAAAGATGAAACTAGGATAGTTATAGTTATTTGTCCACTGACTTCCATTATGCAGGACCAAGTGTAGTCCAAATAATTATGACGTCTTGAAAGGCTATTATAATTTTTTTCTTTGACGCCTTACATCGTCTTTTTCTTTGACGCCTTACATCGTCGATGTAAGGCGTCAAAGAAAAAAATTATAATAGCCCCAAATAATTATGACGTCTTGAAAGGCTATTATAATTTTTTTCTTTGACGCCTTACATCGTCGATGTAAGGCGTCAAAGAAAAAAATTATAATAGCACGCCTTACATCGTCGATGTAAGGCGTCAAAGAAAAAAATTATAATAGCCTTTCAAGACGTCATAATTATTTGGACTAGACCAAGTGATGAAAGAAAAAGGTATCCGGGCTTCCTTTGTTAATCTTCAAGGGACTGTAGCTTACAGCTACAACAGTGATAACGAGGACTCCGATGAATCCAAGCCGCAAACTGTGAGTATTACAAAAAAAATCTGAAATTAATATAGTTAATGCTGGTGTACGGAATATCTGTCATTGGAACTTAACAAACACAATTTAATGTTACTATTCCATCTATTCTTGCTTTTGGGTATGAACCGAAGCTCCATGTTGAAGGACATACATGTACATATGTACTTTAATAGTCATTAAAAGTTTAATCCTGCTGCAAATATTTGCACCTGTCCTTAGTCAGGAATCTGATGTACAGTGGTTGTCGTTTGTTTATGTGATTTATACATGTTTCTTTTTTATCTATATATATAATATGTTAACTTTAAATATGTTGTGACTATCAGGGATGATTCCACTATATAGTTTAGGGCCGCTTAACGGCCCTTAACTCGGTCAGCGGCCCTAAAAAAATGTTTGTAAATATAAATTCCCAATTCAGGAAAATAAAACAAAAATCGGTATTTTCTGAAAAGTTTCCGTCACTGATTACGGCAACTATAATTTTTCATAGTTTGTCGTCAAAACGCAGTAAAATCCGGATAAGAATGCTGACTTTCATCGCATTTTATTAACAACGATTTAATTATGTCAACATGAGGTAAACAATTTAAGTGGCCGGATTCAATTGAAGTTAAAATTTTATGGGAGTATTTGGTCTCGTAAAAGTAGATCGCTCAGCAGGTTGATCAAACATATGCTTTTTGTCAAAGTGTCAAAACAGACCTCGGCAGAGAGCAAATTCAAATTTTGATATTACATTGATGAATGAATTTTAATGGTAAAAGCAGATCGTCCAGCAGAGCCGGTTATGTAATTTGATTAAAACTTGTTTTGTAAAAGAAATTATTTAATATTTTGCTCTTTTTTCCGCAAAAGACAAAAGTTTGAGCGTTTTCGAAAATAATGTTGATGATAGACCATTCACTGAAATGAGACCCCCCCCACCCCCGAAATACGATGTCATTATTATGGAACTGTTTCAAAAGATATGAAAATGATCCAAATAATTTTAAAGTTCACTGGTTCAATTGCTTTAAATATCCTATCAATTAAGTATATGATCCAAATAATTTTAAAGTTCACTGGTTCAATTGCTTTTCGGAATTCGACAATTGGCCAGTTCTATATTTTGAAATTCATTTAAATCAAGGTAAGTTTATAAAGATGATCTGTTGAAAAAATACCCAATGGATGATTTTTTTCACTGGTTAATATTATGGCAAGCTGTTTTGCTATTTAATCTAACTTCAAGATATCTCATAAACTTTATAAGATATCTTATATAATAGTTCATTAGATATTTGATATTGAAAGATATCTTATAAACTTTAAAAGATATCTTATATAGTTCACGAGATATCTCAAATAATTTATAAGATATCTAAAATAATTTATAAGATATCTTATAGTTTATAAGATATCTCATATAATTTTCTTTTTCAGATATCTTATAAATTATATAAGATATCTAATATAAATAAATTTGTAAGATATCTTATATAAAGTATATTTATAACATATCTTATATGAAGCATATTTGTAAGATATCTTATGTAAAGTATGTGTAAGATATATATTTTAAATTCGATATTAGATATCTTCTATATTATATAAGATATCTATTTTATATAAGATATCTTATAAAAAAAAATATTTATGATATATTATATAGTATAAGAACTATTATTAGAGATATCGTATAAATTATAAGATATTTCATATTATTTTCTTAATATGATATCCAATAAATTATACATTGTATAAGATATCTTATGAAAAACATATTTATAAGATATTTCATAATCTTTAAGATATCTTAAATAAATCTTATATATTATATGAGATATCTTATGTATAACATAAAATATCTTATATATTATGAGATATTAAATTTGAAATTCGAATAAATAGCTAAACGGCATGCCATAGATTTATGTTAGCTGGTACCTGTGGTATATTTGTTTTTGTAATAGGCCTCGTTTACCAAAGTTAAGATGATAGTGCATCATATGCAATGAAATTCATGTATTACAACTTCCCTGGTCTGAATCCAAAAATTTCTTCAATCAGTGTTCAGTAATATTAACTTAATATTCATTTTCCGTTTTTACAGGAAAATGATATTATTTCGTCTTAGATTGTATGCATAAAAATTAAAATTCCCAATTGGGATAAAAATTCCCAATTAGATATTCAAGGGACCCATTTGAAAACACCTGGAATCATCCCTGTGACTTTCAATTGTATGGACAGTTGTCTAGTTGTCTTATTTATATGTATATTGCCATGCCTTTTATTTTATAACTGTCAATGCTGATTAAAGATATTCTTTTTTTGATGACAGAAGAATGCGAATCCGGGTCCGTTCGCACCCATTCACTTTCACACCTACTCATGTTCGCCCCCTTTCACTTTCGCACCCTTCATGTTCGCCCCTTTCACTTTCGCACCCTTCATGTTCATGCCAAACTTTAATTGGTTTTGTGTTTTAATGACTATAGCTTTATAATCAAGTTTTGGCAATTTTATTCTTATATTTGTTGTTGTTGTCTCAAAATAAAGTGAGACAGCATTTTATTTTGTGTTGAATAACTCTTAATCATGTTTTGGTAAGTGTATTGCTATAACTTTATTTCATCGACTTGTTTAAAAATAAAGTGAGATTCTGACTACGTTTTTTTTTTGTGTGTTGAATAAATTTCATCATCTTTTAGTTATAATAGTGTATTGCTATATTTTATTGTATATGTTGTTTCAGATCAAAGGGACCAAGCTGTTATTAAAAACAATTATCTTTCGTGTTTTTCATTTAAAATCTTTAAATGTTTTACTTACACCAAAATAATTTCATGAATTTATAACAACAATCATGATTTTCCAATTATTCAACTGAAATTTGAATTAAAGTTTGGCGTGAACGTGTAGAGTTCGAATGTGCGAGGTGCGAAAGTGTATTGGGCGCAAACAAACCTGATACTGAAGAATGCAGGACAATTTGGCCCAGAAACAAGTCAGAAGATTACTTGGATTATCTAAAAAAGATAACTCAGATTGTCAATAAGACAACTAAGTTTGTCAAAAGTCTTATTTTATACTTATATTACAAGTTGTCTTGCATGTTTTGACAGTTCAAGTTTTTTTCATAGATGGTCCAAGTTGATGAGCTCCCAAAGTTACTTTAGAATAGGTACTTCTATTTTAGAAAATGTTAATTAGTAAATATTTTTCATAAAACATGTTAAAAGCTATTCAACACAATATCTGGTTTGAGTGAATTCAGGATTAGGAACAGACCATCTATGGAGCACCTCCAACATTAAACAGGTCATGGAGATCCCTGTAGCTACACTTTTTATTGATAAGATCTTCATCTTTTGTAATGTTTTGATTTTCAGATCGATTTTGCATTGGCCATTACTGAAGAGACAGCTTTGTTGAAATGTGCATCTGGTGTTGAAAATGTTTTTTACTGTAAAATCAGAAATTATTGCAAGCGTTTTTTTGTTGGTTTTTGTCTTTTTAAAACAAAATGTGATTTTTATTTTAGTGTTAGGCCTAAATTAAAATATTGTTTGTTTGCCCTTTTCCGACCCTATGTTTTG
Source organism: Mytilus galloprovincialis (assembly GCF_965363235.1). Classification (NCBI taxonomy): domain Eukaryota; kingdom Metazoa; phylum Mollusca; class Bivalvia; order Mytilida; family Mytilidae; genus Mytilus; species Mytilus galloprovincialis. Next base: position 91,138,720 of record NC_134844.1, on the reverse strand, counting down.
AAACAGGGTAGGTAGGTAAAATATTTTATTTTTTTCCCCAAAAAAATAGCTTGGCTCGGTATATTATTTGTCATGGGTAGGCAGGTAGGTAAAATATTTTATTTTATAGATACAAAATCTGCATAATGTCATTTTTTTGTCCGTTTGTTTTTGCAAATAAGTTTTCCGCTGGGACTATTGGTTTTGAAAAAAAAATATATAAGAGACGGCCCTATAAGAGATAACTTTGTACTGGTAAAATTATGTCCGGGCAGACATAAATTACTACATTGTGTACTAGAAGAAAAAGTCCCTAGAGTGTTACAAATTTCGTGTGTGCCTTTTTTCCAATAAAAATGCTATAAGACTTAAAACTCAATTGTCACGTATTTTGCATCACATTTATAAATGATCTGTATGGAAAACTTGGCGATTTTACTGCCGGATATTCTCCACTTTACAGGGTCTTTTGGTTCATGTCAGATATAAATAATTTAGCGGCATCGTTAACATAATCATTCTGATATGTGGATCACAAAAGGCCATCCCTACATAGAATACAACGTCCGTTTACAAATTAGTTTGTACACACGTAAATACTTTTGTATCAAACGAACTTTTTTGTAAATGAACGTTTAAATGTACAGAGTAACGTACTTCATGTCATGATTTCAGAAAGCGTTCAACAAGCAAATGCTTCACAATAAATATTTACATGCAAAATCGAAGAAGAACTGGGAGTTATATCGCCAACAAAGAAATCTTGCTACCAAACTTAGAAGACAATCTATAAGAAATTATTTTATAGAGCGTTGCACTGGTGGTCCAAAACAAAAAGATTTCTGGCCAACAATCAAACCTTTTTTAACAAACAAGGGTAGTCATTTTGATAACAATATTGTTTTATGTAACAACGATGAAATAATTAATGACCAATCAAATGTTGCAGAAATTTTTAATAACTACTTTGTAAATGTAGCCAAAGATATCGGCAATGATAATTGTGAGGTAGATGATAATCATCCAAGCATAAAATCAATAAGGGAAAATTGCAATGTTGATGGTAGTTTATCTTTTATAGAAATTAAAGATGACTTTGTTGAAAAACAAATTAATAAGATCAATGTAAACAAAGCTACTGGCTTTGATGGGGTATCAGTAAAAATCTTGAAAATAGCCAAACCAGTAATTGTTAAACCTATTACTCAACTTATAAATATGTCTATTAAGAGTTCAGAGTTTCCTGACGATCTTAAGGAAGCACAGGTAGTTCCACTGCATAAAAAGAATAGTCAGTTAGAGGCAGGAAACTACAGACCTGTTAGCATTCTTCCGGTGGTGTCAAAGTTCTTTGAAAGGGCCATATATCAGCAGCTAATAGAATATTTTAGTAAAATATTTCATCCTTCCTTGTCAGCTTTTAGACCTGGCTATGGCTGTAACACCGCCTTATTAAAAGTCATTGAGGACTGGAAAAAAGCAGTCGATCAAAATTTATATGTGGCTGCTGTGCTAATGGACCTTTCTAAGGCCTTTGACTGCTTACCCCATAATTTACTTCTTTTAAAATTGAAGGCATATGGCCTGTCAAATGAGGCACTTAATTTAATTGATAATTATTTATCAAATAGGAAACAATGTGTAAAAGTCGGTGCATATTTTAGTACCTGGCAAAATATCTATAAAGGTGTACCGCAGGGCTCGATTTTGGGTCCTGTGCTTTTTAATATTTTTCTAAATGACATTTTCAATTTTGTGAAAGAAAATGAACTGTATAATTATGCAGACGATAATACATTGTCACACTCAGGACCAGACCTAAATGGATTAGTTAAATCTTTGGAAAAGGAAAGTGCTGTTTTAATTGATTGGTTTGCTAATAACAAAATGAAAGCTAATCCAGATAAATTTCAGGCTATAGCTGTTGGGAATAAATCAAAAAGTGGGAATATTAAATTCAATTTGGACGGGAATGAAATTTTATGTGACACTGAGGTAAAGCTCCTGGGGGTGACAATAGATTATCAACTCAAGTTTAAAACTCATATCTCTGATATTTGTAAAAAAGCATCAAGGCAGTTAAATGTTCTTTAAAGAATTGGAAAACATCTATCTAAATTAGGAAGGTTAACTATTTATCATTCATATATTATGTCTAATTTCAATTATTGTCCTGTGGTTTGGCATTTTTGTGGGGAGGGTAATACTAAAAAGATGGAAAAAATACAAGAACGTGCCTTGAGAATCATATATGAAGATTTTGATAGTGATTATGAAACTCTGTTGTTAAAATCTGGTTTACCTTCTTTAAAAATAAGACGCCTAAGAATGATGGCAATAGAAACTTTTAAAATATTACATAAAGAATCACCGGTGTATCTCCATGATATCATTAATTTTAAAAATGTATCTTATACTTTTAGAAAACAACAAACTGTTGAAATTCCACAGGTGAGAACCACACATTTTGGCCTTCATTCATTAAGATATGCTGGAGCTACACTATGGAATGAGTTGCCTGACACGATCCGTGCACAGACAAACCTAAACCAGTTTAAAAGTATGATCAACAACTGGAATGGCAACTCATGCAGGTGTGGCTCCTGCAGATCTTAATACCTTTATTTTATTTTGTGTTAAATGTTTGTTCCATGTAGCTTATAGAAATTAGTTTGCTTTATTTATTTCATTCTGCTTTGCATGTGCTTATGTTTCAGTTTTAGTGCTTTGCTTGCATGTGCTATGCTTTTTATTTATGAACTTTTTACTAGCAATATAGCTATCATAATTTGTATGTCTCATATGTGTGTTTTATGTATCTTAATATGTGTGTTGTTATTGTTATTAATGTCGGCAAAAAGCTCTACAGAGCTTATGTTTGTATTTAATGTAACCCGACTTGAAATAAAATTTCTTATCTTATCTTATCTTTATCGATTTCAAACAAATGCTTTGAAACTTCAAATGCAAGTGTTCATGTCAAACGCTCAGGTGATACCAAACGGACTGGACCTTATACGTAAAGATAAAACCCGAGGATTCCGGTAAAAAAGTTTTGAGCGGGAAATACAAATATAAGATTTTTGGTAGGAACGAAAAAATAAAATAAAATAAAATCTTGCTGGTAAATACAAATAAAAGATTTTCAGGCGGAACGAATTGATAGGGTCGGTCGGTAAAGGGCAAACAAACAATATTTTAATTTAAGCCTTATTGAGAAAAATTCTGCTTCATTCATGTCCAAATCTAAAATGTGAGTTCAAATTACTATGATAACAACCCTGTCACACATGTCACATTTTTGCAATAATTTCTGAATTCAGTCCAAATTTTTCTAACAAATGTACATGTATATTGAAATAAGTTTTACCAATTAATATGTCTGATCAATAATTCAGTAAATCCTCTCAAGATGACCCTTAAATATTTTCAATTGTAGGTTACAATGACTGATATGGAAATGATTAAAAGTGGGGACATTGAGATTTTGTACAGCCATCCTGAGGCTATGTTCACTCCAGTTTTGAGCAGAATACTACGCAGCAAAGTCTTTCAGCAAAAGGTGTGCTGCATTGCAGTTGATGAAGTTCACATGATTGAGGAGTGGTGAGTATATTAAAAAAAATGGAGATACCAAAGTGATTGAATAAAGAAAAGACAAGAACAGAGGCACTTGTTATTAAAGAAAACTTAAGTTTGAAGATCAGAAAAAACACAATAATATGCCCCTTTATTTTAGATAATTTTGTGTGATCTTTTTTTACATGTGTACCAAGTTCTAAGTTGAAATGGTGATTTCTTTACATGTACATGCATATGTCCTCCAATTGCATTATAAGGGTTTTTTGGCGCTGTCTTTCTTCTTTTAGTAAGACACCAGGTTCGAGCCCTGGGGACCCGAAGCAATTACTATATTGGAATGGATATATATACTGTACATGATCACCATATTCATATAAATTGTTGAAGACCCTACATCATCTATCAAGATGAAGAACAAAAATCAAAGGCCTGTTTCGTTGATAATTTTTCTCTTTGTTCATGCGTTGTGTGATATTTTGTCCCATTACTCCAGATCCTATGTTGCAAATAGTCTTAAATATAGTCTTAATAGTCTTAAACACATGCAACTGAATGTCACATTTATACATGTAGGGGTTTCCATTCTGTATTACATTATATATACACTGATTTGGACTTCATTTATTATTTATTTACATGATTTGCAAATATATTATACAAATAATACATGTATACAAATGATATATCATGTCTCGTTTTAATTTTACAATGATGTTATACAATGGTACATTTCTTATAATATATATAAACATATAAGCTAAAGGAAAATAAAGATTAATTTAACGATTACCAATGCCTTATTTTAAAAAGATTGAGAGAAAAAAACTTCAAAATTATTGGTTGTTTGCTAGAAATTTTGAGAATATCTAGATTTAGTAAAGTTCATAATGTTTTTGTATTTCACTTTAAAATCTATTTAATGAGTTTCTGATCTAAAGACATTTACATGTTTTTATCATTTCCTTCCAGTTATTCAAGATAAAAACAATTTTATTGATAGAACCCAACATATGTGCAGTCAATGACAGTGATAAACAACAATGCAAATACTTCAAACATTGGCATACAAATAATTTACAAATATTAGACATACATGTCTTTTTCCCAATCATACTAATTTTCATATCTACAAAATCATAACACCTCATGACGATCATGCAGTGACTTGCTCTTGTTAATGAGTCTGAAATTATGATTTTTAACTTAAATTTAATATTTAGGTGATGTTATTTCATGTATTTGGAGGCTTTGTTATGTTATTTTCTGAAGAAAAAAGTCATACCCTTTACTGATTTCTTTTCTGCTGTCAAATTTCATATAATTAAAATTGCAGGGGAGAAGATTTCAGACCAAAGTTTAAGCAGATTGGAGAATTAACAGCTCTTTTTCCAAATGCTGCTCACCTAGCTGTAACAGCAACTGCCACACCAAGTTGTATACAATCTCTCTTCAAAATACTTCAGTATATTAACCCAACTATTATTAAAGTAAACCCGGACCGACCGAATTTGTTCCTTGAAATAAAAACAAGATTGTCAAACCTTCAGAAGTTTAGCAAATACGATGATATTGTTGTTCCTCTAGCACAAGAGCTTAAAACTAAGCAGGACAAGTTCCCATTAACAATAGTGTACGTAGAAAGTTTAGAAGCATTGGGGTATTTCTACCAATTTATAAATTATGAGTTAAAAGAGGAGCAGTACATAGGTGAGGCAATTCCTAAAAATAGAATTTTTGGCCAATTTCACAAGGATTATACATCTCAAATGAAACAACACATTCTGTTTGAACTACGGAAAGAGGAACTAAAACTTAGGTTGGTTTTGGCAACTGTGGCATTGGGGATGGGTCTAGATGCACCTGCAATTACTAGAATCATACATTGTAGGCCCCCAACTACATTGGAGAAATATTTCCAGGAGGTTGGCAGAGCAGGAAGAAAGGGTCAGAAAGCTGAGGCGTTAATGTACTACAATAACAACGATCTAGCGAAAAATCGTAAGGGTTTATCGGACGCTATGGTGCAGTACTGCAAGACAAAAGATAAATGTCTCAGACTTCAGCTGCTACAATACTTTGGCTTTAATGAAACCAAATTTAATGGACCAATGCATGAATGTTGCAGTTACTGCAGGCAGTTACAATAAACAAAAGTGACAAAGATTAAAATACAGAACCCATTTGAAATGTTCTCTCATAAATAACAGTACATATATATTATTCTATTTTGAATGTTTTCACTATAACCCATAACAAGGTCTTGTAAGGTAGACAATTGTGGCATAATTTTGATTGAAATTACCATTTCATGATATCACATGAGTAGATCCATTATATTTTGACTTTCAATTTGCTTTACAGTTACCATAAGATTTAAATAGAATTTTTTTTAGTGAAAAATGCAATATATTTTTTATAAGACAACTCACTGTTTTACATTGTGTTGACGTGCAACATTTAATTCAAAATAACAACTTGTTGAAAGTTTTTAATAGCCTTATTTTTTATTATGAAAAAAATCAAAGAAGTAAGTCTGCTTTGACATTTAGACATATATTTTAAAACACTCATTATCCTTGTTAAACCAATACAGTTTAAGCTTAAAAATTCAACCTAACTATTGACCTTATCATGTTATACAGAAATTTTGCTTTTTTAAAGGAGTTTTTTTTTACTTATAAGTACACATTTTCATAGCAAAATCATTTCTCAAAATTCTGTAAAAAATATTCAATTACTCTTATAGTATTGTCAAAAATTCCCCTTGTTGAGTGAACCATGGCATGGAATTGACTTGAATTGAATTCCATCATCATTCAACTTTCTACTTCATATTAATTTATTTACACATCAATAACAGATTTTTTCATTTTTCGTTTTTGATTTTTATAAATTGTATGTACATGTATGACCAGTAAATTATTTAAATGCAAGTACATGTATATGTTTTAATTAATCTTCCATGTCACTTTCCTCATCGTCATCATCATCATCATGATTGTTATCATCATTTGCCTCACATGGCAAATCCCTTTGCAGTCTGAATATGGTTGATTTCATATTCCTTAAAAACACATCAGTATCGAAGTTGAAAGGTGATTGACCTATACCAGTGAATAATGTTAGTGTTCTGTTTTCATGAAAATTCCAAAGATCAAGGTCTTTTAGCTTCTTAACTAGAGTACTAATGTCTTCCTCCGATGATCTCTTATTATGTTTTGTTTTGAAGTCGTTCAATTTCAACATTTTGTCAAAGTTTGTTGTTACATCGTTTATAACTGGTGCTGCTTTTGACATTGTGATAATAGATTTTTCTGTCTTGTTTGCCCCAAGACCTTTGATCAAATCTTTGACTAACTTCACTTCATTTTCCTTGTGCATGTCTGCAGCCTTATTTTTCCCAATACCACCATGGACGTTAACAAAAGATGCAGCCCTAACCTCTGTAGCAACATGAGGTGGCAAAGTGAACTCAGTCTTTAGAATGAAGTCAATACATTCGGTAAAATACTTAGAAAGAACTGAGTGTAAGAAAAAAAATGGAATCATTGTCTTAATGATTACATTTGTTCTAACCATATCTCCTTCATGAATAGCATCTTCCATTTGCAAAATAATAAAATACCATTGAAGAAAATTGTGAACATAATTAAACAGGTCATCTTGTCCCTTTTTCACTTCCTGAATAAAAATTGTAATACCATTCACATTTATGATGCAGCCTTCTTGTAGTCTAGGAACAGGAACTTGTATGATAGTCTGTCTACCATTAATAGAGAGTGGAACTATTGCTGTGTTATTGTCTAATGATGCAGAACATTGGTATGCCTGGTTAGCTATCAGTAGTTTTAGATCCACTTTTTTGGGTGCCTGAAATTAGTATATATACATGTATAGAAAATATGAATAAAAAATCTGTGGTATGAATGAACATTTGTTTCATAAACTAAAATAAACTGAATGCAATATACAAGACTGTATTGTGATATATAATTGCTTATATTTACTACATTAATGTGAAATTAAAGAAAAATATTGGAAATTTACAATAATGAAATCATTTTTTTGATGCATGCAATGGAATTACCCCCCCCCCCCCCCCAAAAAAAAAATGGTTTAACTGATAAGTGTAGAATTCTATTCAATTATACCTGAGTTTCATAAGGTATGTAAATATCTGCTATCACTTCCTCCATAAGGGCATCAAAAATCTTCTGTTTTGAAGGAGCATGTAACTGTTTAATATTTTCAGGTAACAGTTTGTGGGTTGGTGTGTCGTCCAAGTTTGATGGTCGCAAATTAAGTTTACTGGCGACGCGTTAGCGGAGACAGTAAACGGGTATTTGCGACCATCAAATCCCAAATTGATGCCGTCTGAGCTTAAAATACAATATTGTTATCTCCATTCTAATGAAACTGACAAAAAACAACGTTAAAACATGTATTTAAAATCTGTCATATGCCGCTTGCGCGTACATCCCATAGCATCAATTGTCAATTGATGCCATGTAAGAAAGTGACGTTATCCAATCAAAATGAACGTTACAAACGTTGTTGCATTAGAATTAGTGATTGTTGTTTGTTTATCTGTTACATAATTATTTTTCATTAATTTTTTGTACATAAATTTTTTTGTTTCAATTGTTTTACATTGTCTTTTCGGGGTCTTTTGTAGCTGACTATGCGGTATGGGCTTTGCTCGTTGTTGAAGGCCATACGGTGACCTATAGTTGTTGATTTCTGTGTCATGTTGGTCTCTTGTGGAGATAAGTCTCATTGGGAAGCATACCACACCTTCTTTTATATATCACCAAACAAACAAAAATTGTTCCCTTTAGAATCTAGCTATTGAACTTATGTTCACCAATTTTTTCATATTTCATTGATGTACACATTCTAAAATTAAAGAGGACAAAATTAATTGGAGGTAAATTTAGCTTTCATTTTAAGATCCATTTTTAAAAGTACTTCAAAGTTAAAACAGTATGCACACATACCTTAAATCTACTTTTCACCTTTCCATTGACATTTGACCTCTGAATCAAAATCTTCAGGTTTGCTAAAGTCCCCTGGTCTCTGCTGTTACCTAATTTGAGAAATCTTTTGGTCAGTTTCTTAAAAAAATAAAATAAAAGGATAGGCATAATGTACATGTGAAACAGCATGAACAGAGACCAAATGATGTACGTAACAGTTACAAAAAAGACACTGAAATTTTACCATTCTACAAATTAAACTTTAGAATGGCCCTTGTTTCCATAATTCTTTTGACTGGTACTCATATACAACTGTCTATTTTTTACATTGTTGAAGGGTATGAATGATTCTTTCATCGTTGAAGACCCTTCATAACTATCAAGATGATGAACAAAAATAAACATGATAAAAACTAGTATGTTCATTGATACTTTGTATTTGTCTATGTATTGTGTGCCATTGTGTCCCATCTACATTTACTCTCTCTCCCATTCTCCTATTTGTATCTTCATAAAAATTGATATTTCTCAGAATAAATAAACTGGATTGAAAATGTAATCAATACAATCATTGAAATATGAAAGAAATGTATGTATACTTAGTCCTGATGTTTCTGTATATCACCTAAAAGACTTTTAGGAAATTTTAAACTGTTTTATTTGTGTTGTTACAAATAGGAGAATGGGAGAGAGAGAGTAAATGTAGATGGGACACAATGGCACACAATACATAGACAAATACAAAGTATCAAAATGTTTTATAGTTTCTTAGTGGTATGATTGCATAATTTAGTTATATAAATGATAAATTGTCCATGTTAAGCATTTTTCATTTGTAGGATTTAAAATTGAGAATGGAATAAAATTGAGAATGGAAATGGGGAATGTGTCAAAGAGACAACAACCCGACCAAATAAAAAACAACAGCAGAGGGTCACCAACAGGTCTTCAATGTAGCTAGAAATTCCCGCACCCGGAGGCGTCCTTCAGCTGGCCCCTAAACAAATATATACTAGTCCAGTGATAATGAACGCCATACTAATTTCCAAATTGTACACAAGAAACTAAAATTAAAATAATACAAGACTAACAAAGGCCAGAGGCTCCTGACTTGGGACAGGTGCAAAAATGCGGCGGGGTTAAACATGTTTGTGAGATCTTAACCCTCCCCTATACCTCTGACCAATGTAGAAAAGTAAACGCATAACAATACGCACATTAAAATTCAGTTCAAGAGAAGTCCGAGTCTGATGTCAGAAGATGTAACCAAAGAAAATAAACAAAATGACAATAATACATAAATAACAACAGACTACTAGCAGTTAACTGACATGCCAGCTCCAGACTTCAATTAAACTGACTGAAAGATTATGATTTCATCATATGAACATCAGGCACAATCCTTCCCATAAGGGGTTTAGCATCATACCATCAGTTCCGATGCAAAGACCTTATCAGTGACTCAATATTAACGCCAAAATATGCAATCTTTAATGACTTGACAACAGTATCGTAATTATATCCCTTCTTAATAAGTCTATTCAAAGGTTTTGTAAGTTTCTGAGGTGAATACTGACACTTTACATGTAAGTCTCTTTTGACAGAATGGTTTATACATTTAAAATACCTCTAGAAAGTCTTGAAGAGTGTGGAACAGCTCAATTACCATTGGGTATAATTGATCAAATCTTTCTTGCTTAGTGTGTGCTCCAGCTCTTAGTGTCTTTGTCCCTTGGAATCTGACCCTGGTAAGCTGATCTCCTCCAACTGGAATCTGCAGTGTGTCTAGTTCTGCAGCTGAAATGCGATTTTATACTAGAATGCAATCACATGTGAAGATAAGCTCTTAAGAATTCATTCATAATTGATAAAACTATAAAAATCCTACATGATTAAACTAAATGTACTTTGTGAACAAATGACCAAGAAAAAAAGGTGTGGTGAAGACTTTGGCAATCATACAACTTCTTATTTTTTTGCCTCAATTAATACCAGTAGTCATGTGTGAACAAACTTGTACTTATACAAACTTTAATGGGTTACGATTGTATGTATTTTTAGGCACAGAAAAGCAGAATAATTTAAAAAGGTCAATCATGGCAAAGCTATCTAATTAAATGAAGTAGATATACAAGACATATATTCAATTTAGTAGGATTATATATAAAGACATGCATATTAGTCCGTCACCTGGGCTCTGCTATAATAAAGCTTTCAGTGGCTGTGTGTTACCTTTCCTCGTCAGTTTTAATCTAGCGGCGTACTACAGTACATGATATATAAGGCATGGAGATGTTATTGTTAAAGATCAGCTCAATTATCTATCTATATATATATATATATATATACAATTGTTGTGCTATTCTACAGGTACCATAACTCTTACCTATAGTACCGGTACAAAGATACTGAAACATCAATATAAAAAATGATAGATTTGGTTTTAGATGTATCTTATTTACACAACCAAATAATTTTGATCATTGTAAACAGAAGATTTTTTTTATATATATCTCTCTCTCTATATATATATATATATATTCTACATGCATGTGTCTATTTCAAACCATATGCTACATACATATATATATATGAGGATCATGTACGTATACAGTATACAGTATATATATCCATTCCAATATTGTAATTGCTTCGGGTTCCCAGGGCTCGAACCTGGTGTCCAACTAATAGAAGAAAGACAGCACCAAAAAACCCTTATTATGCAATTGGAGGACATACATACATGTATAAATGTTCATAATTAAACTAACCAATTGATGTACTAAAAAAAAAATGTAATCACCAAGATGGGAAAGATCATTGCATTCTGACTTGGGACAGGTGCAAAAATGCAGTAGGGTTAAACATGTTTGTGAGATCTCAACCCTCCCCTTATACTTCTAGCCAATGTAAAATACATGTACATGGAAAATACCAACCTCTGCCAGCTTTTCTATACCATCTGTTAATCATTTCAATATATTCATCCATAATTCTGACACATCCGTCATAGGAGCATTCGTTGTTCAAGGAAAGAGGGAGCATATGTACCACAGATTTTCTTTTCATCTCTTCTTTGTGAGGATGATCTATATGATCTGGCAAAACTTTCTTCATCCATTGAAATCCTGGCATGAATTCAACAAGAATACGTCCTAAAAGAATCTTTAGGCTATTTTTATACACCAATATCTCGGCTTCATTTGGTAAGAAGATTTCCAGGCTTGATTCAGGGGAGTCATGGTGCACAATAGGCTGTTTTTCAGTTGAAATTCTGTTTAAAACAAAATTTGTAGCGAAAAAGTGGTAGTCCTTGTTTTTGTTGGTCATTCGAACATCATTTGTATTAACACGAATGTCTAAATTGTCCCCATTGAGTTTGCCATTTTTTCCATCAAAAACATCTTTTATCAATTTTTCTTCCAGCTGTTCACCAAATTCTCTGATGATGTTTCTTTTTGAACTTTCAGATAATGTCAGATGTATGCTATGCAATCGATTTAATAACTAAAATAAGAAAGAAAACATGCAATATCTGGTGACTATTTGTATTCAATAATATTAAAGAAGAAAAGATCTGTAATAATCTGTTAATGGTTTTTAATTAAAGATTGCTTATCATGATGATTTGCTCTTGAAAAATATCAAATTTATCCTTCTGACATAATCTGTTCATTTTATACAAAACAAGGTTAATCTAGATATTTCACCTCCAAAGTAATTTTTTTATACCAATTTTTGCATGATCTTCATGATTAATTTAAAAAAATAGAATTTGTAAAATTGTTTTTAATCAAAATTTTTGCTGGCAATATTGAAATTTCATCCCATTATCACCTAATTACTAATCATGAATTATCTTTTGTCATAATCATGATAATAATTTGTTTTGAAAACTCCTCATTGGAGAAGGGACCTAATAATAGGACCAAAAATTGTCACTCTGAGGCGGATGGTGAGCAAGACTAAACTGTGGTTTAATTTTATCAATAGTACAACTAAAGTCGATGATAGGGACCATCTTGACTGCGTTGTAGGGTATGCATGATTTGGTCATTGTTAAATACGCTACATCGATCGTCAAGAAGAACAAATGAAGAAGAACTGTAATAAAAGCCCTGTTCATTGATAACTTGTATAATTTTTCTATGTATATTGTGCAATATTGTCTCTTGTTAATATACTCCATCAAAGAATGAACTGTTTATACCTTATTATCTGCATGGCAACGAATCAACAAAGCTGAGAAGATCTTTTGAATGCAAGATGCACATACATTTCTACTCCATACATTGTTGCTATAGTGGCTACTCTTTTCTCTATTGACTCATGTTTTCCTAAGGAATGTACTAAAACCTATAATAGTAAATTGTTTAAATGTCTTTCTTGTCAATGTTCATTTTACAATCATGAAAATGGGAATACTTAACATCTAATATAAAATATATATATGTTGTTTATCATTATTCGACAACATCTTTAATAAGTAGCTAATATAGAATAGAATAGTTGAATTTCATCTAATAAGGGCCCTTGGATGGCATATCAAATACAATATTATGATTACACATTAACAAAGCTATATAATATAAACAACAGTATGTCATGTATGTCTAGCTTTAATAAAAGATTGCCATTTTTGAAATCACCCTTGATCCAAGTGCAACAGGGAAGCTAGTGTTACCATGAAATTTATAAAATGAAATAAACCTAAATATGCATTGATATTCAATAATGATATTATCAATGTTGGAAAGATTTTTCCCCTGACATTATAATTGTACATGCAATTCTTGCTGTCAGCTTAAAGATTCAAATGTGCACTGTCAAAATTTGAGTCAACTTAATAGTGAAAACTACAATAAACACATAGTGTTCTCCCCAGGGCCTTAAGGCACCATGGTAACCATCTGTTTAGATTTTGCAAAAGTGTAAATTATTGACATTTCTATAAACAAATTAAACCTGAATGTTGATGAAGCTTATACCAGAATGTGTGATTGTTAAACCTTGATTTCACAACTTTTGTTGAAGCTTTAAAAATCATTAACCTGTAGCAAGGCTGGACAGTGTGTATTCATTTCAAGAATACATGCTGAAAACATGTCAGAATTCTGTAGTCTTCCAATATCATTCTTCAAAAGAAGGCTCTTTGTGTTTCCAAGTTCAGAAAGCTGCTTGCTGATCTCTTTGCAAATACTGTCATACTCACTGCAAAAAAATGATTTTGAGACTATCATCATCTTTTTCTTCAGAAATATTTAAAATGGTCAACTTTATTGATGTTCTCTAACTATAAATTATAAATATTAAAAAGTCAAGTTTTCAATACAATTAACTGGAAGTCTTCAAGTACAATTTCATATTTATTGAATTAAATAGTCATATTTCAAAGAGTTTAAAAATAAAATCATAAATTTTAAAACAAAATGTCATTATTTTCCATTTTCCATAACATAAAGTCTACATGTATTTGACATTATTTGGACATTGAATTATAGATTTTTAATATGATGAAGATTATTTCCCACATGAGGAGATTTTAAAGACTTTATGAGTGTTATGTACATTCATTTCAATTATATTTCATAAGGTAATTAAAAGTTCAGAAACTATGGAATACTATATAATAATAGGTTGTATGAGTACATAATGCAACAGCATGAAGGTTAGATGATTTACAAAGAGTCAGACATTGACAGAAAAAGCAGAATAAAAAAAAAAAGAGTCAATCATGGCACCTAAGAAAAACTATCTAATGAAATGAAGTTATACAATGCACAAGACATATATCCAATTTAGTAGGATTATATATAAAGACATACATATTAGTCCATCACCAAGATTATAGTAGTTCACATATATATATATCTATACAATTGTTGTGCTATTCTACTGGTACAATAACCATGATAACTCTTACCTATAGTACCGGTACAAAGATACTGAAACGTCAATATTAAAAATTAGTTGTATCTTATTTACACAACCATGTCAACCAAATATTTTGATCATTGTAAACAGAAGATTTTTTTTTATATCTCTCTATATATATGCTACATGCATGTGTCTATTTTAAACCATATGGTACATGCATATATATATATATATGATGATCATGTACAGTATACAGTATATATATCCATTCCAATATAGTAATTGCTTCGGGTTCCCAGGGCTCGAACCTGGTGTCCAACTAAAAGAAGAAAGACAGCGCCAAAAAACCCTTATTATGCAATTGGAGGACATACATACATGTATAAATGTATAAGAAAGCTCAGTGTTATACTTCTGTGAACTTAAGATGTTATGATCTGTATCATCACTCTAACCATTTATGACAAAGATACTTACATGTACATGTTAATATCAACATTTTATGTTACATGTTAAAATTAGTCTTGATTGTCAATTAAAATGTATTGTACAGAAGATTCACTTCTCAAATATACTTTGTGTGGCTGCATTAAGAGTCTGGTTATCTTAAATCATAAATTAAGCCAGTGATATATGTCGGTTAAAAGCTCACTTCAGCATATGTTGTCTCTGTTTGTATACCTTACAGACTCCAAATAAAGTTTATTTATTCATTTATTATTATTATATATATACCTATCCAAATTTTGGCACAGTAAAGCCTCAATCAGCTAGGTTACTATCTTGGTCGCTGATTTGTCTGAGGTCACATGAAGGTGAATCCTTGGTATATGAATGGTCATGGCCATTGTCAAAATCAATGCGCCGTCTAGAAACACCTGATCTTTCCTTTACTGTTAGACTAGTATTCAACTTCTCGAATGAACGGACCAGAGATGAAATAACTGGTTCTCTTTTGGGTGTTAATTTGAATCTCAATTCTGATGCTGGTGTTGGGGCCAATCTCTTCTTACTGTTCTTAGCAGTTGGAGTTTTTATAAGTTGATTTGTGATTGGTTTATTATTGACATTAACTGAATTTAAAATTGCATGAGATAATTTCTCTTTGATATTTTTGAAAGTTTTAACAATATTTACACAATGATCACAAATAACAGTATTGCTGATTAATCTAAAGTCAATAGTATTTTCGAATAAAAGTTGCAGGTTTGGTTTAATATTGTCAAGTTCACTTCTTTTACTGAAAAGGCCAAAATATTTGCTTTTGCTTAAGCCACAACACAGGCATGGTGCAAACTCCATACAGCGTTATCGTTCGGGTCATACTTCTTCTTGTCTCCGTATGAGCCTTCTTTAAATAGGAGCACCACCATAGTTATGGCGTATAAAGGAGGACATTTGGAGCCTGTATCGGTACAGATTAATGTGAGCATTTGCCTACCCAATTCCCCAGCCAGGCCGTGACGGGTCTTATTACCCTAATTCCCTTTCTATACAAACACTGCCATCGGCCCTTCGGATGCTTTCGGTTATTTGCTGCGGATTAGACTGGAACTACTTTTTCCTTAGGGTGCTATAAACAGTTTCGTATAAAAAACTAGGGATTATTCCCCGACTAAAAATAACCATGGAGGGAAACCCCTGTTTATTTACTCAATTGGTGAAAAAGTATCATGTTTTTTGTATTTGATTGTAAAAATTAGTTAATTAGCTTTCAATTAAAACAGGTTGAATGATTGAAATAATTTTAAAAATTATATTAACTTTACATGTTTTGAGGGGAGACAACACTGTAAACATCCTATTTTTTTGGCAGTGAAAATTGAAAACTTATTTGCAGCCACTGTAGCTCTTTTCGGAGCAGGAAACCGTACCCTGAAACAAGATTTTTTTGAAAGGCCAGGTAAAAACCTACAAATTTCATACAGTTTTGATTATGTAAAATGTGCATGGATCATGTCTTCATGGGTGTGCACATGACCTGGTTTCAAGTTTTTTTATGTTCAAATTAGACCTTTTTCCCCCCATGTTCATTGGATGGAATATTTTTAATATATTAAAAGTACACATTATTTTTATTTCATTATAAACTAGAGAACATTCTGATTCCAGTGATATCTAGTTTTATACAAGTATCTTTATTAATCAGTCCACCACTAAGGGTCACTTATGCATGGTCCCTCAAAATGTGACGTCATAGAAAAAAACTGTTGATTGCACCCTAAATGACAAGAAAAGGTATGTAGGTAGGGACTATTTTACATGATGAGACTAATGGAGGGACATTCAGAATTAACAGTGCTTATTGAAAATTGACAAAAAAAACTTGAATGTATTATGTAGGCTTTTTTTTTTAATTTTAAATAAGGGAGGGTACATGTATATGTTAATAAGAATCACACATATTTTTTTTATTTGGTCTTATCAAGAGCATATGAACACAAAAAAAAACACACCCACACAGTCTGGAGAGTCTTTGTCTCGTATGAAATCTTTATCTACATAAATAATTATCATAAATCATTAAAAGCTGATTGACCTTAACATATTTTGTGTACAATATATAAGTTTGAAAAAATGAAAATTTGTTCATGTTTTATTTTCAAGTTAGATTTTTGTCAGACCAAACTTTTAAGCACCAGGTGTTGATATTATTCTACCTGCTTAGATGCTTAAGTTTAATGTCTCAAATTCATATTTATACACTCTAACCTAACATTTAGTGCTTTTCTTCTTGTCTTGAAACTGGTAAATTTCTATTACCATGATTACAGTTTTGCCTTTATGCAAAAAATCATATCCATAAAAAGTATATGTATAATTTTGCACCTGGAGACAAAAGAAACAGTTGAAATCACACCATGAAAAAAAATAAAAAATAAATAAATGTGTCAGACTGTTTTGGAATTAGACATAAAATACTATTTGAAAAAAGTAGAGATTTTTAGGTTCCAACAATCAAATGAATTGCAAAAAGGAAACCAAAAAAAATATACAAGCAACTGATGAAGTCACAAATCAATATTAAACTACATATTAAATATTGAGTAATACAAATACAAAAGATATACTACAGTAAGATAGTTTATGCTTTAAACTAACAAAATATTGAATTTTGTTAGATTTATACAACTTTTGTAAGTAGAAACATCTTATATCATTTAAATTGAAAAGTAACATTTATGCTCTGTTTTTATTGAATTTATTTCAGTTTAAGTGCAGCAGTAGCAGTCCATGCAGATACAAGTGTAGAAGATTCATTGCAATTATGGTGGGTTTGTCTTGATATGTGTACATTTAACAATTCAACTGTATTCAAATTATACAAAGATTAACCAGTTGAAATATTTTTTTTCATGATGCTCTATTTATAAAAATGTGATGGTGATTCTCTGTTTTTTAATTAAAAGTCTATCATCAGCTACTGATTGTATAATTTTAAAACCAAATGTAAATAAGAAACTGAATTTGTTAGCCAATTATTGATAAAAAAAACAACAACACCAGATATGTAGCCTTTGGTATACCAATGGAAGAGGCAGTTTCAATTCTACTTTTATCATTAACAGTGCAAAATATAAAGAGAGGAAATGGAGTACATGTTTAAAAAGACTGCAGCCTCTTCATTATTTTTAAGAAGAAGAAAAATAAACTCTTAAACACTGAACTTTATGACTGAATTCATATCCTAGTGTTTTCAATACAAGTTGAAAATAGCGAAATAAAAGCAAAATGTAAAACTGTAGTGGCAGCCTATAAGCTACCTGATGAGTACCCTTGGCAGGGACGAAACAGTTTGAAGTCTATTTTTTGATGCTTTTAATTTTTTGAATAATAACATGGATATCTTGAAATATGCTATTTTTTTATTGATTACAGTATTATGCCAGGTCCATTAGTTAAAGAAGACAGAGCTAAAAGCAAAGATGAAGATTTCTCACCGCTATACTCGTGGGTATTAATGCACATTAAGAACAATTTTAACCCTATACTAAAAGCCTCATAAATATAATATGAGTGTCACGATAAATTCTCATACAACACATTCTTTGAATACAGTAATTAGAAAAATAAACCTTGTCAACCCGATTTATGGTAATTTATAGCAATTTGAAAGGGTATTGTCTTTATAAATTTCAAATTATATACCTTAATTAGAATTATCTCCCTTATAACATTGATTTTTTTTTTAGTTTCTTTATAGACTTAATATATTTTTCCCTCACCCGATATGATTTTGATTCCCCAGATAAATTCTTGTACTAGGACACTGTAAGAAAGGTGTAAGGAATATATTAGTTTGAATGATTTTTTTTTTTTAAATAAAAGGGTAATCACTCTTTGGAGTCAGTAATTACACCATTGGTTATATCTATATATTGTCTAAATGATAAAAACAGAGAATTATTATCATCCAAAAGCTAAAAATTTTAAGATTACTTTTATGTGAAAAAAATGTTCACATTTGTAAAAAAAAGGAATAGGCATGGTAATGGAAATTACCTGAAATATACATATACTTTTATAAAATTTCAGAGAACATGATTACAGCAGACAAATATCTTCAGGTCATTTCAATATACCTATTGAATTACAGTGAGTAATGTCTTATTTAAATATATTGGTTACTTTATCTTCATGAAAGTGGACTTGGATTAGTTTGATACTTTCAATGGGTTGAACTCTATTAAATCATATCACAATACCTTTTATTTTTAATTTTTTCTCAGTAGTTAAATGAAACCATTCCTTGATAGTTATAATTAAACCCAGGACAATTACTTATTTCAAAGGTTAAAATGTAAATGAAATCATAATTGTACAGTTTGATTAATTTATTAAACTCAGTACAGGTTTTCAAAAATATAAATGATCAGGTCTGCTTGACAATTTGTCTTACCAGCAATGAAAATCCAATTTATACTTGAAGATACATGTAAAGATTAATATTTCTGAGATAAGCAAGTAATTACATTTCAGGAGTATTTTTTCTATGGTTTAGTTATGATAAATAGTAAACTTTAAATTATTTGATTCAGATTTCATATCAAATGTCAAATTACATTAACTTTTCTAGTTCAGCATGTTGGGCTATCAAGGTAAAAGGTTAAAGATTGAGTAGGTTAAATGTGAATTGCCATAATATTGTTTATAAACATATGA
The DNA here is from genome assembly GCF_965363235.1 of Mytilus galloprovincialis. NCBI lineage: Eukaryota > Metazoa > Mollusca > Bivalvia > Mytilida > Mytilidae > Mytilus > Mytilus galloprovincialis. The sequence continues at coordinate 91,119,143 of NC_134844.1, read as the reverse complement.
AATTTCACTAAGGCCGAGAAAAAAAAGATCAGTGTTTCCGGTAACCCGACCGACCCTGTTTTTTAGCCCCGACCCTAACTTTTTTATTGGATCTTCCAAAAAAAAAAAAAAAAAAATTATCAACCGACCCTGTTTTTGACACAGGCTTCTGATAGATGACATAATATTTTTTCTCTCTTGCTTCCTCTTGCATAGAAAGCCAGTAAAACATTTTATTAATGTCAAAAGGTATTCCAAATAGGTTAAAATCCAAGAAATTAGCACAGCAGGTGCTTCAAAAACATTGCAAATGGCACACTTCCGGTTTTTGAAACTAATTACGGATCCGGACTTGGAAAAAACATGATAATTTTCCGGATTTCATTTACGATGTCAAAAAAAAAAAAAAAAAAAAAAAAAAAAGAATTCCGACCTACCGACCCTATTTTTCAAAATGATGTTACCGGAAACACATATCTTTTTTTTTTCGGCCTAAACAAAAGGAAAGAATCACTTATTTGTACTTAAGATATAACCATGTGGAATTGTGTATTTATGTATACTTATGAAAGAAATTGTATGCATTTAATTTACATGTATTCTTTAGAAAACCGACCAATAACATTGACAATGAACATGGATATACTAGACCAAGAACAAATGGTAAAGCTGTTTGCAAAGAATTGTTTCCTGTACCAATTAACAGAGGTGAAAACCCTAGTAGTCGGTTATCAATTTGAATAAATTTAAAATATAACTTTAATATTTGGTAATTGGTTGCTGCATGAACTTGGGAGAAATTTCCCCTATATCAGATATATAGATAAAGGATTTTCTTCCAGCTAAACACTTAAATATCAACAAAGCTTAATATCAGTATTGTTCAAAGGGAAATAACCCTTAAAACATAATTAATTGTCTCCCCCTTTATCATTTATCTATTTCACATGCATGCAATGTTTTTGTAATAATTGTTTTACAGTAATGAAAATTTCATTAAACAAATAATTTCTATTTCTGATTATGTCAGATTAAACATAAATTAATCAAACTTTTCAGATGTACCAGACCAGAGTATGAATCCTATAAACGCTAATAAGAACTTTTTAAAGGTAATCACTAATGAATGTATGCAGGTTTCCACCAAGCGTCAAGGTGAACAGAGTGTTTTAATGAGGAAAAAATCCATGGAATCCCTTGCAGATGAAAATACTGATATGACAAGAGAAATTTTGGAAGAAATGAAAGACAGGTGAAAATTTTAAAATATTCATAATTACACACATATATGAGAGCCCAGGTGGTCGTGTGGTCTAGCGGGACGGCTGCAGTGCAGGCGATTTGGTGTCACGATATCACAGTAGCATGGGTTCGAATCCCGGCGAGGGAAGAACCAAAAATTTGCGAAAGCAAATTTACAGATCTAACATTGTTGGGTTGATGTTTAGACGAGGTATATATATATATATACATATATATATATTTACAGCCCAGACATATAAAATTTATTTACATTCATTTAACTATTTTATTTTATTTTAATTATTTTTTTGTTATCTATTTGAAAATTACTCATTTACCAGGAAAAAAGTTATATTACATTGAATTCTTATATGACGTGCTTCTTTCGCTTTGTAAACAACACTGTGATAAAATTCTCGATATATCTATACTTAGCGCAGACTCCGTGGTGTACATAATAATGGCTGTTACAATATACCTCCCACGTAAATCCACATGTATTGAAACCTATTTGCAAACCCTTTGTCGATTTTATTGTTTTAAAAATTGCAATTAAAAAAAGACAAAATCACTTTTATTCTTATTCGGATGCAAAATAAAAAGAAGTAATGCACAAGACCTCGGAGAAACCATCAAAATAAAAATGAAATAAAATTCCGCGAAAGTCCATTAATGTTTTTGACGCATTTAAGTCATTTCAAAACATGACGTCATACAAATGAAAACGCTAGAGTTGAAAGTTTTCTGTTACGTGAACCATTGAAATGTTGTTTACTATTGTATTAAAATTGATTATCAAGGTAGGTTTTGTTTGATTTTCTATTCTATTGCATTATTCGCATATTTACTGATTTCAGCAAGTCAACATGGCGGCTCCTTAGTTACGAAATGTCAACTTTGGATTTGACGGTAGCTTACGAGAAAAACATGTAAATAAAAATGACAATTGTGTTGGTTTTGAGATTGAAACAGATCTTTATTTTAGCGGTTGTTCACGAAATAATCCATGCAAGCTACGGATTAATTAGAATGTTTGATCTTTATCTAACAGGGAGTAAAAAATAACAGCCACACACACAGCTTTACCCACCCTCGCTTCAGTTTTTTTAATGATCGTATTTGTCCTATTAGAATCGAAATAATTCATGGAAGCCATAGATTATTGGAAATTTACACATGGCCTGGGCCGTGATATTCGTTAATTTTATCCCTCGCTAACGCTCAGGATAAAATTCGAATATCACGGCCCAGGCCATGTGTAAATTTCCAATAATCTATGGCTTCCATGAATTATTTCTTAAATCGATTGAATTTTCTGGTAGTGTGAGTGATATTTAAATAGTTAACTTTTTAGGTCTGCACAGGAGTAAGATACCTTGCTGATAAATACTGTAAATTCAGAAATTTCTGTATGTTTTTATAATTGATCTAATCTTGCATGGTATAACTTTTCCTAATATAAATATTTTTTTAAATTTACTGTATGCAGCATTCACTAAAATCTAAATCTTTTGTTGAAATTTAGCAAAATGAATGCACACAATATTTCTGACGTTACAGTGATAGGAGAAAGGGCTATTTAATATAGCCCTTTCATCTATTACCTTGATACAGTACAAGGCATTAACATTATTTATCTTTCTATCAGGTATGCAAAGTAAAGAAATAATGCTCTCCTAGTAAAATTGAGGTTTTCGAAAGATGGTGTTGTGTTTTCAGTGAGCAGTTTAATTAAACATGCCACTGATAATATGATAACTGACTTTTGACTTGCCTACTTACAACATTTAGAGAAGTCGTTTGGTTTAGTTTTATTTCAGTTTTTCTTTTTATTTCAGATGAAGAAAAAAAGTTTTATTTACACATTCTCAGATTATTATCTTTGCCTTTGTTTATAATCATTATAATCAGTTAATTATTGTTTTGATATGTTAATTATTTTATTTTTTTGTCCTTCATTTAGTTTTTAAGGATTGAAAATAGAATGAGGGTAAATGATGAAGAATCTCAAGACACAGAAAATTGACAGTACCATGAATAAAAACAAAACATGGATAAACAAAATAACATAGAAAACTAAAGATGAAGCAATACAAAATCACCAAAAAGAAGAGGTGAACTCAAGTTTTGGGTTATTAATTCAGGAAATTATGGCTTCCACAAGTGAATCATATTTAATGTTTTTAATGGGTTTGGCAATTTGATATCTTAATAATTATATGATCTATGATCAGAGGATTCAACACCGTAATCCATTTTCCTGTGGTCAGAAGATGTCAATAAAGGCTAATTTTCTGAATCTACAGTAAACAATAAACATGATATTAAATCACTTATCAAACGTATAACATGTATTAAAACTCTTTTTTAACATAGAACCCCATCGCTGTTGCAATTGCTGGAAGCAACTTTTGTAAAAGAGCACACTAAAACTGCTGATGAGAAAATAAAGGAGGCAATAGCATTAGTTTATGGAGTTATTATGTTTACCAGAAATCCAGAATTAAGTGCTTATCAGAGATTGATAACAGCATTATGTATTAGGGGACGTGCTGAGGATATGGTAATATACTTTATCGGTCGTCCCACTGTCTATATCACTCTGTTCAGCTCTTAATATTATTCCGTATCATGTCTTTGTGACGTCAAATACGTTGACCCGGCCTTAATAACTTTGACCCGGACATATCAGCGACGTCATAATGTTTGAACCGACGTTAATAACTTTGACCCGAACTTATCAAGTCATCTTTTGTGTGCTGGTGAAACAAAGAAAACACTTCCGAAACACGCAAATATAGCCCGATAAATCGATTATCAGATTATCTGCATATTTATATTGTAAAATATCAGCTGCTTGACACTATATGAAGGCTTTTTGATCTCGTTCGCTACGCTCACTCGACAAAAAGCTTCATATTATGTCTCGCAGCTGATATTTTACGATATCAACATGCAGATAACCTGATAATCGGTACGTATACTAGCTTGTTATACCTCTGTCAATATTTTCTTTATAAAATAAGTACACAATATATTTAATATTTTTTTAAATTGCAAGCACTGAACTATTGAACCAGTCAATAGTTTCCAACTATTGGACCTCAGTAAAACTATTTGACTGCAAGCATCATTATATTCTATGGAATTTCAATTGCAGCTATGATATTGACTGATGTTGAGAATAATGCATGAGATACGGCGTAAAGAGAGATAATTAATTTCTACGACTATATGTTTATACACCACACTGAAAATTAATTGCTAAAACTCAGCCATCAAAAAAGATTTTAATTTAGGTCAAAAAGTGTAGAATACAATGCTTAAGAACAGTCATTATGCTTTACATGAATGATATGAGATAATTACAAATGTTTCTTGTACTCAAATAATTTGAATAAATAGATAAGGTCAATAATTTTCTAGACCTAAAATTTACATCCTTTTTAGTTCAAAATTTCATTTACATAATTAAACTTATAAATAACAGTATATTTGATAATTATATTGCTATTTTATATGTATGACTACTTAGGCAGATACAGGCTGGACATGATAGAAAAAAAATCCCTAAACTGTATTTTGTTAATTCTGAAAATTATATATATTGAATAACATTATCTTCATTTATTTAGCTTTTAAGTCGACTTAACAAGATTGGGCTTACATTGTCAACTGCAAGTAAGCAGAGGTTGATAGAAGAGTGTGGAAAAAATTCCAACAAAAAATTAACAGATTATTTAGAGGGAAGTCCCCTGCTGAAAATAACTGGAGACAACTTGGACATATTTATTAAGCCAAGTTGTCAATCTGTAGAAAAGAGTAATTATGATCTCCATTTATTTGCTTCCAATGCCATATCATGTAGAGCCGCTACCCCAGACCTAAATACATCAGCACCAAAAGATGTAGGGCCACTTAACAGTGATATAGTGAGGTTAACAGATACAGAGAAGGATCAAATTAGAAATTCGTATATTGTTCTGGTAGGTTCAAATAAAATACAGCTTCATTGATTCAACTGGGTAAAATTAAAACTTTCAAACAGGATAACATTAAATTGAAAGTAGCAGAAACTACTTGAAAAAAAAGACTGAGATGTGGTATAATTTTCAATGATATATCGATCCATCAAAATGCAAATTAAGTGAATTTATATAAAAACAGACAAATGTACATCCTTCAATATTGCAGAGTAAACTTTAATAAGCACATACGCAAGAAATGAAACAACAACAACCAATTACCGGGTCCGGACTTGGGGCAGGCACATTAAGAACATGTTTTTTAAGGCACCAACCTTCTACTTATCTTGGACAGTGGTGTAGAGTAACAATGCAAGAACAAACTATAAAACTATTGAAATGGCTGAAAGTATGTTTTGATTTGAATTGAGAAAACTATCTATACATATGCAACAGTTAAAAATTTCTCTTTAATTGTGTAAAACCGTGTTTTATCAATTTGCGTTATTTTAAATTAATACTTAACTGATATTTTAATGTTCCAAATCATGATCAGCACTTTAAAATCCAAATTCTAATGCAACAACGTTTGTAACATTCATTTTGATTGGATAACGTCACTTATTTACATGGCATCAATTGACAATTGATGCTATGGGACGTACGCGCAAGCGCAGACGACATATGACAGATTTAAAATACATGTTTTAACGTTGTTTTCTGTCAGTTTCATTAGAATGGAGATAACAATATTGTATTTTAAGCTCCGACGGCATCAATTGGGGATTTGATGGTCACAAATACCCGTTTACTGTCTCCGCTAAGGCGTCGCTAGTAAACTTAATTTGCGACCATCAAATCCCCAATTGATGCCGTTTGAGCTTAAAATACAATACAGTTATCTCCTAAATGTATGAAAAATAAAGTTATAAAACAATATAGACCTGTGTTCAAGCAAGAAACAACATGATTGTGTCAAAGGACTAGGGGCTATAAGGGCCATTTTTGGCCCCACCCCCAAATTTCATTTAATTTGTCATGTTGTGGGTCTATACCATAGACCATCTGAAAATAATCGAATTTTGGGTCTAGCTCGTTTGTTCTGTTGCCTAGCAACCACTAAAATGGCGGAGTTAAACTCATCAAATATGATTATTATACAGCTTTAATATATCTATATTTGAAATTGAACCTGTTTAGCATGTAGTGAACTTTACACTTGTACACTATTTAAATATTACATAATTAATTGCACATTTTTGCCAAATTCACTGTTGTTTCTCCCTAGCAACATATCTGTGCCCATGGCAACCGCGATTTGTTTTTTATTTACAAGATTTAATTTCAAATATATTGAAACAGAAAGGCAATTTAAGATGTAAATTGTAAAAAGAAACGAACTCCAAGGTAAATATTAAGGGGGAAAGCAATATTGAAACACCAACAAACAAAACAAAACACCGGGTATTGCCGATATATACAGAATGTGCATCTGATGCTGGGTTGGGTCTCACTTATCAGCGACTAGAAGAATAATATATTAACAGTTAAGACACATTTAGCGCTAAGAAATCTTAATATTGATTATCTTAAATAAATAGATACAGACACATGCATTAAAGGGTGTTTTCAAAAGTCAGTGTATTTCCATGACAGTAGTTATGTTTCCGGAAGGGATTGGGGTTGAAGGGGGGCACTTCTATTTACACCTTTTTAAGCTTGAATAAGTGAAAAGTTAAGAAAACTATCAGATATATATGATATAACTTTTTTTCCTACGCAATTTATGAAAAGGTATATATTTTTAAAATGTAAAACTTGGTAAGGTGACAAAACAGCGGCACCCCCTATCAATTAAGTATTGAAGTACCCCCCCCCCCTCTCTAGACTTATGTAAAGGATCGTTAGGGTTGACTTTTCGAAATTCATCTTATTTTTATTATCTATTTCAGTCGTCCAGACTTATAACCGTATCATTCTATAGAATTACAAAACTGGTACATGCTACTATTCAAATAAATCTGTATTCTTAGATATATATATTTATTATTTGTTTTATTGTAGTTTTTGCCATGTGACTAGTTTACTTTTCGCCTTCACTAATCTTAGTGTCGTATGACTTGGTCTTTAATCATCATGACAATATTCATTATATATTCGTCAAAATTATTGAAAACAAGAATGTGTCTTTAGTACATGGATGTCCAAATCGCAAGACTAACAATGGCCAGGAAATCCTAGATTAGGACAGGCCCAAAAAATCGGCAGATTTAAACATGTTATTTTTCCGATCTCAAAACCCCTCTCCCTTTACCTCTAGGCAAAGTAGATTATTTCCCACATGAGGAGATTTTAAAGACTTTATGAGTGTTATGTACATTCATTTCAATTATATTTCATAAGGTAATTAAAAGTTCAGAAACTATGGAATACTATATAATAATAGGTTGTATGAGTACATAATGCAACAGCATGAAGGTTAGATGATTTACAAAGAGTCAGACATTGACAGAAAAAGCAGAATAAAAAAAAAAAGAGTCAATCATGGCACCTAAGAAAAACTATCTAATGAAATGAAGTTATACAATGCACAAGACAAGACATATATTCAATTTAGTAGGATTATATATAAAGACATGCATATTAGTCCATCACCAAGATTATAGTAGTTCACATATATATATATCTATACAATTGTTGTGCTATTCTACTGGTACAATAACCATGATAACTCTTACCTATAGTACCGGTACAAAGATACTGAAACGTCAATATTAAAAATTAGTTGTATCTTATTTACACAACCATGTCAACCAAATATTTTGATCATTGTAAACAGAAGATTTTTTTTATATCTCTCTATATATATGCTACATGCATGTGTCTATTTTAAACCATATGGTACATGCATATATATATATATATATATATGATGATCATGTACAGTATACAGTAGCATGGGTTCGGGTCCCGGCGGGGGAAGAGCCAAAAATTTGCGAAAGCAAATTTACAGATCTAACATTGTTGGGTTGATGTTTAGACGAGTTCAGTATACAGTATATACAGTATATATATCCATTCCAATATAGTAATTGCTTCGGGTTCCCAGGGCTCGAACCTGGTGTCCAACTAAAAGAAGAAAGACAGCGCCAAAAAACCCATATTATGCAATTGGAGGACATACATACATGTATAAATGTATAAGAAAGCTCAGTGTTATACTTCTGTGAACTTAAGATGTTATGATCTGTATCATCACTCTAACCATTTATGACAAAGATACTTACATGTACATGTTAATATCAACATTTTATGTTACATGTTAAAATTAGTCTTGATTGTCAATTAAAATGTATTGTACAAAAGATTCACTTCTCAAATATACTTTGTGTGGCTGCATTAAGAGTCTGGTTATCTTAAATCATAAATTAAGCCAGTGATATATGTCGGTTAAAAGCTCACTTCAGCATATGTTGTCTCTGTTTGTATACCTTTAAATACAGACTCCAAATAAAGTTTATTTATTCATTTATTATTATTATATATATACCTATCCAAATTTTGGCACAGTAAAGCCTCAATCAGGTTACTATCTTGGTCGCTGATTTGTCTGAGGTCACATGAAGGTGAATCCTTGGTATATGAATGGTCATGGCCATTATCAAAATCAATGCGCCGTCTAGAAACACCTGATCTTTCCTTTACTGTTAGATAGTATTCAACTTCTCGAATGAATGGACCAGAGATGAAATAACTGGTTCTCTTTTAGGTGTTAATTTGAATCTCAATTCTGATGCTGGTGTTGAGGCCAATCTCTTCTTACTGTTCTTAGCAGTTGGAGTTTTTATAAGTTGATTTGTGATTGGTTTATTATTGACATTAACTGAATTTAAAATTGCATGAGATAATTTCTCTTTGATATTTTTGAAAGTTTTAACAATATTTACACAATGATCACAAATAACAGTATTGCTGATTAATCTAAAGTCAATAGTATTTTCGAATAAAAGTTGCAGGTTTGGTTTAATATTGTCAAGTTCACTTCTTTTACTGAAAAGGACAAACTCCTGGATCAGTTCATTCCTATCAAACAGGAAACAACAGGTAGTATTGGAAGGTGCTAGATCTCAACAAGACGATGTTCTGTCAGGTGTGCCACAGGGCACAGTACTAGGTCCTTTATTGTTCCTAACATACATCAATGACATGCCCGGATATACTCAATCAGATGTCCGCCTCTTTGCTGATGACAGTCTACTATACAGGGAAATTAGTAACACCAAAGATACAGAACAACTTCAGAAAGACCTTGAAGCATTAGAAAATTGGGAAAAAACATGGATGATGAGATTCAATCCAACAAAATGCAATATTATCCGCATACCACCAAAGAACAAAGAACCTATACAATACCCATACACTCTACATGGACACATACTCGAACCAGTAGATAGTGCCAAGTACTTGGGAGTTTCAATATCAAACAACCTCTCATGGAACAAACATATCCAGAGTGTTACAGCAAAGGGTAACCGAACACTTGGGTTTGTCAAACGAAACTTTAAAGAATGTACCAGGAAAGTAAAGGCTGCTGGCTATACAACACTCGTGCGACCTGTCATAGAGTATGCTTCTACTATATGGGACCCAACCAACCAAGCAAGCATCAACACACTAGAACTTATACAGAGGAGAGCTGCTAGATTTGTCTATAATGACTACACATCACGCACACCAGGGTGCGTCACTACAATGTTAGAAGATCTTAAATGGGACACATTACAGACAAGACGCCGTGACAACAGGCTATGCATGCTCTATCGTATCCAGAATGAGCTGATAGACATCAACAAGAGTACTTACCTCAAAGGTGGCGACAGTAGAACTCGTGGAGGACACAAGTTTTACCAACAGAGGGTCACCAGTGATGTCTACAGGAACTCCTTCTTTCCAAGAACAATCATGGAATGGAATACATTACCTGCCAGGGTTGCTGAAGCGGGATCAGTTGAAGATTTTCGCTCAGGGCTACAGACAACACATTAATACCAGACTGGACGATTGTACATAATTTTAACCGTAACAACCTGATTTTATTGTAAATACTGTATATAGCCTTAGGGGACTAGATATGTGATGTCACCATGCGTAGTCCCGCAGAGTTTAAACGTTTCATTAAAGGAACCCAACTCTTATATGGAAGAAGAAGAAGAAGGCCAAAATATTTGCTTTTGCTTAAGCCACAACACAGGCATGGTGCAAACTCCATACAGCGTTATCGTTCGGGTCATACTTCCCTTTCTATACAAACACTGCCATCGGCCCTTCGGATGCTTTCGGTTATTTGCTGCGGATTAGACTGGAACTACTTTTTCCTTTGGGTGCTATAAACAGTTTCGTATAAAAAACTAGGGTTATTCCCCGACTAAAAATAACCATGGAGGGAAACCCCTGTTTATTTACTCAATTGGTGAAAAAGTATCATGTTTTTTGTATTTGATTGTAAAAATTAGTTAATTAGCTTTCAATTAAAACAGGTTGAATGATTGAAATAATTTAAAAAATTATATTAACTTTACATGTTTTGAGGGGAGACAACACTGTCACTCGGTCACTGTAAACATCCTATTTTTTTGGCAGTGAAAATTGAAAACTTATTTGCAGCCACTGTAGCTCTTTTCGGAGCAGGAAACCGTACCCTGAAACAAGATTTTTTTGAAAGGCCAGGTAAAAACCTACAAATTTCATACAGTTTTGATTATGTAAAATGTGCATGGATCATGTCTTCATGGGTGTGCACATGACCTGGTTTCAAGTTTTTTTATGTTCAAATTAGACCTTTTTCCCGGATACATGTCAACTCGTACTTTCGGCAACTCGTACTCAGCCAACTCGTACTTTCGGCAACTCGTACTTTCGGCAACTCGTACTTCTACCAACTCGTACTTCTACTAAGTCGTACCCAATATTTTTTTAGCATTATAATACAAGTTTTCTACGTTTATATCAGTAGATATGGATATTTTAACTCCCTGAAGTATCCCAGTGCACCCTGAGGTAGATCCATAGAATATGAAAAGGATATTTTTTACTGAACATTGCGTTGACCATGTCTTAGTTTTTTCGTGTTAGTAGAAAATATTTTTAACATTATAATGCTTCATATTTTATTATTTACCTACTGATTTATCTACTGATAGGATTTGTATCTGAAAAAAAATCCTCAAGTGTCAAGGTGTGCTCGTATTTGAAGAGATTTTTTACTGAATATTGCGATAAACACGTTGTTTGTTGATGTGTTAACACTTTGTTTTGTTCTTTTTTTTTTATATAAGTATGGCAGTCAGTTCGTTTTCCGTTTGAATTGTTTTACTGGTCATTATAGCTGACTATGAGGTATGGGTGGGTTTTGCTCATGGTTGAAGGCTGTACGATTACCTATAGTTGTTCATTTCTGTGTCATTTTGGTCTCTAGTGAAGAGTTGTCTCATAAGCAATCAGACGAGATCTTCTTTTTTATATGTCTTATTTCGTATATTTTATGTATATAATGAATGCATTTCTAATAGTTTTGAAACCATAAAGCACATGCATGTATAAAGCAAATTGCAAAAGATTTATATATTTTTTATTAGATACTATAATCAATAACAGATAAGAATAACAATACATTAAATAATTTGATTTATCTGAATCAAATTCATTTCATATAACTGTTCATCTCAAAAAGTTTACATGTTCAATAAATGTTCAATACTGTTCAATCACATAATTAACCACTGAGCGGTTTTCATTCAGAAAACGAAATGTCTTTTAATCCGCAGACGGACCGTTCAACAAACCACACATTCGGACAAGTTGACTTGCGGTTAAATCCCCGTCTCTATACTGGTCCCACAAACTGGAAATACTTGGCTTGTAGAAACTTATAAGTAGATCGCTGTTGACGTGTCAACTTACACTCTGAAACCATCTTCAGCTGATTGGGTAAAAGTTCGGCTTCTTCTTTCAGTTTTGGAAGCAGTAAGTAGAAGGGCTTCTTTTCTTCTGATGATTTCTTGTTGATGCGGCGATGCCACCCCTCTACATCGTTGTTTGTACGTGTCGGCTGGCTGAAGACTGTCCAAGATTCCACGGGCCAAACGGTACTCTTGATCCACGTGTCTTCTACATACGTAACAAGACGCTGAAGTGGGTCGGTCTGAAGGTCTTTCAGGCGCCTGAAAGCTGGTCTGATGTGGTCTGCTGGCAGGAAAGGCAACGCCATCAGCTTGCGGACATACTTAAAAATACAGTCTTGCTGACGGTAGGCTGGCTGGAAAAAAAATAGACATATAAAATATGTACATAAACTGATGAACATGTTTGTATTATCATTTTATGTTATAATCAGTCTATATAAGTATGAACCATAATTTAAAATGTCTTTCTTTCATCCATTAATTTATATTTTACTTAATAATAACCTATCGTAGTTCATTATTTCGAATCTTATACCGGGACTATTATACTTGTGGATATTTTTTAATGCAGCATTAGTTATAATCATTGATTAATAGTTGTAGCTCGGAGCCCGTTATGACATTCTTGTGACTCTGCTTGTTTATCGATATTTTATTTATATATATAAGGAAATGATCTTATAAGTTCAATATAATAATATGTACCTGCAAACCAAGAAACTGGACATGTCTAAACACAGCCTGTGTGAAGTGGAAAAGACAACCGTTGATCATCATGCCTGGAAACACCTCCTTCAGGGCCTGCCACACACCACTCTCAAAGTCAGCTACGAACCCACGGACTGCACTCTGTGGTAGAAGATCTTTCAGAGCTTGGAAGACCTGAAAGTTGAAAAATTTATTTAGTACAATGATCATGATAATACTAATAATTTAATAATAATTATCATAATTATAATATAAAAATAATATAATAATAATTTTCATAGAAATCATATTAAAATAATATTATAATAATTATCATAATTATAATATGAAAATAATATAATAATAATTTTCATAGAAATTATATTAAAATAATATTATAATAATTTTCATAGAAATTATTTTAAAATAATATTATAATAATTTTCATAGTAATAACTTAAAAAATAATATTATAATAATTTTCATAGTAATAACTTAAAAAATAATATGATAATAATTATCCAACTAATATGACCAGTAATGATGATGCTTGATAAATTAATAAAATTATATATTAAAAGGAAAAGAAAAAAAATGATTTCACTTACTGGTATGTAATCAATCTTGCATCGTCTGGACATGACAATAAATGCAAGAGGCACACTCTTTGTACAGTTGTTTGCTGTTATGAAGGCGTGGATGGATAGTAGTTGATAGAATGGTGCGGCAACGATCTTGAAGGTACCATCTATAAACCAACGCTGGGCTTTCTCTAAAACTGTCAGCTGGGCAGTAGTTGCGAATAGCAGGTGTCTCTTGGAGTCTAATAGAATAGATAAAAAAAAAACGAAAGTTAATTATAATCTGTTTTTAATGAAAAATATATACATTTTGACACTTGTCTTGCGAACATCAACATATTTTTGGTTGATCTAAGGAATAGCTGTCTCGTCTGAGTCAGAGTGGTGTTTGCTTAACGTCCAGTGGCAAATATTTCATTCATGTTCAGGACAACTGTCTCATTCATAATCCGATTCTATGTATTGTATTAGCATTGTGTATGATTGAAGGAAAGTAAAATAGAAATACCTGAGCTGTAATCTTGACTGCTGTAACAGTACCAGGGTTTGCAGTATGACAGTGGGATTTACGACCAGCAGTAAAGTTGTCACCTTTCTGTAAGACAGTAGCAGAACAACTGGTTGTCTTGTTGCGAACTGAACACCACCAGGTTGTTGAATCACCTTTCTGTTTCTGAAATGAATAATGAAAGCTTTATTAAATATATAAAAATTAGTTATTGTCATTTTCATACATATGTAAAAAATAAAAATCTCATCAACAATTATTTGATGAGTAAAAATAGCATTACAAATATCTGATCATACAGGACAAATATATATATATATAATATACATGCTTATCTAGTTTGAATTGTTTTACATTGTCTTATCGGGGCATGCTGGCTATGCGGTATGGGCTTTGTTTATGTCATTTTGGTCTTTTGTGGATAGTTGTCTCATTGGCAATAATACCATATCTTCTTTTTTATATTATCATCTCCAACTAATCAGTACAATTAAAACATACTCAATATCATCTACACAATATAGAACGGTCTATATTTACTTATCTATTTTTTTTAAATTATTTTACATAATTTTACAACAGAATATTTACTATAAAACCTACCTTTACTGTGTAAGTATATCCATCTACGTCAACCAGCTTACGCTTTCCTCGCTGAGAAGCACCATCTACAACTGAGTATGTTGGCTGATCAATAGCATCTGTAAGTTGATCTGGTAAGGGGTCATCTTGAATAGAACTGAAATAAACAATATTTATTTACAAATATGCATACTATTTTGCATCAATTCAATCGAAAATCTTCTTCAACATATATAATAACAAGTAACAATTGCAATCCGTTTAAAAACAAAATCTATTTTGTATTTTATACAAGAAAACTAAAACTACTCATTAATATTCATATACTTGCAGTTAAGAATTAAAATACTATGCGGTATTGCTCATTGTTGAAGCCTTACGGTGACTTGTAGTTTAAATGTGTAGAGTTGTCTCATTGGCAATCATACGGGATCCCAATCATACTACATCTTTTTTATAAATATATATCTTATAGCGTAGATTTGTTTTAATGAAACCCAAGCCTTCTGATTGTTAAAATATTTATGAATACTTACGTTTCTGTAATAATATCTGGTTCAGCAAAGGTACGTTGTGTGATGTCGAACGACTGGTCAAGGTTGTTGAGATGAATAGTTGTGTCTTCTTCGTCGGATACGGTGAACGATGAGTTGTTGAGTTGGACGATAGTTGACTGGTCATATACCTCGGACGTGTCGGGTAGGTGGACATCCAAAGTTGACTGGTTTGGAGAATGACTTTCCTCATGGGTGCTAACAGTAGACTGTTCTAGAGAAAAACTGGCCTCATGGACACCATCAGTAGAATAGCGTGTACTTTCAAAGTCTGGTAGCTGAGGGATGCTGGATTCTTCTGCTGGCAAACCACATTCTTTGCAATAGAAGTCTATCTCTTCTTCCTGTTGTACTAGCTGATTATACAACTCTTTAGAAATGCCTGTAAGAAATAAAATGTATTGGTTTAATTTTTTATAATTTTATTTCATAATTTTATTTCATAATTCAATTTTACTAACAATTCTATTCTTAATTACTGTGCCATTGAATTGAATAGAAAAAAAGGACTTTCTGGCAAATAAATCAAGATTTTTTATAGAAAATCCACAGCCTTTAAACATAAACCTTAATACACAAATTATTTATTGCAGTTCGCGTGCCGGTGATTAATTGATCATTGATCATTGTTTCACACCTGAAGCATGTCGATTACCAGTTAATCGGCCCTTATTCACACACGAAGCGTGCCATTAATTAACCGTTATCAAAACAACTTCACACCTGATCTAATCTTTCTGCATGTACGTTTGCACTATATTTTAAAATGCATATTTCATCACAATACTACTATCATTTATATACGTATTGACCTCAATTATTATAAAAGTTAAAATAAAAATTAAGCCAATATTTAGAAGAATTACGAGAGGCGTATTAAAAAAAACACTAATATCACTAATATTTACACACACATTGTAAGACATTTTTACAAGGCTTTGTTGCTATTAATAATAGTAATAAGGGTCCTACAAATACAGCTTTTTGAAATATATACTCTTATTGGCCCCAAACATGGACCAAATAACAGGATTAGGGGAAAATATTATTGAGATACACAATTTATGTATCGAAAGTCTGCATGGAACATGTGGAATACAACATAATACTTTTTTCTGTTATATATTTGACTACATAAAAGGATATATATAAAATCACAATTATACTTCAATTTTAAAAAGATAAAAGATATGATAACATTTAGGAAAGGGTCCTTGTTTATTTGCAAATACACAGCACAATTACGATGGTTAAAGAATGTTTAAGGTAGTGGGCTTAATTTCTACAAACAAGTAAAACATAAATCAACTTACCAGTTTCACATAGACGATGCTGCCAGTTGTCACATGTGTCACATTGAAGAGCATCTTGTCGAATCGTAACAGTCTTCTTGCATACATTACAACGTGGACGAACCATGATTGCAATTGAAGATGATCATACATTTCACCATAGTTTATATATTTTTTCTCTAAGCTTGGTTTTTACAACGTTTAAGCCATGCATTTTCTTTTCGGTGAGGATGGTGATTGTTTAAGTATAACTCAACGGCCTTTGATGTTCATAGTGCCGCACTTATACCGATTTTTTGTTTTCATTTACTTCTCTCTGTTTATTCTACTTTTAACAAATCCATTCTATTTTTGTAGGTATGTTATCCACTAATGACCACTGATTAGCATATTGTGTACTCATAATTATTTTAATGTGCATATCAAATAAATTGCCGTGCAAACAATTTCAAACAATCAATTCTAAGGAATACTAATGATTATAACGATTAGCATTTTATAAGCTTATTTAAAACAATTATGATTGAATTTTATTAACAATGAAAGTTGTTTTTTTATTTGTATTTTGCTATATACTGATATACGAAAGAAAGTTACAATAACTATGCATATAAACTTGATAAATAATATCAAATAAAACATGGTTACGAGTTGGTAAAAATAGGTTACGAGTTGGTTGAGTACGACTTGCCGAAAGTACGAGTTGTCGTGTACCCTTTTTCCCCCCCATGTTCATTGGATGGAATATTTTTAATATATTAAAAGTACACATTATTTTTATTTCATTATAAACTAGAGAACATTCTGATTCCAGTGATATCTAGTTTTATACAAGTATCTTTATTAATCAGTCCACCACTAAGGGTCACTTATGCATGGTCCCTCAAAATGTGACGTCATAGAAAAAAACTGTTGATTGCACCCTAAATGACAAGAAAAGGTATGTAGGTAGGGACTATTTTACATGATGAGACTAATGGAGGGACATTCAGAATTAACAGTGCTTATTGAAAATTGACAAAAAAAACTTGAATGTAGGCTTTTTTTTTAATTTTAAATAAGGGAGGGTACATGTATATGTTAATAAAGAATCACACATATTTTTTTTATTTGGTCTTATCAAGAGCATATGAACACAAAAAAAAAACACACCCACACAGTCTGGAGAGTCTTTGTCTCGTATGAAATCTTTATCTACATAAATAATTATCATAAATCATTAAAAGCTGATTGACCTTAACATATTTTGTGTACAATATATAAGTTTGAAAAAATGAAAATTTGTTCATGTTTTATTTTCAAGTTAGATTTTTGTCAGACCAAACTTTTAAGCACCAGGTGTTGATATTATTCTACCTGCTTAGATGCTTAAGTTTAATGTCTCAAATTCATATTTATACACTCTAACCTAACATTTAGTGCTTTTCTTCTTGTCTTGAAACTGGTAAATTTCTATTACCATGATTACAGTTTTGCCTTTATGCAAAAAATCATATCCATAAAAAGTATATGTATAATTTTGCACCTGGAGACAAAAGAAACAGTTGAAATCACACCATGAAAAAAAATAAAAAATAAATAAATGTGTCAGACTGTTTTGGAATTAGACATAAAATACTATTTGAAAAAAGTAGAGATTTTTAGGTTCCAACAATCAAATGAATTGCAAAAAGGAAACCAAAAAAAATATACAAGCAACTGATGAAGTCACAAATCAATATTAAACTACATATTAAATATTGAGTAATACAAATACAAAAGATATACTACAGTAAGATAGTTTATGCTTTAAACTAACAAAATATTGAATTTTGTTAGATTTATACAACTTTTGTAAGTAGAAACATCTTATATCATTTAAATTGAAAAGTAACATTTATACTCTGTTTTTATTGAATTTATTTCAGTTTAAGTGCAGCAGTAGCAGTCCATGCAGATACAAGTGTAGAAGATTCATTGCAATTATGGTGGGTTTGTCTTGATATGTGTACATTTAACAATTCAACTGTATTCAAATTATACAAAGATTAACCAGTTGAAATATTTTTTTTCATGATGCTCTATTTATAAAAATGTGATGGTGATTCTCTGTTTTTTAATTAAAAGTCTATCATCAGCTACTGATTGTATAATTTTAAAACCAAATGTAAATAAGAAACTGAATTTGTTAGCCAATTATTGATAAAAAAAACAACAACACCAGATATGTAGCCTTTGGTATACCAATGGAAGAGGCAGTTTCAATTCTACTTTTATCATTAACAGTGCAAAATATAGAGAGAGGAAATGGAGTACATGTTTAAAAAGACTGCAGCCTCTTCATTATTTTTAAGAAGAAGAAAAATAAACTCTTAAAAACTGAACTTTATGACTGAATTCATATCCTAGTGTTTTCAATACAAGTTGAAAATAGCGAAATAAAAGCAAAATGTAAAACTGTAGTGGCAGCCTATAAGCTACCTGATGAGTACCCTTGGCAGGGACGAAACAGTTTGAAGTCTATTTTTTGATGCTTTTAATTTTTTGAATAATAACATGGATATCTTGAAATATGCTATTTTTTTTATTGATTACAGTATTATGCCAGGTCCATTAGTTAAAGAAGACAGAGCTAAAAGCAAAGATGAAGATTTCTCACCGCTATACTCGTGGGTATTAATGCACATTAAGAACAATTTTAACCCTATACTAAAAGCCTCATAAATATAATATGAGTGTCACGATAAATTCTCATACAACACATTCTTTGAATACAGTAATTAGAAAAATAAACCTTGTCAACCCGATTTATGGTAATTTATAGCAATTGTCTTTATAAATTTCAAATTATATACCTTAATTAGAATTATCTCCCTTATAACATTGATTTTTTTTTTAGTTTCTTTATAGACTTAATATATTTTTCCCTCACCCGATATGATTTTGATTCCCCAGAAAAATTCTTGTACTAGGACACTGTAAGAAAAGTGTAAGGAATATATTAGTTTGAATGATTTTTTTTTTTTAAATAAAAGGGTAATCACTCTTTGGAGTCAGTAATTACACCATTGGTTATATCTATATATTGTCTAAATGATAAAAACAGAGAATTATTATCATCCAAAAGCTAAAAATTTTAAGATTACTTTTATGTGAAAAAAATGTTCACATTTGTAAAAAAAAGGAATAGGCATGGTAATGGAAATTACCTGAAATATACATATACTTTTATAAAATTTCAGAGAACATGATTACAGCAGACAAATATCTTCAGGTCATTTCAATATACCTATTGAATTACAGTGAGTAATGTCTTATTTAAATATATTGGTTACTTTATCTTCATGAAAGTGGACTTGGATTAGTTTGATACTTTCAATGGGTTGAACTCTATTAAATCATATCACAATACCTTTTATTTTTAATTTTTTCTCAGTAGTTAAATGAAACCATTCCTTGATAGTTATAATTAAACCCAGGACAATTACTTATTTCAAAGGTTAAAATGTAAATGAAATCATAATTGTACAGTTTGATTAATTTATTAAACTCAGTACAGGTTTTCAAAAATATAAATGATCAGGTCTGCTTGACAATTTGTCTTACCAGCAATGAAAATCCAATTTATACTTGAAGATACATGTAAAGATTAATATTTCTGAGATAAGCAAGTAATTACATTTCAGGAGTATTTTTTCTATGGTTTAGTTATGATAAATAGTAAACTTTAAATTATTTGATTCAGATTTCATATCAAATGTCAAATTACATTAACTTTTCTAGTTCAGCATGTTGGGCTATCAAGGTAAAAGGTTAAAGATTGAGTAGGTTAAATGTGAATTGCCATAATATTGTTTATAAACATATGAAATTTCACTAAACAAAAGGAAAGAATCACTTATTTGTACTTAAGATATAACCATGTGGAATTGTGTATTTATGTATACTTATGAAAGAAATTGTATGCATTTAATTTACATGTATTCTTTAGAAAACCGACCAATAACATTGACAATGAACATGGATATACTAGACCAAGAACAAATGGTAAAGCTGTTTGCAAAGAATTGTTTCCTGTACCAATTAACAGAGGTGAAAACCCTAGTAGTCGGTTATCAATTTGAATAAATTTAAAATATAACTTTAATATTTGGTAATTGGTTGCTGCATGAACTTGGGAGAAATTTCCCCTATATCAGATATATAGATAAAGGATTTTCTTCCAGCTAAACACTTAAATATCAACAAAGCTTAATATCAGTATTGTTCAAAGGGAAATAACCCTTAAAACATAATTAATTGTCTCCCCCTTTATCATTTATCTATTTCACATGCATGCAATGTTTTTGTAATAATTGTTTTACAGTAATGAAAATTTCATTAAACAAATAATTTCTATTTCTGATTATGTCAGATTAAACATAAATTAATCAAACTTTTCAGATGTACCAGACCAGAGTATGAATCCTATAAACGCTAATAAGAACTTTTTAAAGGTAATCACTAATGAATGTATGCAGGTTTCCACCAAGCGTCAAGGTGAACAGAGTGTTTTAATGAGGAAAAAATCCATGGAATCCCTTGCAGATGAAAATACTGATATGACAAGAGAAATTTTGGAAGAAATGAAAGACAGGTGAAAATTTTGAAATATTCATAATTACACACATATATGAGAGCCCAGGTGGTCGCGTGGTCTAGCGGGACGGCTGCAGTGCAGGCGATTTGGTGTCACGATATCACAGTAGCATGGGTTCGAATCCCGGCGAGGGAAGAACCAAAAATTTGCGAAAGCAAATTTACAGATCTAACATTGTTGGGTTGATGTTTAGACGAGGTATATATATATATATATATATATATATATATTCATAAGTACGTCTGAGTCAGTGACAACCCTACAACAGATGTATCCATCGGATCGCCATCAATGATGGTGATACATGGCTGTGTACATAATGTATATACAACTCGTCTAAACATCAACCCAACAATGTTAGATCTGTAAATTTGCTTTCGCAAATTTTTGGTTCTTCCCTCGCCGGGATTCGAACCCATGCTACTGTGATATCGTGACACCAAATCGCCTGCACTGCAGCCGTCCCGCTAGACCACACGACCACCTGGGCTCTCAAAAAAAGAGCTTTCGCTGGCCATGTGTTACCTTTCCACGTCAGTTTTAATCTAGCGGCGTACTACAGTACATGATATATAAGGCATGAAGATGTTATTGTTACAGATCAGCTAAATTATCTATAGTAAAGGATCCTACAAATTAATGTAAGATACAGTCACAGATGTTTAGACGAGTTGTATATACATTATGTACACAGCCATGTATCACCATCATTGATGGCGATCCGATGGATACATCTGTTGTAGGGTTGTCACTGACTCAGACGTACTTATGAATATAATTATTTTCTGTGACTGTATCTTACATTAATTTGTACAGCGATGGGGTTCTATGTTAAACAGAGTTTTAATACATGTTATACGTTTGATAAGTGATTTAATATCATGTTTATTGTTTACTGTAGATTCAAGCAAGAAACAACATGATTGTGTCAAATTTCACAACATTTTGGAATCAAAGAAAATTATATTTTAACACATTGATTTCAACATAAACAAACATGTATGTACAGTGTTAAATGTAATAGCAGCCTACTTCTGTTAACTGCTCTTTTGTTCGGTTGTTGTCTCTATGACATATTCCACATTTGGATTCTAAATTTTGTTATTTCATGAAAAATCAATATATATATACATGTATTAATAGATATCAAGGATTCTTAGCTCAATGGGACAATTCAAATGGATGGAGTCCATTATTCCAAAACATATTCATCACCCTCACAAGGCAGCAATGGCAGAGAAAAGTCAAGTTTTTCAGCTCCCCATTCAGCATAAAAATGAAGCAAAATATGAAGATGTCCTGTCAATTCTGGATGATTATGAGAAGCTTTTGCAAAAGGCATTTAGAGATGCTCATGGTTTGTTAAAAATTAAAGATACTGATGAATTTATTAAGGAATAATAGTATTGCATGGTACATTATGTATCATAAATGAATTGCATAATTCTATTTTGAATTAAACCATTGAGTCCCTTCTTTGGCCAATATTCAAATTTAAAATATAAGTGTTAATAAGGACATACTAAGAAATAAGCAGATATGGAATAATCCAATGAGACAATTCTCCACACGAGATTAAAGGACATAAATATAAAAATTGTATATCATCTTAAAACCTTCAACAATGAGCAAAAACCAAAGTCTACAGATTGCTTGAAAGCAATGGTATCCCAAAAAATTGTAATTAGGATCTTAATGATAATGAAATTGCCTATTGCCTTATAAATATATTACTATGTATAATTGGGTTGCTTTTAAGAAATCAAATTTCATTAATATATGCATTTATCTAACTTTTTTACACTAAGTTTGAGATTGTTTATGCATGTGCTTGTCATTTCAGTTATCCAAAGAAAATAATGTCATAAATATTCATAAAAGAAAGAATTACAGTATATATTTTTAGCACACTATAATTGAAAAAAAGTTTAAAACCTAGTACATTTATCATAATATATCTGTAGGAGATATCAAAATGTTAGAGAAATATAGGGTGGTAACAGGAGGAGATCAGTTGACCAAAGTGAGGTTTGCAGGAGCTATCAATCTTAGACTGATGTCTCCTACTTCAACAGGAAGATTAGAGCATGTCCAACCAGTTGTATGTGAACTGTGGCATCTAAAACAGGATTATCTTGAGGTAATTAAGTCCTGCCTTCAAGTTTAAATAATGCATTTTATATTGAAAAAAATACTGTATCAGTCATTTTTGAAAAAATGTACAACAATATGCTTCACTTGATCTGAGTGTACCTCATTTTTAGTTTCATGACAATCAAAAACTCTGCTCTCCTGAATTACAAAAAGATGATCTGGATGCAATAATACAACTGACGGTCCTACAATAGGTAATCTTCTTTTATGCCTTAATTGAAAACAAAAACTAATAAAACTACTGGGTACAAGGAGCCATCTTGCTCACCTGATTTTATTCATAATTATCAATGTCTTAATCAGCATCATCATCATTATTTGTGTAGTTAATTTCTCCTTTGAAATTTGAAAAGAAACTACGATATATAATAAAATTCTTATTTTCTCTTTTTACAAATAGAAATGTTACAAAGCCTTGTATAAAAAAGAAAGTATGACTGAAGAAGGAAAAATGTCCTATTTTAGAAATGTATTGAAAAAAAATGACGTTAATGGGAAGGTCAAAGGCCATTTCAAGACTCATAGTGAGTTCTTCAAGATCCTTACAGAGTCCATTATCAGAGAACAGGCTCTTGAACTTTTCAATATGAATGACACATCAGATGACATATTTCCCGCTGGTATAGACAAGGCATGCCGAGCAACAAAAGAGCTTGCCATGCGTAATATTGGCAACTCCATACTCGGCATGCTGGGTTTCCTGCAAGCGGAAATGAATACAGATGATGACAAGTTTAACTACTGCAGTAACCTTTGTCTTCGAGGATTACATTAGCTGCAGTTGGAGGATACTGCCAAGGAAGGCAATGTGTCAATGGTCTCACCGAATTTGAAAGTTTGCATTCCTATATTTTACCAGCATTCCTGCCTATCAAAATACATGGTGGAGTGTATAGACTACCTCATGAAAGTTAATTATTACATGTCTCCGATAGACAGCCTAAGGATTCTGGAGGGGAGTTTTGTTAACTTAAGAGGTGGTGTTGGGAACAATGTAGAAGCTGACTTGGTACAGGAACACTCTGTAAGGAATCAGAAGGATCTGATAAGGGGGCTAGGTGCTAACAAAACTGAAAATGCTATATCTTCAGTAACGGCAGCTGCTCCTATCATAACATCAATATGCAGAAATTTTGACAGCCAGCATGATATCACCAAAAAAGGTAATAGGCATACCAAACACATATCTGAAGAAGACGTCAATATCTTGAAGAAATCGTTGAGAAAGTTAAGGCCATTCAAAGTAACAACAGGTCGGAAGTGCAGGAGTTTTAATCACATAACAAATAGTCCAGCAGGGAGAGTTGATGTAAACAAGATGGAAATAGACATCAATAGA
Organism: Mytilus galloprovincialis; assembly: GCF_965363235.1. Lineage (NCBI taxonomy): Eukaryota > Metazoa > Mollusca > Bivalvia > Mytilida > Mytilidae > Mytilus > Mytilus galloprovincialis. The sequence continues at coordinate 91,094,680 of NC_134844.1, read as the reverse complement.
ATAGTAGAGAGATTAAGTAGAGGGTTGGCCCAGAATGATGATAATGAGGATGAGGATGATGATGACGATGATGATGATGAAGACACTGATTCTGATTTACCAGATATTCCCTGAGTAAGATTTAAATATGACTACCATTTTATTTTCTCTTTTAGTCGTTGCATTGTTTCTTCTCAATTCTGAGTTTGGATGTCTCTTTGGTACAATTGAACAAGCTGACTTTTCCTTCGAGAAAACAATCACATTGAAATCAAATTTAGTGTTGATATAAACAAGTTATTGTCACTGAAAAAGACATAAATTTAAGAAAAAATAATAACCATGTTTTTTTTTTTTTTTATCATGGACAAAGGGAGATTATTTAACCAGATTTTTTTTTCCTGTACTCGTTATTGCTGTCATGTTTATACATATTATTTGTACTACCTGTATACAGATGATTTCAATAATGACTGATCTTATACATCTTTCCTGTATTTCTTTTTACAGATTTGCCTATTTGAAGTCAGTTGTGAGGACAGGTTGTGGAGATTTTCAGTATCAACTTTAGTTACAAGAAATTAGCTGATTCATCATGCAGATTATAGAGGTTCAAGATTTTTTTTTTTATCTTATAACTAATGTAATTTGATTATTTGTAATATTCAGTACATTAAGGATGTACTTAGGAGAAATCAAATGAAGCAGGAATTTAATATTGATACTATAAGTTGGAAGAACATATTAGGTTAAAGATAAAAATAGGCTTAACATATTGATAGGTCCTTGAGGTTCTTTTCAAGATATTCATTTTAAAGATATGGTCGGAAAAAGCTGACTCAGACTTTTAACTTATATTTGCATTGTCTCAAATCAAAAGAAAGAAAATTAAGAATCTGCTTAAATTTTGGCAAATGACCTTTAATGAGCTTTTGAGTCTTCTATCAAAAGATGAATGGGTGTTATGGAGAAAAATATTTTACCTTGTACTGCATGGAAAAATACCAAGAAGTTTGAACATCTGACACAATTTCCAAAACCTCACCTAAGTACATCCTTAAGTCTTAAGTTACATAGATTGTTAAAATTTCTATTACATATAAATTTTTCATTCATGACATCAATATGTGACTTTTCAAGGAAAGATATTCTTTATTCAACTGATTAAAGATTGACAGCTGATATATGTGCCACTGTTTATTTTTAAAGGAGTCTGTCTTCACAGTATAAGAAGTTATGTTTACCAAAGATCAGTAGTTGAGATATATAATTCAAACAAGGTTATTTTTGATGAATTTTTAGATAATGTAATTTCAACAGATGAGGTTTATAATGTGTTAAATTTGTCTGAAAATGACAAATTACCTGGAAAAATAAAAAAAAATAATACTGCTTTGAATGCATTGACCCATATTTTTAATATTTGTTATGATTCTGGTAAAATTCCATCTTTTTGGAGTAAGGGTATGATAACGCCAATTCCAAAGTTGTCCACTTCTGACCCACATGATCCAATGTCATACAGGGGAATAACTTTAGCCCTGTCTCATTACCTTTATTGTGGAGTACTTAATGCTAGCCTTACATGTAAGCTTGATGATTAAAATTGTTTAAATGATGAACAGAATGGTTTGAGAAAAGACTGTAGCACTACTGACCATTTGTATACATTAACCACTAATTGAAAGCAGAAAATTAAAAAAGCTTTCAACTTTTTGTGCATTTATAAACTTTAAAAAAGCCTATGACTGGGTTAATAGAGGCTCATTGTTCACCAAACTTGAGTCATTGGGTATAAGTTCGAAAATGTTTAAATCATTACATTCTATTTATAATAATGTACAGTCATGTGTTAAAATAAATTGCCATATGACAGAATGGTTCAATGTTAAGTCAGGATTAAAGAAAGGGTGCATTTTATCACCTCTTTTGTTCAATATTTTTATTAATGATCTTATTAATGAGGTCAAGAGGTTAAATGTTGGCATAAAACTTGATGATGATATTGTTTCTGTACTTGTATATGCAGATGACATTGTATTTATGTGTGATAATGAAAAAGATTTACAAAAAATATTAGCCATTTAAAGTCTAGTGTAACACTAATGATCTTGTTGTTTTAAGTAAAGCAAGTCAAAAATTGTTCATTTTAGACCCCAGTCAGTTCAAGAACAAAGTTTCAATTTATGTTTAATGATAAAAGCATAGATAATGTTGGAAATTATATATATCTTGGACTAGTGTTGAATGAATATTTGAATCATATAGATATGGCGAAAGCTGTTGCTAAGTCTGCCAGTAGGGCATTAGGTTTGTTAATTGCCAAAAGTAAAGCTAATGGTGGTTTTGAGTTTTAAACTTTCACAAAACTTTTTGATACACTGGTTATGTCAGTTATCGAATATGGTGCCTCAATATGTGGAGCTAGGGAATTTACATGTATAAATGCAATTAAAAATAGAGCCATGCAATTTTTTATGGGTGTTTTAAAATATACCCTTAATTTATCTTTATATGGAGATACGGGCTGTTTTGTATTTTTATCGATTTGTATATTTTTATGCAAAAGTCTCTCATAACTCTTTTGAAAGTGGCTCTCAAATGTTTTTAAGATTGTTTTGTACTTTTAATTAAAACATGTTGTATAATTGTATTCATGTTTGTATTGTACATGTAAAGAGGTGAGACTACAATTAATTATTTGATTTGATTTATATAAATCTTTAAATGTATATAATATATGTAAACTTCATAAAATACTTTAATGGATGACTCTTATCACAAAGCTAGAGCTAACTTATGTTAAGCAGATATATTCAAAATGTTTTTACCAGAAAACACTGGAGAAACAGAACAACATTTGTCCTCCCTTAGATGGAAGTGATAATCTTGAGTGAATATGTTAATTATGTATCAGTGGCACATGATGATATCTTTGAATGATTTATAATTTGACTTGATATGATAATATTTTTTATCAGAAATCACTATAATGTTTGCCTTATAACATGTAAAATATTTGCTCAGTTAAACATGTAATTCAACAACTGTATTTACAAGTTGGCAGTCATCACACTTGCAATCCTTTTCACAAATATTACAACAAGAACAACCGTGTGGGCTGTTCATAGATTTACTGAACGAAAAGATGTTCAGCAAACATTCCCTTAAACATAAATTGGAATGACAGTAGTTAATGATATCATCCTGAATTCCAGGAAGATTTCTTGAAATATCAGAATTGCTAAAATGCAGAGCTGCTTTTGCAGACTATCCCCTTCTACCTGCACGACCAATTTCTTGCAAATAGTTAGTTAAATTTCTAGGTGGTTTACAATGAATGACATGGATGACTGAAGGAGGGTCGAATCCCATGCCAACTACACTAGTGGTAAAAATTAATCTAAATCTGGGGCAGATAGTCTGCAAATCAGATAGTATACAAGACATGACCTCTTCATCTTGGTTTGAATATAAGCAACCAAATAAAGCATTATTAAGGTTGACAATTTCTCTTTCACCAAAAATAAAATATGCATATGACATTGCATGGGAAATATATTGCAATGGCATAAACATAAGAGTAACAGAAAATTCTTCTCTGCATTTATAGAGGTTGTCTACCTGTTCTTTGAATATATTGTCTATAACAGTTAAAGAGTCCCCTTTGTCTTTTCTTAAACAATGTAACAATAAATTTGGTTTGTCAGGGTTGACTGATATATATTCCACATCTGCAAGATGTAAAGATTTTGACAAACTCTTTATATGGTGTTTGGTCAGTGTCCCACTCAGACATGCAAAAGGTGCCTTGGGGAAAAAAGATCTCAGTATATACAATTCTGAAAAGCTTTTTCTAAAGTCCTTTCCCCTGAAAAGAAATAGGCAAAACGTAAGCTTCAGCATCACAAGTTAATTATAATGAATATACACATAGTAAATGTAGTAATATGTTTATCAAATTAACATTTAAACTGTTTGCTTTAAAAAATGATTTGTTCACAATCTGTTAGATATGAAATGTCTAAAAACATTTCTAGGTAATAAAACTAAAAAAAAATGCTTATACATGTATATGAAAGCTGAAACATTTAGTTTGAATAATATTTATAAATAGAATTCTCATTTATAGTAATACAAAGAGACTCCAACACTTGTCCAAATAGCCTAAATATTTATCCATCAACTGATTCTATGTACATTATCATAATAATGGACTATACTATAAATAAGGATTTAGAATTTTCTGCTCATCTAAATTGCCGACAATTATTTTGTATTCTCATATTTGTAGCTAATAAATTAATTGATTTTGTACAAAATATTAAAGTATCCAATACAAAATGCAGTAAAAACAGTTAGTCCCAGTCCTGGTGTGGTAAATCATTCTATAAAAAAAACAAATATTAGATTCATACTTCTTAAAATTTTTGGTTCAAAGGGAAATAACTCAATCATATGAGAATAATCAAAAAATGAGAGAACATCATATCATGAAAAATGAACTTGATGTCCAAGAAAACAGGATATCATAATTTGAAAAATAAATAAAAAATCAACAAATTGCAACAAATAAACATTAAGTCATAGAACAAACACACATCTGTTTGAAAAAAAATATCAAAAATTCAAAATGCAAAATTTTTTGAATTACCAATCATCTATTTTATGGCACTCATCTACAACTATGGCCCCAATTTTGCCATCTAAAGATGTTAGAATCTCAACACCTTTTTCTGCATTTAAAACTGCCTCAGGATGGGCTAATATAACACTGCTTTTCAACACTGCTTCTGATACTAAACATATTAAGGAATAAAATTTCATTAATAAAATTCAGTTTTAGGAGGAAGGGCTTCTCCTCTTAAAGGGATTCGATCCCAGGCATCTCGCCACCCTTCAAACTTCTCAATATCTGATTCAACACAAAACTTTAATATAAAGTATGATTATTGAAAAGATTCACTCTATTTTAGTTAATACTTGAATCAGATCATGAGCATAATGATGTATAAAGAGAATCTCCAAAACTGACTTTTATAACTGAATAATACATTTTCTTAACAAAATGTTATATTATCATTCAAATGAATGTAGAAATTAATGTTGTTTACACCACTTTTTAATACGAATGTTAATTAGTAGAATTTTAGTATTTAACTAAAAGCATTCAAATGACTTAAACTTATGAAATCAGAACAATGTATACTCACCATCAGCTTCCTCGTCTGTTAATAGAGTACATTTTTGACTCAATGCCACTGCTTTAACTCCTATTTTGTCAAGTTTATCCTTTTGCTCTTTGATGATGGATGTTAGAGGCAATATGACCAGCACTTTGTTAGGTTTTTTATACAGATTCAGTACCCCTATAAAATATATATCTGAAACCATCAATTTTTTTAACAAAACACAATTCAGATTAAATTTTTTACTGCAGAGATTTTTGATATACATAGTATACAAAGTCCATATTATGGTGTGGCAGTGTATGTCTTTGACAATTTAATAAATTATTGAGAACAAAATATGCAACTCAAAATTCAAATACATTTTGTATGCTGTGACATATAAAAAGTAAAGGTAATTTCTTTCTGAAAATGAGTTTTTGATAAGAAATCAGGAATCAAAATGGTCATCAGGATGGTATTGTAAAATGCTGTTTTTACAAATGTATATTATTTTAGTAATGTATTTTCTCTTTTAATTTCTGTAGTTGTATTAATTTACAAAACACTAACATTTGGGTTGTGAAAATATATTTTTCTGATCTGAAACTGACAATAGTGTATAATTAAGTGATTTTCATTTGTAAATATTTGGAATAATTCAATTCAACAAAAAAATACAACACTTGAAAACTTAATGAATTTAAGTAAAAAATTCCATTTCAATAGATGAATCTATTTTAACTGCTTACAAAAAAATAGTAGCTTCAAGTCCCCCTTCATGGTTTTTTTTTCAATTGTATTGAAATTTCTGAAGGGATAAATAAATGTTCAACAAAGTACTCAAAATACCCAATGATGAAATTAATGGCATACTTAAAAATTGTATCATCATAATCATATGGTGATGAAGTTATAAGATTGAAGTCACTTTTTTAACTAAATTTTCACAGCATGTAATTCATTTTTCAAGATTGTTTGATTAAACTTACTTGCCTTTGATATTTTAGGAATAAGATAAGTTTATATTTTTGACAACTATTAATCTGACAGAAGTATACATGTTATATTGTATTTTTTTGCTTTGATTATTTATTAGATGTATTTTCATTCTTGACATTCAAGATGAGAATAATGCAATATATAAAGTTGTTTCAAATCGAAAATTGTTACTTAAATTAATGCCTTGGTTGTCATTGGTTCATGTGTCTTGACATACTTGTTTTTCAATAATTGTTATCTTATCATAAAGAAGTTTTCATAGTGTAGATTTGGTCATGGTGTCAATTGGAAAAGGTCGTACAGTTTGTATTTTGCTCATAGTTGAAGATTGTATGGTTACCTACTGTTGGTAACATCTATGTCATTTGAAATTTAGTTGATAGTTGTTTTAGTGGCATTTATTACAAGGTTCTCACTACAATTTTTTGCCAAGATAATTCTAACTGTAACATTGAAGGCTTTAAGCAATGTCAAAACTATAGTTCATTTCATAGATACAGGAAGAATTAGAAGAATTAGATGTGGTATGAGTGCCAATGAGACAACTTTCCATCCAAGTTACAATTTTTAAAAGTAAACCATTATAGGTCAATGTACAGCCTTCAACACTTCATGACGAAAAGAGGATTGAACTGACATCATATTAGCATTTAACTGAATGTACATGTATAGAATGAAGATCTAAGGCAATTGGAATCAGCTGCTACAACAAAAATGAACATTGCACAATCCTGATGCATTTTCGACCTATGTTAACTATGTAGTTAAAAATGTTGACTCAGATAATAGGTATTTATTAGAACTTTGAGATTGGAATTTAAGGATGAAGGTGACAGAAGTGCCTTTTTCTAGTTGTTTAAATATTCCGATGATATCAGGTGTCAATTATTGTGAAGTACAAAAAGTGGGATTGCAAGTTTTTCATCTTCAAACTACATTTGTTATGTAATGGAACAGCGTATTTACGAAAGGGATATAGAAAATGGATTATCAAAGGTACATCAGTGAAAAATCAAATAAATAACAAAATCACTGTTTTGCTTGGATGCCTAAGACTAAGTGATACATGTGCATCATTAACATTTCCTCTGAGACATTATTTAGAATTGAACGAATCTGCAGGCTGAGTGCTTCTTACTACCTGAAAGGCAGATATTACCGAGGCATGAATAATTAAAATGTCTTTTAATCCTGTAGGGTATCAGATTTAAACTCTGAATTTTGCCTAGTCACTATAAACATGAAAAACCACAAGAAAGCCTTCATGATGAGAAAATGAATTGTTTTGACAAACATGCAATAGCTATTCCATTAGTCACTAGGTGGCGCCCTAAGAAAACGGAAAATTTATAGCTTCCGGTATTTTCATTCCACGATTTTCACAATCTTGCCGGTATTCTATTTCGAAAGGTGCTTTCTACATCAACCATCAGACCAATATTTATATTTCTGAATGTAATAATTGTTTAAGGTAAGGCCTAACTGTTTTTATTCGAATCTTATCAATACACGTGAGTTTTCTACTGTATTTTGCTTTTGGAAAATAGTCCTGTTAAACGGTGAGGTCGGAAAGACGGACACTTTCATTATTATTGCAAATGTATTAAACAGCTCCAAGCTTGCGGGATACTTCATACCAAATTATACTCAACAATAGTTTATAATAATAATTTGTTTGAATATATTGAAATAAATTTAGTCTGTCGTCGGCGGCTAGGTTTTTACAAAATATACGGGTTTAAGGCAACTCGAGTTACCCCCCTTATACTATAGACTTTTTTTAGATATCATATGATGTGACAGTGCAGTTAGGTGCAGCTTTGATATTTTTTTTATTAAATAAGAAAATATTAAACCATGTGATATAAAAGTAGTGTCTATATTATTTATTTGCACCCTATTGTTGAAAAATGTCTTACTGACAATTGTACAATTATATTCATAAAATAAAGTAGTTGCAGCAGCTTCTTGTCAAAAAGTTTCATATAAAATGTGGAGGGTCATTGAATATTTCAACAAAGACCTACTTAAACGCTTGATCAATTGTTTGTTATTATAATCCCTGCACAATCAATGGGGCATTACAATAATTGGTACACAAAGTACACAGCCAGGAGGCAGGATTACTTTGATCAATGTGTTAATGATATGACACTAGGTCTTTATATTAATAAGGGTATCACAAGTAATCATCTATGAGTCCTTTTAAAAGTTGATTATCTATCTACTGTCCAACCAAATGGTGATAATTATTTTAATAGTGATTAGTGTCTCTTTTTAAAGTGATTCAACAATGCTCTAATTTGATATTGAATACTAGCCTACACTTGTTTCTTTGTTGTAGGAGTATCTTGTATTATACAGTAATTATATATATATAATTAGTTGATATTTGGAAACAGAAGACAACCACCTTACTTATTTTGTTTTCAATTTTGGTAAGTAGACTTATAAAAGTGAACTTATATTTCAATTACCACAACTTCCAACCATTAAATTATAAACAAAGTATTAAAATTTATACAATTATTAGAAGAGATGGTAGGATATTCAGTGTCAGATCCAGAACTTTTTATTAGGGGGGGGGGGGGGGGCGCTGACTGACCTATATAATCAACCAAATTTTGGTAAGTAGACTTATCAAAGTGATACTTGTATTTAAACTTCCATTTAACCTTCAAACCTTTAAATTATAAACAATGTAAAATTCATACAATTAAAAGAAGATATATATGGGATATTAAAGTACATTAAGGACATTGATTAAGACAAGCAAACAAACAATATAGGAAGTGGCACAAATAAAATTATGCACTGCTAAAACATTAACAGTGGCAGATCCAGGGGGAAGGTTTCGGGGTTGGAACCCCCCTTTTTAAAATGACTGGATCCACCCCTGATTAAAGTGTCTTAAACTGCTGTTAAGGTACAAAACAAAACAAAAACAATAGATTATGACCACAAAACACATGTCAAGTTAACTTTTGGTGTTGTCACTTTTACAAATCTACAGTTATTCCCCTTTACCTATGTAAAATGTCTTTTACATAGGTAAAGGATTATGTGTTAATTTTGCGTTTTTGAAATCTGGAAAAATTGCTTGTACATGTGAGGAGAATTAATTCTAACTTGTTTACAACTGTAAATATGATTTATTTTATTTAATAGGCCTAAAGTAAAAATAACTGATTAATAAATGAACAAGGGCATGATGATTACATGTAAATTATATATGGTGTTCTTTAATTTTTAGGTATAATTGTTCAGATTTATATGGTGCGCATGTAATAAAGAGCCAGTCAAGAGGAGTTTGACAGTTTTTTCCTATTGGTATGCAAGTTAATGATATATTGTTAATAAGAAAATTTTATTATTGTCATACAAATAGAAAACTAAATTTCAAATATATAAATATAAAAAAAAAAATCTGACATGTATTTGGTCTAGAAATCATGACCTGATCACAAGACAAAGTGCCATATTGACATAGATATTAGAAGATGTGGTATGAGGGCCAATGGGACAAATCGCCATCCAAAATCATTCAAACAAAGAAATCAACAATATAAAAAACATGTCCCCATAAAACATCACCCTTTGTCTATACAGAACATTAATAAAACTAAAACAAGTAACAAATGCCCAAAATATTATTTGGAAATCACAGAAAAATATGACTGCGAAGGTAGTAACAGCTGTTGGTCAGATCATGGAGTAAAAACAATTTAGAATAGTCAATACTCAATGTTGTAATAAGAGGGCAGATAACTTTATAAGTATAAAACAAACATGATTTTTTAAATAAAAATGATGATTATCATATTACTGTCAATTTTACTTTATACCAATATAAAGAATTATTATTAATGTTGGATTTCTATGGTTTTTAGATAATAATTTGGTGATAACAAAGGTCTATCGAAGAAAGATTTTGGTGTTTCCATCATTTTGGTATGCTTTATGATAGTATTAGTATTGATAAGTTTAACTGCAAACAATATAAAATGCTTTCTACTAAATTCTTGAAATGGCATGTGCACAAATTTCTTCTCTTCACTATACATATTCAATGAATGCATGTTAATTAGCGAAATGTTATAATGTTTTGCTGCACAGTTTATGCACCTCTTGGTCCTTATTCACCCTCTGCTTTATGCTAGTTGGCACTGTAACATGTAAGCATGGTGAACGGTTATTACACATGTTCGTGTGGACCATTAATCAGGCAATGCAAGTGTTATGTAACCTGAGGGTTCCAGCTAGAACTGTGACCTTATTTGTTATAGGTGTTTATGAAACAACATTGCTGTATTATTAACCAATTAACAAATACAATTTCAACTTGGAAAGGAAGCTGGATAATGATAAAACATTAGTTGTTCCCATACATGTGATGGACTGTGAAACTCAGATCAGGAGATTTGGAAATTTTGGTCAGGAGATTAGGACTCAGATCAGGAGGTTTTTTATCGACATAAATTTTGTCGTAAATGTAACCTTATGATGTAGAAATTGTGTTTTTTTTTCAAATTTCCATCAATTTTTGTAATATGTTTATAGTACCCTTATTGCCTTTCTATTTGAATGAAAATAAAATATTAAAAAGAATCTGTTTCTTGTTTTGTTTTGTTTTTGATAATTGATTGTTCACTGCTTGCAAATAAATCATTATATGTATTTATCTTATCTGTACAGATTTGTATTCATGTCTCCATCTCCTTATCATTGTAACTGTATAGACAAATAAGAAAGAAATATGCTATACATGTATATTTGTAACATGATAAATTAATTAAAAAAATAACAAACACTTACAATAGTAATGCATGGCTTTTAAGCTTTATGAAAGTCATATTTCTAGAAAGACTCAAACAGTGTAAAAAATTTTGATGTCTTTAGCTAAAACATTAAATTCTCATCCCCAAGGATTTATTAGGAATAAAATAGACGGATTTACATTCAGTTTAAATGTACTTACATTCCTATCACATATTTGTCAGACAGACTTAAAATATAAACTTTAATTTAATCCTTGAAAAGAAGTCTAGATTGCTGAAATAATTTATAAATTTATATTTTTTTATTTGTCCCAAAACATTTAAATTCATTTAATTACCATCCTTTTATGATCATTTGATTAAAATATCATTCATTTATAGTATTTTTACAATTTACATTTTTAAAAGCAAAATCACTGAAAACAGGATAAATCAAAGGGAAGTAACAAAAGGCCGTAACAAAAATGTATTTCAAGTATTTCCAATAAACGGCAGTTAGCCAGAGGTAAACATCGTTGATTACCAGTATGTTTGACACCCAAGCTGTCAAGTGAAGCCATATAATTATACATCTTCTTTGATTTACAGGTAAAATTTAACACAGGTGTCAATTACACCTGTACAGTAGTAAGAAATTATCAAATATGGCGGCTGAAAATTTTCATTCATGAAATATTTCATACACGGGAGTTTTTTCTCCTAAACGGGAGGACGGGAGGAGACCCCTGAAAACGGGATTATTGTACTCCCGTCGGGAGGTTCACATGTATGTGTTCCACTGCAAGATATCAAACAAACAAGTTTAACAAAGAATGAAAAGACACCAAGGTAATACAAATAATAACACATTTAATACAGAATAATAAACAGTCAATGTCAATATTTAAAAAGGGGAGATAATAATTCAATATATGGATTATTTCCCTTTGTTAAATGTGTAATGAGCAATATTTGATTTTTTTTTAAAAGAAAACATAATCAACAAAGCAATCACATTAAATACATTTTATCAAACCTTAGACTTGTCAAATCAATAATGACAATGAGGCTTGTATAGGGTATATTGGGATACGGGATATTTGCCATTTTAATTTTAGGGATACGGGATATTTGTCCTAAAAGTAAATGGGATATGGGATATTGATGCATTTATAAGGATATTGAATTTTCAACATGAAAAAAAAAAGTTGAATTTAAAAGTTAAGTACAGAAATATTTACATCTCACTTGATAAAATTGCCCCAAAAAGTTTAATATTAAAGGTCATTTTAATGCTTTGTTGATTTTAATTGAGTTAATGGTCGTTTTATTTAAAAGTCATCCAAACCCAATCGAAAAGTATTGATCTATTTTCGAAATTTATATGCTCACCATGTGTACTGATAATTTTAAAAGTATTTGTTTTGCTTTCCATACTTCGTTCCTTATTGTTTATTTTCCTTTTTTGGATGGTGATGTTCCTTTGACACTATCTTACAGTGTTTGTATATCACAACACATCCGCTATGCCTGTGTCTGTTGTAACGTTTTAGATTTTAATGAACGAAATCTATGTATTACTGGTAAATAGTATTAAGTTATAGATTTAGTTACCACAAATCACTTAAAATCTTTACTAAATTCTAGATTTGGTTTTGAAGTTTGGTTCTACCTGTACATTTTTTTTATTTCAAACGGGATAGCACATCCTCATTTTTACGGAGATGTTGTTTACCGTGCCATTGGATGTTCGATGTGTATAATGATTGATAATTTAGTCTCAGATGCATTACTTTTTATTAGTTGTAATTGGCTTTGAACTAGCTGTCAGTAACTGCAAGTACTCTCAGATCTGTACTTAGTGTCTTTTGTTGATGGGATGTACAAGTCCTCGGTCACGTCCACTCTCTGTTTTTGTTAGATGTATTTCTATGTGTATCCATCTGATGAGTTCAGCCTTTTTCAACTGATTTGTATAGTTCGTTCTTATGTTGCACTACTGTCAAGGATTTACGGGAGGGTTGGGATACCGCAAATATGCTTAGCCTCGCCACATTCTGTATGTATGTGCCTGTCCAAAGTCAGGAGTCTTTAATTCAGTGGTTGTCATTTGTTGCTGTGTTACATACATTGTATTTGTTTTTGTTCATTTTTTTTATACATAAATTAGGCCGTTAGTTTTCTCGTTTGAATTGTTCTACATTTTTCATTTCAGGTCTTTTTATAGCTAACTATGAGGTATGAGCTTTGCTCATTATTGAAGGTCGTACGGTGACCTATAGTTGTTAATTTCTGTGTCACATGGTCTCTTGTGAAGAGTTGTCTCATTGGCAATCATACCCCATCTTTTTTTATATTATATCTTATATGCTCATATGTATTGATAATTTTCTTGAAATAACCATAGATTTTAGTTAGATGTATCCATCTGATGAGTTAAGCCTTATTGTTGTCAATGTTTTCATTTGTTTTGATGCTTTATATGATTACAGGATATTTTATAGTGTTTTACCTCTTATTTTTTACGTGGCGTGGCAAGGATCTTCAGAGGTCTCCATGTTTTACAGATTGTTCTGATGTGCAACGGCTGTTTTGCCAGACAAGCTAGGACTGAGGGACGTCAGAGCACGTCCCATATCAAAAAGTAGATATTTCGCTGTATAAACTATGTTAATAACGAATAATTACTAAATAACCAATGTAAATTAATAAATGTTTTTTCTATTACTGGTGTTGTGAGGAAGGAAATTAAAACTAGAGGCTCTAAAGAGCCTGTGTCGCTCACCTTGGTCTATGTGCATATTAAACAAAGGACACAAATGGATTCATGACAAAATTGTATTTTGGTGATGGTGATGTGTTTGAAGTTCTTACTTTACTGAACGATTTTGCTTCTTACAATTATCTATAATGAACTTTGCCCATTAGTAACAGAGAACTATATTTGGTAAAAATTTACATAAATTTACCAAATTAATGAAAATTGTTAAAAATTGACTATAAAGGGCAATAACTCCTTAAGGGGTCAATTGACCATTTAGGTCATGTTGACTTATTTGTAGATCTTACTTTGCTGAACATTATTGCTGTTTACAGTTTATCGCTATCTATAATAGTATTCAAGATAACCAAAAACGGCAAAATTTCTTTAAAAATTACCAATTGGAGGGCAGCAACCCAACAACCAGTTGTCCAATTCATCTGAAAAATTCAGGGCAGATAGATATTGACTTGATTAACAATTTAACTTCTTGTCAGATTTGCTCTAGATGCTTTGATTTCATAGTTATAAGCCAAAAACTGCATTTTACCCCTATGTTCTATTTTTAGCCGTGGCGGCCATCTTGGTTGAATGGCCAGGTCATCGGACACATTTTTCAAACTAGATACCCCAAAGATGATTGTGGCCTAGTAGTTTCAGTGGAGATTTTGTAAAAGATTACTTAGATTTATGAAAAATGGTTAAAGATTGACTATAAAGGGCAATAACTCCTAAAGGGGTCAACTGACCATTTTGGTCATGTTGACTTATTTGTAGATCTTACTTTGCTGAACATTATTGCTGTTTACAGTTTATCTCTATCTATAATAATATTCAAGATAATAACCAAAAACAGCAAAATTTCCTCAAAATTACCAATTCAGGGGCAGCAACCCAACAACCGATTGACCGATTCATCTGAAAATTTCAGGGCAGATAGATCTTGACCTGATAAACATTTTTATCCCATGTCAGATTTCCTCAAAATGCTTTGGTTTTTGAGTTATAAGCCAAAAACTGCATTTTACCCCTATGTTCTATTTTTAGCGGTGGCGGCCATCTTGGTTGGTTGACCAGGTCACGCCACACATTTTTAAAACTAGATACCCCAAAGATGATTGTGGCCAAGTTTGGATTAATTTGGCCCAGTAGTTGCAGAGGAGAAGATTTTTGTAAAGGATTACTTTAATTTACGAAAAATGGTTAAAAATTGACTATAAAGGGCAATAACTCCTAAACGGGTCAACTGACCATTTTGGTCATGTTTGACTTATTTGTAGATCTTACTTTGCTGAACATTATTGCTGTTTACAATTTATCTCTATCTATAATAATATTCAAGATAATAACCAAAAACACCAAATTTTCTTAAAATTACCAATTCAGGGGCAGCAACCCAACAACCGATTGACCGATTCATCTGAAAATTTCAGGGCAGATAGATCTTGACCTGATAAACATTTTTATCCCATGTCAGATTTCCTCAAAATGCTTTGGTTTTTGAGTTATAAGCCAAAAACTGCATTTTACCCCTATGTTCTATTTTTAGCGGTGGCGGCCATCTTGGTTGGTTGACCAGGTCACGCCACACATTTTTTAAACTAGATACCCCAAAGATGATTGTGGCCAAGTTTGGATTAATTTGGCCCAGTAGTTTCAGAGGAGAAGATTTTTGTAAAAGATTACTTTAATTAACGAAAAATGGTTAAAAATTGACTATAAAGGGCAATAACTCCTAAACGGGTCAACTGACCATTTTGGTCATGTTGACTTATTTGTAGATCTTACTTTGCTGAGCATTATTGCTGTTTACAATTTATCTCTATCTATAATAATATTCAAGATAATAACCAAAAACAGCAAAATTTCCTCAAAATTACCAATTCAGGGGCAGCAACCCAACAACCGATTGACCGATTCATCTGAAAATTTCAGGGCAGATAGATCTTGACCTGATAAACATTTTTACCCCATGTCAGATTTGCTCTAAATGCTTTGGTTTTTGAGTTATAAGCCAAAAACTGCATTTTACCCCTATGTTCTATTTTTAGCCGTGGCGGCCATCTTGGTTGGTTGACCGGGTCACGCCACACATTTTTTAAACTAGATACCCCAATGATGATTGTGGCCAAGTTTGGTTTGATTTGGCCCAGTAGTTTCAGAGGAGAAGATTTTTGTAAAAGTTAACGACGACGGACGACGACGGACGACGACGACGACGACGGACGCCGGACGCCAAGTGATGAGAAAAGCTCACTTGGCCCTTCGGGCCAGGTGAGCTAAAAAGTAACAAAAATATTGGGATCTATGTACATGTAATTCATAAGGTTCAAGATCACAGAGTCAAATGTGTTATTTCTTTGCAAAACAAGGGCTGTGCAAATTTTGCCTGCTGTAAAAATATTGCAACAGTTAAGTGTAACGTAGGTACATTAGCAGAAAGCTTTCTTGTGTTAAATTTTGAATTATTGAACTTGCATGCTAAATATCCACTGTTTGATATGGACGTGCTCTGACGTCCCACAGTTTCAGCTTGTCTGGCAAAACAGCCATTGGATGTCAGAGCAATCTTGGACAAGAGACAGGGTTGCGTCCTTCTGTTTTTTCCAACATAGGTTAATGTGTAGGATGAAATTTCTTATCAATGAAAGAAGAATGCTATCAAAATTATATTTTACAATCATATGCATCAGGGTTTGAACAATTAAAAAAAAAGTCTGAAATTAGACCCCTTACACTAAATTTATCGTTTAACATCACATAAAAGAGATTGTTATACAAGGCTCTAAGATGGAACACTTCTTCTTTTGGACACATACATTGTATCTTCTTATTTAACACTAGAAGTATGCACTAAATTTCCTTTAACACAGTTTGTTTTACCAGAGTCAAAATTGTTGACGTTGTGATGATTAGGGAAAAAAATGGGCTTGGGAATGAATTTATAATGATTTTTTGGGATATTTCAAAATAGTTTTAGGGATATGGGATATTTGTAAAAAATAATTATTGGGATATTAGGGGTAAACATTATAGGGATACGGGATATTGGGATAAAAACTTAATGGGATATGGGATATTGATACCCCCCTAAACAAGCCTCGACAATGTATGCAAATGTATAAAAATCATTCATTTTTTACAGATTATAGTGGGTGTTTAATTGAACAAGATAATCATTTTTGAAGCTCTAACATACAGCTATTTGACAGACATGTAAGTTTTAAACCAAATATTTAAAATTTCATATATTACTGCTTGTTTTTGCTTGATTTGCATGGTTTTTTTTTGTGAATTTATTGATTTTAAAGATAATAACTTGAGGTTTGTTGTGAAAGAAGAAAAATATCTCAAATATAGACCTACATGTAGATAGTTTGTGAAAATATTAGAAAAACTGTTTTATTGCACATTACAGAAATGGCAACTGGTGATAGCTTGACCCTGGGTGGTAATTGGCAGACATTTTACAGTTTTGATAATTGTCGTTATGCCATTATGTATAGATACATTACTGGAAATTATTGTGAAATACTGCCAGACAGCACTATTTCCAATACTCTAGCAGATCATGTTCCCTATCTAGGTGAAGCATTCACCTGCTGTGTATGTAGAAGATACTCTAGTACAGCAAGTTCATGTGAAAATGATTTGACTGATTCTGTTATAATGAGCATGACTGGGTCAGATAAATTAGAAAGTGTGAATGATGTCACAACATCTGAACAAACATCTGACATGACTTTTGAAAATAACCATGAAAATCTTGTTTGTTCTCGTTCAGATGAAATAGAATTACCCAGGGAAAGTGAGGTTTCTGTTGTTTCACATTCATTTAGTAAAGAAGCGTAGCCAGATGTCACCACTGTTTCGGAGTTTGAGGCATGGTGGTCGATCGCCCATTTCCATGTCATGTGATATAAAATAATGTCACATGATTTACAAAATAGTGCGATTTATCCGCCTAGTGCATACGAGGTTATTTCAATCGTAACTACTCGGCCATTCTCGCTACGCAGTACAATTTCTTCGTGCAACCAGAAAGGCCGAGTTGTTCCGATTGGAGGTTATTTCTTCGTGCAATCAGAAAGGCCGAGTAGTTCCGATTGGTCTCGTTTTGACAAAAACTTCCTGCTCTTCTCGGAATTTAAACTGCTATCGACAGACTGCAAACAATTCTTTTTCACCAAGAAGACGTCATTTCAATGGCTTTAAAGTGTAAGTTTTTAACATTTCTGTTATATCTGACTCGGGTGAAAAAATGACACATTCATTTTAGGTGATTTTAAAAATATTTTTTACAGTTTGAACACAGTTTGACATATTTCCGGGTTTCCATATCTCTCCTTCTTTGTATTAATGTTCTGAACGAGGACTGAGAAGAAATTTTCAATTGAACATTTAACTGAGTAATTTTATTTTCTTCAAGGTAAAAGTATTTGTGAAACCAATTTTGAAAGTTAAAAGTCAGTACAAAACGTGCATTGAACTGTTGAATAGTTTTTAGACACCAGGCGCTGATGTTTGTCCACATTTTTGTAAACAAGTATTTTTTTATAAAAAGCTTGTCTGAACACTTTTTTTTCTATCCATGGGAAGAACCACTATCAACGTATATTTAGGAGAAGGAACCCAACTACTTTTTTCACCTCTCCTCTTCAAAACCGTATTTTGCTGTCAATTCATGCTCAAATTTCAGGTTCATACCTAGTCCAAATAATTATGACATGGGTCTCATTGGGGTCTAAGCATGACGTGGGATTGCCTATTTTTTGTAAGCCTGACACCTGAAAGTCAAACTATTGTGTCGTGAAAATGGGAAATGACGTCTAGCGGGACCCGGGAAATGACAACAAAATAAGAATTGCTTACGTACATAGTGTAAGCGGGATACAGGAATCTGACAAAACAATGTGGGATCCAGGATCGGAACCCCCTAATGAGACCCCTATGACTTCTGGCTAGGCTATTTTTTTTTTTCTGGGACGCCTTTCTACGACGTCATTACGCTGAAGCCATTTTTTACGTCTGGAGTTTGAGAGCAAATTTTGGGGGGAACTTTGACACCCAATTTTGACAAGAAATTTCATTGCTGGTTAGAAATTTTTACGTAGTTACAAAGTCCTACCTTTTTTAGTTCACCTGGCCCCAAGGGCCAAGTGAGCTTTTCCCATCACTTTGAGTCCGGCTTCCGTCGTCGTCCGTCGTTTACAAAAATCTTCTCCTCTGAAACTACTGGGCCAAATTAAATCAAACTTGACCACAATCATCATTGGGGTATCTAGTTTAAAAAAGTTGTCCCGGCCAACCAACCAAGATGGCCGCCATGGCTAAAAATAGAACATAGGGTATAAAACAAAGTAGTATTCTTATCACATGATTGGGATATAAACAACGTATTATTCCTATCACATGATTGGGGTTAAAAACAACATAGTATTCTTATCACATGATTGGGGTGAAAAATAACAAAGTATTCTTATCACATGATTGGAGTATAAATCAACGTAGTATTCTCATGATTCTTATCACATGATTGGGGTTTAAAACAATGTAGTATTCTTATCACATGATTGGGGTTTAAAACAACATAGTATTCTTATCACATGATTGATTGAGGTTTAAAACAATGTAGTATTCTTATCACATGATTGGGGTTTAAAACAACATAGTATTCTTATCACATGATTGGAGTATAAATCAACGTAGTATTCTTATCACATGATTGGCATGATTGGGGTATAAAACAATGTAGTATTCTTATCACATGATTGGGGTATAAAACAACGTAGTATTCTTATCACATGATTGGGGTTAAAAGAATGTAGTATTCTTATCACATGATTGGGGTATAAAACAGTATCAGGGGTTAAGAAATTTTGTTAAAGCTCACTAGCCCAGGGCTTATTGTTAGCAGGATTTTACTAGCCCTGTTGCATTTTGGAAGAACTATTAGCCAGTCAGTGGACTTACTGAAATAAGTGATTTTTAAATCACTTATTTGAGTAGCAAATTCGAGGTTTTGTCACAAATTGGGATTTTGTAGTTTTTTCAAAATTTTAAACATAATAGGTTTAAATAACATCTTTTAATTAGTAAAATTAAAAAATAAGAACTTTTTGCTTCTTTTAAGTAGCAAGGTTTATGCCTTTGATGCTATCATTTACCTGAAAATTCTATTTTAGTTGAAAAAATGCTATAATAATGGCTTTACATAATGAACTGATACTTTCTTAAAAGATTTTTCACAGCAGTGGGAGTATTTTTCCTGTGAAGTTCAAGGTTTCATCTTTCAGATTATGTAATAAAATTCTACTGTTCGCGATAAAAATTTCACTGTTCGGGGGTGTTGAAATTAGTGGGGAATATTAAAAGAATGATACTTAAAGAAGTGATTTTTGGGAAGGAAATTGAAGTCTGATACTTAAACAAGTGATTTTTGTCGAGCCTGCAACTTTTGTTGCAGAAAGCTCGACATAGGGATAGTGATCCGGCGGCGGCTACGGCGGCGGCGGCTACGGCAGCGGTGTTAGCTCACTTCTTAAAAGCTTTATATTTCAGAAGGTGGAAGACCTGGATGCTTCATACTTTGTATATAGATGCTTCATGTTACGAAGTTTCCGTCAGTCACATGTCCAATGTCCTTGACCTCATTTTCATGGTTCAGTGACCACTTGAAAAAAAAGTTCAAATTTTTTGTAATGTTGAATTCTCTCTTATTATAAGTAATAGGATAACTATATTTGGTATGTGCGTACCTTGCAAGGTCCTCATGTCTGTCAGACAGTTTTCACTTGACCTCAACCTCATTTCATGGATCAGTGATCAAGGTTAAGTTTTGGTGGTCAAGTCCATATCTCAGATACTATAAGCAATAGGGCTAGTATATTCGGTGTATGGAAGGACTGTAAGGTGTACATGTCCAACTGGCAGGTGTCATCTGACCTTGACCTCATTTTCATGGTTCAGTGGTTATAGTTAAATTTTTGTGTTTTTGTCTGTTTTCTCATACTATATGCAATAGGTCTACTATATTTGTTGTATGGAATGATGGTAAGGTGTACATGTCTAGCGGGCAGATGTCATGTGACCTTGACCTCATTTTCATGGTTCAGTGGTCAAAGTTAAGTTTTTGAGTTTTGGTCTTTTTATCTAATACTGTATGCCATAGGTCAACTATATTTGGTGTATGGAAATATTTTATGATCTTTATGTCAGTCGCGATGGTTTTATTTGACGGTGACCTCATTTTCACGGTTCATTGCACAGTGTTAAGTTTTTGTGTTTGGTCTATTTTTCTTAAACTATAAGTAATGGGTCAACTATATATGTTGTATAGAAGCATTGTTAGCTGTACATGTCTGCCTGGCATGGTTCATCTGACCTTGACCTCATTTTCAAGGTTCATTGGTCTTTGTTTAGTTATCTTGGTTAATGTTAAGTTTATGAGACAGTTGTAATAAAACTAAGCTTTATACTTAGGACTATCAACATAATATCAATGATTAGTATAGAAGGCGAGACATTTCAGCGTGTGCACTCTTGTTATGTCATTATCCTAGATTCAGTACAAGGTCATCACCTGAAATGACCTGGTCATCCTAGACAACACAGATGTTGGTTCTGATAAGTTTAGAAACATAATTAGCTCCTGGATCATTAGTATTCTATATTTAAAGCTACACTAATATTAAATCACTTCTTCTAGTGATTAATTTGTACTACTTAAATAGGTGATTATTAAAGAAAGACAACTCTAACTTCCAACCTTTATGGAAATAATGTTACTTGAATTAGTGATTTAGAAAATCACTTGTTTAAGTAAGTCCCCTGACTGTTAGCCAGGGATCTCCATGGCCATCGTTCAAATGTCTTGCGCCATCGTCAAATGACTTGCACCATTGTTCAAATGTCTTGCGCCATCATTCAAAACTGTGATCATTTTTATACGACCGCAAAATTTGAAAAAATTTTCGTCGTATATTGCTATCACGTTCGCGTCGTTGTCTGCGTCGGCGTCGTCGTCCGAATACTTTTAGTTTTCGCACTCTAACTTTAGTAAAAGTGAATAGAAATCTATGAAATTTTAACACAAGGTTTATGACCACAAAAGGAAGATTGGGATTGATTTTGGGAGTTTTGGTCCCAACATTTTAGGAATTAGGGGCCAAAAAGGGCCCAAATAAGCATTTTCTTGGTTTTCGCACTATAACTTTAGTTTAAGTTAATAGAAATCTATGAAATTTTGACACAAGGTTTATGACCACAAAAGAAAGGTTGGGATTGATTTTGGGAGTTTTGGTTCCAACAGTTTAGGAATTAGGGGCCAAAAAAGGGCCCAAATAAGCATTATTCTTGGTTTTCGCACAATAACTTTAGTTTCAGTAAATAGAAATCAATGAAATTTAAACACAAGGTTTATGACCATAAAAGGAAGGTTGGTATTGATTTTGGGAGTTTTGGTCCCAACAGTTTAGGAATAAAGGGCCCAAAGGGTCCAAAATTAAACTTTGTTTGATTTCATCAAAAATTGAATAATTTGGGTTCTTTGATATGGCGAATCTAACTGTGTATGTAGATTCTTAATTTTTGGTCCCGTTTTCAAATTGGTCTACATTAAGGTCCAAAGGGTCCAAAATTAAACTTAGTTTGATTTTAACAAAAATTGAATCCTTGGGGTTCTTTGATATGCTGAATCTAAAAATGTACTTAGATTTTTTATTATTGACCCAGTTTTCAAGTTGGTCCAAATCGGGGTCCAAAATTAAACTTTGTTTGATTTCATCAAAAATTGAATAATTGGGGTTCTTTGATATGCCAAATCTAACTGTGTATGTAGATTCTTAATTTTTGGTCCCGTTTTAAGATTGGTCTACATTAAAGTCCAAAGGGTCCAAAATTAAACTAAGTTTGATTTTAAAAAAAATTGAATTCTTGGGCCTCTTTGATATGCTGAATACATGTACTTAAATTTTTGATTATGGGCCCAGTTTTCAAGTTGGTCCAAATCAGGATCCAAAATTATTATATTAAGTATTGTGCAATAGCAAGAAATTTTCAATTGCACAGTATTCAGCAATAGCAAGAAATCTTCAATTGCACAGTATTGTGCAATAGCAAGAAATTTTCCATTGCACAGTATTGCGCAATAGCAAGAAATCTTCAATTGCACAGTATTGTGCAATAGCAAGTCTTTTCAATTGCACAGTATTGCACAATAGCAAGAAATATCTAATTGCACAATATTGTGCAATAGCAAGAAATTCCAATTGGATTTCAATTGGAGTTATCTTTCTTTGTCCAGAATAGTAGTTGAATCAACTTAAATCATTGTTTTATACAATATATAATGTATATTCACTTTTACTTCCAACTGATAGATTAAAACAATCTTTACCATTCAGTAATAACAAGCACTTTTTTTACATTTTAATATTTTATGATGTATTTAAATGAGTAGTTATTGTTGCAAACTCCATTAGAAATTTGAATTGAGATCAGTTTTGGAAAAAGGGAAAGGAGGATGTGAAAACAAAATGGGGGGGGGGTTAAATTTTTCTCATTTCAGATTTCATAAATAAAAAGAAAATTTCTTCAAACATTTTTTTGAGAGGATTAATATTCAAATGCATAGTGAATTGCTCAAAAATTTTAAGTTCATTAGACCACATTCATTCTGTGTCAGAATCCTATGCTGTGTCAACTATTTAATCACAATCCAAATTTAGAGCTGAATCCAGCTTGAATGTTGTGTCCATACTTGCCCCAACCGTTCAGGGTTCAACCTCTGCGGTCGTATAAAGCTGCGCCCTGCGGAGCATCTGGTTATAGCCTGACGCCATTTTTTTTAGCAATTATAATCAAATGCATGTAATTGCATAACCTTCAGGCTTTCTTTTTAGTGTAATCCAGTTCTAACGCCTGAGGGATATCCGGATTAAGATCGCTAATCACTTGTACCTGAGCTTGTACAGGTAGATCAACAAAGCAGACAGGAGAATATTATCTGAAGATAGACGATTCATTTGTCGAATTATTTAATTAAGTTTCCGCAAATACTTATGATAATTCAGATTAAATAAATAAATTAATAGTCCAGTTACAAAGTTTAACAAGTATAACACATGCTTTTATTTTGACTTACGCAATCAGCATCTCTCTTTTTAAGAAGTACAAAAATAGATGTAAAACAGTAATTATTATTTCATCGCAAATAACTCAAGTACTGCTGTATTGTAACGATAATATAGAATTACTTTAAAAGTTAAAAAGTAAAAACTTTTAATATTTCCTGTAAATAAATATCGTATCGTAATTCCGAATTCATTTCGTAGTTTACAATCAAATTGATACATCCGCGTTTCCGGTTTCTATTCAGACTCGAAAGATGCATGTTGCATATACAGTCAGGGGATTTATTGAAATAAGTGATTTTTATCACTTATTTGAGTAGCAAATTCGAGATTTTGTCACAAATTGGGATTTTGTAGTTTTTTCAAAATTTTGAACACATAGGTTTAAATAACATCTTTTAATTAGTAAAATTAAAAAAATATGAACTTTTTGCTTCTTTTAAGTAGCAAGTTTTATGCCTTTGATTCTATCATTTACCTGAAAATTCTATTTTAGTTGAAAAAATGCTATAATAATCAAATGGCTTTACATAATGAACTGATACTTTCTTCAAAGATTTTTCACAGCAGATGGAGTATTTTTCCTGTGAAGTTCAAGGTTTCATCTTTCAGATTATGTAATAAAATTCTACTGTTTGTGATAAAATTTCACTGTTCGGGGGTGTTGAAATTAGTGGGGGTTATTAAAAGAATGATACTTAAAGAAGTGATTTTTGGGAAGGAAATTGAGGTCTGATACTTAAACAAGTGATTTTTATGTCATTATCCTAGATTCAGTACAAGGTCATCACCTGAAATGACCTGGTCATCCTAGACAACACAGATGTTGGTTCTGATAAGTTTAGAAACATAATTTGTCCCTGGATCATTAGTATTCTATATTTAAAGCTACACTAATATTAAACCACTTCTAGTGATTAATTTGTACTACTTTAATAGGTGATTATCAAAGAAAGACAACTCTAACTTCCAACCTTTATGGAAATAATGTTACTTGAATCAGTGATTTAGAAAATTTAGAAAATCACTTGTTTAAGTAAGTCCCCTGACTGATATATGGCTAAGTATTCAGTAAAGTGCTGTTTCAATGGGTGTCCCAGAAAAATGCATTTTTTTCATATTTTAAATTATTTTGAGTGTTAATGCAGCTAGCTAATCAATCCACTGTATGATGAAGCGATAATATAAACAGTTTCATACGAAAAAGTTTATTGTTGAATAAAGTATTTTATAAATGAAGTGTTGAATTCCCTGTTTTTTGCATGCTTATTTTGTGACATGGTCGAATGACCCAAAATCAAAATTGTTTTATAAACCTTTTTTATCACTTGGCGTCCGGCCTCCGTCGTTGTCCATCGTCGTCCTGCGTTAACTTTTACAAAAATCTTCTCCTCTGAAACTACTGGGCCAAATTTAACCAAACTTGGCCACAATCATCATTGGGGTATCTTGTTTAAAAAATTTGTCCGGTGACCTGGCCAACCAACCAAGATGGCCGCCATGGCTAAAAATAGAACATAGGGGTAAAATGCAGTTTTTGGCTTATAACTCAAAAACCAAAGCATTTAGAGCAAATCTGACATGGGGTAATATTGTTCATCAGGTCAAGATCTCAGTCTGCACGGTTAGCCACTAGTCCGATGCCCCAGACTAGTAAAATTTGGTTCGGACTAGTAAGTTTTTGCAAAACTTTGTTTGGTCCAATAATAAAAATGTCAGAATATTGGTCTTCGGACTAGTAGTTGAAAAAGTTTTTGGTGTAGACTGAGATCTATCTGCCCTGAAATTTTCAGATGAATCGGACATTTAGTTGTTGGGTTGCTGCCCCTGAAATGGTAATTTTACGGAAATTTTTCTGTTTTTTGGTTATTATCTTGAATATTATTATAGATAGAGATAAACTGTAAACAGCAATAATGTTCAGCAAAGTAAGATCTACAAATAAATAAGTCTACACGACCAAAATGGTCAGTTGACCACTTTATGAGTTATTGCCCTTTATAGTCAATTTTTAACCATTTTTCTTAAATCTTAGTAATCTTTTAGAAAAATCTTCTCTGAAACTACTTGGCCAAATTTAACCAAACTTGGCTATAATCTTCATTTGGGTATCTTGTTAAAAAAATGTGTCCGATGCCCTGCCCAACCAACCAAGATGGCCTCTATGGCTAAAAATAGAACATAGGGGTAAAATGCAGTTTTTGGCTTATAACTCAAAAACCAAAGCATTTAGAGCAAATCTGACATCGGGTAATATTGTTCATCAGGTCAAGATCTATTTGCCCTGAAATTTTCAGATGAATCCGACATTCCGTTGTTGGGTTGCTGCCCCTGAAATGGTGATTTTAAGGAAATTTTGCTGTTTTTGGTTATTATCTTGAATATTATTATAGATAGAGATAAACTGTAAACAGCAATAATGTTCAGCAAAGTAAGATCTACAAATTTAGTCAACATGACCAAAATGGTCAGTTGACCACTTTAGGAGTTATTGCCCTTTATAGTCAATTTTTAACCATTTTTCGTAAATCTTAGTAATCTTTTAGAAAAATCTTCTCCTCTGAAACTACTGGGCCAAATTTAACCAAACTTGGCCATAATCATCATTGGGTATCTTGTTTTAAGAATGTGTCCGGTGACCCGGCCAACCAACCATGATGGCCACCATGGCTAAAAATAGAACATAGGGGTAAAATGCAGTTTTTGGCTTAATACTCAAAAACCAAAGCATTTAGAGCAAAATTGTTCATTAGGTCAAGATCTATCTGCCCTGAAATTTTCAGATGAATCGGACATTCCGTTGTTGGGTTGCTGCCCCTGAAATGGTAATTTTGAGGAAATTTTGCTGTTTTTTTTGTTATTATCTTGAATATTATTATAGATAGAGATAAACTGTAAACAGCAATAATGTACAGCAAAGTAAGAACTAAAAATAAGTCAGTATGACCAAAATAGTCAATTGACCCCCTAAGGAGTTATTGCCCTTCAGGTGTAATACCACCAGATCATGGTACATCCGGTTGCATACGAAAGTAGGTCTAAAAAAATATTCCCTTGAATTTGACCATTGTAGGTAATTAATCCTACATTTTATTGCAGTAAAACTATTTCTGTGTCATAAACATATGTCTTGGGTATTTCAAAACACCATTATTTTTTATTTGTGATTTCTATAGAAAATTTTGTAATCTTGAGGTTACATGGTGACTAAACCTTGTACACAGATAGAATAAGGGGAGAAATTTGATTGGTTAACTTACAATGATAGTTATTAGCTCACCTGGCCCTTCGGGCCATGTGAGCTTTTCCCATCACTTTGCGTCCGTCGTCCGTCGTCGTTAACTTTTACAAAAATCTTCTCCTCTGAAACTACTGGGCCAAATTAAACAAAACTTGGCCACAATCATCATTGCGGTATCTAGTTTAAAAAATGTGTGGCGTGACCCCGCCAACAAACCAAGATGGCCACCATGACTAAAAATAGAACATGGGGGTAAAATGCAGTTTTTGGCTTATAACTCAAAAACCAAAGCATTAAGAGCAAATCTGACAGGAAGTAAAATTGTTGATCAGGTCACGATCTATCTGCCCTGGTATTTTCAGATGAATCGGATAATGGGTTGTTAGGTTGCTGCCCCTGAATTGATCATTTTGAGGAAATTTTGCTGTTTTTAGCTCACCTGGCCAAAAGGGCCAAGTGAGCTTTTCCCATCACTTGGCGTCCGTCGTCCGTCGTCCGTCGTCGTCCGGCGTTAACTTTTACAAAAATCTTCTCCTCTGAAACTACTGGGCCAAATTTAACCAAACTTGGCCACAATCATCATTGGGGTATCTAGTTTAAAAAATGTGTCCGGTGACCCGGCCAACCAACCAAGATGGCCGTCATGGCTAAAAATAGAACATATGGGTAAAATGCAGTTTTTGGCTTATAACTCAAAAACCAAAGCATTAAGAGCAAATCTGACATTGGGTAATATTGTTCATCAGGTCAAGATCTATCTGCCCTGCAATTTTCAGATGAATCGGACATTTCGTTGTTGGGTTGCTGCCCCTGAAATGGTAATTTTAAGGAAATTTTGCTGTTTTTGGTTATTATCTTGAATATTATTATAGATAGAGATAAACTGTAAACAGCAATAATGTTCAGCAAAATAAGATCTACAAATAAGTCAGCATGACCAAAATGGTCAGTTGACCACTTTAGGAGTTATTGCCCTTTATAGTCAATTTTGAACCATTTTTAGCTCACCTGGCCCGAAGGGCCAAGTGAGCTATTCCCATCACTTTGCGTCCGGCGTCCGTCGTCGTTGTCCGTCGTCCGTCGTCGTCCGTCGTCGTCCGTCGTCGTTAACTTTTACAAAAATCTTCTCCTCTGAAACTACTGGGCCAAATTTAACCAAACTTGACCAAAATCATCATTGGGGTATCTAGTTTAAAAAATGTGTGGCGTGACCCGGCCAACCAACCAAGATGGCCGCCATGGCTTAAAATAGAACATAGGGGTAAAATGCAGTTTTTGGGTTATAACTCAAAAACCAAAGCATTTAGAGCAAATCTGACATGGGGTAAAATTGGTTATCAGGTCAAGATCTATCTGCCCTGAAATTTTCAGATGAATCGGACAACCCGTTGTTGGGTTGCTGCCCCTGAATTGATAATTTTAAGGAAATTTTGCTGTTTTTGGTTATTATCTTGAATATTATTATAGATAGAGATAAACTGTTAACAGCAATAATGTTCAGCAAAGTAAGATTTACAAATAAGGCAACGGGACCGAAATGGTCAGTTGACCCCTTTAGGAGTTATTGCCCTTTTTAGTCCATTTTTAACCATTTTTCGTAAATCTTAGTTATCTTTTACAAAAATCTTCTCCTCTGAAACTACTGGGACAAATTAATCCAAACTTGGCCACAATCATCATTGGGGTATCTAGTTTAAAAAATGTGTGGCGTGACCCATCCAACCAACTAAGATGGCCGCCATGGCTAAAAATAGAACATAGGGGTAAAATGCAGTTTTTGGCTTATAACTAAAACACCAGAGCATTTAGAGCAAATCTGACATGGAGTAAAATTGTTCATCAGGTCAAGATCTATCTGCCCTGAAATTTTCAGATGAATCGAACAACCCGTTGTTGGGTTGCTGCCCCTGAATTGATAATTTTAAGGAAATTTTGCTGTTTTTGGTTATTATCTTGAATATTATTATAGATAGAGATAAACTGTAAACAGCAATAATGTTCAGCAAAATAAGATCTACAAATAAGTCAACATGACCAAAATGGTCAGTTGACCACTTTAGGAGTTATTGCCCTTTATAGTCAATTTTTAACAATTTTTCTTAAATCTTAGTAATCTTTTAGAAAAATCTTCTTTGAAACTACGGGGCCAAATTTAACCAAACTTGGCCATAATCATTATTGGCCTATCTAGTTAAAAAAATGTGTCCGGTGACCCGGCCAACCAACCAAGATGGCCGCCATGGCTAAAAATAGAACATAGGGGTAAAATGCAGTTTTTGGCTTATAACTCAAAAACCAAAGCATTTAAAGCAAATCTTAGTAATCTTTTAGAAAAATCTTCTCCTCTGAAACTACTGGGCCAAATTTAACCAAACTTAGCCATAATTGGGGTATCTAGTTAAAAAAATGTGTCCGGTAACTCGGCCAACAAACCAAGATGGCCGCCATGGCTAAAAATAGAACATGGGGGTAAAATGCAGTTTTTGGCTTATAACTCAAAAACCAAAGCATTTGGCAGGAAGTAAAATTGTTGATCAGGTCACGATCTATCTGCCCTGGAATTTTCAGATGAATTGGATAATCGGTTGTTAGGTTGCTGCCCCTGAATTGGTAATTTTGTGGAAATTTTGCTGTTTTTTTTGTTATCTTGAATATTATTATAGATAGAGATAAACTGTAAACAGCAATACTGTACAGCAAAGTAAGAACTAAAAATAAGTCACTATGACCAAAATAGTCAATTGACCCCTAAGGAGTTATTGCCCTTCCATGGATTTTTCTAGCATTCCACAGGGTCCGGTTTTCGGACCCATTCCCAACGGCAAAAACCCTACATTTTTCCCAATTTTGGGAGTAAAATTCCCAAATGATCACAAAATTTATTTTTATGCTTATTATTCATGACAGAGATGTTTATTTTATTCAACAGCTAGCTTTATGTCAAAAATCGTCAACAAGTAATGTGTAAATCCAAGTTGAAACATATTGAATGACAAACAACATTTGACAAACAATGGCTGCCATAAATAAACAGGAAGTGTGGGAAAATACTAAAACCAGATCAAATCCGGAAACGAACAAGTATATAATTCCGGGTTTGTCAATCAAATGCAGTTAATAAAAAATGAAAAGAACCAAACATGTGACAGCTATCATAGCAACACTAAAATTGGAAAGTAAAAGATATATATAAAAGAAAATAGAAACAGGATATATTTTATACAGAACTCAAAATATTTTAGTTCACAAATTTTCATGTCAAAATAAAAAAAAATAACAATCCTTTAAAAAGTTAGAACTCATTATTTTGATACTCAAATAAACTTTAATGCCATGTTGTTATATTTAAAAACAAATTTAATGAACTAAACACACTAAAACTAACATCTGGTATATTGGTTGTTTTTCCCAATTTCATTGAAAACTGCGCTAAAAAATTCCCAAAACTGGCCAGGGTCCTTTTTCCCAAAATACCCAGATAAACCCCTGCCTTCATAGTCAATTTTTAACAATTTTCTTAAAATTTGAAGATTTTCAATAACATTTTCCACAGAAAGTACTGTTATAGATAGAGATAATTGTCAGCAGCAAGAATGTTTAGTAAAGTAAGATCTACAAACACATCACCATCACCAAAACACAATTTTTTCATGAATCCATCTGTGTCCATTGTTTAATATTCACATTGACCAAGGTGAGCGACACAGGCTCTTTAGAGCCTCTAGTTCGTAAATCTTAGTAATCTTTTAGAAAAATCTTCTCCTCTGAAACTACTGGGCCAAATTTAACCAAACTTGGCCAAGATCATCATTGGGGTATCTAGTTTAAAAAATGTGTCCGGTGCCCCGCCCAACCAACCAAGATGGCCGCCATGGCTAAAAATAAAACATAGGGGTAAAATGCAGTTTTTGGCTTATCACTCAAAAACCAAAGCATTTAGAGGAAATCTGACATGGGGTAAAATTGTTCATCAGGTCAAGATTTATCTGCCCTGAAATTTTCAGATGAATTGGACATTCCGTTGTTGGGTTGCTGCGCCTGAAATGGTAATTTTAAGGAAATTTTGCTGTTTTTGGTTATTATCTTGAATATTATTATAGATAGAGATAAACTGTAAACAGCAATAATGTTCAGCAAAGTAAGATCGGATAATGGGTTGTTAGGTTGCTACCCCTGAATTGATCATTTTGAGGAAATTTTGCTGTTTTTAGCTCACCTGGCCAAAAGGGCCAAGTGAGCTTTTCCCATCACTTCCGTCGTCGTCCGGCATTAACTTTTACAAAAATCTTCTCCTCTGAAACTACTGGGCCAAATTTGACCAAACTTGGCCACAATCATCATTGGGGTATCTAGTTTAAAAAATGTGTCCGGTGACCCGGCCAACCAACCAAGATGGCCTCCATGGCTAAAAATAGAACATAGGGGTAAAATGCAGTTTTTGGCTTATAACTCAAAAACCAAAGCATTTAGAGCAAATCTGACATCGGGTAATATCGTTCATCAGGTCAAGATCTATCTGCCCTGCAATTTTCAGATGAATCGGACATTTCGTTGTTGGGTTGCTGCCCCTGAAATGGTAATTTTAAGGAAATTTTGCTGTTTTTGGTTATTATCTTGAATATTATTATAGATAGAGATAAACTGTAAACAGCAATAATGTTCAGCAAAATAAGATCTACAAATAAGTCAGCATGACCAAAATGGTCAGTTGACCACTTTAGGAGTTATTGCCCTTTATAGTCAATTTTTAACCATTTTTCGTAAATCTTAGTAATCTTTTAGAAAAATCTTCACCTCTGAAACTACTGGGCCAAATTTCATCAAACTTGGCCAAGATCATCATTGGGGTATCTAGTTTAAAAAATGTGTCCGGTGCCCCGCCCAACCAACCAAGATGGCCGCCATGGCTAAAAATAAAACATAGGGGTAAAATGCAGTTTTTGGCTTATCACTCAAAAACCAAAGCATTTAGAGCAAATCTGACAGGGTTAAAATTGTTCATCAGGTCAAGATCTATCTGCCCTGAAATTTTCAGATGAATCAGACATTCCGTTGTTGGGTTGCTGCCCCTGAAATGGTAATTTTAAGGAAATCTGCTGTTTTTGGTTATTATCTTGAATATTATTATAGATAGAGATAAACTGTAAACAGCAATAATGTTCAGCAAAGTAAGATCTACAAATAAGTCAACATGACCAAAATGGTCAGTTGACCACTTAAGGAGTTATTGCCCTTTATAGTCAATTTTTAACCATTTTTCGTAAATCTTAGTAATCTTTTAGAAAAATCTTCTCCTCTGAAACTACTGGTCCAAATTTAACCAAACTTAGCCATAATCATCATTAGGGTATCTAGTTAAAAAATGTGTTCGGTAACTCGGCCAACAAACCAAGATGGCCGCCATGGCTAAAAATAGAACATGGGGGTAAAATGCAGTTTTTGGCTTATAACTCAAAAACCAAAGCATTAAGAGCAAATCTGATAGGAAGTCAAATTGTTTATCAGATCACGATCTATCTTCCCTGAAATTTTAGATGAATCAGATAATCGGTTGTTAGGTTGCTGCCCCTGAATTGGTAATTTTGAGGAAATTTTGCTGTTTTTTGGTTATTATCTTGAATATTATTATAGATAGAGAGAAACTGTAAACAGCAATAATGTACAGCAAAGTAAGAACTAAAAATAAGTCAGTATGACCAGAATAGTCAATTGACCCCCTAAGGAGTTATTGCCCTTCATAGTAAATTTTTAACAATTTTCTTAAAATTTGAAGATTTTCAATAACATTTTCCACAGAAAGTACTGTTATAGATACAGATAATTGTAAGCAGCAAGAATGTTTAGTAAAGTAAGATCTACAAACACATCACCATCACCAAAACACAATTTTGTCATGAATCCATCTGTGTCCATTGTTTAATATTCACATAGACCAAGGTGAGCGACACAGGCTCTTTAGAGCCTCTAGTTTACTTCTCTAAGTAAAAAAATCTGAATGTCTAAGGGACAAAACTCAGCCAATATTTTTTTTACCTAGATACAAGTAAATATAAGTATCCTACAAATTTACTTAGGCCAGGATTTTTTAATTTGTTGGTTTACGGATCCGCCGACCCGATTTTGCCGATTTCCAGAATAAAAATAAAGTTGACTTTTCATGCTTTTTTTATTCCCGCCGACCCTTACAAATTCATTTCCCCTAAAAAATAATTAAAATATTCTTTTTTAGCTCACCTGGCCCAAAGGGCCAAGTGAGCTTTTCTCAGCACTTGGCGTCCGGCGTCCGTCGTCCGTCGTCTGTCGTCCGTCGTCCGTCGTCGTCTGGCGTCGTTAACTTTTACAAAAATCTTCTCCTCTGAAACTACTGGGCCAAATTTAACCAAACTTGGCCACAATCATCATTGGGGTATCTAGTTTAAAAAATGTGTCTGGTGACCCGGTCAACCAACCAAGATGGCCGCCATGGCTAAAAATAGAACATAGGGGTAAAATGCAGTTTTTGGCTTATAACTCAAAAACCAAAGCATTTAGAGCAAATCTGACATGGGGTAAAATTGTTCATCAGGTCAAGATCTATCTGCCCTGAAATTTTCAGATGAATCAGACAACCCGTTGTTGGGTTGCTGCCCCTGAATTGGTAATTTTAAGGAAATTTTACTGTTTTTGGTTATTATCTTGAATATTATTATAGATAGAGATAAACTGTAAACAGCAATAATGTTCAGCAAAGTAAGATTTACAAATAAGTCAACCTGACCCAAATGGTCAGTTGACCCCTTTAGGAGTTATTGCCCTTTATAGTCAATTTTTAACCATTTTTTCGTAAATCTTAGTTATCTTTTAGAAAAATCTTCTCCTCTGAAACTACTGGGCCAAATTAAACCAAACTTGGCCACAATCATCATTGGGGTATCTAGTTAAAAAAATGTGTCCGGTGACCCGGCCAACTAACCAAGATGGCCACCACGGCTAAAAATAGAACATAGGGGTAAAATGCAGTTTTTGGCTTATAACTCAAAAACTAAAGCATTTAGAGCAAATCTGACATGAGGGTAAAATTGTTTATAGGGTCAAGATCTATCTGCCCTGAAATTTTCAGATGAATCGGACAACCTGATGTTGGGTTGCTGCCCCTGAATTGGTAATTTTAAGATAATTTTGCTGTTCTTGGTTATTATCTTGAACATTATTATAGATAGAGATAAACTGTAAACAGCAATAATGTTAAGCAAAGTAAGATTAACAAATAAGTCTACATGACCGAAATGGTCAGTTGACCCCTTTAGGAGTTATTGCCCTTTATAGTCAATTTTTAACCATTTTTCGTAAATCTTAGTAATCTTTTACAAAAATCTTCTCCTCTGAAACTACTGGGCCAAATTAATCCAAACTTATCCACAATCATCTTTTGGGTATCTAAAATGTGTCCGATGACCTGGCCATCCAACCAAGATGGCCGCCATGGCTAAAAATAGAAGATAGGGGTAAAATGCAGTTTTTGGCTTATAACTCAAAAACCAAAGCCTTTAGAGCAAATCTGACAGGGGGATAAATTGTTTATCAGGTCAAGATCTATCTGCCCTGAAATTTTCATATAAATCGGACAACCTGATGTTGGGTTCCTGCCCCTGAATTGGTAATTTTAAGGAAATTTTACTGTTTTTGGTTATTATCTTGAAAATTATTATAGATAGAAATAAACTGTAAACAGCAATAATGTTCAGCAAAGTAAGATTTACAAATAAGTCAACATGACCGAAATGGTCAATTGACCCCCTAAGGAGTTATTGTCCTTTATAGTCAAATTTTCAACAATTTTTATAAAATTTGTAAATTTTTACTAACATTTTCCACTGAAACTACTGGGCCAAGTTCATTATAGATAGAGATAATTGTAAGCTGCAAGGATGTTCAGTAAAGTAAGATGTACAAACACATCACCATCATCAAAATACAATTTTGTCATGAATCCATCTGCTTCCTTTGTTTAATAGTCACATAGACCAAGGTGAGCGACACAGGCTCTTTAGAGCCTCTAGTTTATGAAACAAAATGCATTAATCATTAATAGAATTGATAACACTTTCTGTTGTGAAAAAATAAAACTTCTAGTTTACGTTTCTAAAAATAGACAATTCAATCATCACTGACCTTGAAATGTCGTTTGCGGAAATAATTTTGCGGAACGAAATCTGTGTTTAAAACCTATTACACAATGAGTTTGTTTCCCTTATTTGTCTTCAGTCCGTAAGATGCATCATCTCATAGAAATAGACTTGTCCAAATGTTGACAGGTGAAAGTTCAAGACATCAAGTTAAAAGTACTGAATATACACAGATCATTTGAAATTTTCTTGTTTCATAGATAATAAAAAAATATCTTCCATTTGGATAAAAAAACGGGAATGCATGACAACAGATTTACCCGATGTTCTCGTTTTTCCAGTGGACGAGTCTATTACGTTTTTGACATGTGTGTTGAAACTTATTTTCGTAATTGACGTTTTAACATTTTGTTCTTTACCAGTTTTCGTGCTTGAAGATCATTATTCAGCAAGTTTTCTGGAATTGATTAAGAGCTACGCGAATCTGTGTTTTCTTGTTAGTGAAGTGACGATTTAATTTCGTCTTTGTCCGTGCACCCCCCTCCCCCCTCACTCTTTTTACGGGAAATTATAAGACAATGTCATGCTATGTTTATGACAGCTGAGCATTATTATTTCATCGAACTAAAATTTAAGAAATGATGACAAAATAGCATAACAAACATTATTAGAAAAGTGAAATATTATATATTCATTTTGCATATTTTTATGTCTAGAAAGATTTTTTTTTCTTTTTTTTTCCGACCGACCGACCCGACTTTGTCATGGAGAAAATCCGTAAACCAACAAATTAAAAAACCGTGGCCTTATATATGTATATTAATATCACTTCTTCAAGTAAATAAAAATAACTATTACAAGTAGTACCCCTGACTGTCAACTGCTAGCTTTATGCCGAAAATGGCAAACAAGCAATGTGTAAAACCGAGTGAAAAACATATCCAACTGACAAAATACAACCATGACAACTTCGACAAATGGCGGCTATAAACTGGAAATGTAGACAAAATCAATACTGGACCAGATTCCGGAAGTGGACAAGGCTAATTCTGCGTTTACCAAACAAATACAAAAAATAAATTAAAAATAAAATCGCCTGAAACCGCCATAGGTGACAATCAAATAAAACTCTTGAATTGAAAATTATGAAAAAGAAAAACATGAAAAAAGAAAAAAGTAATATATTTTTTTAATGAAACTAATTGGAAGAGTTAACAAATGTTCATGTATAAATCTAATAAAATGTTACTTTCACTTTCTTCCTCACTAAAAATAAATTGACATTGGATATTTGTATAATATAATAAAATTGAGAATGGAAATGGAGAATATGTCAAAGAGACAACAACCCAACCAAAGAGCAGACAACAGATGAAGGCCAGCAATGGGTCTTCAACGCAGCGAGAAAATCCCACACCCTTCCCTAAATAAAATTGTGTATTAGACAGTGAAAATGGACGTCACACTAAACTCCAAAACATATAAAGACTAACAAAGGCTAACTAAACACATTACTACAGATCTATGAGGTAATTCTTTCTCAATTTTGAAGGAAAAGTAAATATCTGGAAGGGTAAGTGAATTTAGAAAAGTGTTGGCCTGCTTGGCCAGTTAAAAAAAAAAATCTTATTGTATAGGCTATCCCAGAATTTATTAACTGTTACCATGGTTTCTGTCTTTGAAGGTGAAAAAAATCTTATCACATGTGGGTTATAAGAAGTACTGTATTTTGATGCCATGTTGTCAAGTTTAAAAACGAAAAGGACAGGAAGATAGAATTATAAATGGCAATCATCATGATCATGTAGTTTCTTTTTTTCTTATTTTCACAAAAGAGGTAATTTCTAAAGAACTATACACATCAAAACTCACATCTGGTATATTTGTTGGGTTTTCCCAATTTCATTGAAAATTGTGTGAAATATTCCCCCAGACTGCCCAGGGTCCTTTTTCCCAAAATACCCAGGATTTTGAAATTAAAGAAATAAATGAAGTTTTTCTATGCGATTTTTGTCGAGCCTGCAACTTTTGTTGCAGAAAGCTCGACATAGGGATAGTGATGCGGCTACGGCGGCGGCGGCGTTATCTTACTCCTTTAAAGCTTTATATTTTAGAAGGTGGAAGACCTGGATGCTTCATACTTTGTATATAGATGCCTCATGTTACGAAGTTTCTGTCAGTCACATGCCCAATGTCCTTGACCTCATTTTCATGGTTCAGTGACCACTTGAAAAAAAAGTTCAGAATTTTTGTAATGTTGAATCCTCTCTTATTATAAGTAATAGGATAACTATATTTGGTATGTGCATACCTTGCAAGGTCCTCATGCCCATCAGACAGTTTTCACTTGACCTTGACCTCATTTCATGGATCAGTGAACAAGGTTAAGTTTTGGTGGTCAAAGTCCATATCTCAGATACTATAAGCAATAGGGCTAGTATATTCGGTGTATGGAAGGACTGTTAGGTGTACATGTCCAACTGGCAGGTGTCATCTGACCTTGACCTCATTTTCATGGTTCAGTGGTTATAGTTAAGTTTTTGTGTTTTGGTCTATTTTTCCCATACTTTGTGCAATAAGTCTACTATATTTGTTGTATGGAATGTTTGTAAGGTGTACATGTCTAGCGGGCAGGTGTCATCTGACCTTGACCCCATTTTCATGGTTCAGTGGTCAAAGTTAAGTTTTTGAGTTTTGGTCTTTTTATCTAATATTATATGCCAAAGGTCAACTATATTTGGTGTATGGAAATATTTTATGATCTATATGTAAGTCACGCAGGTTTTATTTGACCATGACCTCAATTTCACGGTTCATTGCACAGTGTTAAGTTTTTGTGTTTTGGTCTGTTTTTCTTAAACTATAAGCAATAGGTCAACTATATTTATTGTATGGAAGCATTGTTAGCTGTACATGTCTGCCTGGCATGGTTCAATTGACCTTGACCTCATTTTCATGGTTCATTTGTCTTTGTTTAGCTATCTTGGTTTATGTTAAGTTTATGTGGCAGTTGTTAAAGCTTTATACTTACGACTATCAACAGAATATCAATGATTAGTAAAGAAGGCGAGACATTTCAGTGTGTTCACTCTTGTTACATGTATCCAATATATTTATACTTTTATTTTCTGAATCTTTAATTTTTGTCGAGCCTGCAACTTTTGTTGCAGAAAGCTCGACATAGGGATAGTGATCCGGCGGCGGCGTTAGCTAACTTCTTAAAAGCTTTATATTTTAGAAGGTGGAAGACCTGGATGCTTCATACTTTGTATATAGATGCCTCATGTTACGAAGTTTCCGTCAGTCACATGTCCAATGTCCTTGACCTCATTTTCATGGTTCAGTGACCACTTGAAAAAAAAAGTTCAATGTTGTATTCTCTCTTATTATAATTAATAAGTAATAGGATAACTATATTTGATATGTGCGTACCTTGCAAGGTCCTCATGTCTGTCAGACAGTTTTCACTTGACCTCGACCTCATTTCATGGATCAGTGAACAAGGTTAAGTTTTGGTGGTCAAGTCCATATCTCAAATACTATAAGCAATAGGGCTAGTATATTCAGTGTATGGAAGGACTGTAAGGTGTACATGTCCAACTGGCAGGTGTCATCTGACCTTGACCTCATTTTCATGGTTCAGTGGTTATAGTTAAATTTTTGTGTTTTTGTCTGTTTTTTAAATACTATATGCAATAGGTCTACTATATTTGTTGTATGGAACAATTGTAAGGTGTACATGTCTAGCGGGCAGATGTCATGTGACCTAGACCTCATTTTCATGGTTCAGTGGTCAATGTTAAATTTTTGTGTTTTGGTCTGTTTTTCTCATACTTATATGCAATAGGTCTACTATATTTGTTGTATGGAACGATTGTAAGGTGTACATGTCTAGCGGGCAGATGTCATGTGACCTTGACCTCATTTTCATGGTTCAGTGGTCAAAGTTAAGTTTTTGAGTTTTGGTCTTTTTATCTAATACTATATGCCATAGGTCTACTATATATATTTGTTGTATGAAAATATTTTATGATCTTTATGTCAATCGCACAGGTTTTATTTGACTGTGACCTCATTTTCACGGTTCATTGCACAGTGTTAAGGTTTTGTGTTTTGGTCTATTTTTCTTAAACTATTAGTAATCGGTCAACTATATATGTTGTATAGAAGCATTGTTAGCTGTATATGTCTGCCTGGCATGGTTCATCTGACCTTGACCTCATTTTCAAGGTTCATTGGTCTATGTTTAGTTATCTTGGTTAATGTTAATTTTATGTGACAGTTGTTATAAAGCTTAGCTTTATACTTAGGACTATCAACATAATATCAATGATCAGTATAGAAGGCGAGACATTTCAGTGTGTGCACTCTTGTTTATTTCTGGAAAAGAATAAAAGTTCTATATTGAAATATTATCCTGAAATCCTGAACATACAGTATGTTTATAAAGGCTGTGCATAAAAGAACCATGGCAACAACTCATTACTCTTGGAAGGCTTAATGTACATGTCTATTCCCATCAATCATATACCCTTTTTTCCAGTGGCAATCAAATTCCCTTCCCTCTTTTGTCCCACTTACATTTTTATAAGCCCGTTTACTGGACGTATTATGGTACACTGTTATCCGTCGGTCTCTCTGTTCATCTGTCCGTCCGTCAGTCCTGTTCATGTCATTGCAACTCCTCTAAAACCACACAACAGAAATTCATGAACTTTGTAGATAATGAGGACATACTAAAAAGATGTGCATATAGACAGAAAATTACGATTCAATTTTTATACGACCACAAATTGAAAAAATTTTGGTCGTATATTGGTATCACGTTGACGTCGTCGTCGTCCGAAGACATTTGGTTTTCGCACTATAACTTTAGTATAAGTAAATAGAAATCAATGAAATTTTAACACAAGGTTTATGACCATAGCATAAAAGGAAGGTTGGAATTGATTTTGGGAGTTTTGGTCCAACAGTTTAGGAATTAGGGGCCAAAAACCCTTGCAGAAATAAATCCTGACAATTTTTTTAAACAGGATATCTCAAGATTAACCTGGGAAATCCTGAAAATATCCTGTAAAGCATTTAGCCCCTTTTTTAGGGAAAAAGTTGATATACAGGAAATGTCAGGACTTTCAAATCAAGCAGCTTTAAACATGTTAAACTAGGGGAATTCTCAGGATATCTCAAGACTTTCAAAAATAAATATAATATAGACCAGGATATGTCAGGACTTTTCCTTTAGGAGATAACTGTATTGTATTTTAAGCTTCGGCGGCATCAATTGGGGATTTGATGGTCGCAAATTAAGTTTACTGGCGACGCGTTAGCGGAGACAGTAAACGGGTATTTGCGACCATCAAATCCCAAATTGATGATCAGGGACTAAACTTAACTGTTTTTCTCTAGGGGCCAGCTGGGCCCCTAAGATATTTTTTTCAGGGGCCCGCTTAAAATTTTAGTGAGCCCACTAATCTTTATACTAAAATAAAACAAAACTGAAAATTACTTAGTATATATACTTACAAACAGTGTTCCAGCTTAAATCTCAGGGGAGAAGGGTGCTAGTTTTCTGAAAGGGCACTTTAGCGCAATAACCCGGATTGTAAGGATACTTTGTATAAATTACCTTGAATATAGCTATAGGCTCAGCTGGAGAACATTAGTTGTATTTAAACCTTATTCAGAAATTAATATGTTCTTGATGTTGGTTCCAGTCAGATTTTGTTTTTATCAAATTATCATACCATGAAGCAAAGCATATCATTTTGATGTTTATGTTAACAAACTTGTACATTTGTTAAGTGCTCCCACGTAAGGAGGATCATTAATACAAGAAGTAAAACAGGAAGTAGTCTTTCTTTGATTCTTCTTTAAATGTATGTTCATGGTATGAAACAAAACAGTTTTTCTAATGAAGCCTTATTGTGAAATCCTACTTGTAGTCTTGAAAATGTTTTCTGTGGTTACCATTATAATATTTGAATTATTGCCACCAGAAATGTATCATAAGATTTGACAATACTTATTTTAGGTTGTTTCCTAACAAAATTATCTCCCTTCAAATTTTCAACTTCCTGTTGACCTTTAGACAATATGGCTCTTTCTTTGAACATTAAATATTATCTCAATCCAAGCCATCCTCTAATAGTGTTGATCAAAATATATTTTTCAATAAGTTTTTATTCGACCGCAAAATTTGAAAAAAATTTCGTCGTATATTGCTATCACGTTGGCGTCGTCGTCGTCCGAATACTTTTAGTTTTCGCACTCTAACTTTAGTAAAAGTGAATAGAAATCTATGAAATTTCAACACAAGGTTTATGACCACAAAAGGAAGGTTGGGATTGATTTTGGGAGTTTTGGTCCCAACGTTTTAGGAATTAGGGGCCAAAAAGGGCCCAAATAAGCATTTTCTTGGTTTTCACACTATAACTTAAGTTTAAGTTAATAGAAATCTATGAAATTTTGACACAAGGTTTATGACCACAAAAGAAAGGTTGGGATTGATTTTGGGAGTTTTGGTTCCAACAGTTTAGGAATTCGGGGCCAAAAAAGGGCCCAAATAAGCATTATTCTTGGTTTTCGCACAATAACTTTAGTTTAAGTAAATAGAAATCAATGAAATTTAAACACAATGTTAATGACCACAAAAGGAAGGTTGGTATTGATTTTGGGAGTTTAGGTCCCAACAGTTTAGGAATTAGGGGCCAAAAAGGGACCCAAATAAGCATTTTTCTTGGTTTTCGCACCATAACTTTAGTATAAGTAAATAGAAATCTATGAAATTTAAACACAAGGTTTATGACCATAAAAGGAAGGTTGGTATTGATTTTGGGAGTTTTGGTCCCAACAGTTTAGGAATAAAGGGCCCAAAGGGTCCAAAATTAAACTTTGTTTGATTTCATCAAAAATTGAAAAATTGGGGTTCTTTGATATGCCGAATCTAACTGTGTATGTAGATTCTTAATTTTTGGTCCCGTTTTCAAATTGGTCTACATTAAGGTCCAAAGGGTCCAAAATTAAACTTACTTTGATTTTAACAAAAATTGAATCCTTAGGGTTCTTTGATATGCTGAATCTAAAAATGTACTTAGATTTTTTATTATTGGCCCAGTTTTCAAGTTGGTCCAAATCGGGGTCCAAAATTAAACTTTGTTTGATTTCATCAAAAATTGAATAATTGGGGTTCTTTGATGTGCCAAATCTAACTGTGTTTGTAGATTCTTAATTTTTGGTCCCGTTTTAAAATTGGTCTACATTAAAGTCCAAAGGGTCCAAATTAAACTAAGTTTGATTTTAACAAAAATTGAAATCTTGGGCCTCTTTGATATGCTGAATCTAAACATGTATTTTGATTATGGGCCCAGTTTTTAAGTTGGTCCAAATCAGGATCCAAAATTATTATATTAAGTATTGTGCAATAGCAAGAAATTTTCAATTGCACAGTATTCAGCAATAGCAAGAAATCTTCAATTGCACAGTATTGTGCAATAGCAAGAAATCTTCAATTGCACAATATTGTGCAATAGCAAATATTTTCAATTGCACAGTATTGCACAATAGCAAGAAATATCTAATTGCACAATATTGTGCAATAGCAAGAAATTCCAATTGGATTTCAATTGGAGTTATCTTTCTTTGTCCAGAATAGTAGTTGAATCAACTTAAATCATTGTTTTATACAATATACAATGTTTTTTTACATTTTAATATTTTATGATGTATTTAAATGAGTAGTTATTGTTGCAAACTTCATTAGAAGTTTGAATTGAGATCAGTTTTGAAAAAAGGGAAAGGGGGATGTGAAAAAAAAATTGGGGGGTCAATTATTTTCATTTCAGATTTCAGTAATAAAAAGAAAATTTCTTCAAACATTTTTTTGAGAGGATTAATATTCAACAGCATAGTGAATTGCTCAAAGGCAAAAATTTTTTTTTAACTTCATTAGACCACATTCATTCTGTGTCAGAAACCTATGCTGTGTCAACTATTTAATCACAATCCAAATTTAGAGCTGAATCAAGCTTGAATATTGTGTCCATACTTGCCCCAACTGTTCAGGGTTCAACCTCTGCGGTCGTATAAAGCTGCGCCCTGCGGAGCATCTGGTTAATG
This sequence comes from Mytilus galloprovincialis, assembly GCF_965363235.1. NCBI lineage: Eukaryota > Metazoa > Mollusca > Bivalvia > Mytilida > Mytilidae > Mytilus > Mytilus galloprovincialis. Next base: position 91,051,419 of record NC_134844.1, on the reverse strand, counting down.
AAGATTGGATATCAAACTAGAAATTGGGATTTTTATTCACGAGATTTTAAATTTCGTTTTTTTTATCAAATATTTTTGTAAAAAGCGATTCAGGGACAAGTTACCGTCTAAAACATGCTTGTAATGACTCACAGGACAATAAGAAAACATCCCTTTCACGATGCTTATTGAACAGTAAAATAGAAAACACTGTTCAATAATGAAATTATCGTAGAAAATTTAGCAGAACTAGGAAAACATGCGGAAAGAAGAAGGTATATATATGCAACATCGTGACTCCGGATTGAAAATATAGCTATTCGACTGGGTTCAGTTATTAGAAATAACCTACTGGTTTTCGGAAATACTCTATATTTCTATATCGCTTTGATAAGACAAACAGGTTTCCTTTTAGGAACAGTCTTTGTTAATATCGCGGGGGAAAGGGTACAAATGGGATTTACTTCAATTTTTTTACAGTCGCCAGCTGGGCGACCATGATGACTAAATATATTTGCCCAGCCGAAAATCTGGTCGCCTCGGGCGACTGGGCGAGCGTTAAGTTTAGTCCCTGTCAGATGCCGTCGGATCTTAAAATACAATATTGTTATCTCCATTCTAATGAAACTGACAGAAAACAACGTTAAAACATGTATTTAAAATTTGTCATATGCCGTCTGCGCTTGCGCGTACGTCCCATAGCATCAATTGTCAATTGATGCCATGTAAGAAAGTGACGTTATCCAATCAAAATGAACGTTACAAACGTTGTTGCATTAGAATCAACATTCATCCTACTTTCAGAAACTTTACACTATTTTCTTCCTGAATGAATAAACCGAAATAAAGTCCTTAATGATTCCTGGTATTGGGACTTCAGAAATAATATAATCTGTATCACAAATTCAAATAAAAACAATCTTTGGGGCTGAAATTAACTATTGTTTGTTAAATTAAATAAGTTTTTTTGGCCTTAAGGATTTGTGAAGGGTGATAGAATCGGGGGAAGAAACACAAATTATTTTGTCAAACATTTTTAAAATACACAAGTTATGGTGTTAATTAAAAACATTAAACATATTTTGACAGTTAACTTATTTACACAGTTACTGCTGATCTCCCTGTTCAGGAAGCATACAGATTTTCAGTTTGACAGTATTTCAAAGTCAGAGATTTTTGCGATAAAAACAGCAGGGTGTCCAAGAAACACCCAAGCTTGTCTGGCATAGTCGAGGATTACAATGTCCACTGGCAGTTTTGCAAGACGGGGCCACAAGCCGGGTTCTGTAGCCCCAGCTTGTCCAGAGGCGGATTTAGGGGCCCCCCTTTTCTGGAATTTTTGTTGTTGATTATATAGGGAATCACTAAGGCATGACCGAAGCGGGCCCCCTCTTAGACAGTCAGTAGGCCCCCACTTATGAAAATGTCTAAGATCTGCGACTGTTGTCTGTACTTCAGAGTAATCTTGGACTAAGCCTTAGCAGGTTAAGATCATAATTATGTCATGTTTTGAATTCCCGCATCTGCGCAGAAATCTACAATGTACTTCCTTTTTCCGGTCTCGTTTGCATGAAATTTTGAGTAAAATATATATTTATCAGTCTAGTATAAAATAGGAAGGAACGCAATATCAATTTCATTTTAAATAATTCTTTGATATGAAAAAACGTTACCTAATGATAGGGCCACCCTTAAAAAAAATGTTTGTTTGGCATTGCCGACCTACACTATCAGCAGGTGGGTAGGTAGGTAGGGAATTTTTTTTTTTTTTTACATTTAAAAGCTGTATACAATCATGTAAATCATGAAGTCTCTAGATCAATGTTGTCTAAAGCATTGCAGCATTGTTGTGTGTACATGCTGGTGATTTCTTTGAAAGGGGTCAACCGTCAATGTCACATTCTACATCATATGGATAATTTCATGTAAGACAGTCAGTTTTATTGGCAGAGTTAACCAAAGTACCCAGAAAAAAACACAGAACTGAGGCAGGAAACTGACAAATTAACCATATAAAATGTATGACTTGAAAATTGAACTTTTATTGTGGGACTGCCCATTGAACAAAGGCCTGATGTCACATTTGAAGTTGTGGTCACAGTTTGGTAAAATTACCACAAGTTAAATGGCTCAACCACTACGGCTCCTTGTATAAATGGACAAAGATTTAAAACTTTGATTGTTTGCTTTGGTTTTATAAACATCACTTTCTACACCATATGGGTAATTTCATGGCAGTCAGTTTTAGTGGCGTACTAATTAAACCGTAGTACTTGAAGGAAAACGCCAACCTGCGGGAGGAAACTAACCTTATCATATATGACATGAAAATCAAACCTTAATTTTGTAACTGCCCAACTAGGGCTGAAACCAATACCTAGAGGCTAGTAATCCTACATGTAAGGTGTGACGAACTACCATACAAACAAGCATACTGCCCCTGATAAAGGATCTGAACTAGTGGTGTTACACCTAGAGGCTAGTAATCCTACATGTAAGGTGTGACGAACTACCATACAAACAAGCATACTGTCCCTGATAAGTTTTGAGGATAAAGGATCTGAACCAAACCAATACCTAGAGGCTAGTAATCCTACATGTAAGGTGTGACGAACTACCATACAAACAAGCATACTGCCCCTGATAAGTTTTGAGGATAAAGGATCTGAACCAAACCAATACCTAGAGGCTATAGCTAGTAATCCTACATGTAAGGTGTGACGCACTACCATACAAACAAGCATACTGCCCCTGATAAGTTTTGAGGATAAAGGATCTGAACCAAACCAATACCTAGAGGCTAGTAATCCTACATGTAAGGTGTGACGAACTACCATACAAACAAGCATACTGCCCCTGATAAGTTTTGAGGATAAAGGATCTGAACCAAACCAATACCTAGCAGTCAGAGCTCTGACATAAACAAGTCAGAATAAAATGACTTCTTCAAGTCAGAAAATGTTTTGAAATTCTGACCTGTACGGGTCAATTTTTGTTTTGCGTAGTTTTCCATCGAGTCCGTCAAACCAGAAGATATTTTGAATTTGCCGCCGATCTAAGGGAGCTACCATTTGATTTTTATGGGGGAGCTAGGATGAAAAATTTTGTCCTGCATTTTTTTTTATTTGTATTCTCTGTCCTGCATTTTTATTTTTCACTCTATTCGGTCCTGCCTTTTTTTTTATTAGTTTATCCTGACTTTTTTTACTTGAATTGTCATCCTGCCTTTTTTTTTTGCAAAGTGTCTCATCCTGACTTTTTTTTTTACTCAAAACTCCTGTCCTGCCTATTTTTTTCAAATTTCATCCTAGCGCCCCCATAAAAATCAAATGGTAGCTCCCTAAGACACAAACGATCATGTGGTTTTATGCAAGAGATCACGTTTTTGAAAGTCGTTGTTTTGGGAGTTCCTCGAACAAGAAGTTATTGAAAATATAGTGATTATTTACGTTTTTTTAGTGAAAATCTAGGTCAATGTGGTCATTTTCAGAAGGTAATACATATTACCTCCGTATTTTCATGGCCATTTTAATATTTTTTGCGTGTGAAGAAGGTCTTTGCAAGTGATTTTTTTGCTGTTTCATGAAGGCGCGTGACCTGTAAATACGGACGCGTGGCCTTTGAGATGACCTGGTGTCTGACAATTCTGACTTGTTCAGGTCAGAAAATGTTGTTATGATAATGAACTGTTATTTTCGGGAGACAACTCCTGTTGTCTTAAACAGTATTAACATTAATAACCAGTCGGTGCAATTTTAAAAGTAAAATTATTGCTTCGAGCTGAACATCATCACGTGATTGTTCTATTTTTAAACTCCAGCATGAAGTGACTTTTTAACCTTTCCGAGTTTGCGGCTTATAAATAATTTGTTTTTTCGTTTCTCCCAATGAGAAAAACGATCTTTTGAATATTGATATTAATGAAAATGAAATGAAATCGGAATAATTTTAATAAAGGGAAGGGAGGGTTTAACTAAAGAACCGAAATATTTTTTTATTTTTATTTTAAAATTGATTTTAACTTGAGAACATTATAAAGAGATTCACAAAACGGGTTTTTCAATTATGAACATGGAATATGATATTAAAAACAAATCAAATGAAATGTAGGGTAAGTCTCCAGGGATCACCCTACTCCTGTCATTTGACAATGTTGAACAGTCGAGATCCCTGCCCCCTAAACTCAATTTGTTCTCTCTGTAAAGTATAATGAAATATACCAGTCTAGTCTCTATGGGTCGCCCCACCCCTTGTCATTTGAGAATGATCTTATATCTTGAAAATGGTCGAGATCCCCACCTGTAAACCATATATATTCCTTTTTATAATGTCAAATTGATTTGAATGAAATATACCGGGCTAGTCTCTGGGTTTACCCCCTCCCCTGCCATTTGCGAATGTTCTTATATTTTGTAAACGGTTGAGATCCCCACCCCTAAACTATATATATTCTTGTATGGGAAAATAAAACAAACTCAATGTAATATAGGGGAAGTCCCTTGGGGGGGGGGTTTCACCCCTACTGTGTGAAAACATGTAAATGGTCAAGATCCCCACCCCTGAACCATATATATATATTAGTGTAAGGGACAACAAGACAAATCAAATGAAATAAAGATAAAGTCCCTTGGGGCCACCCCATCCCCTCATGTTTGAAAACATGTAAACGGTTGAGAGCCCCACCCCATAAGCCTATATATTATTATATGGGACAATACAACAAATCAAATGAAATAAAGATAAAGTCCCTTGGGGCCACCCCATCCCCTCATGTTTGAAAACTTGTAAACGGTTGAGAGCCCCACCCCATAAGCCTATATATTATTAGATGGGACAATACAACGAATCAAATGAAATAAAGGGAAAGTCCATGGGGGTCATCCCCATCCCCCTTTTTGAAATGGTCTGGATCACCACCACTAGACCATATAATATTCCTGTTCGTCATTTCAAGAAGATTTGAATGACATACAGGGTCAATCCCTAATTATATGGCATATATGTTTTACTATGAAGTTACACATCTATAATTCTTACCCCAGATGCTTAGCCACATAAAGCATTAACCTTTTATTTGAAATATTGGAAGTCAGTATGTTCTGACTTATAAAAGTCTGAATGTTCTGACTTATGAAAGTCTCAATGTTCTGACTTTAATTTAATAAGGCCAGAAAGACTCAGAATGATCTGAAGATAATGACTTGCTTTTAATGTTTAGAGTATTTAAGAATATGAATGCTCTTGTCATGCTAGTACCATAAGAAACCCTGACAAGATTTTGTTCCCAAAAAAATATATATTAAGAATAACAAGTGTACAATGAACATAAATTACAAAGTTATAAATGTTGCTAAAAAATCTATTTAAAAAACACCCAATAGATAGTTGTAGTGAAAATATTATGTATTTATATGTACATGTACCACTTCTTGAAGGACAACAAAGTCACCAAACTTAGTCTGATTTTCTAAGTATTTTCTCCTCAACATTTTTTTAACAGAACATGATTTGACCTGTTTAAGTCAGTTTACAGAAAAAAAATCCGATCAAACTAGGTTTCTTCATCTTAGCCCCCCCCCCCCCCCCCCCCCCCCCCTTTTTTCTCCTTATCTGAATCTGCTACTGTTGGGATAATTAATTTTTTTTTAAGAAACAATTCAGTCAAATGGTTTTTAGAATAATGTTTTTTACAACCAAAAGTTCTATATGTTAACTTTACAGAAAAAAAAGTCATGAAAATACAGAAATAAAATAAATTTTTAAGATATAAATTTGATGAAATTTGTTTAAAAAAATACATTTGAATATAAAATATACCAAATACATTTTTTTTATAGCCCTCAATATTGTGACTTGAGGGGACCATATTTCATCAGTCTTTTATCTGGTTTGTCATACATTTTAAAATCAATATGAAAATCCTAGACTTAAAAGTTGACATAAGTTTAGTTTTGACTGACTCTTTGAAGTCAGAACATGATTTGACCTGTTAAAGTCAGTTTACAGAGAAAATTAAATCCAATCAAAACTAGGTATTCTTCTTTTAAGCCCCCCCCCCCCCCCCCTTTTTTTTCCCTTTTATCTGAATCTGCTACTGTTGAGTTAATTAATTGATAAGTTTATTAGAAACAATTCAGTCAAATGGTTTAAAATAACATATTTTACAACCAAAAGTTCCATGTGTTAACTTAACAGAAAAGAAAGGTCATGAAAATACAGAAATGTAATAAAATTTAAAGATGATTTGATGAAATTTGTAAACAAAATATATTTGAATATAAAATATTAGTTCTCATTATTGTGACTTTATTATTGGGTGTCTTTTATCTAGTTTTCCCATACGTTCTTAAATGCATATATTTATGACAATGCCAGACTTAACAGTTGTAATAATAAATTAAAGTGAAGTTTTTGACTGACTCTTTGAAGTCAGAACATAATTTGACCAGTTTAAAACAAAATGCATTTAAATATTGAATAATCAATATGCAAAATAAACTTTTTTATAGTCCTCATTATTGCGCTGTATGGGGACCTTATTTCCTCTGTCTTTTATCTGGCTTTTCCGTACATTTTTAAATCAATATGAAAAAACTAGACTTAAAAGTTGAAATAAGTTTAAATGGGACTGACTTTTTGAAGTCAGAACACGATTTGACCTGTTAAAGTCAGTTGACAGGAAAAAAATGTCCTATCAAAGCTAGGTGTTCTTCCTCTAATCCCCCTCCCCACTAAATATCAATCTGCTACTGTTGAGTTAATTAAGGTAGATCATAAGTAAATCTTTTTTGAGACAGAATTTTCTTATACTTAGCCAGAATGAAGACTTTAATATGCTCTTTTCAAAAATATAATAAAAAGTAGGGGTCACCGTGCTATTTTTCAAGCTATGAGTAATTGAAAATTGCCTAAATTTGGTTACATTGTTAATGGAAAAACACAATTGTGTGCATAAAAAATAATCTATGAGATAGAATTTTGAAATAAATTGTGAAAAGATTGGTTTTGTAATATGTTTTAAGAAAATAAAAAGAAAAAATGGTGTCACCGAACTTGTTTTCTTGCTACAAGTAAAAAGAAAAAAATTCCCTATCTGTCCAGTATAAATTTTTTACTAAAAGAGTTATCTTCCCTTAAATGGCTCATTTGAAAAAAATGATTCAAAAAGCATAATAAAATGATATTTGTTTAATTATTTTGAATTATACAATAAATTGCCAAGTTTTCTTTATATTATTAAACAGTCTAACCATCAAATTGCAAATCTGTCTCCAAATTTGCAGATTTAGGCAAATAACTAGACCGATTTTTTACTGTGATTGTTCAATCCAAGATGGCGGTATACCATGAATCTACCTTAATTATTGAGTTTTTTAGAAACAATTCAGTCAAATGGTTATTAAAATATAAATTTTTTTTGCAACCACAAGTTCCATGTGTTAACTTAACAGAAAAGAAAAGTCATGAAAATACAGAAATAATACAATATATTTTTTTTTAGATAATTTGATGAAAATCTCTAAAAAACAAAATGCATTTGAATATTGAATATATCAAATAAAAATGTTCGATCCATTTTTAAATCTATGTGAAAATCCTGGACTTAAAAGTTGAAATAAGTTTAGTTTTGACAGACTCTTTGAAGTCAGAGCATGATTTGACCTGTTAAAGTCAGTTTACAGAAAAAAAAAATCCAATAAAAACTAGGTTTCTTCATCTTAGCCCCCCCTTTTTTTCCCTTATTTGAATCTGCTACTGTTGAGTTAAAAAAAAAATTATGAAACAATTCAGTCAAATGGTTTTTAGAATAATGTTTTTTACAACCAAAAGTTCTATTTGTTAACTTAACAGAAAAAAAGTCATGAAAATACGGAAATAGAATAAATTTTTAAGATATTAATTTGATGAAATTTGTTAACAAAATACATTTGAATATAAAATATACCAAATACATTTTTGTATAGTCCTCATTATTGTGACTTAAGGGGACCTTATTTCATCAGTCTTTTATCTGGTTTCCCATACATTTTAAAATCAATATGAAAATCCTAGACTTAAAAGTTGAAATAAGTTTAGTTTTGACTGACTCTTTGAAGTCAGAACATGATTTGACCTGTTAAAGTCAGTTTACAGAGAAAATTAAATCCAATCAAAACTAGGTATTCTTCTTCTAAGCCCCCCTCTCCCCCTTTTTCCCTTATCTGAATCTGCTACTGTTGAGTTAATTAATTGATAGGTTTATTAGAAACAATTCAGTCAAATGGTTTAAAATAATATATTTTACAACCAAAAGTTCCATGTGTTAACTTAACAGAAAAGAAAGGTCATGAAAATACAAAAATATAATAAAATTTAAAGATGATTTGATGAAATTTGTAAACAAAATATATTTGAATAAAAAATATACCAAACACATTTTTTTATAGTCCTCATTATTGTGACTTTATTAGTGGGTGTCTTTTATCTGATTTTCCCTTACATTCTTAAATGCATATGACAATGCCAGACTAAGAAGTTGTAATAATTAGCTAAAGTGAAGTTTTTGACTGACTCTTTAAAGTCAGAACATAATTTGACCGGTTTAAAACAAAATACATTTAAATAATGAATATGCAAAATAAACTTTTTTATAGTCCTCATTATTGCGCCGTATGGGGACCTTATTTCCTCTGTCTTTTATCTGGTTTTTCCGTACATTTTAAAATCAATATGAAAAAACTAGACTTAAAAGTTGAAATAGTTTAGTTTGGACTGACTCTTTGAAGTCAGAACACGATTTGACCTGTTAAAGTCAGTTGACAGAAAAAAAATGTCCAATCAAAACTAAGTCTTCTTCCTTTACGCCCCTTCCATATCTGAATCTGCTACTGTTGAGTTAATTAATTCATATTTTTTTTTAAGAAACAATTCAGTCAAATGGTTTTTAAAATAATGTTTTTTAAAACCGAAAGTTCCAAATGTTAATTTAACAGAAAAAAAGTCATGAAAATACAGAAATATAATAAAATTTTAAAATAATTTGGAGAAATTTGTTAACAAAATACATTTGAATATTAAATAATAGTATACCAAATACACTTTTTTATAGTCCACATTTTTGTGACTTTATTATAGGGTGTCTTTTATCTGAGTTTCTTATACATTCTTAAATGCATATGTCACAATCCCAGACTTAAAGTTGCAATACTTAATTAAAGTATAGTCTTTTAATGACTCCTTGAAGTCAGAACATAATGTGACTTGTTCAAGTCAGTTTGCACAACAGGATTTACCTCAATGAAATATTAAGATATCAAAAATATACCAAATTATCTTTTATATATATAGTTCTTATAATTGTGACTTAATTTTTTGTGATTTTTTTTCCTACTTGTATCCATACAGCCTAGAGGTATAGGGGAGGGTTGAGATCTCATAAACATGTTTAACCCCATCGCATTTTTGCGCCTGTCCCAAGTCAGGAGCCTCTGGCCTTTGTTAGTCTTGTATTTTTTTAATTTTAGTTTCTTGTGTACAATTCGGAAATTAGTATGGCGTTCATTATCACTGAACTAGTATATATTTGTTTAGGGGCCAGCTGAAGGATGCCTCCGGGTGCGGGAATGTCTCGCTACATTGAAGACCTGATAGTGACCTTCTGCTGTTGTTTTTTCTATGGTCGGGTTGTTGTCTCTTTGACACATTCCCCATTTCCATTCTCAATTTTAACAATCACATCACAATCATGACAATCATGATAATGCACGACTTTTACAGAACTTTGCAAGCAATTTAGTTTTTGACAGACTCTTTTAAGTCAGAACATGATTTGACCTGTTTAAGTCAATTTGTCCGAACATGCCCATTTGACCTGTTTAAGTCAATTTGTCTGAACATGATTTGACCTGTTCAAGTCAGATTGCAGAACAAATTTTCCAATCAAAGCTAGGTGTACTTCCTTCAAGCCCTGCTTCTGAATCTGCCATTTGTGAATTTATTTGATAAATGTTTAGAAACAATTAAGTCAAATGGTTATTTATTTTAGGGGATCTTACATATATATATATTTCTTATGTCTGAGGTTCCCATACTTTCATTTAATATCATATGTCAGTGCCCCACTCTAAAAATTTCAATAAATTTAGTTTTGGGCTGACTGCTTTAAGTCAAAACATGATTTGACCTGTTTAAAAGAAATTGCATTTAAATATTGAATATACCAAATATTTTTTTTTATAGTCCTCATTGTGACTTTAGGGGACCTTTAATATTTTCTCTGTCCTATATCTGGCTTTCCCATACATTTTTAAATCAATATGACAGTACTAGACTTAAAGGTTGAAATAAGTTTGTTTGAGTCAGTTTGCACAACAGTATTTACCTCAATGAAATATTAAAATAATAAATGTTTTGCTCTTGATAAATTTAGCTAAAAGTGGATGAGAATAGATCCCTTTTTTTTTCCTTGGAAGATTTGAAGTATTGTCATGGTACTAGTAAATGTATCCAATATTGTATTTTATAAATCTTTTGATATTGACAGAAAATTGTATGATCCATTTTTTCTGCTTTGGTTTTTGTTTGTATTTTGAAATGATTGAATTTGATGAGAAAAAAATATTATGTTAAGATTCTGGAAAGAAGAAGGTATGATGAGCCCACTTTTTAAACTCTTTGATTCGAAACTAGTAATCACTATATTTTATGGAGATTGATAACAAAGTGGTAGTAATGACTGCTTCAAGTCAGAACAAAAATGACCTCTCTAAGTCAAAATTCATTAAAAAGGGACATAAATCTTATTAGAATATGAAGATATTAAGTCACAATATTTTATGCAAAAGCTGACCTGTGGAAGTCATTTTATGATAAATTAAAGTCTGACATAAACTGACCTGTACAAGTCATATTCTGTTGAGTGCAAGAAGGGAGACAACACTTACATCAAATTATATCTGACCTATGGAAGTCATTTTATTCTGACTTGTTTATGTCAGAGCTCTGACTGCCTAGAGGCTAGTAATCCTACATGTAAGGTGTGACGCACTACCATACAAACAAGCATACTGTCCCTGATAAGATTTGAGGATAAAGGATCTGAACCAAACCAATACCTAGAGGCTAGTAATCCTACATGTAAGGTGTGACGAACTACCATACAAACAAGCATACTGCCCCTGATAAGTTTTGAGGATAAAGGATCTGTACCAAACCAATACCTAGAGGCTAGTAATCATACATGTAAGGTGTGACGAACTACCATACAAACAAGCATACTGCCCCTGATAAGTTTTGAGGATAAAGGATCTGAACCAAACCAATACCTAGAGGCTAGTAATCCTACATGTAAGGTGTGACGAACTACCATACAAACAAGCATACTGCCCCTGATAAGTTTTGAGGATAAAGGATCTGAACCAAACCAATACCTAGAGGCTAGTATATATAATCCTACATGTAAGGTGTGACGAACTACCATACAAACAAGCATACTGCCCCTGATAAGTTTTGAGGATAAAGGATCTGAACCAAACCAATACCTAGAGGCTAGTAATCCTACATGTAAGGTGTGACGCACTACCATACAAACAAGCATACTGCCCCTGATAAGTTTTGAGGATAAAGGATCTGAACCAAACCAATACCTAGAGGCTAGTAATCCTACATGTAAGGTGTGACGCACTACCATACAAACAAGCATACTGCCCCTGATAAGTTTTGAGGATAAAGGATCTGAACCAAACCAATACCTAGAGGCTAGTAATCCTACATGTAAGGTGTGACGAACTACCATACAAACAAGCATACTGCCCCTGATAAGTTTTGAGGATAAAGGATCTGAACCAAACCAATACCTAGAGGCTAGTAATCCTACATGTAAGGTGTGACGCACTACCATACAAACAAGCATACTGCCCCTGATAAGTTTTGAGGATAAAGGATCTGAACCAAACCAATACCTAGAGGCTAGTAATCCTACATGTAAGGTGTGACGAACTACCATACAAACAAGCATACTGCCCCTGATAAGTTTTGAGGATAAAGGATCTGAACCAAACCAATACCTAGAGGCTAGTAATCCTACATGTAAGGTGTGACGCACTACCATACAAACAAGCATACTGCCCCTGATAAGTTTTGAGGATAAAGGATCTGAACCAAACCAATACCTAGAGGCTAGTAATCCTACATGTAAGGTGTGACAAACTACCATACAAACAAGCATACTGTCCCTGATAAGTTTTGAGGATAAAGGATCTGAACCAAACCAATACCTAGAGGCTAGTAATCATACATGTAAGGTGTGACAAACTACCATACAAACAAGCATACTGTCCCTGATAAGTTTTGAGGATAAAGGATCTGAACCAAACCAATACCTAGAGGCTAGTAATCATACATGTAAGGTGTGACGAACTACCATACAAACAAGCATACTGCCCCTGATAAGTTTTGAGGATGAGGATCTGAACCAAATTAGGATAGCAAAATATTAAATATTTGGAAGGTTGGCACAAATAGACATGGTGTTTATACTAATATTATCCAAGTGCAAGGTTTTTCAGGGCTAGGTTTAAAACGTATGATAAATTCAAAACGGAAATATGCAGCAGGACAGACAATCTTTGCAGATAAATAAATTATGGGTTGTAATGCTTGTTTGATTAACAGAAATCTGGACATGCATTACATGAATCATTTGTGAATACAGATAAATTAATGAGCCCTTAGAATTGTGGAAAAGGAGGGGATTTTATTCATCACTAGTACACTAGATACATTTATAAATATGTTTCTGTCAGTATCTTTTATGTTTTAAGAATTATCTTGTTCTGTGATGTCCTGGTGATCTCATGAAGTGACAAAGTCAAGCAGAAATCATCTGTTTCTGCTTTACAAAAGATAAAATTTGAGTCCTCTACAAGGTCTCTCAGAACGTTCCTTTCAAAGAATAGATGAAAATTTGATTTTTGATAAAATCCATCTCCCTTAACCAATGCATTGCAGCATACGGATATGCTTTCTTTCCCCTGCCGGCCTCTTTGACATTACTCTTGGCAGACTTTTTCTATTCCATGTCATTTAAATGTTTGCTCCCAATACAGTGTAAGGCAAGCGCTTTTAGGAATTTGATTTGAAATAAGTAAAGCCAGGAACAAACTCGGTGGATACGATCAAATTCTGGCACAATTTCGATTTTTTTTAAATTAAAAAAAATAGATTTCTGAAACACAAATAAAATTATTTGGGCGGCAAGTTTTTCAGTGGGTCGGGTGGCAATGCCAAACAAATGAAATTTTATTTTAGGCCTAGCGTTTCTTTGTTTACATTGTATATGATGTCATAACTTAAATAACGTCACAACTAAAATCCCTAACAACAGAACCAAAATCGGAAACGTTACGGTATTTCCGTTCTGAAATTAAGATATGTTTGAATTAAAAAAAGATCATATACTTCGTCCCCTTTCACAGGTAACGCCTGCCTCATATTAAACCACATTCCGAACTATTTTGGAAGTGTTGAAACACACATAATTTTGTCATTGCCGGATATGCAGAGTTGTTTGGTTTTATTGATCATACAGCTAAATTTTAATTTTATCTTCATTATATATATGTGTGTTAAGAATCAGAGTTGTAACTTGTCATTATGTCCCGTAATTAGGGGCCCTTAATTGTAAAATAAAGAACTTTTAACTTTGAACTTACCGTTCCGGTGGTACTTTTTTTTGTAACTGGTATCTTTTGACTTTTCCTTTCCCTACAGATGTAAATTCTGATTTTCTCCAAGTTTATATATGTGCCTTAAGCTTTCTATTAATTGTCGTCCGGCATATAAATAACTTAGAAAAAATATCAGATCAATGATAGATTTCTCAACTTATGCAAAATGTAAACAAATTTTGACCTCATGGTTTTTATGCCCCACCTACGATAGTAGAGGGGCATTATGTTTTCTGGTCTGTGCGTCCGTCCGTTCGTTCGTTCGTCCGTTCGTCCGTCCGTCTGTCCCGCTTCAGGTTAAAGTTTTTGGTCGAGGTAGTTTTTGATGAAGTTGAAGTCCAATCGACTTCAAACTTGGTACACATGTTCCCTATGATATGATCTTTCTAATTTTAATTTTTTAATTAGAGATTTTACCCCAATTTCACGGTCCACTGAACATAGAAAATGATAGTGCGAGTGGGGCATTCGTGTACTGAGGACACATTCTTGTTCGTAATTGTACTGAACAGTTCCGCCCTAAATATATCGTCCTAGATAGTGACTCCACTTCGGCACTTGTTCATTCGCATGTACCATGTTCCGTTTAAAATAAAGATTATTTTTATTATACTTAATAAAAAACTGCATAATATTAATAAATATTTGTTTGCGACATCCTTGATTTATTTTCATAATACCGTTACCGTGACGGATCAACTTTTGGCCGATATAATTTGGGACGATATTGTCACCTCTATGTCATGTATGTGAGCTGACATAATCTGTGCTCTTGGAATATTTCTGTACCTTCCCAATTCAATGCCTAGAGAATGATCACTCAGTCTAAATTTAACTGTCTATGTATAAAATTATTGCAATTTAAATATTCCTCAGACTGACAATTAGTTTTTAATTTCCCATTAAGACAAAGTTTGGATGAGGAATCCAATTTTGAAAGTTTATTTAAAGTAGTGTTTTCATATTCCTCTGAAACACACTTTTTAATATTACATTTTAACACGTTTTTGATTGCTTAAAAGTTACATTAATATAAGAGTAATTTTCTGGGTTTATTTTCATATCTTTAAAAAATTTATCTGCAAATGAGTACCAAGAATAAATTCCTGCAGAATGTAAATTTATGTTTGTTTGTAAAGATTCTTTAACCAAGGGATTAATATCATTATAGATAAAGATAAACTGTAAGCCGTAATAATGTTCAGCAAAGTAAGATTTACAAACAAATCAACATGACTGAAATGATCAGTTGACCCTTTTAGGAGTTATTGCCCTTTATAGTCAATTTTTAATAATTTTTCGTAAATTTTAGTAATCTTTTACAAAAATCTTCTCCTCTGAAACTAATGGGCCAAATTAAACAAAACTTGGCCACAATCATCAGAGGGGTATCTAGTTTAAAACGTGTCCTGTGACCCGGCCAACCAACCAAGATGGCCGCTATGGCTAAAAATAAAACATAGACATGATAGGGGTAACATGCAGTTTTTGGCTTATAACTCAAAAACATAAGCATTTAGAGCAAATCTGACAAGTTATGAAATTGTTTATCCGGTCAAGATCTATCTGCCCTGAAATTTTCAAATGAATCTGACAACCCATTGTTGGGTTGATGCCCCTTAATTGTTATAATTTGAAGGAAATTTTGCTGTTTTTAAATATGGTTATTATCTTGAATATTATTATAGATAGAGATAAACTGTAAACAGCAATAATGTCCAGCAAAGTAAGATTTACAAATAAGTCAACATGACTGAAATGGTCAGTTGACCCCTTTAGGAGTTATTGCCCTTTATAGTAAATTTTTAATCATTTTTCGTAAATCTTAGTAATCTTCTTCTCTGAAACTACTGGGCCAAATTATTCCAAACATGACCACAATCATCTTTTGGGTATCTAGTTAGAAAAATGTGTCCAGTGACCAGGCCATCCAACTAAGATGGCTGCCACGGTTAAAAATAGAACATAGGGGTAAAATGCAGTTTTTGGCTTATAACTCAAAAACCAAAGCATAAAGAGAAAATCTGACGGGGTTATATTGTTTATCAGGTAAAGATCTATCTGCCCTAACATTTCCAGATGGATCTGACAACCCTTTGTTGTTGGGTTGCTGTCCCTGAATTGGTAATTTTAAGGAAATTTTGCCTTGTTAAGGGCCAAGTGAGCTTTTCTCATCACTTTGCGTCCGGCGTCCGACGTCGTTGTCGTCCGTCGTCGTTAACTTTGACAAAAATCTGCTCATTATTGTTAACAACAATAATGTTCAGCAAATTAAGATCTACAAAAAGTTTATGTGACAAAAATTGTCAATTGACCCCTTTAAGGAGTTATTGCCCTTTAAAGACAATTTTACACAATTTGTTCATCAAGTTTGTTAACATTTAAAAATCTTCTCCTCTGAAACTACTAGGCCAAATACCTGCAAACTTTAATTGAATGTTCCTTAGTTACACTTTACACTTTCAACACATGTCAACATTCAATGATTATCAGTAAAGCAGACAAAACAGATTGTGCACTTTTGTTTACAGGTTTTCATATGTGTATTTGTTTAACATTTTTTATAAAACTTTATTTGCAGTTTCTTATCATGCTAATTGACTGTTGGCAGAAAGGGTATGTAATATAAAGTGGCATTAAGGCCATGAAGACAGACTTTACATAACATGCTGAAGTTGAAATTAGAGTTTGACGAAGGCCCACGTGTAAACCTTTATTGACATTTGCAGAACTTGGACCTACAGATTTCACTTTGGGTATTTAATAAAATTAGCTTAAGATAGGGGCTTTACTTTACTTTAAGTTTTTTTTTAATGATTTATGCTGAACACATGCTGAAACTGATAATATTTTAACAATATAAAAATAAAGAGATGTGGTATGATTGCCAATGGGACCACTCTCCACCAGAGACTAAAAATGACTGAACCAGTTTAGACAAATGGTTGCTACAAAGACTTTTACATTTTCATTTTTCTGATTAAGGGCTATTGTCCTGATTGATTGAAAAATAACTGTTTATGACATTTCTGTGTAATAACTTGCATTCTATTATGAAAGTGCCAATTTTCACTTATACTGCTCAGGAGTTATTGCCCTTGATTGTTTTAACAATGACGCTAAAATGTATGCAAAATCTGAAAGTACAGCATCTATTTAAAAAAAAAGTGATTTGTTCTAAAATTATCTAATACAACTTTATATATGTTATATGATTGTATGTAATAAGACAAGGTTGGTTGCTAATCATATTTCGGAGAAAAACCTAAATATGACATCATGATTACAATTACAATATTCCTCTTCAAATTACACCTCCTGTGTACAAACATGATAAAATGTTTTCTTTTTTCTTTTGTAGGATATAATGGCAAGTTGGGATCAGGTAAGATTTTCTCCTTAAAAGTCAATGGTCATGTGACCTATGTTGTCAATAAACTGTACAGAAAGATACAGGCGTGTAGTATTCTCAGAATTAGAATAGGAGAAAAAGAATATCATTACAGTGAAAAGAATTTCAATATACAAAATTCCAGGGAACAAACAAAGAGACATAAGATATCAAAACTCTTTTCAAGTCAAAGAGAAACTGACGACACCATGGCAAATGTGGCAAAAAATGAAAAACAACCAAAATACAAACAACATTCTTCAAAACATTACATACAAGACCCTACAATACTAACCCCAACAAAAACTCAAAAGGCTCATCTCAAAACTGATGCATAATTAATACAATTGTCTAAAGATTCTTCTAAAAAAAACTCTGAAATTATAGACAATTTCATTCCCTCTTCATACATGTACATTGTCATAGTCATTGTATTTAAATGTTTAATATAAGCTATTGAAACTGTAAACATATAGCTTATTAAATTCAATTATTATATTTATGATACATTTGTATGTTCTAGAGGAAAATGTTAAAACTTTGTTTTGTTTACAGAAACTTCTTACAGCTGCAAGGGAGGGGAATATAAAAGAGGTAGAAATATGTGTCAAGAATGGAGCTAGTTTGGAATGTAGAAGTGATGATAGAGTAAGTGAAGTAAAATGTATTTATTATATATATAGTACACACAATATGAATCAGTTAAACATTGCTCTTCTTAGTGTTCAGTGATTCAATGTTAATTTCTGATAATTGCAAATAGTCTTCAAAATATTAAGAAACATGATTACACATCGCAAATGTATATAGAACTGTTGCTGTCTGATACTTCATAACTGTATACAACTGCCATATTGTGATTGACTTCATTACACTGATGAATACCACTCCAGTGTGTATGTCAAAGGGTTGCTGTCTGATACTTCCTAACTGTATACAACTGAAATATTGTGATTTACTTCATTACACTGATGAATACCACTTCAGTTTGTATGTCAAAGGGTTGCTGTCTGATACTTCCTAACTGTATACAACTGAAATATTGTGATTGACTTCATTACACTGATGAATACCACTCCAGTTTGTATGTCAAAGGGTTGCTGTCTGATACTTCCTTACTGCATGAACTGTATACAACTGACATATTGTGATTTACTTCATTACACTGATGAATAAGACTCTAGTTTGTATGTCAAAGGGTTGCTGTCTGATAATTTGTAAGCGTATACAACTGAAATATTGTGATTTACTTCATTACACTGACGAATACCACTCCAGTTTGTATGTCACAGGGTTGCTGTCTAATAATTTGTGAGCATACACAACTGAAACATTGTGATTTATTCATTTCACTGATGAATACCACTCTAGTTTGTATGTCAAAGGGTTGCTGTCTAAAACCTCTTAACTGCATACAACTGAAATATTGTGATTTATTTTATTATACTTTAAGACACTTAACATACACTTTCATGGTATTCTATTAAAAAATTCCTTTGGTTTTACATAAATCTTGCATCATCATGACACAAGACATGACACAGGATCATACAACAATCATTTACCAATTCTGTATTAAACATGACATGTGGCACCTGATCATACAACATTCATTCACCACTCCTATACTGAACATGACATGCGACACCTGATCATACAACATTCACTACCACTCCTGCACTGAACATGACATCTGACACCTGATCATACAACATTCATTAACCACTCCTCTACTGAACATGACACATGACACCTGATCATACAACATTCATTAACCACTCCTGTACTGAACATGACATGTGATACCTGATCATACAACATTCATCCATCACTCCTCTACTGAACATGACATGTGACATCTGATCATACATCATTCATTAACCACTCCTGTACTGAACATGACATGTGATACCTGATCATACAATATTCATTTACCACTCCTGTACTGAACATGACATGTGACACCTGATCATACAACATTTGTTACCACTCCTCTACTGAACATGACATGTGACACCACATCAAACAACATTCCTAACCACTCCTGTACTGAACATGACACATGACACCTGATCATACAACATTCATTACCACTCCTGTACTGAACATGACATGTGACATCTGATCATACATCATTCATTAACCACTCCTGTACTGAACATGACATGTGATACCTGATCATACAATATTCATTTACCACTCCTGTACTGAACATGACATGCGACACCTGATCATACAACAGTTGTTACCACTCCTGTAATGAACTTGACATGTGACACCTGATCATACAACATTTGATACCACTCCTATACTGAACATGACATGTGACACCTGATCATACAACATTCAATTAACACTCCTCTACTGAACATGACATGTGACACCTGATCATACAACATTTGTTACCACTCCTCTACTGAACATGAAATGTGACACCTGATCAAACAACATTCATTAACCACTCCTGTACTGAACATGACATGAGACACCTGATCATACAACATTTGTTACCACTCCTCTACTGAACATGACATGTGACACCGGATCAAACAACATTCATTAACCACTCCTGTACTGAAAATGACATGTGACACCTGATCATACAACATTCAATTAACACTCCTATACTGAACATGACATGCAACACCTGATCATACAACATTCGTTACCAGTCATGTACTGAGCATGATATGTGACACCTGATCATACAACATTCATCCACCACTCCTCTACTGAACATGACATGTGACACCACATTGTACAAAATTCATTCACCACTCCTGTACTAAACATGACATGCGACACCTGATCATACAACATTCCTTACCACTCCTGTACTGAGTATGACATGCGACACCTGATCATACAACATTCGTTACCACTCCTGTACTGAACATGACATGTGACACCACATCATACAACATTCATTAACCACTCCTGTACTGAACATGACATGTGACACCACATCATACAACATTCATTTACCACTCCTGTACTGAACATGACATGTGACACCTGATCATACAATATTCATTTACCACTCCTGTACTGAACATGACATGTGACACCTGATCATGCAACATTCATTCACCACTCTAGTACTAAACATGACATGTGACACCTGATCATACAACATTCATCCACCACTCCTGTACTGAACATGACATGCCACACCTGATCATACAACGTTCATTCACCACTTCTGTACTACACATGACATGAGACACCTGATCATACAACATTCATCCATCACTCCTGCACTGAACATGACATGTGACACCACATCATACAACATTCATCAACAACTCCTGTACTGAACATGACATGTGACACCTGATCATACAATATTCATTTACCACTCCTCTACTGAACATGACATGTGACACCTGATCATACAACATTCATTACCACTCCTCTACTGAACATGACATGTGACACCACATCATACAACATTCATTAACCACTCCTGTACTGAACATGACATGTGACACCTGATCATACAACATTCGTTACCACTCCTGTACTGAACATGACATGTGACACCTGATCATACAATATTCATTACCACTCCTGTACTGAACATGACATGTGACACCTGATCATACAACATTCATTACCACTCCTGTACTGAACATGACATGTGACACCTGATCATACAATATTCATTAACCACTCCTGTACTGAACACGACATGCAACACCTGATCATACAACATTCATTCACCACTCCTGTACTACACATGACATGAGACACCTGATCATACAACATTCATCCACCACTTCTGCACTGAACATGACATGTGACAACACATCATACAACATTCATTAACCACTCCTGTACTGAACATGACATGTGACACCTGATCATACAACATTCAATTAACACTCCTCTACCGATCATGACATGTGACACCTGATCATACAACATTCATCCACCACTTCTCTACTGAACATGACCTGTGACACCTGATCATACAACATTGGTTACCACTCCTGTACTGAACATTACATGTGACAACACATCATACAACATTCATTAACCACTTCTGTACTTAACATGACATATAACACCTGATCATACAACATTCATTACCACTCCTGTACTGAACATGACATGTGACACCTGATCATATAACATTCATTTACCACTCCTGTACTGAATATGACATGCGACACCTGATCATACAATATTTGTTACCACTCCTGTACTGAACATGACATGTGACACCTGATCATATAACATTCATTTACCACTCCTGTACTGAACATAAATTATGACACCACAACATACAACATTCATTTACCACTCCTGTACTGAACATGACATGTGACACCTGATCATACAACATTCATCCACCACTACTGTACTGAACATGACATGTGACACCTGATCATGCAACATTCATCCACCACTCCTCTTCTGAACATGATATGTGACACCTGATCATACAACATTCTTTTACCACTCCTGTACTGAACATGACATATGACACCTGATCATACAACATTCATCCACCACTCCTATACTGAACATGATATGTGACACCTGATCATACAACATTCATTTACCACTTCTGTACTGAGCATGACTTTTGACACCTGATCATACATCATTCATTCATTACTCCTGTAATGAACATGACATGTGACACCTGATCATACGACATTCATCCACCACTCCTCCACTGAACATGACATGTGACACAACATTGTACAACATTCATTTACCACTCCTGTACTGAACATGACATGCATATGTGTGACCTGATCATACAACATTCATTCACCACTCCTGTACTGAATATGAATTATGACATCTGATCATACAGCATTCAGTTACCAGTCCTGTACTGAACATGACATGTGAAACCTGATCATACAACATTTATTTACCACTTTTGTACTGAACATGACATGTGATAACTGATCATACAACATATATTTACCACTTCTATACTAAACATGACATGGGTATCCTGGTAACATGTGACATAGTAATCACATACTTACAACAACTTGTGAAATTACAAAATCACTCTTATACTCAACACCAACCTGACATAGCAATAACACTCTTATACTAAACTCCAACATGTGACATATCAATGACACTTTTATACTCAACACCAACATGTGACATAGCAATAACACTCTTATACCAAACTCCAACATGTGACATAGCAATAACACTCTTATACTAAACTCCAACATGTGACATAGCAATGACACTCTTATACTCAACACCAACATGTGACATAGCAATAACACTCTTATACTCAACACCAACCTGACATAGCAATAACACTCTTATACTAAACTCCAACATGTGACATAGCAATGACACTCTTATACTCAACACCAACATGTGACATAGCAATAACACTCTTATACTAAACTCCAACATGTGACATAGCAATGACACTCTTATACTCAACACCAACCTGACATAGCAATAACACTCTTATACTAAACTCCAACATGTGACATAGCAATAACACTCTTATACTCAGCACCAACATGTGACATATCAATGACACTTTTATACTCAACACCAACATGTGACATAGCAATAACACTCTTATACCAAACTCCAACATGTGACATAGCAATAACACTCTTATACTAAACTCCAACATGTGACATATCAATGACACTTTTATACTCAACACCAACACTTGACATAACCATGACATGCTTATACTCAACACCAACAAGTGACATAGCAATGACACTCTTATACTGCTCACAAACAAGTGACATATCAACATTTATAGGCAACGCAAACAAAAAGTAAAAACACGGCTTTTGAAATTCTTCACTTATACTCAACACAAACATACACCACTGCTATATTACCATAATAAGCAACAGCACATATAATTTGAAGCAACTGTTATACACCACACAAACATTTTACATGGAAATACCTCTGAATTCTTTTTAAGCTTTGATAAATATTCTGAATTAACACAAAATACTGTTAATCAGACAGGTTTAATGGACAACAAAAATTTGTTAGAATTATATAAAGTGGGGCCTCATTTTTCCTGTCTCATTAATTTGAATCATAAAATATAATTTGTTTTTATTTTTCTTGAAATAATTTTTTTTTAACTTTGTTAATCAGACAGATTTAATAATAATAAAAAAAAAAACTTGACAGAATTATATAAAGTGGGGCCTCATTTTATTTGTAACACAGAACTGAATCAGACAGTAAAGGTTTTATTTTGTTTCCTGACGAAAAATTATTTTGTAAACATCTGATTTTAATGAGAAGTTGATGAGAACAAGTTGTGAAAACATCTTTAGTCAGATAATGTTAATTCTACAGATCTAATGTAAAACATCTTTTAAAAATAACAAATACTTGACAGAATTATATAAAGTGGGGTCTTATTTTTCTTGTCTCTTCGTACTGAATCAGAAAATATAACTCGTTTCAATGTTTCTTGAAAAAAGTTTTTTTTTTTTTAACCTGACAGTTCTGATGGAAGTTCTGACATCTCACAATAAAACATGTTGTTTATTTGTTGTTTATGTAGAATATAAATACAAGTGTGACTGGTCATTTTATTCAGTTTTGACCACTGATTCATGTGATATATATTTTGTTTATATTTATTACACAACATTGTCCAGTTTATGACACAAGTTTTGATGTTTGTTATATGTTGATATTACAGTTGGGAAGGACACCATTAATGTTGGCCGCTGGGGGAGGACACCTGGAGGTAGTGATGTACCTCATCAGTCAAGGAAGTCAGTTAGAGGCCACAGACAGGGTAATGATAGATATAATCACCTTACTCCGACCAAACATCACTTTATACAGAATCTACACAAAATCATGTTGTTAATCAGACAGATTTAATGGACAACAAATATTTGTTAGAATTATATAAAGTGGGGTCTCATTTTATTCGTAACACAGAACTGAATCAGATAGTAAAGGTTTAATTTTGTTTCCTGACAAAAAAATATTTTGAAAACATCTGATTTTAATGAGAAGTTGATGAGAAAAAGTTGTGTTAACATCTTTAGTCAGATAATGTTAATTCTACAGATCTTATGTAAAACATCTTTTAAAAATAACAAATACTTGACAGAATTATATAAAGTGGGGTCTTATTTTTCTTGTCTCTTCGTACTGAATCAGAAAATATAACTCGTTTCAATGTTTCTTGAAAAAAAGTTATTTTTTTAACCTGACAGTTCTGATGGAAGTTCTGACATCTCACAATAAAACATGTTGTTTATTTGTTGTTTATGTAGAATATAAATACAAGTGTGACTGGTCATTTTATTCAGTTTTGACCACTGATTCATGTGATATATATTTTGTTTATATTTATTACACAACATTGTCCAGTTTATGACACAAGTTTTGATGTCTGTTATATGTTGATATTACAGTATGGACAGACACCATTAATGTTGGCGGCTCGGGGAGGACACCTGGAGGTAGTGATGTACCTCGCCAGTCAGGGCAGTCAGTTAGAGGCCACAGACCCGGTAATGATAGATATAATAACCTTACTCTGACAAAACATCACTTTATACAGAATCTACACAAAATCATGTTGTTAATCAGACAGCGTTAATGGACAACAAATATTTGTTAGAATTATATAAAGTTGGGTCTCATTTTATTCGTAACACAGAACTGAATCAGATTGAAAAGGTTTTATTTTGTTTCCTGACAAAAAATTATTTTGTTAACATCTGATTTTAATGAGAAGTTGATGAGAACAAGTTGTGTTTTAAAACATCTTTAGTCAGATAATGTTAATTCTACAGATCTAATGTAAAACATCTTTTAAAAATAACAAATACTTGACAGAATTATATAAAGTGGGGTCTTATTTTTCTTGTCTCTTCGTACTGAATCAGAAAATATAACTCGTTTTTATGTTTCTTGAAAAAAGTTTTTTTTTTTAACCTGACAGTTCTGATGGAAGTTCTGACATCTCACAATAAAACATGTTGTTTATTTGTTGTTTATGTAGAATATAAATACAAGTGTGACTGGTCATTTTATTCAGTTTTGACCACTGATTCATGTGATATATATTTTGTTTATATTTATTACACAACATTGTCCAGTTTATGACACAAGTTTTGATGTCTGTTATATGTTGATATTACAGTTGGGAATGACACCATTAATGTTGGCCGCTGGGGGAGGACACCTGGAGGTAGTGATGTACCTCTTCAGTCAGGGCAGTCAGTTAGAGGCCACAGACCCGGTAATGATAGATATAATAACCTTACTCTGACAAAACATCACTTTATACAGAATCTACACAAAATCATGTTGTTAATCAGACAGCGTTAATGGACAACAAATATTTGTTAGAATTATATAAAGTTGGGTCTCATTTTATTCGTAACACAGAACTGAATCAGATTGAAAAGGTTTTATTTTGTTTCCTGACAAAAAATTATTTTGTTAACATCTGATTTTAATGAGAAGTTGATGAGAACAAGTTGTGTTTTAAAACATCTTTAGTCAGATAATGTTAATTCTACAGATCTAATGTAAAACATCTTTTAAAAATAACAAATACTTGACAGAATTATATAAAGTGGGGTCTTATTTTTCTTGTCTCTTCGTACTGAATCAGAAAATATAACTCGTTTTTATGTTTCTTGAAAAAAGTTTTTTTTTTTAACCTGACAGTTCTGATGGAAGTTCTGACATCTCACAATAAAACATGTTGTTTATTTGTTGTTTATGTAGAATATAAATACAAGTGTGACTGGTCATTTTATTCAGTTTTGACCACTGATTCATGTGATATATATTTTGTTTATATTTATTACACAACATTGTCCAGTTTATGACACAAGTTTTGATGTCTGTTATATGTTGATATTACAGTTGGGAATGACACCATTAATGTGGGCGGCTGTGGGAGGACACCTGGAGGTAGTGATGTACCTCGTCAGTCAGGGCAGTCAGTTAGAGGCCACAGGCAGGGTAATGATAGATATAATCACTTTACTCTTACCAAACACCACTTTATACAGAATCTACACAAAATCATGTTGTTAATCAGACAGCGTTAATGGACAACAAATATTTGTTAGAATTATATAAAGTGGGGTATCATTTTATTCGTAACACAGAACTGAATCAGATAGTAAAGGTTTTATTTTGTTTCATGACAAAAAATTATTTTGTTAACATCTGATTTTAATGAGAAGTTGATGAGAACAAGTTGTGTTAACATCTTTAGTCAGATAATGTTAATTCTACAGATCTAATGTAAAACATCTTTTAAAAATAACAAATACTTAACAGAATTATATAAAGTGGGGTCTTATTTTTCTTGTCTCTTCGTACTGAATCAGAAAATATAACTTGTTTTAATGTTTCTTGAAAAAAAGTTTTTTTTTCACTTTAATTATTCTACTGAATCATTGTTAATCAGACGGGTTTAATGGAGACCTAATATTTGAGAGAATTATATAAAGTGGGGTCTTATTTTTCTTGTCTCTTTGCACTGAATTGGAAAATATAACTCATTTCAAGGTTTCTTGAAATTTTTTTTTTTTTTCAACTTTGATTATTCTACAGACTTGACAGAATCTACATAAAATCATGTTGTTAATCAGACATGTAAAATGGACAACAAATACTTGTTAGACTTATATTAAATAGGGTTTGCTATTATTTTTACCTGTTTTGTAGAACTGAATCAGAAAATATATATTTAGTTTATATATCTTAATCTACCATTTATCAGTTTATACATAAGTATAATTGGATATTTTCTTCTCTGATGTTATATTTCTTACATTTTGACACCTCTCTTGATTTATTATCACACACCATTAACATGTTTATATTTTATATTGTTATAGAATGGATACACAGCTTTACATTATGCTGCTCAGTATGGACAGATTGATGTAACAAAATGGCTAATAGATCAAGGATGCAGTCCTTGGGTGAAAACAAAATGGGTAACATTCATTTTTATTCTTATTCACTATTTTTCTTCACAAAAAATGTATACATTTGAAATTGATATATAGAACAAAAATTCACTTGATATTATGTGAACCAAGTATTTTACATGGTACAATTACTTGATTTACAAACATTAATCAGACCAACCCACAGACCACACTTTAAATCACCAATCATATCTTAACACACAGACAAATAATCAAAGTATTTAACATTGTACAGTCACTTGACTTACAAACATTAATCATACCAACTCACAGACCACACTTTAAATCACCAATCAACACGGACAAATAATCAAAGTATTTAACATGGTGTAGTCACTTGATTTACAAACATTAATTATACCAACCCACAGACCACACTTTAAATCACCAATCAACTAGGACAAATAATCAAAGTATTTAACATTGTACAGTCACTTGATTTACAAACATTAATCATACCAACTCACAGACCACACTTTAAATCACCAATCAACACGGACAAATAATCAAAGTATTTAACATGGTGTAGTCACTTGATTTACAAACATTAATTATACCAACCCACAGACCACACTTTAAATCACCAATCAACACGGACAAATAATCAAAGTATTTAACATGGTGTAGTCACTTGATTTACAAACATTAATTATACCAACCCACAGACCACACTTTAAATCACCAATCAACTAGGACAAATAATCAAAGTATTTAACATTGTACAGTCACTTGATTTACAAACATTAATCATACCAACTCACAGACCACACTTTAAATCACCAATCAACACGGACAAATAATCAAAGTATTTAACATGGTGTAGTCACTTGATTTACAAACATTAATCAAACCAACCCACAGACCACACTTTAATTCACCAATCAACTAGGACAAATAATCAAAGTATTTAACATTGTACAGTCACTTGATTTACAAACATTAATCAAACCAACCCACAGACCACACTTTAATTCACCAATCAACACGGACAAATAATCAAGGTATTTAACATTGTACAGTCACTTGATTTACAAACATTAATCATACCAACCGACAGACATCACTTTAAATTACCAATCAAATCTTAACACACAGACACATCATCAAAGTATTTAACATGGTGTAGTCACTTGATTTACAAACATTAATCATACCAACCCACAGACCACACTTTAAATCACTAATCAACACGGACAAATAATCAAAGTATTTAACATGGTGTAGTCACTTGATTTACAAACATTAATCAGACCAACCCACAGACCACACTTTAATTCACCAATCAACACGGACAAATAATCAAAGTATTTAACATTGTACAGTCACTTGATTTACAAACATTAATCATACCAACCGACAGACCACACTTTAAATCACCAATCAACACGGACAAATAATCAAAGTATTTAACATAGTCCAGTCACTTGATTTACAAACATTAATCAGACCAACCAACAGACCACACTTTAAATCACCAATCAACACAGACAAATAATCAAAGTATTTAACATGATGTAGTCACTTGATTTACAAACATTAATCATACCAACCAACAGACCACACTTTAAATCACCAATCAACACGGACAAATAATCAAAGTATTTAACATGGTACAGTCACTTGATTTACAAACATTAATCAGACCAACCAACAGACCACACTTTAAATCACCAATCAAATCTTAACACACAGACACATCATCAAAGTATTTAACATGGTGTAGTCACTTGATTTACAAACATTAATCATACAAACCCACAGACCACACTTTAAATCACTAATCAAATGAACAAATAATCAAAGTATTTAACATTGTACAGTCACTTGATTTACAAACATTAATCATACCAACCAACAGACCACACTTTAAATCACCAATCAACACGGACAAATAATCAAAGTATTTAACATGGTACAGTCACTTGATTTACAAACATTAATCAGACCAACCAACAGACCACACTTTAAATCACCAATCAAATCTTAACACACAGACACATCATCAAAGTATTTAACATGGTGTAGTCACTTGATTTACAAACATTAATCATACAAACCCACAGACCACACTTTAAATCACTAATCAAATGGACAAATAATCAAAGTATTTAACATGGTACAGTCACTTGATTTACAAACATTAATCATACAAACCCACAGACCACACTTTAAATCACCAATCAACACAGACAAATAATCAAAGTATTTAACATGGTGCAGTCACTTGATTTACAAACATTTATCAGACCAACCAACAGACCACACTTTAAATCACCAATCAACACAGACAAACAATCAAATATTTAACATGGTGTAGTCACTAGAATTACAAACATTAATCATACCAACCCACAAACCACACTTTAAATCACCAATCAACACGGACAAATAATCAAAGTATTTAACATGGTGCGGTCACTTGATTTACAAACATTAATCAGACCAACCAACAGACCACACTTTAAATCACCAATCAACATGGACAAATAATCAAAGTATTTAACATGGTACAGTCACTTGATTTACAAACATTAATCAGACCAACCCACAGATCACACTTTAAATCACCAATCAACACGGACAACCAATCAAATGTTAACACAATAGCTACCAATCAAAGTATTAAACATGTGTGGTCACTTGATTTACAAACATTAATCAAACCAACCCACAGATCACACTTTAAATCACCAATCAACACGGACAACCAATCAAATGTTAACACAATAGCTACCAATCAAAGTATTAAACATGTGTGGTCACTTGATTTACAAACATTAATCATACCAACCCACAAACCACACTTTAAATCACCAATCAACACGGACAAATAATCAAAGTATTTAACATGGTACAGTCACTTGATTTACAAACATTAATCAGACCAAACACAGACCAAACTTTAAATCACCAATCAACACGGACAAATAATCAAAGTATTTAACATGGTACAGTCACTTGATTTACAAACATTAATCAAACCAACCCACAGACCACACTTTAAATCACCAATCAACATGGACAAATAATCAAAGTATTTAACATGGTACAGTCACTTGATTTACAAACATTAATCAGACCAACCCACAGATCACACTTTAAATCACCAATCAACACGGACAACCAATCAAATGTTAACACAATAGCAACCAATCAAAGTATTAAACATGTGTGGTCACTTGATTTACAAACATTAATCAAACCAACCCACAGACCACACTTTAAATCACCAATCAACACGGACAAATAATCAAAGTATTTAACATGGTACAGTCACTTGATTTACAAACATTAATCAGACCAACCCACAGATCACACTTTAAATCACCAATCAACACGGACAAATAATCAAAGTATTTAACATGGTGTAGTCACTTGATTTACAAACATTAATCATACAAACCCACAAACCACACTTTAAATCACCAATCAACACGGACAAATAATCAAAGTATTTAACATGGTGTAGTCACTTGATTTATAAACATTAATCAAACCATCCGACAGACCACACTTTAAATCACCAATCAACACGGACACATAAACAAAGTATTTAACATGGTGTAGTCACTTGATTTATAAACATTAATCAAACCATCCGACAGACCACACTTTAAATCACCAATCAACACGGACACATAAACAAAGTAATTAACATGGTGGAGTCACTTGATTAACAATTATTAACATGAGTCATAAAAACTGATAAAGGGATAACCAATCAAATCATATCAATACAATGATCACCTACCAATCACTACCAACACACCTTCCACCAATCATACATTACAAACACACAATGGTGAAGTTGAAATCATCCCTTCGTTAATTTTACGGACGCCATCACGAGTTGGTTGACCATTATGGAATAACCGTTTCACAAATGATATCGGATATGTTCCTTACGTCGTAACTACAATCCCATTCCCTTTCATGAATATGACCTACCTAAGTAGACTATTTACCGGATTTGTAATCACATAAGCAACACGACAGGTGCCACATGTGGAGCAGGATCTGCTTACCCTTCTGGAGCACCTGAGATCACCCCTAGTTTTTGGTGGGGTTCGTGTTGTTTATTCTTTAGTTTTCTATGTTGTGTCGTGTGTACTATAGTTTTTCTGTTTGTCTTTTTAATTTTTAGCCATGACGTTGTCAGTTTGTTTTAGATTTATGAGTTTGACTGTCCCTTTGGTATCTTTCGTCCCTCTTTTTTTTCTTCCACTAATCATACATTACAAACACACCTTCCACCAATCATACATTACAAACACACCTTCCAACAATCATACATTACAAACACATCTTCCACCAATCATACATAACAAACACACCTCCCACCAATCATACATTACAAACACATCTTCCACCAATCATACATTACAAACACATCTTCCACCAATCATACATTACAAACACACCTTCCACCAATCATACATTACAAACACATCTTCCACCAATCATACATTACAAACACAACTTCCACCAATCATAAACTTCCATCATACCTTTCAACAATCATACACTACCAACATAACTTCCAACAATCATACACTACCAACACTCCTTCCACCAATCATACACTACCAAAATACCTTCTACCATTTATACACTACCTACATACCCTCTACTAATTACACGCTACCAACATACCTTCCACAAATCATACACTACTAACATACTTTCCAACAATCATACACTACCAACATACATTCCACAAATCTTACACTACCAACATAACTTCCACCAATCATAAATTACTAACATACCTTCAATCAATCAGACACTACCAACATACTTTCAACTAATCGTACCCTGCCATTACACCTTCTACCAATCATAAACTACCAACATACCTTCAACCAATCATTAACTACAACCAGACCTCCCACCAATCATAAATTGACAATATACCTTCCACCAATCATACTCTACAAACATACTTTCCACCAATCATACGCTAGCAACTTACCTTCAACTAATCATACATTCCCAACATACCTTCCACAAATTATACATTACCATCATACCTTCCACCAATCACAAATTACTAACACACCTTCAACCAATAATACACTACCAACATACCTTCCACCAATCATACACTACCAACATACCTTCCACCAATCTTACACTACAACCAGACCTTCAACCAATAATACACTACAAACATACCTTCCACCAATCATACACTACCAACATACCTTCCACCAATCTTACACTACAACCAGACCTTCAACCAATAATACACTACAAACATACCTTCCACCAATCTTACACTACAACCAGACCTTCAACCAATAATACACTACAAACATACCTTCCACCAATCTTACACTACAACCAGACCTTCAACCAATAATACACTACAAACATACCTTCCACCAATCATAAACTACCAACAGACCTTCCACCAATCTTACACTACAACCAGACCTTCAGCCAATAATTCACTACAAACATACCTTCCACCAATTTTACACTTCCAACATACCTTCCACCAATCATGCACTAACAACATAACTTCCACCAATCATACACTACAACATACCTTCCACCAATCATACACTACAACCAGACCTCCCACCAATCTAACGCTACCAACATACCTTCCACCAATCATACACTACAACAGACCTTCCACCAATCTTACACTACAACCAGACCTTCAACCAATCATGCACTACCAACATACCTTCCACCAATAATACACTACCATCATACCTTCCACCAATCATACACTACCAACATACCTTCCACCAATCATACACTACAACCAGACCTTCCACCAATCATACACTACAACATACCTTCCACCAATCATACACTACAACATACCTTCCACCAATCAAACAATACAACAAACCTTCAACCAATCTTACACTACAACCAGACCTTCCACCAATCATACACTACCAACAAACCTTCCACCAATAATACACTTCCAACATACCTTCAACCAATCATACACTACAACAGACCTTCAACCAATCATACACTACAACCAGACCTTCAACCAATAATACACTACAAACATACCTTCCACCAATCTTACACTTCCAACATAACTTCCACCAATCATACACTACTAACATACCTTCCACCAATCATACACTACAACATACCTTCCACCAATCATACAATACCAACATACCTTCCACCAATCATACACTTCCAACATGCCTTCCACCAATCATACACTACCAACATACCTTCTACCAATCATACACTACCATCATACCTTCCACCAATCATACACTACCAATATACCTTCCACCAATCATACACTACCAACATACCTTCCACCAGTCATACACTACAACATACCTTCCACCAATCATATACTACCAACATACCTTCCACCAATCATACACTACAACAAACCTTCCACCAATCATACACTACAACATACCTTCCACCAATCATACACTACAACATACCTTCCACCAATCATACACTACCAACATACCTTCTACCAATCATACACTACCAACATACCTTCAACCAATCATGCACTACCAACATACCTTCCACCAATAATACACTACCATCATACCTTCCACCAATCATACACTACAACATACCTTCCACCAATCATACACTACAACATACCTTCCACCAATCATACACTACAACATACCTTCCACCAATCATACACTACCAACATACCTTCCACCAATCAAACACTACAACATACCTTCCACCAATCATACACTATCAACATACCTTCCACCAATCATACACTATCAACATACCTTCCACCAATCATTCACTACCAACATACCTTCCACCAATCATACACTACCAACATACCTTCCACCAATAATAAACTACCAACATACCTTCCACCAATCATACACTACAACATACCTTCCACCAATCACACACTACCAACATACCTTCCCCCAATCATACACTACCAACATACCTTCCACAAATCATACACTACAACCAGACCTTCCACCAATCATACACTACAACATACCTTCCACCAATCATACACTACCAACATACCTTCCACCAATAATACACTACCAACATACCTTCCACCAATCATACACTACAACATACCTTCCACCAATCTTAGACTACAACCAGACCTTCAACCAATAATACACTACCAACATACCCTCCACCAATCATACACTTCCAACATACCTTCCACCAATCTTACACTACCAACATACCTTCCACCAATAATACACTACCAACATACCTTCCACCAATCATACACTACAACATACCTTCCACCAATCTTACACTACAACCAGACCTTCAACCAATAATACACTACCAACATACCCTCCACCAATCATACACTTCCAACATACCTTTAACCAATCTTACACTACTTACATACCTTCCACCAATCATACAGTACAACATACCTTCCACCAATCTTACACTACAACCAGACCTTCAACCAATAAAACACTACCAACATACCCTCCACCAATCATACACTTCCAACATACCTTCAACCAATCTTACACTACTTACATACCTTCCACCAATCATACACTACAACATACCTTCCACCAATCTTACACTACAACCAGACCTTCAACCAATCATACACTACTTACATACCTTCCACCAATCATACACTACAACATACCTTCCACAAATCATACACTACCAACAAACCTTCCACCAATCATACACTACCAACATACCTTCCACCAATCATACACTACAACCAGACCTTCAGCCAATAATTCACTACAACCAGACCTTCCACCAATCTTACACTACAACCAGACCTTCAACCAATAATACACTACCAACATACCTTCCCCCAATCATACACTACCAACATACCTTCCACAAATCATACACTACAACCAGACCTTCCACCAATCATACACTACAACATACCTTCCACCAATCATACACTACCAACATACCTTCCACCAATCATACACTACAACATACCTTCCACCAATCATACACTACCAACATACCTTCCACCAATCATACACTACCAACATACCTTCCACCAATCATACACTACCAACATGCCTTCCACCAATCATTCACTACCAACATACCTTCCACCAATCATACACTACCAACATACCTTCCACCAATAATACACTACCAACATACCTTCCACCAATCATACACTACAACATACCTTCCACCAATCTTAGACTACAACTAGACCTTCAACCAATAATACACTACCAACATACCCTCCACCAATCATACACTTCCAACATACCTTCCACCAATCTTACACTACCAACATACCTTCCACCAATAATACACTACCAACATACCTTCCACCAATCATACACTACAACATACCTTCCACCAATCTTACACTACAACCAGACCTTCAACCAATAATACACTACCAACATACCCTCCACCAATCATACACTTCCAACATACCTTTAACCAATCTTACACTACTTACATACCTTCCACCAATCATACAGTACAACATACCTTCCACCAATCTTACACTACAACCAGACCTTCAACCAATAAAACACTACCAACATACCCTCCACCAATCATACACTTCCAACATACCTTCAACCAATCTTACACTACTTACATACCTTCCACCAATCATACACTACAACATACCTTCCACCAATCTTACACTACAACCAGACCTTCAACCAATCATACACTACTTACATACCTTCCACCAATCATACACTACAACATACCTTCCACAAATCATACACTACCAACAAACCTTCCACCAATCATACACTACCAACATACCTTCCACCAATCATACACTACCAACATACCTTCCACCAATCTTACACTACAACCAGACCTTCCACCAATCATACACTACAACCAGACCTTCCACCAATCTTACACTACAACCAGACCTTCAACCAATAATACACTACCATCATACCTTCCACCAATCATACACTACCATCATACCTTCCACCAATCATACACTACCAACATACCTTCCACTAATCATACACTACTACATATCTTCTACCAATCATACACTACAACACACCTTCCACCAATCATACACTACCAACATACCTTCCACCAATCATACACTACCAACATACCTTCTACAAATCTTACACTACAAACAGACCTTCAACCAATAATACACTACTGACATACCTTCCACCAATCTTACACTACAACCAGACCTTCAACCAATAATACACTACAAACATACCTTTCACCAATCTTACACTACAACCAGAACTTCAACCAATAATACACTACAAACATACCTTCCACCAATCTTACACTACCAACATACCTTCCACCAATCATACACTTCCAACATACCTTCCACCAATCATACACTACCAACATACCTTCCACCAATCATACACTACCAACATACCTTCCACCAATCATACACTACCAACATGCCTTCCACCAATCATTCACTACCAACATACCTTCCACCAATCATACACTACCAACATACCTTCCACCAATAATACACTACCAACATACCTTCCACCAATCATACACTACAACATACCTTCCATCAATCTTAGACTACAACCAGACCTTCAACCAATAATACACTACCAACATACCCTCCACCAATCATACACTTCCAACATACCTTCCACCAATCTTACACTACCAACATACCTTCCACCAATAATACACTACCAACATACCTTCCACCAATCATACACTACAACATACCTTCCACCAATCTTACACTACAACCAGACCTTCAACCAATAATACACTACCAACATACCCTCCACCAATCATACACTTCCAACATACCTTTAACCAATCTTACACTACTTAGATACCTTCCACCAATCATACAGTACAACATACCTTCCACCAATCTTACACTACAACCAGACCTTCAACCAATAAAACACTACCAACATACCCTCCACCAATCATACACTTCCAACATACCTTCAACCAATCTTACACTACTTACATACCTTCCACCAATCATACACTACAACATACCTTCCACCAATCTTACACTACAACCAGACTTTCAACCAATCATACACTACTTACATACCTTCCACCAATCATACACTACAACATACCTTCCACAAATCATACACTACCAACAAACCTTCCAACAATCATACACTACCAACATACCTTCCACCAATCTTACACTACAACCAGACCTTCAACCAATAATACACTACAAACATACCTTTCACCAATCTTACACTACAACCAGAACTTCAACCAATAATACACTACAAACATACCTTCCACCAATCTTACACTACAACCAGACCTTCAACCAATAATACACTACAAACATACCTTCCACCAATCTTACACTACAACCAGACCTTCCACCACTCAAACACTACAAACATACCTTTCACCAATCATACACTACAAACATACCTTACACCAATCTTACACTACCAACATACCTTCCACCAATCATAAACTACCAACATAACTTCCACCAATCTTACACTACAACCAGACCTTCCACCAATCTTACACTACAACCAGACCTTCAACCAATAATACACTACAGACATACCTTTCACCAATCTTACACTACAAACATACCTTCCACCAATCTTACACTACCAACATACCTTCCACCAATCATAAACTACCAACATACCTTCCACCAATCTTACACTACAACCAGACCTTCAACCAATAATACACTACAAACATACCTTCCACCAATCTTACACTACCAACATACCTTCCACCAATTATACACTACCAACATACCTTCCACCAATCTTACACTACAACCAGACCTTCAACCAATCATACACTACAACCAGACCTTCCACCAATCATACACTACAACATACCTTCCACAAATCATACACTACCAACAAACCTTCCACCAATCATACACTACCAACATACCTTCCACCAATCATACATTACCAACATACCTTCCACCAATCATACACTACCAACAAACCTTCCACCAATCATACACTACAACCAGACCTTCCACCAATCATACACTACAACCAGACCTTCAACCAATAATACACTACCAACATACCTTCCACCAATCATACACTACCAACATACCTTCCACCAATCATACATTACCAACATACCGTCCACCAACCATACACTACAAACATACCTTCCACCAATCATACACTACAACCAGACCTTCAACCAATAATACACTACCAACATACCTTCCATCAATCATACACTACCAACAGACCTTCCACCAATCTTACACTGCCATCACCCTGCAACCAATCGTAAACTGTCAACATACCTTCCACCAATCTTACACTGCCATCACCCTGCAACCAATCGTAAACTATCAACATACCTTCCCCCAATGATACACTGCCATCACACCTTCAACCAATCTTACCTTCCACCAATCATACACTACCAACATATCTTTCATCACTCAGTGGAAAACACGTATAATGACACTCCACAATAACATATGTCAATCTGTTACTCATGTGTCATAGTCGTTGTCAATAAAGCACTTACTAGAATAATTATGCTCTCTTTGTTTATGTGAATCGAACACTAAAGACCAAGAATGACTTTCTGCAGTAACATGTCAGCCTTTTACTCATATGAATAATGACACTCCACAAAATAAACATACATCAGCCTGTTACTCATGTTGCATAGTGGTTGTCAATAAAGCAAGTACTAGAATGAAAATACTCTCATGGTCCATGTGAATCGAACATAAAGCAAGAATAATGACACTCCACAGTAACATGTGTCATAGTGGTTGTCGATAATGCACGTACTAGAACATGTAGAATAATAATACCCTCATTATAAGTTAACGAGACAGGCAAAATTTTATGTAAACCAGATGGTTGAATTATAATAAATATAACTTTATTATTTCAGTATGTTTGGTTTTAATGTATTAATTTACATACTACACTAATTAGGGCCCTGCCTAGTGACGGTTCACCCTATAGTGGTCAGTCTATCTGTCCGTCCGTCTGTCCGTAACAAATTGTGTCCACTATATATCTAGCGAACCGTTATAATTTCATACTTTTTACTTGATATGTATATTAACCAACACCAGAGGGTGTGTCATAATGTATGTACAAATCCTAGGTCAAGGGTCAAGGTCAAAAGCTTGGTTTCAGTTGACAACCCCATCTCCTATGGTCAAGATTGTGTTTGCTCTATATCTTGAGAACAGTTATGATTTCAAAGTTTATACTTGACATGTATATTAACCAACACCAGAGAATGTGTCATAATGTATGTACAACTTCCTAGGTTAAAGGTCAAGGTCAGAAACTTTGGTTTCAGTTGACAACCCCATGTCCTATGGTCAAGATCGTGTTTGCTCTATATCTTGAGAACTGTTATGATTTCAAAGTTTATACTTGACACGTATATTAACCAACACCAGAGGATATGTCATAATGTATGTACAACTTCCTTGGTTAAAAGTCAAGGGTAAAAACTTTGGTTTCAGTTGACAACTCCTTGTCCTATGGTAAAGATACACATTTTTTACCACAAATTATTTACAGCTGAGCCCACAGAGATGGCTCCCATCTCAATGATGTCTAGATTATTCATGTTCTTAAACAGTAAAATCTCAATTATTTGTTCATGTATCTCTTTATTATGTCACTTAATATTTGTTGTTTAGGTTGACTGGTTTTATGTCAAGTATTATATAGGTAAAATTAGTACAACAATTGCCTATTATTTATAGAAGATGTATATTTGTATGATTGATAAAAGAGTTTTGATTGTATTTCAGGGTGAGACTCCTTATGATATGGCAACAATAAAAAGCTATGATTCTGAAGAGATAAAAAGGAAGAAGAAAGTAGTGATGGACTTCCTAAAGGTAAATATTCTGTCTTAGTTAATAAGAGATATTTACAAATATGTTGACAGATTGTTAGAGACACAACAGACTTGGTACATTGAAGTTACAATAAAACGGTTGCCTGTTGTTTTCAATGTCATTGTAGTATTTGTTGTTCGTTAACAATGTACCCGGTAAGTTGACAATTCCAAGCTTGTTGCCTAATATAGATGTTGGCATATGTGAAAGACAAATGTTTGAAATCAGTGTCTCATCTGTTGGATGTCTCTTATTTTTTGTGTCATTAGCTTGCTATCTTCTAGGTATATACATCACATCATCTCCTTTTATGTGTATCTCTGTAAGGAAAAAAAGATTTACATGTTTATGCAAATATGTAATAATCATATACTAAAACAAAAAGCACTTCTTAACAAAATGTTTAGTATGCTGTCAACCTGTGTATAGATTTTAAAGCTTTCAGTATGTAGCAGGTAGACAAAGCCACCTAC
Organism: Mytilus galloprovincialis; assembly: GCF_965363235.1. NCBI lineage: Eukaryota > Metazoa > Mollusca > Bivalvia > Mytilida > Mytilidae > Mytilus > Mytilus galloprovincialis. Next base: position 91,011,097 of record NC_134844.1, on the reverse strand, counting down.
ATAGATAAAACCTCTATGAAATGAGTAAACTCAGTAAAGTTAACTTTCCTGCACAACCTTTTTAAAACATACAAAAAACAAATAAATCACATCATCATTAAATAGGCCATGTGCAGTAAATTTATCTCATGTGTGATATGGCATAGAAGGAAAAACAAAAAAATTACTGTGGGGATTAAACATGTGGTAAAGATGTCAGACCACCAATCCATACACTCCAATTTAGAATGTAAAGTTCTACTAGTATATTAAAGTAGTCCTTCCCTAAAAAAATATATAGTGCTCTTGATGTTATTGTTTACTTAAACTAACCAAACAATTTGCAGAAATAAAACTTTTGTTGAAAGAGAAATATATTTAAACCATTTTTAGACATAATTTACTTGCTTATGAGTTTGCATTAAAGATTGAGGATTAATGCTCTCCATACTATATTTATTTAAGATTTTCAGAAAAAAACAGGGGCTATGTTGAGTAGTTACCTTCGGCCGTTGGTATTTAACTACAAGACATTAAACATGAATTAGAATTGGCAGGTAGAAAGATGATACATGTACGATTCATTATACACCTTTTTGTGAAGTTAAACTTATGTAAAAAATTTAGAAAGCTGTGAAAATTGAAAAAAATTGTTGCAATAGATCCGGATTTTGAATTGGTGGTCTGACACCTTTAAAGCAATAAACATGGAATCACAAAAATAAGAAAACAGCTTAAAACCAGAATTTTTGCTTTATTTGCAATTTAATAATGGGAGAAATAAAAACAAATATAGTAACACATACTTTAAGAAATTATGCATTTTCTCAATTTTGATTATGGTTGATAACACTACTGTTTTTGAACTTGGCAATAGCTGCTTCTGAACAAAATCTAAAAAAAATAAAATATAAATTATCTGAAAAAGGTCAGAACATTACAAAAATTTAGTAAAATTTTGTTTGTCCCTTATTTTGGTTATTTAGATTTTTGACCCCAACAACCATGTATGTGGTCTTTTAGTAAGGTACCTGCCTCAAGGGGCAGGAAGTGTGGGTTGTCTCACCTGCTTGGTGGAACCAACAACTTTAAAATATGTATGCCTTGCTTCTCCATAAAGACTGGTTGTCAGAATAATGTGTCTGACATGTGTATTTCTTCATCTTGTAAGCATTACCAAACATTATGTGCAAACTATAGTCAAATTTGAAATTGTTCTTACAATCTTTATTTTCAGTGGCAAAAATGGGCCTTTACGTACGATAGATGTATAATAAATAGAAGAAGATGTGGTATTGATTGCCAATGAGACAACTCTTCACAGGAGACCAAAAAGAAATAATAAACAATAGGTCATATTACAGCCTTCAATGAAGCTATTTGACATGACAGTTTATTACAAATTGATGATCCCAATCGCCAAATTACACATAATTTAAAAACGATAGGTCACTCTACGTCCTTCAATGAAGCTATTTGACAGGTTTTCACATGAGGCATGATAGTTTATTACAGATTGATGATCCCAATCGCCAAATTACACATAATTTAAAAATGATAGGTCACTCTACGTCCTTCAATGAAGCTATTTGACAGGTTTTCACATGAGGCATGATAGTTTATTACAGATTGATGATCCCAATCGCCAAATTACACATAATTTAAAAACGATAGGTCAATCTATGTCCTTCAATGAAGCTATTTGACAAGTTTTCACATGAGGCATGATAGTTTATTACATGTTTTTCTTTTGTAGACTGTCATGTCAAAGACATCCCCAGAAGTTACTCCTGCCACCCAATCACAGAAACCTACAGCACCAGTAGTTGGAGGTAATCATCTAATATTAATAATTCAGATACTGGCTGAAATACAAATTACTTATTTCTAATATATGGAAACCTTGATGTCTGCTTATATATATATAATTACAATGGCGGTACTATCATTCCTACTGGTTCATCACACAAGGCAATCATTTAATGTTAATTGTTATATAGTCTGACTGGAATGATGTATAGTTTCTTATTTCTAATATATGGAAACTGGAATGATTATTGTTACTTATTTCTAATATATGGAAACCTTGATATCTGCATATAATGTTAAAATAAAAAATAAAAAAAATAACAGGAAAAGTAAAGTAGGCTATTGATGCAGATTGATCGATTACAGATCATATTAACTTTAAAATAAGCTTCTCTCATTCTCATCCGATTTATTCTTTCCTGAACCTGTTGATTACAGATCACAATAACCTTAAATTCATTCTCATCCGATTTATATAGCATTCTCAACCTGTTCAGTTGACAACCAAATCCAGCCATCGGCTCAACTGGATTTACAGAATAAGTAGTTTTTGGCATATTCATACATTGACCTATAGACGGATAGACACATTGACCAGACAGATTTAACTTACTGACATATCGAAACACTGACAGATAAACATATTAACCGACTCCTACATCAACACATTAACATATTGACACACTGACAGATCAACACATGATGTATGGACACACCAACAGATCAACACATTAACAGACTCAACCATTGACACATTGACATATAGACACATTTACAGACTTAACCATTCACACATTGACATATAGACACAGTTACAGACTCAACCATTCACACATTGACATATAGACACAGTTACAGACTCAACCATTCACACATTGACATATAGACACAGTTACAGACTCAACCATTTACAAATTGACATATAGACACATTTACAGACTCAACCATTCACACATTGACATATAGACACATCAACAGACTCAACCATTGACACATTGACATATAGACACATTTACAGACTCAACCATTCACACATTGACATATAGACACATTAACAGACTCAACCATTCATGCATTGACATATAGACACATTTACAGACTCAACCATTCATACATTGACATATAGACACATTTACAGACTCAACCATTCACACATTGACATATAGACACATTTACAGACTCAACCATTCACACATTGACATATAGACACATTTACAGACTCAACCATTGACACATTGACATATAGAAACATTTACAGACTCAACCATTCACACATTGACATATAGACACATTAACAGACTCAACCATTCATGCATTGACATATAGACACATTTACAGACTCAACCATTCACACATTGACATATAGACACATTTACAGACTCAACCATTCATACATTGACATATAGACACATTTACAGACTCAACCATTCACACATTGACTTACAGACACATTTACAGACTCATACATAAACACATTGGCATATTGACACATTGACAGATCTATACATTAACAGACTCAAAACTCAATGCATTGATATATCAACACACTGACAAATCAACATTTACACTAATACATCGACACACTGATAGATCCACATATTACCAGACTCATACATAAATACATTGATATATTGACACATTGACAGATCTACACATTAACAGACTCAAAATTTGATGCATTTATATATCGACACCCTGACAAATTAACATTTACACTTATACATTGACACGCTGATAGATCCACATATTACCAGACTCATACATAAACACATTGATATATTGACACATTGACAGATCAACACAATAACAGATTCATATATCAACAGATGAAGTATGGACACACCAACAGATCAGCACATTAACAGATTCAACCATTGACACATTGACATATAGACACATTTACAGACTCAACCATTCACACATTGACATATAGACACATTTACAGACTCAACCATTCACACATTGACATATAGACACATTTACAGACTCAACCATTCACACATTGACATATAGACACATTTACAGACTCAACCATTGACACATTGACATATAGACACATTTACAGACTCAACCAATCACAAATTGACATATAGACACATTTACAGACTCAACCATTCACACATTGACATATTGACACATTGACAGATCTATACATTAACAGACTCAAAACTCAATGCATTGATATATCAACACACTGACAAATCAACATTTACACTAATACATTGACACACTGTGTATCCACTTATTACCAGACTCTTACATGAACACATTGACATATCGACACACTGACAGATCAACACAATAACAAATTCATATATCAACACATGATATATTGACACACCAACAGATCAACACATCAACAGACTCAACCATTGACACATTGACATATAGACACATTTACAGACTCAACCATTCACACATTGACATATAGACACATTTACAGACTCAACCATTCACACATTGATATATAGACACATTTACAGACTCAACCATTGACACATTGACATATAGACACATTTACAGACTCAACCATTCATGCATTGACATATAGACACATTTACAGACTCAACCATTCACACATTGACATATAGACACATTAACAGACTCAACCATTCATGCATTGACATATAGACACATTAACAGACTCAACCATTCACACATTGACATATAGACACATTAACAGACTCAACCATTCATGCATTGACATATAGACACATTTACAGACTCAACCATTCACACATTGACATATAGACACATTTACAGACTCAACCATTCATACATTGACATATAGACACATTTACAGACTCAACCATTCACACATTGACTTACAGACACATTTACAGACTCATACATAAACACATTGGCATATTGACACATTGACAGATCTATACATTAACAGACTCAAAACTCAATGCATTGATATATCGACACACTGACAAATCAACATTTACACTAATACATCGACACACTGATAGATCCACATATAACCAGACTCATACATAAACACATTGACATATTGACACATTGACAGATCTACACATTAACAGACTCAAAATTTGATGCATTTATATATCGACACACTGACAAATTAACATTTACACTAATACATTGACACGCTGATAGATCCACATATTACCAGACTCATACATAAACACATTGATATATCGACACACTGACAGATCAACACAATAACAAATTCATATATCAACACATGATATATTGACACACCAACAGATCTTCACATCAACAGACTCAACCATTGACACATTGACATATAGACACATTTACAGACTCAACCATTCACACATTGACATATAGACACATTTACAGACTCAACCATTCACACATTGATATATAGACACACTAACAGACTCAACCATTCACACATTGACATATAGACACATTTACAGGCTCAACCATTCACACATTGACATATAGACACATTTACAGACTCAACCATTGACACATTGACATATAGACACATTTACAGACTCAACCATTCACACATTGACATATAGAAACATTTACAGACTCAATCATTCACACATTGACATATAGACACATTTACAGGCTCAACCATTCACACATTGACATATTGACACATTGACAGATCTATACATTAACAGACTCAAAACTCAATGCATTGATATATCAACACACTGACAAATCAACATTTACACTAATACATTGACACACTGATAGATCCACATATTACCAGACTCTTACATGAACACATTGACATATCGACACACTGACAGATCAACACAATAACAAATTCATATATCAACACATGATATATTGACACACCAACAGATCAACACATCAACAGACTCAACCATTGACACATTGACATATAGACACATTTACAGACTCAACCATTCACACATTGACATATAGACACATTTACAGACACAACCATTCACACATTGATATATAGACACACTAACAGACTCAACCATTCACACATTGACATATAGACACATTTACAGGCTCAACCATTCACACATTGACATATAGACACATTTACAGACTCAACCATTGACACATTGACATATAGACACATTTACAGACTCAACCATTCACACATTGACATATAGAAACATTTACAGACTCAATCATTCACACATTGACATATAGACACATTTACAGGCTCAACCATTGACACATTGACATATAGACACATTTACAGACTCAACCATTGACACATTGACATATAGACACATTTACAGACTCATCCATTCACACATTGACATATAGACACATTTACAGACTCAACCATTCACACATTGACATAGAGACACATTTACAGGCTCAACCATTGACACATTGACATATATACACATTTACAGACTCAACCATTCACACATTGACATATAGACACATTTGCAGACTCAACCATTCACACATTGATATATAGACACACTAACAGACTCAACCATTCACACATTGACATATAGACACATTTACAGACTCATACATAAACACATTGGCATATAGACACATTTACAGACTCAACCATTCACACATTGATATATAGACACATTTACAGAATCATACATAAACACATTGAAATATTGACACATTGACAGATCTATACATTAACAGACTCAAAACTCAATGCATTGATATATCGACACACTGACAAATTAACATTTACACTAATACATCGACACACTGATAGATCCACATATAACCAGACTCATACATAAACACATTGACATATTGACACATTGACAGATCTACACATTAACAGACTCAAAACTCGATGCATTGATATATCGACACACTGACAAATTAACATTTACACTAATACATTGACACACTGATAGATCCACATATTACCAGACTCTTACATGAACACATTGACATATCGACACACTGACAGATCAACACAATAACAGATTCATATATCAACACATGATGTATGGACACACCAACAGATCAGCACATTAACAGACTAAACCATTGACACATTGACATATAGACACATTTACAGACTCATCCATTCACAAATTGACATATAGACACATTTACAGACTCAACCACACATTGACATATATACACATTTACAGACTCCACCACACATTGACATATAGACACATTTACAGACTCAACCACACATTGACATATAGACACATTTACAGACTCATACATAAACACATTGACGTATTGACACATTGACAGATCTATACATTAACAGACTCAAAACTCAATGCATTGATATATCGACACACTGACAAATCAACATTTACACTAATACATCGACACACTGATAGATCCACATATAACCAGACTCATACATAAACACATTGAAACATTGACAGATCCATACATTAACAGACTCAAACTCAATGCATTGATATATCAACACACTGACAAATCAACATTTATACTAATACATCGACACACTGATAGATCCACATATTACCAGACTCATACATAAACACATTGACATATTGACACATTGACAGATCTACACATTAACACACTCAAAACACAATGCTTTGATATATCGACACACTGACAGATCAACACAATAATATTTGTACATTGGCACACTAACATCAACATATTACAAGACTTGTACATTAACACATTTACATATCAACACATAAACAGATTCAAACATCAACGCATTAACATACTGACATATCAACACATTAACAAACGTATACATCAACACATGGACATATCAACACATTTATAGACTGATAAATCAACATATTGACATATCGACACGCTGACAGATCAAAACATTAACATACTCATTTATTGTTTTGATGACAGAGAGAGCGCTGGCAGCAAACTTCTAATTAAGGTTATTTAAAGACCACTGTGACTTTATAGGAAATATGTCACAAGTAATTCGCTACTCAGTTTCAAATAACAAGTTTTACATAAAACTAGTATAAATTATAGGTATATTGATCCAATATCCAACCTTTTATAGTATGGATCACCTTTCTGACCTTACATTGATTACGTGCTACGTGTACAATGTTTCAAGTTCTTTCTGAATTATATTCCAGGTAAATGTCTTCAGAGGTCGTCCGTTTTGTTTTTTATTCTCTAAATCTTTATTTGTTTATTATTTTGTACATTTTATTTATTATTGTATGGATCACTGGTTTTGGTTATTAGATTTAGTTTAAGATACGTTTCAATATGCATTTGTCATTGACAGCGCACCTTCCTTTGGTTTTAGTGTAACTGTCTAATTAATTTCTATTGGGAGACATTGATTTATTTCAAGTGTTTCTTAACGATTTCCCCAATGTTCCTGTTTCTTTTGAATGCAATTGTAGGTTTTTTATCAAAGAGATTTTTGAACTGTGGGTTGTCTTGAATTAAATGCCAATGTTTTCTTATAATGGTTTGTAAATTTTCCGCATTAGCGTGGTATTGTGTTATGAAAGATATATTATAGTTATCTGTGTTTTTGTTTATGCTTGTTTCTTTGTTAATTTGTTTAATCTTTCTGTATGGGAAATATTTCTTAATATTTTATTTACAAAAGCGATATCGTAACCTCTTTGTATTTAATTTTTCTGTAAATATGTGTATTCTTTCATTAAAATTGTTAGGATCAGAGGTATTTCTAAGAATTCTTATTCCTTCACCTTTAATAAAGGATTTAAAACAGCATGGTTAGAATTTTGGTGTAGATATTAAAATTTTTCAATTGGTTTTGTGAAACATTTAATATCTAAGATATTTTCTTTTTGAAATCTCTGTCCTTTATACGTTTCTAAGTCTAGAAATTTCAAACTTTGTCTGTCAATTTCATAAGTAAATTGCAGTAGGTTGTGGTTTGTGTTTGCTATTTCGAAAAGAAGTTTAACTTCTTCCGTAGTACCTTGAAATAAAATATATCCTTCATCTTGCATACGGTTATCAAATAATATTTTATTTTTGTGTGGACAGATATTTAGAATTTTATTTATTTGTTGGTATATGGCTATATCTGAGATTTGAGGACTTGCTACATGTCCTTGGCTAGCTCTTATAATTTGCCTGTAACATTTTTTGTTGAAGGTAATTCATTATTAAGGAGAATTAAGTTCTTGAAAACAATAAATCTACAAATACTTAACATGCTTGAGTATATATAGCAAATTAATGTGGGCAATTAAATACTGATCTTAGATAAGAAATAAATGTGCAAGTTTCACCCTATGACATACCTCCCCTTTTAACTGTGGCGTCCCGACACACAAACACACTCTTACTCATACATGGTATATATGTACATACACAATATTATATTTTTTCTTTTTTTTTTAACACATTTAAACAAATTCACAGTCTATGCAGTGTTCTCATTTGAAATATGAAAGTCTTTTATAATTGCAAAATCTTTAATAACATCCTCTTTTACCCACTGGGTCTCACCATTCTCAAACTGTACAAAATAATGTTTTTCTAACCTCTTAGACTCATTTCGTGATCGCATTGTATTTTAAAATTTCACCATTGTATTGTCACTATTTTCAGTTTGATTAATGTTCGGAACAACAGAGTCTCTTGTATACTTTCTTACAACGAAGTAAGTGATCAATCCAAAAGTAATAAACGTGTCCCAATCAAGCTAGTGTCCACTAACATCCATTTGATAACATTGCGGTTAATGTTCCGTTAAATATTTCAATAAACCATCTGTTTCAGGATGGTATGCTGTTCTATAATTTTAAAAATTTATTTCATACGGCTTGATCGAAAGTTTTTAACTGTCTTGGAGCCCCATGACGACAAACTTTCTATTTCCTCATTTTCATTTTCATCATCTGAAATAACCTTCATTCAGAACAGACGTCGCGACAGACGAATTTCCAAATTTATATTTCCACATACTTTAGAAGGATTCATTTCCTTTTCCTTTACAACATCTGACATAAGCTTTATTCAGAACAGACGTCACGACAGACGAATTTCCAAAAAAATATATTCAGTAGTAAATTCGACATCATTCAGAACAGACGTCACAATAGACAAATTTGCGAAATTTCCACATTCAAAAACTTAAGGATTCATTTCGTTTTCTGCTGCCTTCCCTCCTTTTAAGGAAGCAACTTCTAGTTTCTCGACATATATGAAGAATTCTTCATCAAATATTCTCTCCATGTGTCCAACTTTCATATAAAAGTTGCAAATCGGCCTACTGTCTGATTCGTGTAGATTTTTTTTACTTTCAAATTCACGTCCTCTTCTTTGTCTTCTCAATTGTTGAAAACTATTCTCAAAATTTTCCAAAACCACCTCTTCCTCTCTGCATTGCCAACATTTTCATTTTTTTCAGATCTTTGATGTTTTCTTCCAAAAAGTTATTGTTGCATTCCTCTCTTCCGATATATTTCTTCTTAGTCGTCCTTTTGGTAGCATATTGCAGAGTTAACAGTTAAAGTCCAAAATGTTCAATTAAAATCCAAAATAAATCCCGTTGCTGGCCACCATAATGTCACGGAGCTCTTCTAAGGCACTGGCTTTAAAAACTCAGGTTCATACATACATATTTATTATGTACAAGTTCACATATATACACTTTCATTACATTACATTGTTACATGTAATATAAAGACACGCCCATTCTCTATCTATAATCACTAACTATCTTCAATCCTGTCGAATCTCAACATTCACTAAGTTTTATAATTGCCAAGGCCCTGGCTACTTTCATGACTTTCTCACACAGTAAATCGTCATTTATCTCCAGATCACACAAGTATAAGGACAGAATATAAACAAACAGAGACATGAATTATACGGCTTCTAATTACAGTTAAAACACAGCTGCATCATACAATAAATTTAACGGCCAATCAGACAGTCTCCTAAAGTTCATGAAAACAATAAATCTACAAATACTTAACACGCTTGAGCATAGAAAATTAATGTGGGCAATTAAATACTGATCCTAGATAAGAAATAAATGTGCAAGTTTCACCCTATGACAATAGTGTTGAAATTGGCGTTAAACACCAATTAACCAATGAATCAATCACCGAAAATTTAAGATGGATATAATCACTAGTTTTAAAGCAAAATCTCTTTTAACACATGTCGATGATGCTTCATTAGTGTATTTTTGGCGTAATACCACCAATTCATAGTACGTCACATCCGGTTGCATACGGATTTAACAGTTGTAGATGCTTTATACTACATGTCATTGCATTAAAAGAATTCTGGGTCATACACATATATCTTGGGTGTTTCAAAGCACCATTTTTTTATTTGGTGTTTCTATAGAATATTTTAGAAACTTGAAGTAACACAATTGGTTACTAAAGCTTGTACATGTTGTACACGGGTAAAACAGAGGTGAACATTTTATTGGTTAATTTCCAGTGATGGTTATTTTCTTATATGCAATGAAATGTTATTTGAAATTTCGTCTATAGTACTGGAGAGGATAAAACTTAACGCATGCCAAGTATTTCTTTATCATGTTTATTTGAAAAAAAGATAAATTTTGCACATTTGTTTTTTAAAAGTGCAAATTTAACAAAGACTAATTGGGTAAAATGAAAAGTGGTATTTCACCTTAACGTGCTTAAGATTATAAATTATGAAGTATATTTGGGAATGCAGTTTTTTATATATTATTATGAATTGCCTGAAATTTTCACTGTAAAATGGAAAACCGTTTTAAAATTTTGGCATTTAAGAGGCACATAAAGATACAAAAAATGATCACCTGTTGATAACAGCACTTAAAAATTGGTTTAACCATCTTAATTTGAAAACATCGAAATATTCTATATTTGCAAACAATGACAGATATGCATGCTATAACACTTATATAACATGTATAATAATACAATTGGGAAAGATAATGTTCTTTTTCACAAACATATATTTGACTTTGTAGATGAAGTTCCAACTGAAATAAAATTAATGACAGACAAAAGATCTGTTGAATTGTACCTTAAATTACTTCAGTCAGGATCTGAGAAAAAGAGAGACATACGTTTAGTAATTGTTGGAAAAAAGGGTGCTGGAAAGACTTCATTGATTAAAAAATTGTTTGGTGAAGATATTACAGATGTTACCAGTACAAATGGAATAGAAATCTGCACAATAAAATGCAAGGCAATGTCTGATGATGGCGTGTGGAATAAATTAGATGGTATGATGTGTATGCTTAACATATTTTGTTTCCTGTTCATAGGAAAATGTTTATAATAATATTGGTTTTTTTTTTAGTTTAAATCACTTATTTTTCAGCAATATTATTGGTAAAGATCCGATTAAAGGCTACATTTCAATGAATATGATGAATCCAGGTCAAGAACTTTTTTAAATAGTAAATTAGATGAAGAGACATTTATGGTAGGAATGCATATCTCGTACAGTAAAGTTCTACCATTAATGTAATTAGCTTTTACACAGTATTAGAAATTGTGAACACAAAAAACATATGCCTTTGTTGTAACTTTGTTGTCCAGACAATAAGTCCACCTCATTTGGATCCATATGCATGAAACGCATAATTTGACATCGAACAGAGTTTGATTGTTCGTGTGATCAGCATGTTTAGTTATTGGAAAGCATGTCATTCTTATACAAGTTGAAATTAAAAGATGATGTACATAAAAAAAAATTATCTAGGATATGACGCACAGAAATAAGGAATATTGTTATAACACTATTTGTTTCGTCCCCGAGGGTATCACCAGCCCACTAGTCAACACTTCTGTGTTGACATGAATATCAATAATGTGGTCATTTTTATAAATTTCCTGTTTACAAAACTTAATTTTCAAAAAACTAAGGATTTTCTTATCCCAGGTATAGATTATCTTAGCCGTATTTGGCACAACTTTTTGGAATTTTGGAACTCAATGCTCTTCAACTTTGTACTTGTTTGGCTTTATAAATATTTTGATTTGAGCGTCACTGATGAGTCTTATGTAGACGAAACGCGCGTCTGGCGTACTAAATTATAATCCTGGTACCTTTGATAACTATTCTATGTATTATTATTCAATTATTTTGAACCAGACTCAGGTGCAGCCACTTTTAGCTGCCAATCAAGATAGCAGCCACTTTTTTTCCAGCAGCAATGTTCATGATATGTACGTCTAAAAAATAAAAACGTGAAAAATCGTAATATATATATAAAAAATTAAAACCAATTTGGACTTAATAAATAAATGCAATACACGATGGAAAATTTACATACATACTTTCCATACACTCAGCATCCTCAAATATCCAGTATTTCAGTGGAAACCATTTTTAATATCTACATGTATCTCTGTATATATGAATTTAAATTAAAAAAATCATATATCTTATTGTCAATAGTTTGCTTAATAAAGTTTCAAACTACTATTGATGATAATATTTAATTGATATTCCCCAACATTGATAAGAAGCCTCCATTAAGAATGATAATATTGCATTAAACATTTAAACTTGAATCATAATGAGACGGTGTGGTATTTTTATAATTTTGAAGGCAAACAGTGAGTTGTAATTGTTTACAACGTCATCCTTTTGTGTATAGCCTGGCATTCATATCACTTTTTTAAATCAATGTCTTCACATGTGAGAGCAGGATAAGCGACGAAATCCACGTCAACTGTATTAATTCGAAACTCCAAGAATTTATATATGAAATTTATGCATCAAGTTTTGTGGGTTTTCATTGAACCCCAAAAACTGCTATTTCAATATTCCAATCAACCAAAGAAACTCCATTTTTCAATTTTGATAACTCTCCATGTGTATATTTTTAGAATTAATGATTGGAAAAAAAATTGATGTTGTATTTTTATTGCTGATTTTATAATATGATCTTACTCAACATTTATCTACATTTCTTCCATATGATTGTAATTTTCTAATGATAGGAACCAATGAAGAAGCTGAAATTCACGCAAGACTATTGAAACAATACAAAGGAACAATTGAAGAGTCAGTAGAAGACGAAACACATGACAATGTGACGGACAACACCCCCAAAACCATTCTGTACAAACGTAGTGAGGTATCAGAGACAGTATCGGGGCAGTCTGAAATACCTCCAGTATACAGTGAATCTACAGTGAAACCTCAAGTATCCACTGAATCTACAATTAAACCTCCAGTAACCAATCAGCAGCCAAATCAATCAATAGAAGAAGCTAAAAAGGATATTGAAACCATGCTTAAATCTAATGTTGATTTAAATGACAAAGAAGAGTATGCCACATTGTTGTTATGGGATTTTGCAGGAGATGAAGAATTTTATCACACACATCAAACCTTTTTGTCACCAGATGCAATTTATCTTGTTGTTACAAAACTCAATGAGGCTGACGACAAAAATGCAAAAGGTAACATTTTATATAGTGAGAATAAAAATATTTAACATTTCATTTTATTTTTACTAAGCTTAAGATGCAAGTTGTTGTCAAGAACTATATATACCCATTATTTCTTCAAGTACCATGAGTACAGAGTACCATGAGTACAGAGAAAAATATGTTAAGCAATTAGTCAATTAATAAATTTATTGTACCATTGCAATTCCAGATATGCATTTCTTCAACAACGAATGTCTCTTCAGTGATACTTGATGCCAAAATTTTGAAAATCCAAAACCTAATACAAACAGATTTTGGTTTTTTTCTGAAATTGTTTAACATTTCATAACTGTTACTTTAATTATTCATCCATTAGTTTGGTTTTTTTTTTTATTTTGTAGTTGCATTGTTTCATAGATTAAATTTGTTTGCCCAGTGTATGTTCACTTGTGTTAACATGTCTTTTGATTGAGTTAAGTCATTTCTATTGATAATTTATAGTGTGTTTTTCTATGTTGTGATGTTACACTATTGTTTCAGATCAGATCAGAGTGAAGTTTTGGTACAATTAAAACGTGTAAAACCGCTGCGCTTGTTTGCACCTGTCCTAATTCAGGTATCTGATATTCAGTAGTTGTCGTTTGTTGATGTGGTTCATAAGTATTTTTTGTTTCTCGTTTTTTACATAGATTAGAACGTTGGTTTTACACTTGTAATATTTGGGGCCCTTTATAGCTTGCTGTGCGGTGTGAGCCTAGGCTCTGTGTTGAAGACCGTACTTTGACCTTTAATGGTTTCCTTTTATAAAATGTGACTTGGATGGAGAGTTGTCTCATTGGCAGTCATACCAATTTTTATATCTAAGATCTAATTAAAGCTTTTGTTAAAAGGACAGATTTATCAGTCAAACATCTGTCTTATGTGTACTATTGGTCTGCGGTTCTTTATCTTCCGTGAGAGCCGTGGTGTAGTGGTTAGTGCATCGGACTACTAACACAAAGGTTCCTAGTTCGATTCCCGTTCGGGATGAAAATTTTAGGAACTCAATTTTCAGGTCTCCCTTGACACCATTTGCAAGTATGGTCTTGAGGAAACGATGATAGTCCGTCGGAAGGGGACGATAAATGGCTGACCCGTGTTAAGAGAGAGCCATATCTCTTGCACGTTAAAGACACCCTTGTAGATTTCGAAAAAGAGTAGGCTAATGCCGCTACAAGGCAGCACTCGCACCCGCAAAGTGGAAAGGGATTAATATAAGTTGCAAAACTTGTTTCGCAATCCACTATAAATAAATATGTTTAAACTAAACTATATTTTCCATAAGGTAGAAAAACTGGAAAATCTAAATCTTCTACACAAATGACTTATGGTTTTCAGTTTTGTCTTCATATTTACTCTAATGACAACATACTAGGTTTATAGGGTACCTAATCTGAATTAGGTTTACTGTTTATTGTCCCAAATGCAACGCTTTCCGTCCGTCCATCTGCCCTCATATAAAAACGTATCTGAATTCTGTCTGACAAGTATTCTTAATTTTTCTTAATTTTTTCTGAATAATGTCTGAATGGCTAAAATAATGTACATTTACGCAAATGTCTGAATTTTTACTGGATTTCAGACTTTTAAAGAACAATTCAGAATTTTCAAATAAACATTCAGACAAAAATCAGAATTATGTAAGAATAAATTAAGGCAATATTCAGAATGAATTCAGAACAATCTGATTTTTATCAGAAGGATTAAGAAATAATCAGACACATTCAGAAATATCCAGATAACATTCAGATAGATTCAGACAACATTCAGATGGATTCAGACAGATTCAGAAGGATTCAGATATATATTCAGAAAACATTCAGAATGATTCAAAATGTGGATATCCATACAAAACTTTGTAACTTATACAACAGATATTCCCCTAAAAACCTAAAAAAGTTCTTAAAGTTGAATGAAAATCAATGTGTAACCACATTGATGATGGTCAAATACCCTTAGCCTCTATTCAATAATAAACAAAATCCAAATTTTCAGGAAGTTTGTAATTAGATTAATATTTTCAATAACATAAAATTCAAACTTTAAATTTTCGATTTAATTTTATTATCTGATATGGATCTGTGATTCCCTGGTCTGTTCTTTTCCTGCCTCTCAAGGTCTCCAGCTCTCTTGTAAATAAAAAACAAGCTAATAAAAGTCTTATTAGAAATCTTCAATTGCACAGTATTGTGCAATAGCAAATATTTTCAGTTTCACAGTATTGCGCAATAGCAAGAAATTTTCAATTGGAGTTATCTTTCTTTGTCCAGAATAGTAGTTGAATCAACTTAAATTATTGTTTTATACAATATACAATGTATATTCACTTTTACTACCAACTGATAAATTAAAAAAATCTTTACAATTCAGTGATAACAAGCACTTTATTTTACATTTTAATTTTTTATGATGTATTTAAATGAGTAGTTATTGTTGCAAACTCCATTAAAAATTTGAATTGAGAGCAGTTTTGGAAAAAGGGAAAGGGGGACCACAAAAAAAAGGTTGGAATGATTTTGGGAGATTTGGTCCCAACATTTTAGGAATTAGGGGCCAAAAAGGGCCCAAATAAGCATTTTCTAAGTTTTCGCACAATAACTTTAGTATAAGTAAATAGAAATCAATGAAATTCAAACACAAGGTTTATGACCACAAAAGGAAGGTTGGGATTGATTTGGGGAGTTGAGGTCCCAACAGTTTAGGAAAAAGGGGCCAAAAAGGGGCCCAAATAAGCATTATTCTTGGTTTTCACAACTTAACTTTAGTATAAGTAAATAGAAATCTATGAAATTTAAACACAAGGTTTATGACCATAAAAGGAAGGTTGGGTTTGATTTTGGGATTTTTGGTCCCAACAGTTTAGGAATAAGGGGCCCAAATGGTCCTACATTGAACTGTGTTTGATTTCATCAAGAATTGAGTAATTGGGGTTCTTTGATCTGCCGAATCTAACTGTGTATGAAGATTCTTAATTTTTGGTCCCGTTTTCAAATTGGTCTACATTAAGATCCAAAGGGTCCAAAATTAAACTTAGTTTGATTTTAACAAAAAAATGAATCCTTGAGGTTCTTTGATATGCTGAATCTAAAAATTTACTTAGATTTTTGATTATTGGCCCAGTTTTCAAGTTGGTCCAAATCGGGGTCCTAAATTAAACTTTGTTTGATTTCATCAAAAATTGAATAATTGAGGTTCTTTGATATGCCAAATCTAATTGTCTATGTAGATTCTTAATTTTTGATGCCGTTTTCAAATTGGTCTACCTTCAAGTCCAAAGGGTCCCAAATTAAACTAAGTTTGATTTTAACAAAAATTGAATTCTTGGGCTTTTTTGATATGCTGAATCTAAACATGTACTTAGATTTTTGATTATGAGCCCAATTTTCAAGTTGGTTCAAATCAGGATCCAAAATTATTATATTAAGTATTGTGCAATAGCAAGAAATTTTCAATTGCACAGTATTCAGCAATAGCAAGAAATTTTCAATTGCACAGTATTGTGCAATAGCAAGAAATTTCAATTGCACAGTATTGCGCAATAGCAAGAAATCTTCAATTGCACAGTATTGTGCAATAGCAAATATTTTCAATTGCACAGTATTACACAATAGCAAGAAATATCTAATTGCACAATATTGTGCAATAGCAAGACATTTTCAATTGGAGTTATCTTTCTTTGTCCAGAATAGTAGTTGAATCAACTTAAATCATTGTTTTATACAATATACAATGTATATTCACTTTTACTACCAACTGATAAATTAAAACAATCTTTACCATTCAGTGATAACAAGCACTTTATTTTACATTTTAATATTTTATGATGTATTTAAATGAGTAGGTATTGTTGCAAACTCCATTAGAAATTTGAATTGAGATCAGTTTTGGAAAAAGGGAAAAGGGGATGTTAAAAAAAATGGGAGGGGGGAGGTTAAATTTTTCTCATTTCAGATTTCATAAATAAAAAGAAAATTTCTTCAAACATTTTTTTGAGAGGATTAATATTCAACAGCATAGTGAATTGCTCAAATATTTTAAGTTCATTAGACTACATTCATTCTGTGTCAGAAACCTATGCTGTGTCAACTTTTTAATCACAATCCAAATTTAGAGCTAAATCCAGCTTGAATGTTGTGTCCATACTTGCCCCAACCGTTCAGGGTTCAACCTCTGCGGTCGTATAAAACTGTGCCCTGCGGAGCATCTGGTTCTTGTCTGCACAGGGACAATAACTAAAATTCCACAAATTCTTGTTTGAACTGTTAGTAAATCTCTATGATATTTCTCTCTATTTCCCTCAATCCAACTCTTGACATGTGATGTAAGCCATTGATATACATTTTATAAAAATCTGGCATGAATTGCCACATGACATGTATGAGTGCTATTTTTTTGTATTTAATTAACATTAGAAAAACAAAACAATCTTTGAGTGGAACTTTGCTGTTAACAAATACAGAACTTCCTAGTATCAAGAAAATTTATATTTGAGTTAATTTTAATTATAAATGGTCATATATCTAAGCAATTCTTCAATCCAATGTATTTTATTAAGCACTTGAAAACCATTTTTTTGGGACAAATTCAGTTGACTTTTAAAATCTTTGACCTTGACCACATAATTAGTTGTTTTTTTAATTTATAGTTTAATGTATTAGTTTAAATGAATATGCAATAAAAGAACCTTAGTGATTTCGCTCACATACCCGACGTCCCCACATTGTCATTGGAGAAATAAAATAAGTGCAAGAACAAAAAATTATATGAGAAAAAATTGAACTATAATTTCCTTATATGTCCTTATCATCTACAAAGTTTCATGAAATTCTGTCGTGTGGTTTCAGATGAGTTGCAATGACAAACTGTTGCAGTAGTACATTGAAGCAAATAAGTTCAAAGGTTCATAACTCCTAGAAAAAAAATTGAATTGTAATTTCCTGTCATATGTCCTTATTATCTACAAAGTTTCATGAAATTCTGTTGTGTGGTTTCATGGCAGTTGCAATGACAAACTGTTGCAGAAGTACATTAAAGCAAATAAGTTCAAAGGGACATAACTCCTAGAAAACAAATTGAATTGTAATTTCCTGTCGTATGTCCTTATTATCTACAAAGTTTCATGAAATTCTGTTGTGTGGTTTTAGAGTTGCGATGACAAACTGTTGCAGTAGTACATTAAAGCAAATAAGTTCAAAGTGGCATAACTCCTAGAAACAAATTGAAGCGTAATTTCTGTCGATATGCACAACTAAATGGTATTTCCTTATAATCTAAAAAAGTTTTAAGAAAATTCTGTTGTGTGGTTTCAGAGAAGTTGCAATAACAAACTGTTGCAGTAGTACATTAAAGCAAATTAGTTCAAAGGAGCATAACTCCTAGGGAAAAAATGAATCGTAATTTCCTGTCGATATGCACAACTACATAATATGTCCTTATTATCTAAAAAGGTTTCATGAAATTCTGTTGTGTAGTTTGAGAGGAGTTGCGATGATTGGGAAACAGGACTGACGAACTGACGAACTGACGAGCTGACGGATAGACAGACTGACAGACAGATAGATGGGTCAAAAACATTATACCCTCCACAACTTCGTTAGTTGTGTGGGGTATAATTAATGTAGGAATTCATTATTTGGAATTCTAGTGTTTTTTATCGTCATGTGTAATGAATGTGTCAGCGTCATAAATAAATTTAAGGTATTGGCTTTGCTTGTTGTTAAATTTAAAGGCTGTATGGTAACCATTAGCTATTATTGCTCTCATTTACATTTGTAAGGCATTCATAGATAGTTGTCTCATTGGAAAACATTCCACACTTACAGCTTATTATTATACAATTAAAACTAAAGCATGTACATACCAGATACTGTTGATTTTGCACCATTATTCTTTTTAATAGTTCTGTTCAAAAACATGAAAATTAAGTCGTAAGTCTCTTTTACTGACATCTGAGGAACCAATTCTAGAATAAATTAAATTAAAATTAGTATCAATACTGACATCTAAATTTATGAACTCGTATAAAATATTCAACAGTTGTCTTAAAGTGAAATTCAAAAAGATCCATCAGAAAACACTTGTTTAAATTTGAGGGGTTGTGGGTTTTTTTTTAAGAAAGATTTTGGAAATATAATCAACTAAAAGTTATATCAGTGTTGATTTAAAACAAAAAGTGTCTTTCGACCCTTTCACTTAGAACGGAACAGCCTTTACTGTGATTTTGAATAGATGCAACTACGGTAATATATATAACTTAAGGTAAGTTGACATCTAAGTGAAGTATTTGCCACTGGTTGTAAACCAAAAATGTAAATATTTGTATATTCTTATAAATTGAAAGTTCGCTGTGTCTCTTCTGTGACATTCTTACCTCAAAACGATTAGTACTTAAATTTCCACATTATCATAAACCCAATGATGCAGATCATCTTTCATCTAACTTTAAATGGCCCAGTTCTTAAAGAAGAAGGGAATATTGTTTTTTATTGGTATAAAAATTGATATTGTTATACATGTTATAAGTTAATTAAAACCATACTAAATATTCTTTTTAAACACATGCACATTTAAGCTACAACAATATGTTCAATCTAAAAAAAAAAATAGTAATGGTATGTACATGTAGGTATTGATTTAATAACCGACCATATTCTACAATGTTCTATGTGCCTGTACCAAATCAGGAGCCTGCTATTGAGTGGTTCTTGTGTTTTGCTGTTTGTCATATTTGTTTTTCTTTTAATGTTTTGCATAGTTTGTTAAAATGTTGTGTCATAACACCACTGTCCTGGCTGGTGCACTCAAATTTAGTTCAACTCCTCCACATTCTATATGTGCCTGTCCAAAGTCATAAGCCTGTAGATGAGTGTTTTATGTGGTTGTTGTTTCATGTAATGTCAATTATGTCTTGTTTTCGATTACTGTTTTGTAATAAATTGGACCGTTGAATCGTTTCATATTGTAATGTTCTTATCAGGACTGTCAAGACCAATTATAGCCATAAATACATGATATAAGTTTGTGTCATAGTTAAATTGTGACAGGAACCTTTGTGATGTCCAGTCATGGTGGACAAATAACTATAAGGGGTGTGGTTTACACACCAGTCTAAAAAATAAGAATAGATTGATTGATTGTAGGTATTTTAGAAGGTGGAAGACTTGGATGCTCATACTTTGTATATAGATGCCTTAATATGTTATGAAGTTTCCGTCTGTCATATGTCCCTTGTCCTTGACCTCATATGCATGGTTCAGTGACTTCTTGAAATTTCTCTCTTATTATGTATATTAGGATAACAATATGTAGTACATGCATGTAAATTAAGGAAAGTATCTCCCTCATGCAAAGCTCCCATTCCTTTCACGGATTTGGCTATACTTTTTGGACCTTGTGGATTATAGCTCTTTATCTTTTATATAAGCTTTGGATTACAAACGTTTTGGCCACGAGCATCACTGAAGAGACATGTATTGTCGAAATGCGCATGTGGTGCAGGAAAATTGGTACTGTTAATGTTATTACTACCACTGGGTCGATGCCTCTGCTGGTGAACTGTTAGTCCCCGAGGGTATCACCAGCCCAGAAGCCAGTACTTCTGGAATGAAAATACGGATTTTTTTTGTGTTATTAAAATTTGCTGCTACAAAATGTTAGAAATTATTATAAATTAAGGAAAGTATCTCCCTCATGCAAAGCTCCCATTCCTTTCACAGATTTGGCTATACTTTTTGGACCTTGTGGATTATAGCTCTACATCTTTTATATATGCTTTGGATTTCAAATATTTTCGCCATGAGCATCACTGAAGAGACATGTATTGTTGAAATGCGCATCTGGTGCAAGAAAATTGGTACCGTTAATGTCATTGCAAGGTCCTCATGCCCGTCAGACAGTTTTCATCTGACCTCGGCCTCATTTCATGGACCAGTGTATAATATTAAGTTTCCCTGGTCTAGTCCATATATCAGATACTTTAAGCAATAAGTCTTTTATAATTGGTGTATAAAATGAGTGTAAGGTGTATATGTCCAACTGTCAGGTGACATCTGACCTTGACCTCATTTTCATGGTACAGTGGTAATGTTAAGTTGTTTTTTTTTAAGTCTTTTTTTAGCTCACCTGGCCCGAAGGGCCGGGTGAGCTTTTCTCATCACTTGGCGTCCGTCCGGCGTCGTCGTTAACTTTTAACATTTTGAACTTCTTCTAGAGAACCACTGAATGGAATGAAACCAAACATGGCATGAATGATCCTTATGAGGTGCTGACCAAGTGTTGTCACTTTGCAGCCGATCAATCATCCAAAATGGCCGCCAGCGGGGACTTAGTTTAACATAGGACCCTATGGGAAATGCATACAAATGACTTCTTTTAGAGAACCACTGAATTGAATGAAACCAAACATGGCATGAATGTTCCTTATGAGATGCTGATCAAGTTTTGTTACTTTGTAGCCGATCCATCATCCAAGTAGGCCGCCAGCGAGGGACTTAGTTTAACATAGGACCCTATGAGAACTATATACAAATGTTTTCTTTTAGAGAACCACTAAATGGAATGAAACCAAACATGGCATGAATGTTCCTTATGAGGTGCTGACCAAGTGTTGTTACTTTGTAGCCGATCCAATATCCAAGATGACAGCCAGCAGGGGGACTTCGTTTAACATAGGACCCTATGGGAAATGCATACAAATGACTTCTTTTAGAGAACCACTGAATGGAATAAAACAAAACATAGCATGAATGTTCCTTATGAAGTGCTGACCAAGTGTTGTTACTTTGTAGCCGATCCAACGTCCAAGATGGCCGCCATTTAAGGACTTAACATAAGACCCTATGGGAAATACATCCACGTTTCTTCATATAGAGAACCACTGAATGGAATGAAACCAAACATAGCATAAAAGTTCCTTGTGAGATGCTGACTAAGTGTTGTTACTTTGTAGCCGATCCATCATTCAAGGTGTCTGCCAGTGGGGGACTTAGTTTAACATAGGACCCTATGGGAAATACATACAAATGTCTTCTTCTAAAGAACCACTGAAATGAATGAAATCAAACATAGCATGAATGTTCCTTTCCTTATGAGGTGCTGTCCAAGTGTTGTTACTTTTAGCCAAATTTTATATTTTTTATATAATTTTAAAAACACAAATAGAATCAGGTGAGCGATACAGGCTCTTGAGAGCCTCTAGTTTTATATAAGACATTTTCGGAAACTACGTCTATACCTAGGATTACACTTTAGACTTACGATTACATTTGACGAAAACAAAGGGTCATCTCAAAGTAAATATATAAATAATAGAGATATATAGTAAAACCAAATGATTTTTTTTAATTGTAAATTGGTCTTTTCGACGACATACGCATATGGTTACAACCTACAGTGCATTCGAATCACTGTATTAGATGACGCAAGAAATTCCAATGAATTTGTGTTTTTTTTTTAATTGGCGTGATCAACCTTTACTTTATAATGTGTCAAAAATCTAGAACCACGCTTGTTAATATGGAAAAGAATTATCTACATCGTATACTAAAATGATCACAAAATATCTATAAAAATTGTACTCCAAAAAAAAAACCAACGCAAGACCTTGCAGTCTTTTTTCCTGTGTCGTTTAAAAGCTATGACAGGTTTTGTAACCACTCGTCTCTATTGGCCCATCTGTCCGTTCATCCTTCAAAACTACCTTGGGTAAATTTTATAAAAGTTTTTTTTTTGCTCCATTGAGGGGACTCATTTACAAATCGTTATAATCAATAGCGTCGAAGCGTGAAGGTGATTTCTACATCTACCGTGGAGCAACTTGCTGTTTGGTTATTTTTCATTTTCAAGACTCACTCTAGAAAAAAAAGTCGTCAATATTCTCTTGGCTTGATGGAAGGCAATTATATATTTTTACTTCTGAGTTCGGATAATTCAACTCAATCAATTACATGCAGCGTCACAGACCCAGACACGTCATTAACCTTGACTAATTTGAAAATTAAAATTTCAATTATTTGAGTTCATCTTTTTTACATTTGAACATAGCTCTGAACATTTTGAATTATATATTCTACTTACAAATATTCATTGATAACAGTGTCAAGGGCGGATCCAGCCATTTTCAAGAAGGTTCCCAACCTAGTGTTCAGAGGAGTGTTAACCTTATACCCCCATTTAAATGCATTTGTCGTCCAAAAAAAAGGATGGGTTCCAACCACCGGAACCCTCATCCTGGGTCCGCCACTGGGTGTTATTTTTTCGTGGTATTTTTTTTTTAGTTCTAAAACGGTAGAAAAATTAAAGAGTTGGTCTAATTCATAAAATACAAATAAAGAGCACGTACAATGATAAAATAAAGAAGCATTAATATCTTCTTCACACCTACAATGTACATAAACTAACCATCATGTTCTTTAAAAAAAAAGAAAATGTAACTATATATGCATTTTAATGTGCCTATTGTTATGCGTTTACTTTTCTACATTGGCTAGAGGTACAGGGGGAGGGTTGAGATCCCATAAACATGTTTAACCCCGCCGTAATTTTGCGCCTGTCCTAAGTCAGGAGCCTCTGGCCTTTGTTAGTCTTGTATGGTTTTTAATTTTATTTTCTTGTGTATAATTCGGAGTTTAGTATGACGTCCATTATCACTGTACTAGTATACATATTTTTTAGGGGCCAGCTGAAGGACACCTACGGGTGCGGGAATTCTCGCTACATTGAAGACCCGTTGGTGGCCTTCGGCTGTTGTCTGCTCTGTGGTCGGGTTATTGTCGCTTTGACACATTTACCATTTCCTTTCTCAATTTTATACACATTTAATAATGTCATTGTGCTTCATATTTGATCGCCCTTTCCTAAGTCTTGCTGAAATAAATTTCTAGTTGTCCCAACCTAGGCAATGACAATTGTTTTTTTTTTTTATATATTTTACCATTCTATCATACTCCGGTCTCTGTCCGTACCTTTAAATTAAGCACAACCTTGATAACAACATATCCTAGATACAATTTGTAAAACCCCAATGTTAAAAAATTGAAAAAAGTCGTACGAGTTGGATCTAGTTTTGGAACAGTATTATATGTTTTCACTTTGAGATGACCCATGATTTAAATGCAACCTGTAAGTGTAATTGTAATCCCAATCGTAGGTGTATGAGAGTTTCCGCAAATGTCTAATACTATATGCAATATGTCAACTGTATTATAGGA
The DNA here is from genome assembly GCF_965363235.1 of Mytilus galloprovincialis. Lineage (NCBI taxonomy): Eukaryota > Metazoa > Mollusca > Bivalvia > Mytilida > Mytilidae > Mytilus > Mytilus galloprovincialis. Next base: position 90,985,773 of record NC_134844.1, on the reverse strand, counting down.
AAGGGGATACACAACAGATATAACAAGAGTGAACACGCTGAAATGTCTCGCATGTTCATTGATTTTATGTTGATAGTCCTAAATATCTGAATATATAGTTTTACTACAGGTATCACAATAACTCAACATAATTAAAGAACATGAAGCCAAAGTCAGATAAACTAAACCAAAATACATATGCACCTTACAATCATTGGATACACAAAATATAGTTGATTTGTTGCTTATAGTTTCTTAGAAACAAACTTGAAAATTAGGTCAAGGTAAAATAAAACCTTTTACCAACAAATGCCATAGATATTGCTTATTAGGTTTTCTCAGAGTAAGGTATTAAACCTCCAATTCATGACTTATTTACGAATTAAATAATTTCGAGTGCTGAAAAACCATAAAACTGGGATTTGTTTTTTGTGTGTGAATTTAAAGGCTGACTGAGAATTTCCTCAATTTTGATAAATTAAGAGATAATTAAGGTTCCAATTTTATCAGTCTAAGTTGACTTTAGATGAAATTTTCTAATAAGTATATGCCTTTTGGTTATACAGCTCTGAACGTGTTGAGGTCTTATACATTTGGCTTTCGAATCTTTGAATTTGAGCATTCCTTATGAAGGTTAATCATTTTTATCTAGAAAAGCACCTCATACGCACAAAATTAGTAAGACAAGCTCAAACAGAATGAAGACATTTTCAAATAGAGACAGTATACATAACTTGCTTCCCATGGAGATTCACTTGTTGTCGAGTATCGAGTTGCGAGTATCGAGTTGCAAGTTACAAAAGTCGAGTTGCGAGGTACGAAAGTCGAGTTGCGAGTTAAGAAAGTCGAGTTGCGAGTTACGAAAGTCGAGTTGCGAGTTAAGAAAGTCGAGTTGCAAGTTACGAAAGTCGAGTTGCGAGTTAAAAAAAGTCGAGTTGCGAGTTAAGAAAGTAGAGTTGCGAGTTAAGAAAGTCGAGTTGCGAGTTAAGAAAGTCGAGTTGCGAGTTACGAAAGCCGAGTTGCGAGTTACGAAAGTCGAGTTGCGAGTTAAGAAAGTCGAGTTGCGAGTTACGAAAGTCGAGTTGCGAGTTAAGAAAGTCGAGTTGCGAGTTACGAAAGTAGAGTTGCAAGTTACGAAAGTCGAGTTGCCGAGCCTGGCAATAATCGTTAGGGACCGCAAAATTTATTTTTTGGCAGTGACACTAAAAATTGTGGACGTTAAAATTATATATGTCTACATTGGCTAGAGATACAGGGGAAATAATGTACGTGCATAAAACAAGTTTAAACCCGCTGCATTTTTGTGTCTGACCTAAGTCAGGAACCTTTAGCCTTTGTTGCTCTTGTATATTTTTTTTATTTTGGTTCATCTTTATATTTAGGAGCATAGAATGGCGTAAATATTCTTGATCTAACAATATATAACACTGTGTTTCGGGGCCTGCTTGGGGCTCCCTCTAGGTGTGTGATTTCTCGCTGTGTGGAAGACCAAATGGCCTTCGGTTGAATTGCATATTTTGGTTGGGTTGCTGTCTCTTTGACTCATTCCCCGATTTTATTCTTTGGTCTATACATGTAGCCATCAAAGATACTATTGTAAAAACTACATTTGCGCCATTTTACAGGTAAGGTTTAATTGGAAAATTTAAAATGTTTAGTGCTACATCGTGAATAAGATTTTTTTAAAGTATTCCTCCTTGGTATTGGGTAATTTATAAAACTGAGTCACTTAGGTTTAAAATTATATAGTGTTCACACGTTTGATTGTCAATTATGAATGAATTAGTAAAACGGTTTCCGTTAGTTTTCTAAGAATTCAACTTGGATTTTTCCATATTCGGGAAACTAAGGATGATACTATGGTAATAACACCCGATGCAGGACGTAACAGCCATACTGCCATGACGTCCATAGAGATGTTCGAAATGTAAAGCCCCGATCACAACAGATCGTACGATTTTTTGTCGTGGAAGATCAATAAAAAAGTTGTCGTGCAAAATCAAATGTCAAAAAAATATTTCGAGAGGTCACATCAGCTACGACATGTCTACGATGGTTCCACGATGGGTACAGTACAGGAAAAAAAATTGTAATTATACTGTCGTGGGTTTGTCGCAAGTGAGTCTTGTGAAAGTCGTTCGACTGTCGTACGACAATCGTGAGTTGTTGGGTCTATTTTTTAGATTTTCATGTCATGGAAATATGCGTGTTACTGTCGTGTCACTGTCGTGCCACTGTCGAACGACTGTCGCACAACAGTCGTGTGTTACTCGTACGTCTGAATCCGAACTGCTAGTATATAAAGAAGGCCCGATTTATTGCGTGCCATTTGCCATTTGCTTTCAATATTGTTCAGTGTCATTATAAATTTGGTCTAAATAAACGACGTTATTCGTATTATATGAAAAAGAAGATGTGATATGATTGTCAATGAGACAACTGTCCGCAAGAAACCAAAATGACACAGAAATTAACAACTATAGGTCACCGTACGGCCTTCATAAATGAGCAAAGACCATACCCCATAGTCAGCTATAAAAGACCCCGAAAGGCAATGTAAAACAAATCAAACGAGAAAACTAACGGTCTTATTTACATAAAAAAAAAATGAACGAAAAACAAATATGTAACACATGAACAGACGACCACCACTGAATTACAGGCTCCTGACTTAGGACAGGCACATACATACATAATGTGGCGGGGGATGATTTCCTAGGAAAATTAGTCTGGGGACATAAAATTTATTTAAAAAATTGATACACAACTATTTAACAATATCAAAACATATTACATTTATAGTTACCTTTAAAACTAAGGGCTTGGCTATTTAAACCTAGAATTGTTAATGACATGGACATGATTTCCTAGGAAAATTAGTCTGGAGACAAATTTTCTTAAACAGATTGATACACAACTCTTTCGTTTTGTCTTTAACAATATCAAAACATATTACATTCATATTCACCTTTTAAAATTAAGGGCATTGACATTTTAACCTAAGACTATTAATGACATGGACATGATTCCATAGGAAAATTAGTCTGGGGACATAAATTTTATCAAAAATATAACTATGCAACTCTTAAACATTACTAAAACATAACATATATATTTCCATGGTTTAAATGTAATTAAATTTATTATAGGATTTTATAGGACATGATTACATAGGAAAATTAGTCTGGGGATATATATATAATTACTAACATCGGACTAAATATACTAGTAAATTCTGTAACCATGGACTCTTTATACTATAGCAATATTTGTCCGCCCAGACATATTTTACCAGGACAAATTTATTACTAACACACGCATGCTTTGTTTATCAAATGTGAATCAATCCTCAAAAATATTTTTGTAACTCGCAACTCGACTTTCGTAACTCCCAACTAGACTTTTGTAACTCGCAACTCGACTTTTGTAACTCGCAACTCGACTTTTGTAACTCGCAACTCGACTTTTTTAACTCGCAACTCGACTTTCGTAACTCGCAACTCGAATTTCTTAACTCGCAACTCGACTTTCTTAACTCGCAACTCGACTTTTGTAACTCGCAACTCGACTTTCTTAACTCGTAACTCGACTTTTGTAACTCGCAAGTCGACTTTGTAACTCGCAACTCGGCTTTCTGAACTCGCAACTCTACTTTCGTAACTCGCAACTCGACTTTCTTAACTCGCAACTCGACTTTTGTAACTCGCAACTAGACTTTTGTAACTCGCAACTCGACTATCTTAACTCGCAACTTGCAACTCGACGATAAGAAATCCTCCTTCCCATGATATAACAATGCATTTAAATTACATCTGAAATAATTTCTTTGGCAATGATTTTGATGATACAGTTAAATAGAAACAGTAAATAAAAAGGTGAATAATCAATTAATAGAAGAAAATGATTGACACAGTCCTTTGTAAAAGCCGAAAATAAAATGTTATTTTTGAGCCAGACAACTTGTTATCTTGTAATAACTATTTTTTTGTGAATTTGTTCCTCCATTGCTGGTACAAACTGTATCTGCTGGTAACTCGTCTTCTGATTGGCTGACGTTATTTTGTTATCAGACCATAGACTTAATTTAGTCATGTGACCGTGACGTCATCAACGTTTTTTCAAGGTTTTCTACGGTTTAAAATGGAATTGAGAATAAAATTATTAGAAATGACTGTAATATTTTTTCTGTCTAATCAAAATAACATAAAAAATGTGGTGCACACTGTTAAATAACCCGCCATGCACGTTATTCAGTGTGCACCAAATTTTGTATGTTATTTCTTCATAGACAGAAAAAAATATTACAGTCATTTCTTAAATGAATGATGATATGAATTCTGTATACATGTTTTACACATTTCTTTGTAGATTTATTCCAATTATGGATGGATTCAATACACTGTTACAGTAGATTGGAAGAGGACAGAAATAAATCTGATGTCAAAAAGAGAAAATCAGATGATCTTGATCCACCGATAGTTATTGTTGGCACTTGGAAAGATGCCTTGATCTGTGATGTAGAAGAGGTATTGGAAATTACAAATGTTGTCAGATGTTTTTATAAAAAAGAAGATGTGGTATGTTTGCCAATGAGACAACTCTCCAAAAGAGACCAAATGACACAGAAATTAACAAGTGTATATCACTGCACAGCCTTCAACAATGCGAAAAGCCCATACAGCAAAGTGTTTATTTGTACAGATACCTGTTTTACTGTTTCACCAGACCAACACATATGACATATATTGACAATATATAAATGCAAGCTTTATCACATTGTAAGGTTAAAAGTGTTTATAGGAAAAGCAATTCGTTTTAATAGTTTACAAAAGATCTTTCAACAATTTCTGAAATATGATATAGTACAATAAACCCATCATGCATGTACAAAGATAAGAGGACAATTTTTATTTTATTTAGATTGATGATGCATGCAGCAAAAATATTTCAAAGTATGCAGAGAATATCTCAGACGATGAACTAACACATATCAGGCAAACATACTTCATTTCCAATACAGAAGATGATCCCAGTGTATTCCAGCAAATACGAGAAAACATCCTACGTTTAGCAAGAACAATGAGAACATGGAATACAGATTATCCTTTAAAATTTATTCAGCTTGAAAAACGACTTCAAGAAAAGAAGAAGGTGTTACCTATTATTTCCTTTCAAGAAATTCAGAATATTGCTATTGATACATCTCAGCCACTCAATGATGAAGAACTAAAATTGTTCCTGGAATTTCACCATGAGATCAGAGCCTTAGTTTATTTCAATGATCTTCCTTCTTATATTATTTTAGACACACAGTGGTTATCTAATGTTTTTAGATGTATTGTCACAGCCAAAAAATTTAGTGCTAATAGTATAAGAAATGAAAACAAATGGAAAGAATTGTATAGTAGAGGCAAATTGCATAGCGAGGTTTTAGACGACATATTTAGAAAAAGTGAAAGCATTTTTTCCAAACACAAGGATCATATCCTGAATGTAATGGAGAAATTTGATATCATTATACGTCCTAACACATCGGAAACTCAAAGAGATGCTGGTGATGACAAACCTCTCTATTATCTACCTTGTATGATTAAATCAGAACCCGAATGTGATATATATAAAATGTTTAATGTGACGGAAAACATATGTACTAAGTCTACCTGGTTGTGTTATGTGTTTAGGTTTCTACCACCTCATTTAATGAATCATTTAATTGCGTCACTGTGCAGGAAATATAACGTTGCAGAAGTTGTCACTAAGGAACAGAAAATACAAATTACTCTTTTCAGAAGCTCAGCTGTCTTTGAGTTACAGAAAACGACAAAATTGAGAAAATTACTTATTATGAAAGGTCCAAATATTATTCAAATTCAGATTTGGCAGTTTGGGAAGCAAGTCACTGTTGAAAGAGGTTTGTTCAAATATATTGCAGACTTTGTGACAGAGGAAATAAGCAAGTTAATAAGTACAAGATTCAAGATGTCCAATGTAAGATTTGAGTTGAAGTGGGAATGTGGCCAAACAAAACCAGAGTGTGTGACAGGATCATTTGATTTAAGTGAAGATCAGGAAAACATATATTATTGTAAGACATGTACTACTATACACACCTTCACTGGTGAATGGTTAGATCTACAACATAAAACATCTGATGTAAGTTAAAGATTTATCCATATTTTACATGTTATATGTATTCTATATAGAAAATGTGTATTTATATTGTACACTGGTTACTATCTTTCAGTCCTTCAATCTACCTATATCCTATGAAAGTTTTCCTTGCTTTTCTCCTGGGTACTAAAGTTATAGTTATTGAGTGATAAAAATATTATTTGCACTTTAACAGGTCAGTGTGTTACTGTTTGTTATTTAAGAAATAATTCATAGGGGCTTGAATTTATACTAATTTTACCACGGGTTAATTGGCTCTTTATGCTGAATATTTTACAGTGAGAGTGAAATATCAGCATAAAGGGCAAACCCGTGGTAAAATCAGTATAAAAGCAAGCCCCCATGAATTATTTCTATTCTAATAGGACGAATATGGCCATTCATTTTGATGGAGGCGCTCTCGGTGAAGGAAAAAATGCCATTCCCATAAATAATGCACTATTAAGACGTTAAAGAACAGAGCAAATGGAACTAGTGGCATGCTTTAACTATTACAATAACGTATTTAGATAGGTTTGAATGATTTTAAATGATAGCTTAATTACTTGCATGTCACAAAAAAAACATATGACGTGGGAGTACAATCGGAACCGCCCGAACAATATATTCATATTTTACCACGGGTGTGTACTCAACATGCTCAAAGCGTATAATGGACGTCATGTTAGATTTCGATATATATGGGTTAAGTAAATTCTATATTGGGTTAAAGCTTTGCTCTCACCACATAAAATTTATGATTTAATTATATATTTTCATTAATAATTCATAGATTTAAGTAGAGTGATGTTTTAATTAAATATAAGGTAGTAGTGGTCAACCGATAGTGGTTATTAACTTTTGTTTAAAAAATATTTTTTATTGTCACAGAGTTCTGAAAATGTTCCCAGATCTAATCTTCAAATCGAAAGCTCAAGTCAAACCCAAACTACAGTTCAATCCACCAAGGTAACAATCTATTATTTTATTGTATAGCATATTTGTATAACTAGTAGTAAGTATTACATAAAGTGCAATGTCAATTACTTATTTTACTTAAAACAAATTCTTGAGAAAATATCATGCATTCGTCAAATCGAGCAATTGTCTTTGGATGGACACTATATGCTTTGTAATAGTTCATTCCATCAAAATGCAAACTATTGAGACAATTCATGTTATAAAATCATGATACTCTTAACTGAGCATTTTACACATTTTAGCATTTTAGCATTACTGACCGAGTAGGCTATTTCTATGATTTTGCGCCTTTTACCTTCTTCCCTGAATGTAAAAAAAAACAAACATTTCCTTGAGTTGTATGAAACTTATAGGAATAAAATTGTGATGGAAATGGGGAATGTGCCAAAGAGACAACAACCCGACCATAGAGCAGACAACAGCAGAAGGTCACCAACAGGTCTTCAATGCAACGAGAAATTCTCGCACCCGGAGACGTCCTTCAACTGGCCCCTAAACAAATGTATACTGGTTCAGTGATAATGAACCCCATACTAAACTCCAAATTGTACACTAATTTCCAGTTTTATGAGGTAACTCATCTCTGAAGAGAAATCTAACTTGTTTTACTAATATGCATACATAGCCAAAGAGTTAAGACATACTTGCATGCTTGGCTATGTCGATTATTCAACCTATCTTTATCTTAAGACATACTTGCATGCTTGGCTATGTCAATTATTCAACCTATCTTTATCTTAAGACATACTTGCATGCTTGGCTATGTCAATTATTCAACCTATCTTTATCTTAAGACATACTTGCATGCTTGGCTATGTCGATTATTCAACCTATCTTTATCTTAAGACATACTTGCAATCTTGGCTATGTCGATTATTCAACCTATCTTTATCTTAAGACATACTTGCATGCTTGGCTATGTCGATTATTCAACCTATCTTTATCTTAAGACATACTTGCATGCTTGGCTATGTCGATTATTCAACCTATCTTTATCTTAAGACATACTTGCATGCTTGGCTATGTCAATTATTCAACCTATCTTTATCTTAAGACATACTTGCAATCTTGGCTATGTCGATTATTCAACCTATCTTTATCTTAAGACATACTTGCATGCTTGGCTATGTCAATTATTCAACCTATCTTTATCTTAAGACATACTTGCAATCTTGGCTATGTCGATTATTCAACCTATCTTTATCTTAAGACATACTTGCATGCTTGGCTATGTCGATTATTCAACCTATCTTTATCTTAAGACATACTTGCATGCTTGGCTATGTCGATTATTCAACCTATCTTTATCTTAAGACATACTTGCATGCTTGGCTATGTCGATTATTCAACCTATCTTTATCTTAAGACATACTTGCATGCTTGGCTATGTCGATTATTCAACCTATCTTTTTCTTAAGACATACTTGCATGCTTGGCTATGTCAATTATTCAACCTATCTTTATCTTAAGACATACTTGCAATCTTGGCTATGTCGATTATTCAACCTATCTTTATCTTAAGACATACTTGCATGCTTGGCTATGTCAATTATTCAACCTATCTTTATCATAAGACATACTTGCATGCTTGGCTATGTCGATTGTTCAACCTATCTTTATCTTAAGACATACTTGCATGCTTGGCTATGTCGATTGTTCAACCTATCTTTATCTTAAGACATACTTGCATGCTTGGCTATGTCGATTATTCAACCTATCTTTATCAAAATAGAATAAAAGAATAGGTGCCACCTACATGGACAAATTGTCTGCGTAAACCTTTCATGAATATTACCACCTATTTTCTATTGAAAATGAATGGCATACTTGTTTTTATTTTGAGGTACGTGTCCGTGTCCAAGCTGGTGAGAGGGTGTTTTCGAATGTCAATGAAAGGGCAACGGGAACAGCCATTTCGGCAGAGGTATGTAACACCACCTTGTATTTTCGTGCTATATTCATTTCCTAAAAATCGAAATGATAAAACAGAAGAAGTTCATTTTTCCATTCAATATCATAATAAATTAAAGATTGAACAATGACCATGATGACTAGATATATACATGATATATAAAAGAAGAAAAAAAATGTTAAAAAAATTAAATGTAAGTGTTCTTTTATCGATGGTTAAAGTTGAACAAATGTTGACTTCCACAAAAATTAAGTGAATTAATTTAAGAATGTAAATTCAAACGCTTGAAATAGAATTGTTGAATTCTTACATGTCTATAAAACCAGGTTCAATCCACCATTTTCTACATTTGAACATGCCTGTACCAAGTCAGGAATATTCCAGTTGTTGTCCATTCGTTTTTGATATGTTTTGTCATTTAATTTTGCCATTTGATTATGGACTTTACGATTGAATTTTCCTCAGAGTTAAGTATTTTTGTGATTTTACTTTTTTTTCATCACCACAAATCCTTTTTGTCATTATTTTCGGTTCAACATTTGCCTTTGTGGAACCTTTGATAGTCATCATACTGCTGTTAGTTAAGTTGAAGCAATCATATTATCATGAATGTTTTAAATTGTTAGACCAGATGCTAAAAAATATCAATAAATGATACATGTGTTTAATTATTATGGTTTTCCTATGTAAGAAAAAAAAACATAAATTTGACACTGTTTCCTTATCATTGATACCAAAACAAACTATTTCTGAAATATTATCAGGAAGATTTTGTCAATAATTATTTTGAAACATTATTCACAGATTTCTCCAATTGAGCAAAAGTTAGTTTCGGCTTTGGTGCCAGCTCCTTAGTTTTACTTATTTATATAAACTGTTGATGTTTTTGTTTTCTTGCTAAAACTTCTGTGAGTACTTGACCAAGTTTACTGTCAATTGATTCAACCAAAACGTATGTGAAGTTTTATTGTAGATTATCTTGTTCGTGTTTAACATCATAATTCTTAACTCTAATATTCTTTCCAGTTCACAGAAGAGGAATTTAATTTTACAAAGATGGGAATGATAGCATTGAATATTTTTGCTGATGTTTTATATGATCTATTAAAACCAGATAAACCACATCTACGTCCAAGGTGTGATTGTGATATAACATACTTATACAGTGAACACAGGAAACTTAATAAACATGTTCCAAGTAATTCAAACCACCCACGATGTCATCCTGGACCATGGGGAGGATGTTGGCAAGATTTTAAGAATACGGACATAGCTATTGGAGATGATATTGAGCGCATAAGACTTACAAGAAACGAATTACAACATTCTCAGCTATTTAAACTTGACGACATGCGTTTCAATGAATTAAGTAATATATCAAGTGACCTTTTAAAAAGATTTGATCGCCATAACACACCAACAAAGCTGTATACAGATCGTCTGAAGGAAATTCTGGCTAAATCTATTTCTAAAGAGGAAGTGAAATCAATTGAAAATGAAATATCAGGTACATATGTTTTTAACAGTTTTTTTTTTTGTATTTCTTAGCCTTTTTCGTTTTTTCCTGTAATGTACTTTTTAATATCCATTAATATAATCTGGGCTATTTTCGTGATTTCCTAGAAATGACAATGACCATAACTAGACTTGTTTGTAAAAGAATAAGGGTTAATGAAGACTTGTTTGTATTAAAATATAAGTGTATGTAGACTTAACAATTTATTAAAGTTGAGATTTGCTAAGACCCTGTTGCGATATATTTTATGCGTTCCGTTACCTGATATGAGTAGTCATTCTAACTTCGCCTACTGATTTTGCCATTGATAAATATTTGAAGTATAATTTGAAACAGTTATAACAAGGGTAACTCAGGAATATAAATATTATCATGTTTAGTCTTCTTTAAACCGACAGTAAAAAATGGAGCACCTATTAAATGACATACCAATTGCACTTTGGTAAATTATTCTTGTCCTAATCAGTAAATGTGCATTATACAAATGCCACTGGACATTAAATAACAACAATCGTTCAATTAGTAGCTTTTAATTTTATTTTAGGGATGACGATTGAAGTTGACATTGAGCACTAAATCAAAGTTCAACCACAATAGAGAAACATATCATAAGAAGAACACAGTCTACCAAAGTAACAGATTTGAAGTCGATCATCTATAACATGTATAATAGAAACATAAATCTGTCAATTCAGGTTGAAACTATCTATTCATAAAACTATAGACAGCAAGATGAAGAATGTGAATCAAGTGGAAAATATTGGACTAATGTTAAAGATTTGACCAATGTGTGACTGTATAATTACTGTTTTTTTTCAAAAATATTCACATGCAGTAAATACTGTAATATTAATATTGCTTATAACAAACAACTCATATAATCGCTATTTACATACTTTAATAAATATGTGGGAAACTTTATAAACTTGTATCTATAAGTATTCTTACAGTGAAATCAAGAAAACTTGTATAATGCCGTGAGAAGCATAAGACAAAACAAGAAAGCATTTTCTCTTTGTTTTTCATGAGAAAGATATAAGAAATATTTGTCCATAAGGCATCAGGTGTTGATGCTATATATATTCACAGCTTTATTATCTAGGCACCCCTTTATGGATGGAATATTGTTTTGTTATGTGTTTATCCCATATTTTTTTTTACATCTTTCCACCGTCTTATTTCATTCATAATAAAAGGAAAATTAAAAAAATATAGTTGTTTGATAGTCTTAATAATTCAATGTATTGCTTGAAATATTTGCCAGTTTTTGTTTTGTTTTTATACGACCGCAAAAATTTAAATTTTTTGGTCGTATATTGCTATCACGTTGGCGTCGTCTTCGTCGTCGTCCGAATACTTTTAGTTTTTGCACTCTAACTTTAGTAAAAGTGAACAGAAATCAATGAAATTTTAACACAAGGTTTATGACCACAAAAGGAAGGTTGGGATTGATTTTGGGAGTTTTCGTTCCAACAGTTTAGGAATTAAGGGCCAAAAAAGGGCCCAAATAAGCATTATTCTTGGTTTTCGCACAATAACTTTAGTATAAGTAAATAGAAATCAATGAAATTTTAACACAAGGTTTATGACCACAAAAGGAAGGTTGGGATTGATTTTTGGAGTTGAGGTCACAACAGTTTATGAATTAGGGGCCAAAAAGGGGCCCAAATAAGCATTATTTTACCATAAAAGGAAGGTTGTGTTTGATTTTGGGAGTTTTGGTCCTAACAGTTTAGGAATAAGGGACGACATCAAAAGTTCAATGAAGGATAAAAAACTTAATTCACATAGTTTTTTCACTGACCCCCCCCCCCCCCCCCACCCCCCTCTTAACTTAATTTGCGAAAAATTGATTGACCCATATGGATATATGTAAAAATCAATGTCGGATAACCAAATCTTGCAGCTGTTCAACCCCCTTACCCCCAAACTATTTGAATTAAGTTTTTTATCTTACATTGATCTTTTGATGTCGTCCCTAAGGGGCCCAAAGGGTCCAAAATTGAACTTTGTGTGATTTCATCAAAAATTGAATAATTGGGGTTCTTTGATATGCCAAATCTAACTATGTATGTAGATTCTTAATTTTTGGTCCCGTTTTCAAATTGGTCTACATTAAGGTCCAAAGGGTTCAAAATTAAACTTAGTTTGATTTTAACAAAAAATGAATCCTTGGGGTTCTTTGATATGCTGAATTTAAAAATGTACTTAGATTTTTAATTATTGGCCTAGTTTTCAAGTTGGTCCAAATGGGGGTCCAAAATTAAACTTTGTTTGATTTCATCAAAAATTGAATAAATGGGTTTTTTGATATGCCAAATCTAACTGTGTATGTAGATTCTTAATTTTTGGTCCAGTTTTCAAATTGGTCTACATTAAGGTCCAAAGGGTCCAAAATTAAACTAAGTTTGATTTTAACAAAAATTAAATTCTTGGGCTTATTTGATATGCTTTATCTAAATATGTACTTTGATTTTTGATTTCGGGCCCAGTTTTCAAGTTGGTCCAAATCAGGATTCCATATCAAGTATCGTGCAATAGCAAGAAATTTTCAATTGCACAGTATTGCACAATAGCAAGAAATATCTAATTGCACAATATTGTGCAATAGCAATTAATTTTCAATTGGAGTTATCTTTCTTTGTTTAGAATAGTAGTTGATAATATAAGTTGGAAATTTGCCAGACATGACTATGATGTCATTTTCTATTTTTATTTGCCAATAACTTTATGTAAATAACTTCATTGGAAATTTGCCAATTTAAAATGTTGCTGATGAAGCTTTTTTTCCTTATCTTATCTAAAATGTTTTTAGATAATGTATGTTGGACATTTGCCAGACATGACTATGATGTCATTTTCTATTTTTATTTGCCAATAACTTTATGTAAGTAACTTCATTGGAAATTTGCCAATATAAAATGTTGCTGATGAAGTTTTTTTTATTGTTTTATACAATAAACAATGTATATTCACTTTTACTACCAACCAATCTTTACCATTCAGTGATAACAAGCACTTTATTTCACATTTTAATATTTTATGATGTATTTAAAAGAGTAGTTATTGTTGCAAACTCCATTAGAAATTTGAATTGATATCAGTTTTGGAAAAAGGGAGACGGGGATGTGAAAAAAAGGTGGGGGGGAGGGGTATAAGTTTTTCTCATTTCAGATTTCATAAATAAAAAGAAAATTTCTTCAAACATTTTTTTGAGAGGATTAATATTCAACAGCATAGTGAATTGCTCAAACCACATTCATTCTGTGTCAGAAACCTATGTTGTGTCAACTATTTAATTTTAGATTTAAAAAGTTGGAAGAAGAAATCTTTAATTGATTTGTAAAATCTTGACATTTGTTTTGTGTAAAAAAAAAACCATGTAATGTCAAAAATTTGATCACAATCCAAATTCAGAGCTGTATCACACTTGAATGTTTTGTTCATACTTGCCCCAACTGTTCAGGGTTCGACCTCTGCGGTCGTATAAAGCTGCGCCCTGCGGAGCACCTGGTTTGTTTTGTTTTACCAAAATGAAAACAAGCAATAAACCATGAAGAGACAAATCTATTGCAATGTGTGCGTGTTGAACTTTTGAGTGTAAGTTTATGATAACACATATGATATTGCACAGATACTTTTAATCGGTTGGACCTCTTTTTACATTACCATGGATATAGTGAACTGTGTTTTTCAAATGATGTTCGTTGTTGTTTGCAGAAGAAAAAGAATATTGAGTTAAATAAAGCCAACAGTAGTATACCGCTGTTCGAAAGTCATAAATTAATTGAGAAAAAAAACAAATCCGGTTTTCCAAACTTAAACTGAAGGAAACACATCAAATATAACAGGAGAACTACGACACAACAGAAACACAACACTAAAATGTAACACACGCTGAAACGAACTATAATATAACAATTGCCAGAGTATGCAATCAGAATTAACCAGTATAAGACAATGTCTGGTCATCATGTGCTTGGGATCAATTGAAAATAACAATTATCAGACAATATCTGATTATTAATTTCTAGAGATCAATCGGAAATCACTATTATCAGACAATGCTTGGTTATCATGTTTTCGGGATCAATCGGAAATCACCATTATCAGACAATTTATTGTTAGCTTGACTTTTTGTCGTCCAGATTAATCGTCAATCTCCTGTATCAACTAATACCTGGTGATCGTGTTCTCGAGATCAATTGGAAATCATCTTTATCCTTCAAACATCTGCCCTTGGTAATTCCTGTATATGAACACCAATACTATTTGTTCAGATGCATCAGCCACAAGAAATTACTTGACTCAAAAACTATTTTTATAATGGATATGATGCTGCTTCTGGTGCATGGTCCATAAACACAAAACATAATGGTTTACGTGACTCCATATCTTATTTACTCAATTCATAGTTCATGTTTTTTTTGTTTTTTTTTCTATTGTGTATTGTCTATTGTAATTGTTTGATATAAAAATTAATATACTGACTAAGCCTATGAAGGGTCCCCTATATGAAATAAGATTAATCTATCTAAATGTATTTATCTATTCCTGATTTTGTGTTTTTTAATGCACTTGTCTCTACTCTTGCTTAACTCATCTGGCTGCTGGTATCTATGATGAGGTTTTTTTTTTACATTTGACTGGCAATTGATCACAAACTGAAACTTACGGAAGTTATTTTTTTTAATAATAGTCTGAAAAACTAACTTCAACGTTAAGTTGGATGCCAAATGAATATCTCGGCGGGAAATACATCTTGACAAAAAAGTTAAGTTGCACATATTTATACATATCAAATCCTTGATACAGTTGAGCGGTATATTTTTTCTTAATCCGTCTAGTCCAGTCACGAGATATTGAACTCGCTATATGTTTTGCCCTCTGAAAACGACATTTTTATGTGTGAAAAGGGACGAGAAGATGTTAGCATTTTAACATCAAAGACCAGAGAGTCACGTTTCATTATTGACACAAAGATTTTATCAATGACACCAAACAATATCGAGTAATGATATTCGATCGACGGAGTTGATCGCCAGTAAAGTTACAAACCAATGGTACCACTTATTAAAAAATATGGTCCGACAGGATGAGAAGACCAAGACATTGTATCGATATCCCATCAACATGACGAAATAACAACAACTATCATTGCATTCTTATTCATACTGATGTGTTTTTGTCTGTAAAACCACGAAAGAACTGTATTGACAATAAAGAACTTTAATGTTAAAACAATATGCATCCAGTTTGCGGTGAAAATATAAAACTTAAATGTATTATCCAACCAAAACTCATTTGATCTTTTATTTATTATCCATTTTTAACCCAAATTTTCCTTTTTGTAATTTATTCTTTTAGCAAGTCAGATACATATATCACGATAGTATATTTGACTTCAATTTAGGACTAAATGCCTTTTAAGCTCACCTAGCCCGAAGGGCCAAGTGAGCTTTCTCATCACTTGGCGCCCGGCGTCCGTCATCGTCGTCGTCCGTCGTCGTTAACTTTTACAAAAATCTTCTCCTCTGAAACTACTGGACCAAATTAAACCAAAGTTGACCACAATCATCATTGGGGTATCTAGTTTAAAAATATGTCCGGTGACCCGGCCAACCAACCAAGATGACCGCCATGGTTAAACATAGAACATAGGGGTAAAATGCAGTTTTTGGCTTATATCTCAAAAACCAAAGCATTTAGAGCAAATCTGACATTTGGTCAAATTGTTTATCAGGTCAAGATCTATTCGCCCTGAAATTTATAGATGAATCGGACAACCCATTGTTAGGTTGCTGTCCCTGAATTGGTAATTTGAAGGAAATTTTGCCGTTTTTGGTTATTATCTTGAATATTATTATAGATAGAGATAAACTGTAAACTGCAATAATGTACAGCCAAGTAAGACCTAAAAATAATTCAACATGACCAAAATGGTCAATTGACCCCCTAAGGAGTTATTGCCCTTCATAGTCATTTTTTAACAATTTTCATAAAATTTGTAAATTTTTACTAACATTTTCCACTGTAACTACTGGGCCAAGTTCATTATAGATAGAGATAATTGTAAGCAGCAATAATGTTCAGTAAAGTAAGATCTACAAACACATAACCAAAAGACAATTTTCTCATGAATCCATTTGGGTCCTTTGTTTAATATTCACATAGACCAAGGTGAGCGACGCAGGCTCTGTAGATCCTCTAGTTTTCATACAAATAAGTTTAGCATTCACGAAGATCAGTTTTGTTACGTTGCACACTTTTAAAGCAAGAAAAACTAACATATGAAAATCAAAATATGTACCTTTTTTGTTTAATCAGTTTCTGTTCGCTTATATGTTATATGTCAATTAGACAGTAACCTGACGACACAAATAACCAAAATATACGAAAGACGTAAATTTGACATCAGCCTGACGACATAAATAACCAAAATACATCAACATACACAGTACGTCAATTAGACAGCAACCTCACGACACAAAAATCTTAAATACATCAACATACGAAAAGGTCATTTAGACAGCAACCGGACGACACACATAACCAACATACATCGACAAAAGAAATAAGTCAATGCGACAGAACCCTAACGACACAAAGAACAACAATTCATCAGCATACGATTTACGTCAATTAGACAGCAACCTGACGACACAAAAAAACAACAAAATACAAGGTCAACTAGACAGAAAAATGACGACATAAATAACAAAAATACATCAGCATACGAAATACGTCAATAAGACAGAAACCTGACGACACAAATAACTAAAATACAAGAACAAACGAAATACATCAACAAGACAGAAACATGACACCACAAAAAAGAAAAATTCATCTACATACGAAATACGTCAATTAGACAGAAACATGACGACACAAATAACCAAAATACACCAACAAACGAAATACATCAACAAGACAGAAACATGACGACACAAAGAACAAAAATACATCAACAAACGAAATACATCAACAAGACAGAAACATGACGACACAAAGAACAAAAATTCATCAACATACGAAATACGTCAATTAGACAGCAACCTAACGACACAAATGAGCAAAGTGTACTTACTCTAGAGACAAACAAATCTAACAGAGCAAGGTAAACTTACACGAACAACACACAAAACTAACAGAGCAAAGTGTACTTACTCTAGAGACAAACAAATCTAACAGAGCAAGGTAAACTTACACGAACAACACACAAAACTAGCAGAGCAAAGTGTACTTACTCTAGAGACAAACAAATCTAACAGAGCAAGGTAAACTTACACGAACAACACACAAAACTAACAGAGCAAAGTGTACTTACTCTAGAGACAAACAAATCTAACAGAGCAAAGTGTACTTACACGAACAACACACAAAACTAGCAGAGCAAAGTGTACTTACTCTAGAGACAAACAAAACTAACAGAGCAAAGTGTACTTACACGAACAACACACAAAACTAACAGAGCAAAGTGTACTTACTCTAGAGACAAACAAATCTAACAGAGCAAAGTGTACTTACACGAACAACACACAAAACTAACAGAGCAAAGTGTACTTACACGAGCAACAAACACTTTGCTCCGTTAGATTTGTTGTCGATCGTAGAAGTACACTTTGCTCCGTTAGATTTGTTGTCGATCGTAGAAGTACACTTTGCTCCGTTAGATTTGTTGTCGATCGTAGAAGTACACTTTGCTCCGTTAGATTTGTTGTCGATCGTAGAAGTACACTTTGCTCCGTTAGATTTGTTGTCGATCGTAGAAGTACACTTTGCTCAGTTAGATTTGTTGTCGATCGTAGAAGTACACTTTGCTCCGTTAGATTTGTTGTCGATCGTAGAAGTACACTTTGCTCAGTTAGATTTGTTGTCGATCGTAGAAGTACACTTTGCTCAGTTAGATTTGTTGTCGATCGTAGAAGTACACTTTGCTCAGTTAGATTTGCTGGTCGCTTGTGTAAGTATACTTTGATATGATATATGCATGTGAATTCCGTGTAGGTATACTTAACTTCGTAAGATCTGTGGTCTCGTGTGTAAGTTTAGGTTTATACATCTATGATTAAATCAAGTTTGTGTTATAAAGAGTCCTTGTTTCGCGATGTTTACAAGTAATTCACTCTCCTGTCTATTTAAGATGGTAACAACGAATGACAAACCCGTTGTTGTTTTTAAGATGGTAACAACCAATGATAAACCCGTTGTTGTATTTAAGATGGTAACAACGAAAGATAAACCCGTTGTTGTATTTAAGATGGTAACAACCAATGATAAAACCGTTGTTGTATTTCAGATGTTAACAACGAATGATAAATCCGTTGTTGTATTTAAGATGGTAAC
Source organism: Mytilus galloprovincialis (assembly GCF_965363235.1). Lineage (NCBI taxonomy): Eukaryota > Metazoa > Mollusca > Bivalvia > Mytilida > Mytilidae > Mytilus > Mytilus galloprovincialis. Next base: position 90,966,889 of record NC_134844.1, on the reverse strand, counting down.
AACGAAAGATAAACCCGTTGTTGTATTTAAGATGGTAACAACCAATGATAAACCCGTTGTTGTATTTAAGATGGTAACAACGAATGATAAACCCGTTGTTGTATTTAAGATGGTAACAACCAATGATAAACCCGTTGTTGTATTTAAGATGGTAACAACCAATGATAAACCCGTTGTTGTATTTAAGTTGGTAACAACCAATGATAAACCCGTTGTTGTATTTAAGATTGTAACAACGAAAGATAAACCTGTTGTTGCATTTAAGATGGTAATAACCAATGATAAACCCGTTGTTGTATTTAAGATGATAACAACGAAAGATAAACCCGTTGTTGTATTTAAGATGGTAACAACCAATGATATACCCGTTGTTGTATTTAAGATGGTAACAACGAATGATAAACCCGTTGTTGTATTTAAGATGGTAACAACCAATGATTAACCCGTTGTTGTATTTAAGATGGTAACAACCAATGATGAACCCGTTGTTGTATTTAAGATGGTAACAACCAATGATAAACCCGTTGTTGTATTTAAGATGGTAACAACCAATGATAAACCCTTTGTTGTATTTAAGATAGTAACAACCAATGATAAACCCGTTGTTGTATTTAAGATGGTAACAACGAAAGATATTAAAACCCATTGTTGTATTTAAGATGATAACAACGAAAGATTAACCCGTTGCTGTATTTAAGATGGTAACAACCAATGATAAACCCGTTGTTGTATTTAAAATGGTAACAACCAATGATAAACCCATTGTTGTATTTAAGATGGTAACAACGAATGATAAACCCGTTGTTGTATTTAAGATGGTAACAACCAATGATAAACCCGTTGTTGTATTTAAGATGGTAACAACCAATGATGAACCCGTTGTTGTATTTAAGATGGTAACAACCAATGATAAACCCCTTGTTGAATTAAAGATGGTAACAACGAAAGATAAACCCGTTGTTGTATTTAAGATGGTAACAACTAATGATAAACCCGTTGTTATATTTAAGATGGTAATACACCAATGATAAACCCGTTGTTATATTTAAGATGGTAATACACCAATGATAAACCCGTTGTTGTATTTAAGATGGTAACAACCAATGACAAACCCGTAAAGGCTGACCTGTGAATTTCAATCACTACTGTTCGTTGTCTTAACTTTGTTGGTTTGTTTTAGTACTGGTCAAATTTGTGAACTGGTCGTTTTGACTATTGCATATTTATAAGATAGGAGCATGAATGTTACCACTGCGTGACAAATATTCAAAGCTGATTTATATGATAGGAGCATGAATGTTACCACTGCGTGACAAATATCCAAAGCTTATTTATATGATAGGAACATGAATGTTACCACTGCGTGACAAATAATCAAAGCTTATTTATATGATAGGAACATGAATGTTACCACTGCGTGACAAATATTCAAAGCTTATTTATATGATAGGAACATGAATGTTACCACTTCGTGACAAATATTCAAAGCTTATTTATATGATAAGAGCATGAATGTTACCACTGCGTGACAAAATTTCAAAGCTGATTTATATGATAGGAGTATGAATGTTCCCACTACGTGACAAATATTCAAAGCGTATTTATATGATAGGAGCATGAATGTTACCACTGCGTGACAAATTTTCAAAGCTGATTTATATGATAGGAGCATGAATGTTACCACTGCGTGTCAAATATTCAAAGCTTATTTAAGCGAAAGCTAAAAATTGTCAACGAAAATCCGCCATAAAAACTCTTACGTTGTATTCAAAGAGTTTCTACTCATTGACCAGTGTTTTTCTTTCAAATCAACGACACACTATTGGCAAACACAACGAAAACTCTTTGAACGTTCATGGTGTTGACAACTAAAGAAATAAATGTTACCCCATTATCCTTCAGATTGAAGTGATTTGGGTGATTGGCTGAAAATCGGTGGCAAATATTACATTCATATTTAAGACGATGGAATGGTTTTGGTGATTGGTTGAAGGTCCAGTGGCAAATATAACATTCATATTTAAGACGATGAAGTGGTTTTGGGTTACAGTTTTTAGAAAAATTATTATTTTCGCGCTTTCGTATTATTCAAAAGTTTGTTTGTCTTTCTGCTGGTTCATTTGTACAACCATGTCCGGCAAGGCACTTTTTTTTTCATCTTTAACCATGATATTTTGCCTGAACGTGTAGTATATCCTAAGACGAATTGTTTCATATCATCATGGTCTTCATGTGACTATGTTTGATCTTTGACCTCGATATCAAAATACAGGTAATTTTATTTTTAATTTCCATGTCCAGAATATAACTTTTAGATAGATTTTTTTTATATTTGCCAATGGGGATGACATCTAAAACGATGTGTCGTTTACCATAGAAGACTATCTCTGACCATAACCATTGACAAATAAATTATTTTATAAAACACCAAAAATCATATATTATGCTTGATTGCTATGACAAGACCTTTTCTATTTAACTATAAGGGTTTGGTATTGGAGATCATGCCCCTCACCCTCATATAACACATAGTTGAATATCCTAAAATAGTTCAGATCCCCACTTTAAACCAATATATAATATTAGATGACTTGATATAAAGACCTTTCTACTTCACCATATGTTTTTTAGCTCACCTAGCTCAAAGGGCCAAGTGAGCTTTTCCCATCACTTTGAGTCCGTCGTCCGTCGTCTGCCGGCGTCCGTCGTCAGTCGTCTGTACAAAAATCTTCTCTTCTGAAACTACTGGGCTAAAAATAGAACATAGGGGTAAAATCAGTTTTTGGCTGATAACTCAAAAACCAAAGCATTTAGAGCAAATCTGACAGAGGTAAAATAGTTTGACAGGTCAAGATCTATCTGCCCTGAAATTTTCAGATGAATCGGACAACCCGTTGTTAGGTTGCCGCCCCTGAATTGGTAATTTTAAGGAAATTTTGCTGTTTTTGGTTATTATCATGAATATTATTATAGATAAACATAAACTGTAAACAGCAAAAATGTTCAGCAAATTAAGTTTACAAATAAGTCAACATGACCGAAATGGTCAGTTCACCTCTTTAGGAGTTATTGCCCTTTATAGTAAATGTTTAACCATTTTTCGTGAATCTTATAAGTTATCGTTTACAAAAATCTTCCCCTCTGAAACTACTGGGCCAAATTGAACCAAACTTGGCCACAATCATCATTAGGGTATCTAGTTTAAAAATTGTGTCCGGTGATTCGGCCAACCAACCAAGATGGCCACCATGGCTAAATATAGAACATAGGGGTAAAATCAGTTTTTGGCTTATAACTCCAAAACCAAAGCATTTAGAGCAAATCTGATTAGGTTAAATGGGTTATAAGGTCAAGATCTATCTGCCCTGAAATTTTCAGATGAATCAGACAACCTGTTGTTAGGTTGCTGCCTCTGAATTTGTTATTTTAAGGAAATTTTGCTGTTTTTGGTTATTATCATGAATATGATTATAGGTAGAGATCAACTGTAAACATCAAAATGTTCAGCAAAGTCAGATTTGCAAATAAGTCAGCATGACCGAAATGGTCAGTTGACCCCTTTAGCAGTTATTGCCCTGTATAGTCAATTTTTAACCATTTTCAGTAAATCTTAGTTATCTTTTACAAAAATCTTCTCCTCTGAAACTACTGGGCCAAATTATTCCAAACTTGGCCACAATCATTATTGGGGTATCTAGTTTTAAAATTGTGTCCGGTGACCCGGCCAACCAACCAAGATGGCCACCATGGCTAAAAATAGAACATAGGGGTAAAATCAGTTTTTGGCTGATAACTCATAAACCAAAGCATTTAAAGCAAATCTGATAAGAGGTTAAATTTATTATCAGGTCAAGCTCTATCTGCCCTGAAATTTTCAGATGAATCAGACAACCCATTGTTAGGTTGCTGCCTCTGAATTTGTTATTTTAAGGAAAATTTGCTGGTTTTGGTTATTATCATGAATATGATTATAGATAGAGTTAAACTGTAAACAGCAAAAATGTTCAGCAAAGTCAGATTTACAAATAAGTTAACATGACCGAAATGGTCAGTTGACCCTTTTAGCAGTTATTGCCCTTTATAGTCAATTTTTGACCATTTTCAGTAAATCTTAGTTATATTTTACAAAAAAAGCATCTCCTCTGAAAATACTGGGCCATCTTATTCCAAACTTGGCCACAATCATTATTGGGGTATCTAGTTTAAAAATTGTGTCCGGTGACCCGGCCAACCAACCAAGATGGCCACCATGGCTAAAAATAGATTATAGTGGTAAAATCAGTTTTTGGCTGATAACTCAAAAACCAAAGCATTTAGAGCAAATCTGATAAGAGGTTAAATGGTTTATCAGGTCAAGATCTAGCTGCCCTGAAATTTTCAGATGAATCAGACAACCTATTGTTAGGTTGCTGCCTCTGAATTTGTTATTTTAAGGAAATTTTGCTGTTTTTGGTTATTATCATGAATATTATTATAGATAGAGATAAACTGTAAACAGTAATAATGTACAGCAAAGTAAAACCTAAATAAGTCATCATGACCAAAAGGTCAATTGACCCCTTAAGGAGTTATTGCCCTTGAAAGTCATTTTTTAACAATTTAAAATTTGTAAATTTTCACTAACATTATCTGCTGTAACTACTGGGCCAAGTTCATTATAGAGATAATTGCAAGCAGCAAGAATGTTCAGTAAAGTAAGATCTGCAGACATATCACCATCACAAATACACAATTTTGTTATGAATCCATCTGTGTCCTTTGTTAAGTATTCACATAGACCACGGTGAGCGACACAGGCTCTTTAGAGCCTCTAGTTTACTTGAGGTCATGACTCATCCCGTCATATCATAAATTGTTAAGGGAGACACGAGTCTTATATAGAAATTAGGAAGATGTGGTGTGATTGCTTATGCGACAACTTTCCATCAGAGACCAATTGACGTCGGGGGAAAACAATCTGATACTAGAATGTAACCATATAAAATAAGGAGATGTGGTATGATTGCTTATGCGACAACTTTCCACCACCAGAGACCAATTGACGTAGGGGGAAAAACAATTTGATACTAGAATGTAAGCTAGAATGTAACCATATAAAAATAAGGAGATGCGGTTTGATTGCTAATGCGTCAACTTTCAACCACTAGAGACCAATTAAACGTCGGGGGAAAACAATCTGATACTAGAATGTAACCATATAAAATAAAGAGATGTGGTATGATCGCTAATGCGTCAACTTTCAACCACTAGAGACCAAATGACGTCGGGGGAAAACAATCTGATACTAGAATGTAACCATATAAAATAAGGAGATGTGGTATGATTACTAATGCGTCAACTTTCAACCACTAGAGACCAAATGACGTCGGGGGTTAACAATCTGATACTAGAATGTAACCATATAAAAATAAGGAGATGTGGTATGATTGCTTATGCGACATCTTTCCACCACCAGAGACCAATTGACGTATGGGGATAACAATCTGATACTAGTATGTAACCATATTAAAATAAGGATATGTGGTGTGATTGCTAATGCGACACCTTTCCACCACCAGAGATCAATTGACGTAGGGGGTTAACAATCTGATACTAGTATGTAACCATATAAAAATAAGGAGATGTGGTGTGATTGCTAATGCGACACCTTTCCACCACCAGAGACCAATTGACGTAGGGGGTTAACAATCTGATACTAGTATGTAACCATATAAAAATAAGGAGATGTGGTGTGATTGCTAATGCGACACCTTTCCACCACCAGAGACCAATTGACATAGGGAATAACAATCAGATACTAGAATGTCACAATATAAAAATAAGGAGATGTGGTATGATTGCTAATGCGACACCTTTCAACCACCAGAGACCAATTGACGTAGAAGGGAAAACAATCTGATTTTAGAATGTAACCATATAAAGACAAGTAGATGTGCTATGATTGCTTATGCGACAATTTTTCACCAGAGACCTACTTTCGTAGGGGGAAATCAATCTGATACTAGAATGTAACCATATAGATCAGGAGATGTGGTATGATTGCTAATGCAACACATTTACACCACCAGAGACCAATTGAAGTAGAGGGAAAACAATCTAATACTAGAATGTAACCATATAAAAATAAGGAGATGTGGTATGATTGCTAATGTGACAACTTTCCACCAGAGACCAATTGACGTAGGGGGAAAACAATCTGATACTAGAATGTAAGCTAGAATGTAACCATATAAAAATAAGGAGATGTGGTATGATTGCTAATGCGTCAACTTTCAACCACCAGAGACCAAGTGACGTAGGGGGGAAACAATCTGATACTAGAATGTAACCATATGAAAATAAGGAGATGTGGTATGATTACTAATGCGTCAACTTTCAACCACCAGAGACCAATTGACGTAGGGGGAAAACAATTTGATACTAGAATGTAACCATATAAAAATAAGGAGAAGTGGTATGATTGCTTATGCGACAACTTTTCACCACCAGAGACCAATTGACGTAGGGGGATGACAATCTGATACTAGAATGTAACCATATAAAAATAAGGAGATGTGGTGTGATTGCTAATGCGACAACTTTCCACCACCAGAGACCAATTGACGTAGATGGAAAACAATCTGATACTAGAATGTAACCATATAAAAATAAGGAGATGTGGTATGATTGCTTATGCGACAACTTTCCACCAGAGACCAATTGATGTAGATCGAAAAACAATCTGATAATAGAATGTAGCCATATAAAAATAAGGAGATGTGGTGTGATTGATTATGCGACAATTTTCCACCAGAGACCAATTGACGTAGATCGAAACACAATCTGATACTAGAATGTAGCCATATAAAAAAGGAGATGTGGTGTGATTGCTTATGCGGCAACTTTCCACCAGAGACCAATTGGCGTAGGGGGAAAAATCTGATACTAAAATGTAACCATATAAAAATAAGGAGATGTGGTATGATTGCCTATGACGCAGCTTTCCACCAGAGACCAATTGACGTATGGGGATAACAATCTGATACTAGAATGTAACCATATGAAAATAAGGAGATGTGGTATGATTGCTAATGCAACAACTTTCCACCACCAGAGACCAAATGACGTAGGTGGAAAAACAATCAAATACTAGAATGTAACCATATAAAATAAGCAGATGTGGTGGGACTGCTTATGCGACAACTTTCCACCAGAGACCAATTGACGTAGGTGAAAAACAATCTGATACTAGAATGTAACCAATAAAAGTAAGGATATGTGGTATGATTGCTAATGCGACAACTTTCCACCACCAGAGGACAATTGAAGTAGAGGGAAAACAATCTGACACTAGAATGTAACCATATAAAAAAAGGAGATGTGGTATGATTGCTTATGCGACAATTTTCCACCAAAGACCTACTTTCGTAGGGGGAAATCAATCTGATTCTCGAATGTAACCATATAAAGATAAGTAGAAGTGGTATGATTGCTAATGCGACAACTTTCCACTAGAGACCAATTGACCTAGGGGGAAAACAATATGATACTAAAATGTAAGCTAGAATGTAACCATATGAAAATCAGGAGATGTGGCATGATTGCTAATGCGACAACTTTCAACCACCAGAGACCAATTGACGTAGGTGGAAAAACAATCAAATACTAGAATGTAACCATATAAAATAAGCAGATGTGGTGTGACTGCTTATGCGACAACTTTCCACCAGAGACCAATTGACGTAGGTGAAAAACAATCTGATACTAGAATGTAACCAATAAAAGTAAGGAGATGTGGTATGATTGCTAATGCGACAACTTTCCACCACCAGAGGACCATTGAAGTAGAGGGAAAACAATCTGACACTAGAATGTAACCATATAAAAAAGGAGATGTGGTATGATTGCTTATGCGACAACTTTCCACCAAAGACCTACTTTCGTAGAGGGAAATCAATCTGATACTCGAATGAAACCATATTAAAGATAAGTAGAAGTGGTATGATTGCTAATGCGACAACTTTCCACTAGAGACCAATTGACCTAGGGGGAAAACAATATGATACTAGAATGTAAGCTAGAATGTAACCATATGAAAATAAGGAGATGTGGCATGATTGCTAATGCGACAACTTTCAACCACCAGAGACCAATTGACGTAGGTGGAAAACAATCTGATACTAGAATGTGAGCATATAATACTTTAAACAATATGAAAATAAGGAGATGTGGTAAGCTTGCAATTAACTTGATTAGACAAGTTGAACTATCAACCAAAGTTAAAATAAAGTAGATGTGAGCGATTATGGACAACCGTACGGCCTTCAACAATGAGAAAAACCCATACCGTATAGTCGGCTATGAAAGGCCCCAACATGAAAAATATCAAACAATTCAATTGAGAAAACCAACGGCCTTATTTATAACAAAACACTTTACGAAAAACGAATATGACGGACACGAACCAACGACAACCACTTAACTAAAGTCCCCTGACTTTGGGCAGGCATAAACATAATTTGGCGGGGTTACACATGTTTGTGAACGCTCAACCCTCGCCTAACCTGGGACAGTGTTGTAACAGCACAACATAAGAACAAACTATAAAAATCAGTTTAAAAGGCTTAACTCATCAGATCGATACAAAGCAGAAATACATCAAACAAAAACACAGACCGGAGTGCTTTTTTAGGACTTGAGTCTGTCTTTAAAACAAATGGTTCATAAACTACTAGTACAGTCTATGGAAGAAGCGATTCGATAAAAACTTTTATTATATCAACGAGCGATATTGTCTTATATCAACGAGTTGTATTGTGGGAAATTTCAGACGAATGTTAGCATTTGTACGAAGAAAGACAGATTTCTCGGCATAAAGTAATGACTCTTTTCTTTAAACGCGATGACATTAAACACGACATACGTCTGGTGTATAATTTCCATGAATTATTGTATGTAATAACAAGCAAGGTGTATTTAAACGAGAAAATTGAATTGTTGAATAAATGAAACATAAATGCACTATTTATCATTTGTAGATGTACACATTTTATAAATATCATGTAGCAAATTCAGTGGAATGCAATTGAGATGAATTCAAATGTTTGCTTAGCCAACAATGCTATATTTCATTATATTATTAATTCGTATATTTTAATAAATTTGATTCGTCTAGGGATAGTCACATGTTAAACTATATTTTCGAAGGTAGAGAGAAAACGGCGGATAGCAAAAAGCATATTGACCGGCAAAAAGCATAGTGCACGGTTATTTTTAGAATATCTAAAAACCGATATACTTTGTGACGTCATGTAATGAATTTCAGGATATTGTGTAACATTTTGAAACACATATCTGTGATCGATTATTTGACGAAAAAAATCTTCAAATACATAAGATGTCAAAACAAAAGTAAATGAAATAACATCTAATATGTTGTTATTGTCAAGGAGACAAGGTAATATCTGTAAAATTCCAACAAACCTAAATGACGATTTTCATACAAATATGGTCGGAAATTAATAATATAACAAATATAGCCTTTGTACGAGGTCAATACAGGATATATCGACCCAAAGAAGTATATCGACCTCGGACTTCGTCCTCAGTCAATATACTTCTTTCAGGTCAATATATATCCTTGTATCGACCTCATACAAAGGCTATATTTGTATAATATCAATGCGATATTTGTCTTGCATTGTATATCATAGCGATGATGTTTTGATATCAAAAATTTATGAATGATTGTGATACTTTTCTAATGTAACTGCTATAGTTTTCTAATATAAAATGAATACGATGACTCGTCACAATACATGTCAAGAAAACTGCAAACATAATTCAAAAACCTAGATCATGACCGGTTTAATGTTTTAGGATCAATATCACTAAAATTTCGTAATACTAACTGTAACAAAATTAACGCTTACATGAAACTATCATTTCGAAAATGTTGCTTGACACTATTAGTAGTTGAAAGTGTTAACAACCTGTTCCGTCTATTGTTTACAATCACGTGGTTTAACCGACTAATTCTATTTGATGTGATGATGCAATGGCGGAATTTAAATGCGTTTGCAAATAATCTAACGACCTTTTAGATTCTACTATACTGGTCACACTGCTATAGCCTATCCACCTTGGTAATATCGAAATAGACAAAAAATATCATTACTTTAAAGAAACATTCATTCGAACAATCCAATCCAATACAGCTCCAAATTACAATAAATATTCAAATGGTAAAATAAATAATCCAAACTAATTAAAATGTACAAATGCTGATGTCCCGAACTTTGAAGATACCAACTGAGGTAGCCTCAGACTATAAATTGAACAACTTCAGATACAACGAAAATCAAAAATCTTGTCAAACAGAAAATGTATTTATTATTAACATAGAAAAAATATTGAGAAGGAAAACAGTTCTTTTTGGATATCAAAGACTTTTCCCGTTGGTAAATCAATATCTCTATGAACATTATCAGCTCGCCGCGTGGACGCTCTTTTCCATCGCGATGACCGTGAGGGCATTCCGATGTATTGTTGCCACATAGATTTGACTTTCGTTTTTAACTAGTAATCGATCGTATAAATACGCGAACATTTCTTGGTGCAAAATGACAATCCGTATCGCTTGTTATAAATTCATTTCTTCAATGAGTACTAAAAAAAATGGTTAAGAACACAAATAAATAAGATGTAAATGTCTTTTGACGTTAGAAATGTGTATACATTTTTTCTATATTTATAAATTTAGATCGTTCAGTTGGAGGACTGGAAAGCAGTTATTTATAAGGGGGAATTTTAAAGATTTGTAGATGTAAGAAGGTTGTGCATGAGTTCGAATGAGACAACTTTCCATCAAAGTAATAATTTGTTTAAAGTAAATCATTATAGATCAAAGTAGGGCCTTAAACACGGAGCCTTGGCTCACAACGAACACCACGCTATATAGGAACAAAACATTACTAGTGTTTAACCATTCAAACAGGAAAACAAACGGTATAATTTGTATAAAAAAGGAGATTCAAAAGTGCAGGTCAGATTTTGTCGAATCAATCTGAACGAGGACAGTATGATTCATATTAGTCACACGTTAGTTTCATTGTTATCAATAAAGAAAGTCTTCCATGCGTGCGTTGCGAGCATATCGGATATATATAATTTCGTTGCGTTCATTATAAAATTTGCTAAATGTTATATATGTGAACAATCAATCATTTTGATACTTAACTATTTGATAACGACATTGTTTATTAAACCCTTATTTGATTAGCTTTCAAATTGCTTCCAAAACCAATTGAGAAATTTGTAAGATGTTACCAAAAACAATTTGAATTTAAGCAATGGTCTTAAAACTGCTTATTTACATACAATACTAGTAAGAAGTAAAATCACAAAAATACTGAACTCTGAGGAAAATTCAAAACAAAAAGTCCCTTATCAAATGATAAAACACACCAAACGAATGAATAACAACTGTCATATTTCTGACTCGGTACTGGCATTTTCAAATTTTGAAAATGGTGAATTGAACCTGGTTTTATAGCTGTTACTTAACCTCTCACGTGTATGACAGTCTCATCAAATTCTGTCATATTTACAACGATGTGTGCTCAAAACAGACATAATAGGTGAAATTGTCAAAATATTGGTACAGCAGTCTAATATTTTAAATACTAATAAGTACTAATATTGATATAACAAAAACACCGCTATGATATTTTAAAAGTATCGCATTGATATAAGAAATAATAGCATTTGTTTATTTCTGTATATAAGAAAAACACAGCACTTCAAATTTTACACGGACATACACTTTAGCTGAATGTATATTTAGACTCAATTGTTGTTTATATTTGAACAATAAGTTTTAAAGCTAGTATTTTCTTATTTTTTCGTTGCCAAAAACAACATTTTCCGCATGGAATGTCTGCATATTTACAATTGATATTCGACAATATCGCTATGTGATATATAAGAACAGTTTTTATCGATACGCTTCTTCCATAGACTGTAGTATAATCATGTAACCTTTATGTAAACTACAAATGTGCACAAAGACAGAAAAACATAATACTGAGTGAAGATAAATTGTTTGTAAATCATAATTTCATAAAAAAAAAATTCTTATAAGAAAACAACTATTCAATGTATGAGCTAAAAAGTGTTGTATGCATTTACAGTTCATAAGAGCAATACATCTTTTCTCTGTGTTCATTCTGTCAAAGTCATCAATATGTTCACGTGATTTTTGAAAAAGTTCATATCGGAAGTCTGCATATAAAGGACAGACCATTAAAACATGTATTTCGTTTTCCACACAGTTCGTACTACAAAATTTACAAAGTCTATCATTAAATGGTATCTGCGGTCTGGAATATCGTCCTGTCTTGCTGCCGAGATTTTTTCTTGCTATATCGCGCCAAAAGCATATTGACGTTTCTTATCTGTGACGTTGCAAAACTTGTGCCTCTCTGTAGAACTGCGCTTTCCCGCCGTCCATAGTTTTTCCCGCGTCAATGTAGCCGTAATTATGAAAAGCGATGTATAAGTAATTTTACGGAAGTTATTGCTGTAAGATTGTCATAAACGATGTTTTTTAATACAACATTAATTAAAAATAAAACTTTTAACCTTGAAATATATTTTTGTTATCTTTCTTGTCTTAAAATAAAGTGAAAATGATATACCAATTGCTATACTAGCTTTGAAGGCGACCATGTTTTATCTTTGTCAAGTGAAATGCATAAATGATTCTTAACCACATATAAAATACTTAAATATATTTATTCTCGTTTTTTATTGGGTTAGTAAACCTTGTTATACATGTAATTGGTAAATACCGTAAAAAATTTCTCTCAAATCATTATATAAACGGCAAAACATCGGCACCCAATGGAAATAAAAATAAAAACAAAGCGTGTACAAATAAAGATAAATAAAATATCGGAGTAGCTGTTCTATGATTCTATGAACTACTTCTTGTTGTAAAGTATCAAACGTGGCAGATTAAAATTTTAATTTCAATCCTTGTTTCGGCAGGCGAGGAAATTTTTTTTATAAAAATTATTATCCATATTCCATTTGCTTATTTTTTAATCATGTTTATTTTTATTTTGTTGACCACTTATTGCTTAAAATTTTAGAGAATAAAAAAAAAAAAACATAGTAAAAACAAGGGAAAAAACTCTCTAAAATGAATTGCTATTGTCTACAAGTAAACCTGAATCAATAATAATTCATTTTCATTTACTATGATAAAGTACAAACTGTAATTGACATACACGGAATATCTTTAAAATCTGCTAATTGATAAATTGTTCTCTTCTCAACGTTTAGTGGCAAATATTTCAGTCATGCAATATAAAGGACGTCTGAAATTCAATTTTCAATAAATCTATTGCTCAGTGGGTCCTGCAAAGTAAAAGATCTGTGATGAATGCCAGAAAAAAAGGGTTCCTGCTGGGAAAGAATATCGATTATATATATATGATAGGAGGAGAAATTATTGTGTCTACTACTAATTTAACATCCCCTTTTCGAATGAAAATAAATATTTCTAGGTCAGTGCTTCCATGATGAAACGGGTTTAAAATGTATTGAAATGTCGTATTGAAAGCAATACAAGTACATCGGTTAACATGTGTGTACTTCAAGTTAGTCTTTTACAAAAAAAAAACTAACTGAGATTTCAATCGCAACATTTGAGCCCTAAATAAATTATCCAGTAGTGGTGTTCTCGAAGCTATCTTAGGACTAGGACGTGTCCTAAGTCCATCTTATGACAGGTATTTATCCTAAGTCGTGTTCTCGAAGTTCTCTTAATTTCAAATATATCTCAGTTTTCGTCCTAACTTTAGGACACCTAATTAGGTGTCGTAGGATCATCCTATCTTCATCCTAACATAATAAAGTTTGGATTTCGCTTTTTGTTCACTTTTTTACCTGAAGATTAACATGAAATGAAACGCACCATCGGTTTTGACTCGTATATAAAGAAATAATGCATGATTTTAAACTTTGAACTTCGTTTTTACGATTATTCTCATTTCAAAACAAGTTGTTTTCCAGTTTAAATTACAATCCTTTTTGGTATAATTTTAGTATTACATTTAAAATCATGGATTTAATTTATTAATTGTAATTATAAAATTCCTAAACAATTTTATTAAATGGTTTAGTCATTATTAAATGTTTTATCAAAAAATAAATTCGGCGATTTAAATTTTCGACTTAGGATATGTTTATGACGTCCTAACATAAGATACGTCTGAGATAGCTTCGAGACACAACTTAAGAGTGTCCTAAACTGATCGTAAGTTCATCCCAAAATTGGTCTTATCTATGACTTAGGACGAATCTTAGGATACTTTCAGGAACACCACCCCTGTTCTCTTAAATAAAGCGTGTATTGTGACTGAGTATAAATATTTCGCGTAATCAAGTATACCAGTTACCATTTTTATGATTATTTATTAGGAATACGATTATTATATGAGATAATCTGACTGATAGATGTACGAAAAAAACGTAAAACAAATTTCTCGAAAGAATGCAACATTTTACATGAAAATGACGAACTAGATAATTAATAAATAGTATTACGTTAAATAAGTTGGTATTATAGTACTAACAAGCTTATGATCCAGGGGCCGTGTCAATGAAAGTATCCTAAGATATGTCCTAAGATAGGTCTTAGGACATTATTTAGGATGGTCTTATGACGTGTCTGAGACATGTCTTAGGATGTAAAACAAAGCTATCTTAGGACAGTCCTAACTACGATGGTCCTAGGACCATCCTAACACATTAATTTAATTGAAAAAAATATGTAGGGAATTCAATGACATATATTTCATTGTATTTCACTATACGTGTAAAGGTAGAAAGGATGACTCCGAGGCTTTTATGGAAAACAATTATGCAAAATAAAAGTTCAGACGTAATACTTAACAAGATACGTTATTATACCCTATAAAAAAATATAAATGAATTCCATACGACAACAAAACTAAAAAGTCACACAACTTTGTTAAATGAGATATTCGTGCTAGAATTTAATGTTAGTATGTAAATTGTTTTGTCTTTGGGTCCACTCGATTTCATTTCATGTATTGAATAAGGATTAAGTAAAAGGAAGTAATGTTTTCCCCACATTTAAATTAACATTGCATCGTTTGATTAGGTGCAAACAATGTTACTCATGATGATAGTATTTTTAACCAAAAAGGACAGCCCCCATTTATTCTATTTAAATGTATGAGCGTAACGATATGAAAACGTCAAACATAATTTTTGGAGATCTACAATTGATGTCCATTTCATATGGATTTGTGTACAGAAAAGCAATTTTAGTTTATAGAAAAGCATTTCACCAAATGACTAGTCCGCAACATCCCAATGTATTTAGATATATACATCAAGTAAGTTCTAGCACATCCACACAAATGTCTTCTAATATGCTTATTATTCCAAAAACTCAAACTAAATAGTTTGAACGTTTTTTTTTTATATCTTGAAGTATTTTAAATATCAAATTAATTTGTCTACAATTTGAAAATAATGTAACACAAATGAATCTTTAACAAATATTGAAAAGTTTTGTTTAATTAGTTTGTTTTTTTATAACATTATACTAGTTTAGTATTGTATTAATATTTTTATTGATGAATTTATGCCATATTTGTTGTTTTTATTTCGTTTAAGGACATCGTAACTTTTAGGCCTATCCTAAAACACCTATTTATATATCCTAACTTTAGGACCAACTTTAGGACATATCTTATTTTAGGACACCTTCGTTAACATGACTTAGGACTAAGACGTGTCCTAAGACCATCCTAAGACATGTCCTAGTCCTAGGACAGCTTCGTTGACACGGCCACTGTATAATTTCTTGACATCCGTTTTAAGTATACTTTTAATGCATTTTATTCAGTTTGCTTCATTCCCGCCAAAATCGTCCTTTTGGCGCCGTCTTTTGACGTTGTCAGTGCCCCTGAGTATTATGACGTTACCATAGACCTTTGACGTTCTACACAATCAACAAGATTTATGTGTAGAAGCCATAAATGTCCCTTTGGCAGCAAGAGGGTTAACAGTGTTAGTGTCCGATTCATAAATAATACCATTCTACGTCTCATAAATGTTGAGATATGATATAGTTTTCAGTATCTAGCTTCGTTTTATATAAGCGGTATGCAGATAAAAATATGAAGATGTTAACGAGTTCTGTGCCACAGGGCCGATTATCGGTCCAAAGTCATACTCCTTTCAGTGCCAAAGGGCCGATTCATCGGCCGATTGTAATGATGTTATGAACTACGTAATGTACCATGACGTCGCCGGTTTTGTGATAAATTTAATTCCTCCGTCTTGAAACCTTCGCGCGTTTTTTTACCAAGATTAAAAGATATGAAAGGTAGCTTTTTTATGAAATTTATGAAAACAAAATTATGTAAGGATGCATTTGTATATATGTATATAATATTTAGAACTATAGCGTCTCAAATCCACTCTTTTTCCCGATGCTATTGCAGTAGGTCATTTAGTATATTTATGTATTATATAGGATTACTTTCCTAATCTGGCTAAAGTTTGTAAGCGTTTACTTTACAAAAATTGAAAGAATATAAAACAAATAAAACTGTACAAACATAAAATATAGAAGATAGAAGTTACTCAAATACCTTTACAAAGAACAGATTAGAAAACGTGCAAAAAAAAAAAAATAAAGTACTTAAAAGTGCACTACACAATAATGAATGACGTGATTCGTTAACACAGTCATCGGATTATGGGTAATCCTTATCCGTGGTTAGTTATATTAGTTTATCATCCTGAGTGAGGGATCACACATAATTTAACCAGAGTGTAGGACATATAAAAGAATACTGCAGAGAAATTTCAAAACCCTTGCCTATTTCATGCTGATTTTCACAATTCATTCGACGAAGAAGTTTGTCTTGATAACATACAGGTATGCCCATGTTCCATTTATTTTGAGAATTTTAAGGCATGGAATAAATTTCGATGATTTTTTTTTTCCTGTGTTTAATTTTTTTAGACTTTATACGGCATACATTTATAGAAATTTCAAAGTCAAAACACTTAAAACATGAATAATAAATCAATCATTATGGGTTGTATACAAGGAAAGTATTTAATATTGTACTTATCATGTGAAAATGCCGGATTGTGCCGGCCAAATTAATATTCCAGGTCAACATGACACTTTTAATTGATACATGTAACAAGTTTCCTAGTAAAATACATTGATCTTTGATCGGTGCATGTCTGTACTCATTTATTATGTGTCCCATCTTCCAAATAAAAGAAAACAAAACCGCAAACAACCCAAAATCTTAGTGAACAATTATAAATTCTAAATTAAAATCACAGTGACTTATTATTATACGTTCGTCAAAAATTAATGAACACATTATTTTTCATATCAAGATACCATAGAAATTTCCTATTAAAAGAACTCTGACACTGTTAGAGCAGGTCTTCATTTTATACAAATAATTAATTGATGACATTTCGGAAGATCATATAATAAGAAACAAAAAAGGGTGGACAATTGCCAGTCGAAAAAAAGAGATTTTTCTATATGTTCTGTACTGAATGTCCCTGGTGGCAGCAAAAGACCGAAGCATGTATATGCATGTGTGCTCTCTGTCGTAAAGTTGTTCATAAATTATGTAATAAATAGAAGAAACACAGCAGACGATATAACACTGACGAATAAAATATCTTTCTTGAGAAATGTTTATATGAATCTTGAATTTTGTATCCCAAGCTCATATAATGAAGTTGTTCACAAAGAATAATCATAAACTTTCTTTGATTTATAAGTAGTGACAAATTAATTTGCATTATCTGTTTTCGTATAATACCGATTTTTTACCCTGGAGGTATATGATGTAAAGACAGGTTTGCCTTCTCCGGGTAGGGCATTTGATTTTCTGGTATCATGCAGTTGAAGACAGGAAAACTGAAAGAAGTAAAGTCAAACTTACAATCGGTGCAATTAATTTGCCATGTTTCATGGACACGTAAAATAGTTATCCCTACTCAAGGCCCATACCAAAACAAATATTTTACCTTATTAAGTTGCACTTACTAGAACCAAGGATTCTTACTATACAAATCCTTGCTAGAACTGGAAACAGAATATTTTATAAAACGTGACTTGTCGAAATATTTTAACTGCGGAATCAAAAATCGGTAATATATGAAAGAAAATAGACTTTTATTAAAAAAGGTTTATTATTCCCGCCATTTTCAGTTAAAATCTTTTTGGCGCTATTATACTTGTACTATGACGTCGCTGTTTTTGCGTAATCGTAAAGACAATCAAAAAAGCATTGGCACTGACGGGGATTCGTTGAAAATTTAGTTGGCAAAATCCGTATCATATGTCGTATCATCCCGAGACACCAATTTTTGCCCAAAGGCCTTTAGGCCCGAGGGATGATATTGGTCGAGGTTGATACGGCATGTGATACGAATTTTGTCATGTTTTAAACGCTTTATCATATATTTCAACAGGAGAGTATTATGTTATATGAACTGTTTTCTGATCCATAGCACTGGGTTACCTTTAGTTCTACGTTTGTCTTGCTTCAAAAGCCTAAAAAGAACTTCTCAATTACTTATCCGAAGCACCTGGGTTACCTTACAATTGCGTGCTGTTGTTTTGAAAATATTTTGTTTATTATTGTATTTTGTTGTGTGTTTTGAATATTTTATAGTTGCATTTATGCCTCGTGCACACGTACCTTTAATTCGAATTGAATTCGAATCGAATGCGAATCGAATTCACTAATCGCGTTCACACACTCTTCTTTTTTAATTCGAATTGATTCGAATTAGCTAATTCAAGGACAGTAAAACGAATTTGACGCGCATTCCAATTCGAATTAGAATTGACGTTAGGACGTTAAACGTTTCGAATGCGAATTAAAATAATTCGAATTAGTTAATGCGAATCGAATTCGAATTATGTGTGAACTCAGCATTGGTGTGCCAAAAAATATGAAAACTTGACGTTCGTTACGTCACATACCAAACAATGACGTCATTCAATAAATTACGTCACTCCCGAATGACCGTTCTATTGGACCTAATTTGAGGAAATTTTTTCTTAAGCTTACATAAATAAAAACTGACTTCATGTTAAAAAAAAGGAGGGGTGTGATAAAGGGTATGCGATAAAGGGTGCGCATCAAAGTTGCGTGATATGGATTAAACAGCAGGCTATTTTTCACATATGCAAAACTATTGTATTTACTACTAAACATATGATAAATATATATAGTCATGAATTGTGGCTTCATTTTGCAGGCTTTCCCTGAATCGTTTATTCCTTCTATACGGTTCATGAATGGAATAAACCTGATACAAACAATTTCAGTGTCAACTTTATATCTAAATTTGAGATAGAATTGAAAAACAATATCTTTTAGTAAATTTGGAACGTTTTATTTGAGCGGCCCGAGAAATTTAAATATTGGTTTATCTTAACGCAATTGCGATGCTCCGCTTTATTCTAAAATTATGAACTTTTTCCAGCTTATATCATAAATGATCTTTCTTGTCAATGTGTGTCAGATATTGAGGATCGGTACGTCAAAAAAAAAAACCACAGGACTTCCTGGGTACAATGGGGACATACATAGTATACCTAAGACATGTTAAAGGTATGCATTCGAAAATTTAATCTTTATATACTTTTTGTTTTGATAAAATCAATTCAATATATGAGAAGCTATTTACAAAAACGTTAAATAAACTTTTTGTTTTGTTTCAACTTTATAATGAAACTCGTCCTCAATTTTACCTAATTTTAAATAAAGTATAATAATTAAAACATTCTCTCTGATTATTTTTCCATCTACCAATTTCAAAAAACTTTTTTTTTATTGTGTTCTATAAGTTCTAAATCTACAAAAGAATTACTATTTTTGTAACATTGAATACCAAAGAAAACTTAAGTTAGACTGGTTATTTTGCATAATTGTTTTTCTTCCCCCTTTTCTGAAACTCCTGATAGAATTGAGCATTATAAAACAGCTTACACAAAAAAGTCATGCAAGTTTTGTTTAAAAAAGATATTGCGCCATTAAAATTCATTCTTGTCCAATATAACATTTCCTGGGGAGAGATCCGTTTGCGCCAAAAATGCGTCCTTTTGCGCCACAACTTTTTTTCTCCAATGCTACGTTTGCGCCATCTATTTAAAAATTACATGGTATCATTTGCGCCAACAATAACACATAGGATTGCGCCAATTAGAAGGAAATGGCTACCCTACACTTTTATTCGGACTTGGAACCGGTGTTATATAGCCATTCTTCCCCCATGCCAGTTTTCCCCCGGGGGAAAGACTGGCATGAGCCAATGTTTCCCCCGGGGACATTTTGGATCATTGTCATTCTTCCCCTGCGGAAAGTTGACAATACGTATACATATAGTAACTTTTCCCCCATGCCAATCTTTCCCCCCATAATATAGATTTCACTGTATTTATATGCATGTCTGGAAATTAAACTGAACAGTGTTAGAATTATATTATTTGTATACAAATGTGTTGTTCATTTAAATTCACACAAGTCTGTCTGCAGGTTTATCAGTCTGTCTATGTGTCAACTAGTCTGTCTTTCTATTCAACAGTTTTCTATGTGTCCCCTAGTCTTTTTACATATTTAACTGTCTGTCTATATGTCCACAAGTCTGTCTACATATTCACCAGTCTGTCTACATATTCACCAGTCTGTCTACATGTTTACCATTCTGTCTATGTCGACTAGTCCGACTAGAGAACATTTACACTGGCTTTGAAATAACTTTCAGTGTAAACAGCGCATCCATTTTACTTTCATTTCGGTGCTTTGTGTCTATTGTTTTTTTTTATGTAAGTGATTATTGTGCACCGTACTAACAATTTAGTGAAGTCTATTGCAGATGATATTTTACAGTATTTTCTTGCGTTGTGCTGTCCCGTATTGTGTTGGAGGAGGGTCGAGTTTAATGCCGCCACGTTCTTTATGTGCCATTCCAAAGCCAGGAACATGTAGTACAGTGGTTGTTGACGTTTCATGTCGGTCATATGTTTTTCGTAAATTATTTTGTTATAAATAAGTCCGTTAGTTTTTTTTGATTTTTTTTCACATTTTTATGGTAGGGGCATTTTAAGGCCGACTATATGAGGGTTTCTCGTTGTGAAATGCCGTACGGTCCCAATGGCCTTTAATTACTTAATACCACGTCGAATTTGTATCATTAGTGCTGGAAAGTGTTCGAACCTATATATGCACCTGTAGGGCAGGTGGTTTTTTTTGTAGATCTTGTATAATGTGGTTAGTCCCTGTACTTCAACGTCTTCCGTGCTGGCCAAAGCGGGTGTTCATATCTCCTCTAAGTTTAATGAAGTTTCATCCGTATTGGACTTCTTCTCCTGAATGAAAGCTTTAAGTCGACGAGTATTTCTCTCTATCCGTCTTTTTTATTTAGTTCTTTTACTTATTAATACTTTATACTTTGCATGATATATCATGTGAAGTCATTTCACCATACATAGACGTCTGTCCTGGGAAAAATCTATACTAATTGACCATAAGTGGTGAAAGTAATTGTATTCATTTAGTCAATGGTACCAAGGGTCCACGAAAGAGAATGGATGTGATCATCACATCAGAATGTGTTTCGTGTGTATAAATATAACATATATATCTCTATTAATACCTATCAAATGTATAATCATACGATGAAGCGTTGGTAACTATAAACTGATATAAGAAAAGTTATTATTCTTTTGTTTCATGAAAAATTCTTACCGTGACGTCGCCGACGTTATATTACAAGGCGGAAAATTAAGCTTCTCACGCTACTACGGGGGGAAAAGTGGCCTGGTCCTGGTTTTCCCCCCATAACGCGAGGGGGAAAAGTGGGATCATGGGGGGGGGGGTGAAATATTGGATCGATCCAGTCTTTCCCACCGGAAAATTTGGCATGGGGGAAGAATGGCTATAGGACACCGGCAGTTTACACGGCAAATGTTTCCTTTTCTAAAACATACGTTCTTCTTACTGCTGCTGCATGAATACTTCCTAATCTAATGTATAAAGTAGCTTGTTACTTCACTTTTTTGTCCAAAATGACAAACATTGAAGGATGAAATGCATAACGGTGACCTATAGTTGTTAATGTCTGTGTCATTTTGGTCTTTTGTGGATAGTTGTCTCATTGGCAATCATACCACATCTTCTTTTTTATATAAAACAGTTCATAATAATTCCCCGTGGAATGCTTCTGCTCTATTACTTGTACGTCTTGCGGTAGATAGACGGTTTCAGCCCATACGGATGGTGGGAGCAAAGCACTGTGTCATCAACGTATGCGGCTAAAACAGTCATAATCAGCAAAAGCTTATATTTTCTTTTCTTTTGGCATATCTTGCATTAAATATTCAGCAAAGCAATACGTTTTCTTCTCCCTGCGTGCATGGACTGTCTTCTGCATTTTAAGTCATTTCTCTCCAGATGCTCATCTTCAGATTGAAATATCTCCTATCATATGATACTTTTTAAGCCAAACATATTATCAGAATAAATATTAAGCTTAACGTTTTCAGCAAGGCTAACAGTCGATTATGACAAGTCAAGAGTGGACAATATTTCTGTACTCAAGTCTACCCTTTATTTTCGAAAAAAGGATATAAGAGTAAATATTGATGAGACAACAACCCAACAACGCAGACAATTAACATTCATTTTATTATAGAGAGAATCCTATACACCTTATCAAGCCAAAAAACCGTCCCATGTATAAAAAAAAGTAAGGAGCTAATTTAATATTACCTATCATTAAAAATATCCAAACAGGCACATATATATATATATATTGTGTGGATGAAAAGTTTAACCTGTTTTGGTATGGTCCTTTTCAAGATCGTCAATAAGAAGCATGAAATATTTGCCACTGAACGTTTAGTAAATATTAACCAAAAATATTCATACATGATTGAAACGGAAATCACCAAAAAAAGCCCTTGGATTAACGAAAATTTTATATGATATTGAACTGTCATTCATTTTGTTTAGTACGATTCACCAATCAGAATGAACAAATAATAATTTGATACGCGTAATTCATGTTGGAATCGCTATGATATATATGAGACGGCTATCCAACAATACAAGTTAAACAGTTTTTATTGTCTTAATATCTTTCCTTTCGATTTGTGATGCTCCTAAGTGTGGACCACACACATCATTTGCATTGAAAATCGTATTGTTAACTTTTGTAAAATACCAACAAAACTGACAAATCCGTCTTAGATGACAAAACGTATCCAAATTTAATCCTATGGGAGAAAAAATAATCCTATGGGACAAAGTTTATCCAAAGGGAGAACGAAATATCCTACAGGACAAAATTTATCCTAATGGAGAGAAAAAAAATCGGTAGGAGAAAAAAATATCCCATGGGAGAAAAAACATCCCACAGGACAAAGTAAATTCCCCTATAGGAGAAAAAATTATCCTAAGAGACATTTGTTTCTGACAAAATGTCGTTCATGATAATCCTATAGGATAAAAAAAATCCTTTCGGATTTAACACTTTTTTTTGAAAATCCTACAGGATTGTAAATCCCGTAGGATATTAATTTTATCCCATAGGAGATAAATTTTCCTATAGGATAAATAAATCCGATATGATTTATATATCCAATACGATATTAAAAATATCCTACGGGATTATGACTTTATCCTATAGGATTTCCAAAAATCCTGTAGGATTTTTAAATATCCTATGGGAGAAAAAAACATCCTACAGGATTTTGTCACTGTTTTCACTCCAGTTGCCGAACCAGGCGAGCCACATCAAAATTGTTTTTGAATTATATACCCAGAGGTACATTATTGCCAAATTTGATGATTCTACGAATAAAAAAGTGTGGTTTCAATCTGCAATTATGAGAAATGCAAATTAATCCAAGAACATGTTATAAAAATTTCAAAATGTTCTCTTTCTAACATTTCCCGCAATCAGCTCATTACTGAAGTTTTTTTTAACACTTGACCTCTACAGGCATACATAAAGTTGTCTTTGTATTGAACTAAATAGCATAAACGTCACGCACGCTGTTCATACAACCCCTAGGATTTAAAACAGAATCTTCGAAATTTCCTTCGCAAAAAAAAAATAAAAAAATTAGCAAACACGAACTACAGTGACTATTAAAACAAATTAAATATATGTTTAAATTATGTTTTTATAGATCTTGATCATATACTGAGTAATATCTAGTATATTTAAGGATTAAAATAACAAAGCTTTGTGAAAAAAACCGGATGTCCAACGTTACATTTATGAAAAACTGTTTTAACTCTTATGTATAGTGATCCTATTTCTTATTCTCTGATCTTCCTGAAACTTGACAGGAACAACGACATGTGTCGGTTCTTTGTGGTGTTAAACCGTTATTTTGCCAAATTTCATTTGACTCGATGGCTGCATATTAAGCTGGAATAAGAAAAATGTCCTACGACGTTTTTCGTTAACTCAACGACTGAAACAATTTTATAAGTTTATATAGCAGAAAATGAATAAAGAGAATAGGACAATGATAACAATTACCTAAAGTACAAATATTTTCCTCATTTTTCGTGAGAAAAAATTTTGCAGATTTTATAAAATCTTCTCTACAGAGTCGTTTTTTCAAGCGGTAGCCATTTTGTCCAAGTTGATATTTCATTTTTCAAAGCAGTTAACGCGTATTTTTTAACTGATATTACAATAAGTTATTTATAATTGATCAAAACAAAAGTTAGATACACGAAGAGTACAAAATGCCAAAATTCTTTTCGTATTAACTACATATTTGGGTCTTAAAGGAATAAAATGCTTCCAAACATTACAAAACGGTAGCCAATTTGTCCAAACGTCTGAAAACGTAAAAAAAAACACCCGGAAAACGCTAATTTCTGACGTTACATGTGCCAAAGTTTCAATTAAATGTTCATGATTATTAAAACTAATCGTATGGTGAAGTTTGGGAAAAGATGTTGATGTCTACTGAAAACAATAAGAATAGTGCATGTTGCTAGATTCCGGCAGGGGACATAGATTCGACAAAGGTTAAATGTTTTCAATTTTTATTAATCGTTTATAGCTTTTAACGATTTATTCAAAAGGATGGTGAAATGGAAAAAAAATCTCATTACATGAACTTCGTTCAATTTTTGCAAAGACAAATTGGAGACACCAAGACAGTCCTCTAAATGTAAAATGTCAATTTTAATTTATGTTTCGGAAGTACTCCGGAATAGATCATCTATAGTCGTCACTTCAGTAAGATGCAATCACCAACATTTAAAGACTATATACAAGTCCATGGATTGTTTTACTTCGTGATTTGTCCTGCTATCCATGTTATAACTGTCGTGATGAAAGTAATTAGTGAAGCCGGAACTTTTCGTCAATAACGGACTGCAATAAATTTTGATTCACTGCAATTTTCATTCTCAAAATGGGTTGTTTTGAATCATTGCAAAATGGCTAAAAATCTATGTTTTTTCGCTAAAAACCTGTGTTTTAAATTTAATGTATGATTACTTACATATATCTTTTTAAATAACCATTTCATAAAGAGAAACAATTCGCATCTATGTTGAAAAACCTTAATTTCTTTTGTGCCAGAGAAACTGCATTCAGCTTTTCAATAATTCAGCTAAATACAATTTATCTATAAAAGAAATAAGAAAAGAAAATTCCGAACTGGTTTAGTATCATCCTGCAATAAAAAGAAAAGAAATAACATGTTTGCTACAACTTTAGCATTCCATTTTTATATATAATACACAATAAATTTATATATTAAAACTAAATTTTTAGCCTACAGAAATTTTAATTCAAAACTCTTACGGCTAAAGTTTTAGCTGCCAAAAAAACGATTTAATTTATGAAACTAAAATTTTAGCATTCTTCGAAATTTGAACAAGTTCTTATTATATGAAAGTTACATGATATAAAATGCTAAAGTTTTAGTTTTTTTACGAAATTGTATGATGATACAGTAAATGTAAAATATTTCACATATGAGGTGTTATGTATATTATGTCTCAGGGGCGGATTAGGGGGGGGGACTCCTGAAACTTATGCTTGGACCGCCTTTTCCCCTTTTGAAAATGGCTGGATCTGCCCCTGTATCTTGATTTAAGAAAACTAAGTAACACAGGTACTTATTTACATATAGGTTTCAAAGAAACACAATAGCTGTTTGTTATCATCCTCCTTTTGTTTACTTCAAATTCATATTGTATACCAGGCAGTACTGTTTATTATATGTTGTGTCCACGTATATTATACTTCGTTTGGTTTAAAAACAATATATAAACCATTAAGAATAAGTCAAGACAAGGCAAACCTAAAGAGGGATCAGTTTGGCTTTGGACAGGCGAGCGAAGATGTCCAAAATATGAATAAAAAAATACTTGAAAAAAATGTATAACAATCAACAATTGACTGAGCTGTTTGAACATATATATCAGCTATAAAACTTGTACATGAGCATATGGATCCAGTAGATACTTTGTTTACATTTTCTCATACAAATAAAAACTAGATAAACAAGTCAAATATAAAGAAATACTCACGTAAAAGATTCCTGATGTTTCCTCCTGTTTTGGTATGATTCTTTCTCTAAATAAAATTCTCATTGCAATTTATAAAACAGAAAAATGTGATGCTTTTGCCATTTAACTATAAATAAAATATAAATTTGCGCCATTTTGAAGTCTTCAAAATTCTTTTATCTTTCAAACGCTTTAGACAAAGGATAAATCAAGGACTTTTCAAACGTTCAGGTGAGTTCAGCATTAAAAGCGCTTTTATGTTTTGACTTTTGTCTCCTAAATGCTTGAATAATTGTATGACCTTTATATTATTTGTTTTTAAATGGTGTTTCAACAAAGGAAGCAATTATAATATATTTCTAATTTAATTTTAACTGCTCTGATGTGAAGACTTGATTTATTTTACTTGACTGGTGGGGTTTAACCGGATAGCTCATCATGGACCATTCCGTATATATACAGGTGTTTTGGGATAAATTCATCAATTATTGTTCAGCTATTAGTCCCATACTAGTATCATACCGTCTGTTCTTTTGTATATCCGTTTGGTGACACTGATAAGGGATTAGAAATCAATAATAATCGTAACGGAAATCATCCTTATCGCACACATCTTCAAAAAGACGTTCCATATGCAAATTAAAGCGTAAGATCAGTTGAAATTACATTGGTAATAACAGATAGTATATCGACTTTTTTTTTAGAAACCATGCCAGCAAAAAAAGGAGTTTTGATTCTGCAATTCCTTCAAATTCCCTTCAATTGTTCAAATATAAATATTTAAATAAAAAAACCTATGATTTCATTTCCACCAGGTGCAGCTGACGGCCGTCAACTATGTTGTCTTATTTTTTTGTTCTTTTGGTCGAATAGCTCTTCAACTGTTTCTGCGTATTTTTTACATCCTCGTCTTTCAAATATAAGGCTCTGAGCGTAAATGATTAAGATCAACCCGGAATAGCGCTTCGGACGCATGCGATATATACCTTATTTTCATTTTTTTTGTAACTATTGCCAGGCCCGTAGCCAGGAATTTCCAAAGGGGGTTCGTTGGCCTCAAAAACTCGCCTTTAACAGTCACAATTCGAACAGAACGTTGACTTTAACAGTCATTATTTGTTTTCAAGGGGGGGTTCGTCCGAACCCCCCTGGCTACGGGTATGATTGCAGAGATTTTTGTTATCAACGGTTATCTTAGTCTGACCTCAGTCACAAACAGTCTTTATAAGTGCTGTAATATGAAATATATGACACAACGCAGGAGGATATAAGGTAAACTTTGTTGGCAAAAGAGGGGGCGAAAGATACCAGAGGGACAGTCAAACTCATAGATCGAAAATAAACTGACAACACAATGGCTAAAAACAAAAACAAACAAACAGACAAACAATAGTACACAAGACACAACATAGAAAACTAAAGACTAAGCAACACAAACCCCACCAAAAACTGGGGGATCTCATGTGCTCCGGAAGGGTAAGCAGTAAATAGTCTCATTCGATAGATCACATTCATGAAAAGGGAAGGGGATTGTAGTAACCACGTAAGGAACATATCTGATATGATCTGTGAAACTGTTCTTCCATAGCGGCTAACCAACTTTGATATCGTATCAATTTGGAGATATATACTCCGGATGCAGGCACTGCTGGAATGTTGCTACTTAGACCCTCATTGTCAATGTGTAGATGTAAGTCAATATATGAGGCCGACTTAACTGTACCTGTTGTATCCTGTATCTCGTGTTCGATGGGATGGATGCGTTCAACATAGTCACAATAGCAATTGCAATAGTGGACAAAATTATACAGTAGTATGTGTTTACTCGTGCAAAGTTGTGATTTTTGGAAGGAAATACCGATGCTTCCGAATGTATATATAATATGCATGATTATTTATTTGTAATTCCGATTCTTCCACTTAAGCATGTTAAGCTCACTTTCTCATTCATTGGTGTAGGTAGAATGTCAACCATTAGAGAAAAGTGCGAAACAAAACAAAGAAAATGAGTCGACATTTCAAAATCAGAGATCAAGCGGAAGCCGCTGAAGAAGCATCCATAAAAGCACTCCGGAGACGCATTGTTTATGAAATGTAATGCAAGTTCTACATGCTATCAATGCTAACAAACCCTTCAATTTTCGGCGAATGCTTATAATTTTGTCTTAAGGTTTGTAAAGTGAGCTGATGTTTAATTCTAGTACCATATGGCTTATTCACTCGTTGAAATTTATCTTTTATCTCTAGAGAACACTTGTATTGATGACAGAAATGATAGGGTTCTGATATTTTGTGTGATTTGATATGCTAGATTCTTATTCAACATTTACACTTAAAAGAGGGACGAAAGATACCAAGGGGACAGTCAAACTCATAAATCTGAAACAAACTGACAACGCCATGGCTAAAAATGAAAAAGACAAACAGAAAAACAATAGTACACATGACACAACATAGAAAACTAAAGACTTAACTTGATCTCTGCTTTTGAATAATCTCTTTGAACTGTTTCTGAGGCTAAATGTTATTCCTGACTATACAGCTTCTATATATGTTCAACTTGGCGTTTGTTTTCGTTGTAGTTCAGTGCTTTTGATGTTGTTTTCCTCTTATAATTGATAGTTCGGTTTTGGTTTGTTACCTGAATTTGTTTATTGTTTGATTAGATTTATGACTATTGAACAGCGGTATACTACTGTTGCTTTAAATACAAAGAGTTTTTTCATGATAAAGCCTATACTGTAATATTCATATCCTTGTGTCTTTGGCTGGATAGTAGAACATTGGAAATCATGAAACCTAATTACCAAACTATAAAAGTTATTCCATGTCTATGGTTAATGACTTTGGAAGGAGTTATTAAAACATAAAAAAAACACATTCCCGTGAAATATAAAATAATCAATAGACCTTGAGACCATAAATGCTACAATATTTTTGAATGTTCATTCAAAATATGGCCTCTTCAAATCTTTTTTTTTCTGTTTATTATTTTTCAGTATGTTTCTTCTATCAATAAAGCAACAACTACTAGTAACTTATATATGATTAAAATAAAGACAAATGATATTCAATTGTGTACTAATCATTTATTAGCATAATAAATAAATAACAATGTGAAAGATGTAATACATGTAAACTATGGAATAACAGAATAACATTATCCAGGTCTGCCACCTGTTAACTGTTGTTGTCCTACTGGTAAATTACGGAAAGGGCTATTTGTAATAGGACCATGGTAAGGTGTTGCATAGGTACATTCTGAAAGTTGATTAAGTCTTTCATGTCTATATTCAGTGCATCTCAAACAAATGCAAACTGGTAAAATGTGCACTAAATAATGAGCATGACAGGTTTTAAGTTCGTGCAATAACCTCATAAAATCTTCTGCACTTATATGTCCCTGTGAATTTACTCCATGTAAATTAAGTAAATAAAACTCATTAATGACAGAACGATACATTGGTTTGATATAAAGTGAATGAATTGCAACAGCATTTTTTGCACTGATTTTTCGTGGCAGAAGCAGTTTAACAAAGTCTGTTTCAAGTTGGAACTTTTCAATCAGTGGAACAAGATGAGCTGTTTTGCCCTCTCTACATCTTTTTACTTCATTATTGTCATTTAATAAGTGTTTAAATAAAAAGCCTAATGTAAAATTGCGATTATACTCCGATAAAATAATTTCTATTTCTACAATATCATTTTCATTTTGCATTTGCATATAATTATTCACAACATCTAATAAAAACTCACTCCTTTTTAGTGCTAAATTAACTTTGGCCTGGGGCGCAATGGTAACCACACTGGGTTCACCATCATGACCAAAGTTTAAATGAAGAATTAGCTTATTCATGATAGAATTGCAATATCCTTTTTCCTTTTTTCCCAACTATTTAATTATAGTTCCCTATTAAGAATTATATTCTTACCCACCCCAAAAAGGAAAAAGGATCAGAGCAGGTATGTTTTCAAGATGCTTCTACACCATAGCAAACCTTCAGACAATCATGTGGATATTGTTTTCAAAACACTCTTTGAATGTGCAAACATTTGGTCTTTACCCTTGAGGGTTAATCAATAATCAACAAGAGACAATTTGGAGCATAACCTCTTCATCCTGGCTGAACGCTAACATTATGAAGAGCGTTACACACCAATATTTGTCTTTTATTCAATTCAATAATTGGACAACTTGTATATCCGAGCAAAATGATTAGGTAAAAAGATTATCTCTGTATACATTATGGTACATATTATGCAAAGAAAAATAATATTAAAGATGCATGATTCATGAATATTTTGACATTTATGTTGCCAAAGATTATCCACAAATTCTGAAGGTTCACAAAAAAGCTGATAATGTAACAGAACATGGAATGAATAAAGAAACAAAATTTATTAACAAAAAACTTAACATATTGTTTAAGCAAACAACAACAATAAAATATTAAAGTCACAAGATAGACTTTATTATATCATTATCCTAAAAACATAACTAAAAAGAACTATAAGATTCCAGCTCTATCAATGAATCTAGAATGCACTTCCTTTTTTTAAAACTACAATAACTCAATCCAATTTGGAGCATTACCTCTTCATCCTGGCTAAACGCTAACAGTATGAAGATCGTTACACACCAATATTTGTCTTTTATTCAATTCAATAATTGGACAACTTGTATATCCGAGCAGAATGATTAGGTAAAAAGATTATCCTATATACATTATGGTACATATTATGCAAAGAAAAAGAAAATTAAAGATGCATGATGCATGAATATTTTGACATTTATGTTGCCAAAGATTATCAACAAATTCTGAAGGTTCACAAAAAAGCTGATAATGTAACAGAACATGGAATAAATAAAGAAACAAAATTTATTAACAAAAAACTTTACATATTGTTTAAGCAAAACAACAACAATAAAATATTAAAGTCACAAGATAGACTTATTATATCATTATCCTCAAAACATAACTAAAAAGAACTATAAGATTCCAGCTCTATCAATGAATCTAGAATGCACTTCCTTTTTTTATAAAGATAATAACTCAATCTAATTTGGAGCATAACCTCTTCATCCTGGCTGAACGCTAACAGTATGAAGATCGTTATACACCAATATTTGTCTTTTATTCAATTCAATAATTGGACAACTTGTATTTCCGAGCAGCATGATTAAGTAAAAGTATTATATTTATATATAGTATAATGTAAAAATAAAGTTCATATTTGACTTGAACTTCTTTATATATATATAATTTCTTGCTGATATAGGAGTGTAAACATTACACAGTGATAAAAACAATACTTATAGTTATGACTTGTAAACATTACACAGTGATAAAACCAATACTTATAGTTATGACTTGTAAACATTACACAGTGATAAAAACAATACTTATAGTTATGACTTTTTTGTGCATAAATGAATACACATGACCTTAATGGAAAGAACTGTGCAATACACTCTTGTTTGTATTGCAGACTCATTTACTTAATGGAAAAAAATTTGATATTGAAAAATATTAGTGTAGGAAATTTGCAGACATGACATACATTTACACTATTGAAAAACTTTAGATAAATAATCAAGTCACACAGAATTAATTCACAACAATGTGTTCTCTTTCCTGATTTCTATTATTTGCTTAGCATATGGTCATACTTATATTTAAGTTGCTACTATAACATAAAACAAGTTCTGCTGTCATAGAACTGCATGACTAAACTAAAGGTCAAGATTTTCTTGATGGGATTTTGTTATATTTATATATTTACACTTTTTTCCTTACTCTATTACTGATTTTCATAAATTAGACAAAAAAATATTTACAACTTTTTGAAATACCATAGTTTTATCATAAAAGTAGATATCCATTCAACTTATTTGAAATATGACACGAAGTATCCTGAATTTGTTGTTTCATATCAGATGAACTTATTTAAAACTTAACATATTACATATATTATTTTACAAGTTCTTTAGACATATCTTTCTTCTTTTTCTTTTTTTCTCTGTCTTATCTACATATGTTTTCAAGTTTTTAATAGTACCAATATCAGTCAGTCTTACTGTGCACTTCTTGGATTCTGTTGCGTCCACTTTTTCATTTTTTGAAGAACAACTTGTTCTTTTTCTTCCTAAAAAGATAAATTTATTATATTAGCAAAAAAACTTTTAAGATATTACTTAAATCACATGACATATCAGGAACAGATAACTTTTCTTACTTTGTAAATACTTTGAAACTATATCATATATTCAGATCAACTTATACTTAGATTATTCAAGTACAGTTCAAAACAACAACTTGTTTTTAATGAAACAAATATATTGTCCAAGGCATATAAAATATATTTTGGATCTTTCACTTTGATCTGCATTAGAATGCCAAAAACACAAATTCAGTCATTCAAACTGACAAAAGATTATTTCTGACTACCTTGAAAAAAAAGACAGCCATCTTATACCTTAGAAGAGATAGACAAGGTGTCATCACAATGTGTCTGCTGTCTCTTACATTTGTATAAATGAATCATGGTCAACTATGTCCTTCAGTCCCTGGCATTATTTTGTGTATGTTGTCTCTTTCAGTATAATAAAAGTCTTACTGACTGGATATTTGTGGAAAAATAAGTTTATTGTCCTCTCAGATACAACTATTACTTTTGGCTTTATCTCAGGGTACAACAAATTTCTATTCCCCTAATAATCAGTTAGGGGAATCTCAACCCTCACCTAACCTGGGACACTTATTTGTTTAGTTCATTTATATGTTTTGGAGAATAATAGTGTGGCGTCAATTTTCACTGAACTAGTACACATTTTTTATTAGTTGCCAGCTAAAGGTGTTGGATTTTCTCTCTGTGTTGAAGACCCAAAGGGGGCCTTCAGACGTTTCTGCTCTTTGGTTGGGTTATTGTCTCTTTTACACATTCCTAATTTCCATTCTCAATTTTATCATTATTTCAACTTCTTTTAATTTTGCATTATGAAGCTTAAATTTGTTTTCACACACCTTAAATCCTATTAATCAGTTATCATTCATTTCAAAAATAACTATCAAAATAACAGCAAAGCACCTGAGAAAGATTGTTGCATAAGGAAACTAAACTATCACATTCATAAAACATCTCCCCTATGGTAAAGTAAATATCAGTGAGATGCAAACAATCTCTATTGGGTCCACTGTATTAAATACTAAGAGATATTATAAAACCTTCAGCCTTACACAATCTTTCAATTTTAAGTATATATGGTGGCCATCTCAAAAATTTGAAGAGAAGCCACAGTCACCAATACAACCTTTGACTGATTTGATATTGTAAAGACTTCAGAATATTTACCATTTTCAGTAGTTTCACTAATCTTTCCACCTTGTCCAGTAGTTTCACTAATCTTTCCACCTTGTCCAGTAGTTTCACTAATCTTTTCACCTTGTCCAGTAGTTTCACTTATCTTTTCACCTTGTCCAGTAGTTTCACTTATCTTTTCACCTTGTCCAGTAGTTTCACTAATCTTTTCACCTTGTCCAGTAGTTTCACTTATCTTTTCACCGTCTCCAGTATTTTCACTGGTCTTTTCTAAAATTGGGCACACATCTATAGCATCATTTAAATCTGAAAAAATAAACATTTCATATTGTTAATTATCCATTTTTAGATGGTGACATTCCTTTTTCACCATCTTATGGTGTTTATATTTCAACTTTTACAATTTCGCTTGTGTATGTAACAATGTACTAGATTTTAGCGAAAGAAATCTATGTATTACTGAAAAATAAGTACACCAGGGTTTTAGATATAATAAACTAGTCAAAACATTTACTAAATCTTATCATCAGTACAAGGTCATCATTCATAAATAGAAATCAGCATGCAGACTTCGTATACTTTCTAGTGTTTCAAATCCAATACGGTTAAATTCTTTACAAAGGCAAAAAATGTCAGCTTTCAACTCAAAATCTTTAAAAAGACCTATTAAAAAAGGGATATATTTACGATTCTGTTTTCATGTTATTAAAGATGGCAAATTTTAGCTTTAATATTGATTCACTAATGGGGGTCTTTGCATGATACGGGTTATGTACTTCTCATATATTTTATGATGTAATGATACTAAATCACTAACAGGAGGAATTGTGATTGATATTCATATGATGAAGACATTAACTTTCAGTCAGTTTAATTGAAGTCTTGAGCTGGCCTGTCAGTAAATGCTAGTATTACTTTGTTAATTTATGTACCATTGTCATTTTTTTTGTTTCTTTTGTTACCTATTCTTTTACTGTGCATATTGCTGTGTGTTTGTTTTTTCTGTATTGGCAAGCAAGAGGCATAGGGGATATCTCAAAATAACATGTTTAACCAATCCCATGTTTGCACCTGTCCTAAGTTAGAAGCCTCTGGCCTTTGTTCATCTTGATTAATTTTTAAGTTTAGTTCATTAATATATTTCAGAGGTTAGATTGACATCAATTATCACTAGACTAGTACACATTTTTGTTTAGGGCCCAGCTGTATTGAAGACCAATTGTGGCCTTCGGCTGTTTTCTGCTCTTCGGTCATGTTTTTGTCTGTTTGACACATTCCCTATTTCCATTCTCAATTTTACTTTGAATAAAATAATAATACCAATTGTTCAGAGACTTATATAGGTCTTTACACTCTTAATTACAAATGGTATTAGTTGAAAAGAAACATAAGAAAGGTGTCAAAAAAACAGTTAATCTTACCCTGATACTGAAAATATATGGTTTCTATGTATTTTCATTAAAAGCCCAGAAAAAAAATTGGTCACATTAATTTAATCCGGATGTTAAAAATGTCTAGTTAAAATTCATACTCACCATATGTTGGTTTT
The DNA here is from genome assembly GCF_965363235.1 of Mytilus galloprovincialis. Taxonomy (NCBI): domain Eukaryota; kingdom Metazoa; phylum Mollusca; class Bivalvia; order Mytilida; family Mytilidae; genus Mytilus; species Mytilus galloprovincialis. Next base: position 90,931,390 of record NC_134844.1, on the reverse strand, counting down.
ACTGGAGAACTTTCCGCACTTGATAAAATATTCAAATTTCTTCTCCCTACAAAAATCATTATCCAATAAAGTCCTTCAAACATATTTATACAGTATACTATATATTTATATGATTATTTTCAGAACTTTGCTCTGAATACTGTCAGTTGGTCATAAACAACCTTCTTTTCAAATTTCATAAAATTTCATGAAGGTTTGACACAATGTTTGATTTCTCAAAAGACTGTAACCTCAGATTGAACCTTAAAGAGGGGCGAAAGATTCCAGAGGGACAGTCAAACTCATAAATTGAAAATAAACTGACAATGCTATGGTTAAAAACAAAAAAAGACAAACAGACAAACAATAGTACACAAGACACAACATAGAAAACTAAGCTAAGCAACACGAACCCCACCAAAAACTGAGGGTGATATCAGGTGATCTAGAAGGGTAAGCAGATCCATATAACTGTTGACAACGAAGCCAATAAAGCATGTCTAGGATCACTTTGTTCTATAAACTAAACTTATATCTAGTATCTGACATGCCTAATATAATTCCTTTTCTTTGAAGTAGGCTGGACACATAGTTATATCTAGGACAACATAACGCTGTATATATACATACTGAAATAAGAAAATATACCTACCATCTGTTGCTTTTAATGGAGATCTGTCGTCACTAGTTGAGGATTTTTTATCTGTTTTTCCTACAAATAGGTCATAACTTTAATCTTCATTACCTATAAATTATTATGAAACAAGACAACTACAGAAAAAAATAAGGCTTCAGGTTTCCAAATGGTTTAACAATTGTTTGGTCTTAAGGACAACCATTTATATGGATATAAGAATAAGTCATAGTTTCAACTTACATTGTCCCTATGAGTAAGGTGAGCTAAATATTGTTTTTTTCTAAAATAAAGTTAATTTGAATATAACATTTTTTTACTCACTCACCTTCCATTGATTTTAGTGGAGAACTGTCTTCACTTGTGAAGGAATATACATTTCTTTTTCCTATAAAGTAATCAATTATTAAGGGTTAAATGCGACTGTGATGAAGAAACTGACTAGTCACACCATTACATTAGGGGCTCAATTGTAATACAATATATTCTAAAAATAAGTATCTTATCACCAAATACTTCAGATATAACTTGACTTAGCTAACACATCTAATAAATGTAGCTCATTGTGACCCAAATATTCTAACACAAGTAAAATAAAATTAACCTTACCCAACAACAAATATAACACATGACCTGCTAATGACTTGCTGATCCTTTTAAAAAGTATTGGTTTTATAAAATACTATGCTCATTCATGGTAAACTTTTGTGTACAATACTGACTGTGTTAATATATTGCTAGAAATTTAGAAAGCAAAACTGCACCCCATATTTTGCTAAGCATAACCCACTCATTATTCAAAGTAGCTGACAACATGAAAATGCGCTCGAACTAGATGAATGAGTTTTATTTCGCTGTACTGGAGAAATAAGTAATAAAAACATTGAAGTTCAAACATCAAACTAAATATTCAAAGTATCTGCAAACAGGCAGTGGGTGTCTGTCAGATACAATTATCAAAGAACTGGGCCATGAAGGCATGATATACACCTCACCACCCTTTCAGCTCTTCGTTATCATTATGCTTTAAAGAAATGATCCGCTAGAAATACCGTGAGCACTGCTTAAAAAGACTCCTGCCCCCAAAATGGTAAATTGTGAGACATGAAAACACAGTGGTATCCATTTCATATCAGAAATTTATATTGAAAAAAAGGAGGGTTATACATGTAATCAAGTCACCAGGAAAACTGCTCAAAGCGTTTTGTGTAAGAGTTAGAAAACTTGAAAATCCCTCCTATTTTATGAATAAAATCCCAATACTCCTTTTAAACATAAAATCAACAAAATTTAAAATAAGAAAAGGGAAGGTATGTCAATGCAAATAAACAACTCACCAAAGTTTAGTTTACACATGTTTATTTATAGTGGATTGGGAAACAAGTTTTGCAACTTATATCAATTTCTTTCCACTTTGCAGGTATGATTGCTGCCTTGTAGAGGCATTAGCCTGCTTTTTTTCGAAATCTACAAGGGTGTCTCTTACATGCAAGAGATATGGCTCTCTCTTAACACCGGTCAGCTATGTATTGTCCCCTTCCAACGGACTATCATCCTTTCCTCAAGACCATACTCGCAAATGGTGTCAAGGGAGAGCTGAAAATTCAGTTCCTGAAATTTTCATCCCAACTGGGAATTGAACCAGGAAACTTTGTGATAGTAGTCCGATACACTCACCACTACACCACCGCTCACCAAAGTTTCATGGAAATCCCTCAAAGCATTTTTGAGTTTTAATCAGAATTCTCTCAAATTTTTATGAATAAATTCCCATAAATCAAAAACGTAAAATCAACAATATATAAAGCTTGAGGCTCTTAAGAGCAGGTTTTTAATTACATATGATTGACACCAAATAAATGGCAATTCCCAAAATGACCTTTCAACCAACGAAGGACAGTTAAGTATTTGATTTTTCCTTTTTTTCTTCTTGAAAGAATTAATTACCTGAATCAATCTGGTCTGATTTCTTTTTTGAACACTTTTTAAATATTCTTCCTACAATAAATTTATAAACTGTTGGATCCTTAATTCAATAATAAAGTTTACAAAGTGAAATTTTTAAATATTTTTTTTTACTGCTACAAATGTTGTTAACAAGAATCATACATGAATTTGCAAATAAATTTATATCATATATAATAACTATTGTTGACCATTAAAACTGGTTCACTGATTCAGACAAAGCCAAAGCTTGGTCATATTTTACACACAATGACATTCTTTAAATGGAATTAGAATATACTAATTGTCTTAGTAACATGCTAAATCATGGTTCACAATCTCAACCATGGTATTTGCTCAAATTATACTTCTTTTCCCACTTCACAATGATGCTTAATCAATAGCTTGCTTTATTAATTGTGACTTTTTTAGTAATGCCTTGAAGAGAAAGAACAATTGAAATCAATATCAAATGTTTCACTTTCCCATCTGTATTAATGGTATGTGTTATTAAGCAGAAATATCAGCAGGGTTTCAAGCGAAAAATATGTTTCTTTTTTTATTGGCAAAATAACCCTCCAGAACATACTATATCTAATCAGAATGAGATAACTCGTATGGTTGTTTTTATAGTCACATCATTGATTTGATAAAAAGGTTTCTAATTTATTCTTGACAAATAGAATACCAATATTTTTATTGTTGAGGTCTCTTAAACTTTGAATTCTCCAGAAGGCATAGGTTTTTCTTATTGTCTTATTGTTGAAGACCGTACAATGGTCTGTTTGTTTAAAACTTGTTTAATGGGCTTTTCTGAATGGTTGTCTCATTGACTATTACACATCATGTCCTTATATTTATATTTCTTTTCAAAATGATTTTTTTTATGACCAACCTTTAGCTGATCCTATTAAAGCTTTGCCTTTTCTTGTCCGAGATTGAGAAATCATATCATATTTCTTCTGAGTGTTAACAATATACATATCTAAAACATAAAAAAGTAATGAAAATAATATAATTGAAGGTTCTTTTTAAAAATAACACTATAGTATAAAATCATTTAAAAAAAACCTAGTCATTCAAATAAGTTTTGAAACTGTGAATATCTGCATCATGCTCTGATATTTGCTATTAAATGTTTTTCTTATGAAAAACAATGCTTCCTTTTTACATGATATTCTCAAGAGCTAAACATGCTTAAGTAAAGGAGATCCCAGAAACATAGGTCTGTTTAATATCTTGGTTAGTATTATTTTTGTTTTTTCCCAATGTTCCTTGCTTTATGGGGGGGTTTTTTGACTGCCTTTCTGTACCTTTCAATATATTTTCAACCATTTAGATTAAACCTTTTATATCATTTGAAAAATCAGTTCCAAGGGAAGGTGTCAATGCCATATTATAGATATTTAGACTGATTACCTTCTAATACTTTGAGAGTATTTAAAACAAGCAGCCATGCATCTGTACTAAAGTATGGCTCTGCTGCAGTTTGTGTTTCTGGACACAACAACACATCAGTATAACTGATCAACTGTTCTGGCTTTGTCTCCACCTCTTCTTCTTCAATTAAGAACATTCCTGATTCTGCTCTTAAAACAGCATCTGAATCAGCCATGTGATGTAAAAACCCTAGAACAATATCATTCAAGTTTATAGGTGAACATTTATAAAACTGTCATTTCAAATTATTCATTTACAATGTAGAAAAGAGTGGCCTTCCATAGTATGTTTTACTTCTAGGCATCTATACACAACCTTTACTTAATCAAGTGTGGTAATACCAAGTTTTCCAAATAAATAAAGTAAAATGTTGATATGACATTAAAAATAATCCAAATGTTGAAATTAATATAGCAATACTTCTGCAAAATATTTAAAGTCAATGAACCATGACCAAAAGTGCAATATGCCATTTCATCTCAGTGAAGATGAGATAACCCAAAGTTAAAACAAGTGAAACTGTGAGCTACTGGAAAATGTTAATAGTGTAAAAATATGCATGTAAGTGTTCAGTGAACAGGAAGTTGTTGAGTGATAAATTTGAAAACGCAGCACACGGTAAAGCTGACTCATATCAACCAAAATTTCAGAAATCCTTGTAATGTAGTTACTGAAAATTGTGATGAAAATTTTCAACTTGGATGTCATGTAATAACTTGAACTGATGCAAGTGTTTGGTAGATGGGAATTTTTTGCTTATGAATCTGACAACACATCACATGGTATAGCTGACTCATATAACCCTGAAACCAAATTTCAGAAATCCTTGCAGTTGTAAAGCAGTTCCTGAGAAAAATTCAAGGAAAAATTATTCATGGGAATGAGTGACAGACAGACAGAGGGAGAAAAAAATTGAAAACAACATGTATACCCTAACTTTTTTAAAGCAGGAGTATAACAACTGCATACTAAAATCTTGCCATAAGTGGTTCCCAGTAAACTTGACTAATAAAAAAAATTAACAATATTTCAAAACATGTAAAGTTAGTTTTTATGTGTTTTAAAAAAACATTTTCACTTCAATCGCATAGTGGAATTAACTATTTGTGGATTCTTATAAATTCTATATAACTTTTGGACTATTTCAAATCTTGGTCTATTTCTGAAATTTATTCTTACATACTTTTGATTTTTTAACCCTGTATGCTAACATTGCATATGTGAAATTTTAAAATTGTTTGTATGTACATTGAAAGACAAATACATGTGACGTATAAAATTTTCTGACGTCAGACACGCAAATCAATGAATGTGTTTGTAGATAGATGTTTTTGTGTTCTGTTAAATTGTTCCTTTTAAAATTGTTACATGATGATGACTGCTGTACCTATATTTTGACTATTTTATTGATTGTGTGTCTGTTTAGTTAACGCACCATTGTAAATATAACGGAATTTGATGAGACTGTCATCAAAGTGAGAGGGTTAGCACTGTAAAACCAGTTTTAATCCACCATTTTCTACATTTAAAAATGTCTGTACCAAGTCAGGAATATGACAGTTCTTGTCCATTCGTTTTTGATGCGTTTTGTTATTTGATTTTGCCATGTGATTATGGACTGTCCAAATTGATCTTCCTCTAAGTTCAGTATTTTTGTGATTTTACTTTTTACAAACAATTGAACAGAAAGCCATGGTTGTGTAATGTAATATTTTTAAGAGTGAATCTTGCAAGAATAATTTTACAAAACTTACCACTTAGTTTCTTTGAAAATGATATACCCAGGGAACTTTTGCTACCTGCAATTACAGAACTGTGTATAATAATAGGGATAATATTGTAAGCCGGTCATTAGAAAGTGTTTCTCCTTAAATAATAATAAAAACATTGCATCTTGTCTGTCTGCAGAATTTTAGAAAAAGCAAATTTGATGGACAGCATCACTGCTTATTAATTAAAATCACTGTACCATGACTAAGGACAGAGCCATAAAACAGTCATCATTTTGATATGTACTGATAGCAGTGGCTGATCCAGAAATTTTTGTAAGGGGGGCCTACTGACTGCCCTAAAGGGGGGGCTCCAGTCATGATCCAGTAATGGATCTGCCTATGGATAGTAATAGATGTACCACTTAAAACTATGCAAAATATCTTTTATTTTATCAGTAGCTCCTATCAAACTGACTTAACAAGAAAACTTAACATTCAAAATCATTGGACCATATACTAAGCAGCAGGGCCTCTAAAAAAATTGCAAAACTGATATTTTCTGATAGACATGCAACTTTATACAAAGTATCATTGATCTTTCACAAGAAGATCCTGTCAAACTGACTAAATAAGAAAACTTTACACTGAAAATTTATACTTAATTCAAAGTCACTAAACAAGAACCTTCAATCGATGGCATGGCCTTGAAATAATCTTCAATCTGATGTGTACTAATAGTAATGCAAATTCAAAAAAAAAATCATTGATGTATCTAAAGTTACTCTTATCAAAATGACTAAGACAGAAATCTTTACAATGACCTAAGGGCAGGGCCTGGAATAGTGTACTGCTATGTACTGATAGTAATAAAACTATTAGATAATAACATTGATCTTTCAGAAGAAGTTCCTTTCAAGCTTACTTAAGCAGAAAACTTATCACTGAAAATTTCGCATTAATTGAAAGTCTTTTTTCTTCAAAATACAGCAATAGACTCCTATAGGTAGGAAAGAAAAAACAGAGCCCACAACCTTTTAAATTAATTAATTCAACTTTATATACAATAACTTTACTTAATGAGAAGCAGTTCTTATCTAACTAACTTTGTTTCAGGTGTGACAATTATCATAATCACTATAAATAAAGTGTTCCTAAAAAGTGATGACTAAGTAAAAATAAAATATAGGGTTTAAAAATCCCATTTATCAAAAAAGAAATTGTTAATCTGTTTTTAATATTTGAAAATTTAAAAATTAGAAAATTTCACACATGCATGTAAACTTGATCACATACAAAAAGATTATATTTGATATTGGGAACTCTAAATTAATGCTAATATACTGGGTGACAAGTGTGGGAACAAAAAATAGAAGGATTTCCTGGAACAAAACAGTTTTCTTCATTAAGTATTTCAATTTACGTGGCCAGGCATGTTGAAAAATAAGGGAGCTACCATTTGATTTTTATGGGGGGGGGGGGGGGGGGGGCTAGGATGAAATTTGAAAAAAATAGGCAGGACAGGAGTTTTAAGTAAAAAAAAAGGCAGGCTGAGACACTTGCAAAAAAAAAAAAGTCAGGACGACAATTTAGGTAAAAAAAAGTCAGGATAAACTAAAAAAAAAAGACAGGACCGAACAGAGTGAAAAATAAAAAAGCAGGACAGAGATTACCGCTAAAAAAAAAGGCAGGACAAAATTTTTCATCCTAGCCCCCCCATAAAAATCAAATGGTAGCTCCCTAAGAGTGAAATATAAAATAGCAGACTTTAAAAAAATTGCAAACTCTTTTGAACTGCATTTAAATACTGAAAAGGATTTTTCTAAAGGGTGTAAAGAGGAGTACAAGTAGAATACACAATTACAGTAAACAGTATATACATGTAAGACAGAAACATTAAAACAAAAGTTATCCTTGATTACTGTTTATAACCTACGACATCCTTGCACTCAGTCGATTAAGAGCAACGTTAAGAAGTAACATTAAACATTTAATTGGTGTGGTTTGAGGGGAAATTTTACTATTTACCAATGAGTTTGTCGTGTAAAGAGAATATGAAGCAGTATATTTCCCCTAAGAATTGTACAGATCTAATGTTTGATGTCACTTCTTTACTTTTATCTTAATTGACCAAGTACCTGGATGTCGTAGGTAACCTGTCGAACAATAATATAAACCAGTCAAAAGTCGGTAATATGAAAAAAGTCTTTTGTCTAACATACCATTAGATGAAAAACTTGTAGTTCCCGGAAACGAAGTGGTAGCTGCTAAAATAGAACATATTTCAGTATATAAATGTGTCTATAACCACAAACTGACAAATCATTTTTATAGTTCATTTTTATGTTGCACTGTTACACCACTGTGTCCCCGGTTACGGGGAGGAATGGGATCGGACTAATTTATTAAACCCCACCACATTCTGTTCAATGTTTTTTACATTAATTAGGCAGTTAGTATTCTAGTTTTGATTATTTTACATTTGTAATTTTGTGATTTTTTTTTATAGCTGATTATACTATATGGGCTTTGCTCATTGTTGAAGGCTGTACAGAGACACATAGCTGTCAATTTCTGTGTCATTAATGGTTTCTTGTGGAGAATTGTCTCATTAGCCATCATACCACATCTTCTTTTTTTATAAATATACTGTTCAAAAGTTTCAAAGTAAATTTTAGAAGTACAATGTATAACAACTTGGGATGGCATCCAAATGATCTACAGGGAAATGATATGCCAACCCAAGAAAAATGCATATCATATATCATTGACTTACATTTAGTGATACTCCTTAAATTGACTTACTGGAAATTTTCACAACTGTTGAAAAGCCAACGACAGATTACAATATCAGCATGCCATAGTTTGACTTCAGTGACATTTATTGTAAGTGAGCCAAAACTTACCACATTCTGCTCCTGTCAAAAATTTATCTGTTGAATCAAGGTCTGAAGAAAAAAATACCTATGTTTTTTAAATAACAAGTAAAAAGATATGCAAACAAACTTTTATTTTAAAATTACTAAGGATTTCATTTTAATGAAGGAGATTAATCATTTAAGCAGCAATATATGTACCGATTATCAGGTTATCTGCATGTTGATATCGTAAAATATCAGCTGCGAGACATAATATGAAGCTTTTTGTCGAGTGAGCGTGGCGAACGAGATCAAAAAGCCTTCATATAATGTCAAGCAGCTGATATTTTACAATATCAATATGCAGATAATCTGATAATCGATTTGTCGGGCTATATTTGCGTGTTTCAGAAGTGTTTTCTTTAATTCACCAGCACACAAAAGATGACTTGATAAGTTCGGGTCAAAGTTATTAACGTCGGTTCAAACATTATGACGTCGCTGATATGTCCGGGTCAAAGTTATTAAGGCCGGGTCAACGTATTTGACGTCACAAAGACATGATACGGAATAATATTAAGAGCTGAACAGAGTGATATAGACAGTGGGACGACCGATAAGATATGGCACATTTCTGCAATCAACAATTTTGGTGTGTTCAAATCTCTCTATTTCTTTAATATTCAATGTACAGGTTGACATATTATTCTGTTAAGAAAGTGAATCCTACCGATAGAGATTAATTTTACATATAATTAGGTAGCAATGAGAACAAACTTTTTGGAGTACTGATGTGATTCTTTTCAGCTGATTGTTAATGAGTTTGTTCTATCCTTTCAACGTTACACCAAGTTAGGAGGGGTGTCAAGTGCTTACAAACATGTTAAACCCTGTCACATTGTTTTAGTGCCTCTCCGGAATCAAGAGCCTGTAATCTAGTAAATTTCATTGGATGCCATCTACAAAAACTGTTTAGTTTTTTTTCTGTTTATTGCTATAACCCTTACTCTGGTTGCTTGTTATCTATTTTAATCACAAAACTTACCACTGCTTCTTTGAGATGAGGATGTATCCACAAAATCTTGTTCATCTGAAAAGCCCATTACATTTCTTTTAATTTCTAATTGTTCATATACTCAAAATTAAAAATTAAATAAAAATGTTTCCATGCTCCCACTTATAAATACAGCAAACTCTGCAATTTAGTATTTACAATGGAACATAACACAAGAACAGCAAAAAAGACCCCACCAAATATCAAACTTTGTCTGCATTTCATTTGGTGGTAATAAGCATTGTGTATACTTTTTATTTGTTTCTAGTTATAAATGAAAATAACTTGAGAACTGTGAAAGTGACAACACCCAAATTCAAACTTAATCTGAGTTTGGTGGTAATAATTAGCATTGTGTATAAGTTTCACAACATTTGGTTGAAGGAAACTTAAAAGTTAAAAAACTGAAATAACTTTTGGGACAGACAGACTTACAGAGGAGCAACGGTAAATATAAAAGATCTATCAAATAATCACTATTCTCTTGTCTTTCCCTAAATCTCAGCTGAACAAAAATACAGTCATCAGTATTATATCAATTTTCAAGGGTTAATATGGAATTGTAAGAAAAAAACTGATTTAAAAAAAAAAATTGTCTTTTCATTGTTTTCTCTTGTTAATAAAACTTACCATCCAAATTTGGAGTTGAAGATATGGGAAGCCTCTTGTCTTTTGATGCTGAAAAAAAAAGATAATGAAAATTCCAATTAACTGTTAAAAGATGCCATAGGTCGATATGTTAATGCTTTAGGTTATAGTTCTTAAAATGTCAATATTTCTTTATGCCACAGATCTATATGCCAATGATCTATGCCATATATCTATATGTCAACTTTTTAGGCCATAGATCTATATGCCAATGTTTTAGGTAAGAGATTTCAGATCTTTTACACTACGCATGTTGTGTATTTAAATTGAAGAAAAGTATTATTTCAACAAATGATTCTTATAAAAAAAATATACAAAACTTTCGAATTTATATTTTTTTCAATGAATATGCAGAAAAGGAGACATATTTGGAGTTCACCTGATTTTCGATTGAAAAATGGTCCCATATTAAAGGACCTAATTGCCAAAGTTTTGTCCAGAAATTCAGTAGCATTTGGAAAGTGTTTAAAACTACTTATCATTAAAAAACAAAAACAAATATTTAAAAAAATAAATAAAGAACTTACAAAACACCAGCCTTTCCATTTCTTTATCAGTTAAGATAATCTGCTTGTTATTACAATCAGTGAAATGAAACCAGGTGTAATTCCCTGCAAGTTGTTTCTGTCCAATAAAACCCTGAGTACACTTTGTTTGGAACTTTATATTTAGTGTTACATCTTTCCTCAACTGAAAAAATGTCAGACATAAACTAAAAATTGAATGTCTAACATAATTTTAATCTGTTGTTAGTGTTCTATTTCAGGTTAAGGGGTCATTACCAATATACGCACCAATAGATCATACTCAATTTAATTGCAAACTTTCCTTTTCTATGTAGCAAAAAGTAAAATCACAAAAATACTGAACTCCCAGGAAAATTAAAAACGGAAAGTCCCCAAGTAAATGGCAAAATCAAAAGCTCAAACACATAAAAAAAATGAATAACAAATGTCATATTCCTGACTTGGTACAGGCCTTTACTTACGTAGAAAACATTCCAGCATGCATATGGGGCACATATCTCCTAGTTGATATAATATTCCAGGGCTTGTTTTTGCTATCATGAGTTGCTGCACTATTTAACCAAGAGTTCAAAATGGTGAAGATGGAATTATTCTGTTGTAAATTGTATGGATGCCATCAAGAGTTAATTGACTGTTATTGAATTTTTGTTTCAGATGATGACAGATTTGTTCCAAGATTTGTATTAATCCTAATCCTGTCCTTTTTTCACTAGAAGTGTAGACTGCATGTACAGGTTTACTGAAATAATTCGTTATGCATAAACTATGCTGCATAGATCTTACTACATTCTAAAAGTTAAAAAAAATACCTTTTTTGGCTTTGATTGCTTGCTTTGACACAAGTAGTTAAATTTCTGCCAATCTTTTCTTTGAAGGTTGCTACATGAGAGATCGATGAGACAAAATAATGCATCTTCTTCCTTCAAACCCTTTAACCCATCAAATTTTGAAGCCGGAATCTTTCCAGTGCTTTTTGAGCATATATTCTTAAACAGTTCATAGCATTGATAGGAAAGTCCAGTTGCAAGGAACCTCAGCATGCTTTTGCTGTCTACTGCTTTTTTCTGTGAAAATACAGAACAGTCATTGTAGTTAATTACAAATGATTTCATATATAATTTTTTCTCATGGCAGTTTCCTAAATTCATGCATGGAGAAGGCACTTCGGAATTTAAATATTGGTGAGTGTTTTCATACAGTGAAATGCTCAAAAATTATAAAATTGCTTCTTCAGATGTTTACTCCATTTTGAAAGTACCTTTCTGGGTACCATGCATGATTTATGGAGCAGACTTCAGTAGAGTAGTCACCTTTTTTAAACAAAACAGAACAAAATTTGAAACATTTTAAGTTTTCAGTTGATACCTTCACGATGTTCACTATGCTTCTAAGATACACAATGTTAAACATCTATAGGTAAAGCAGATACATGCAGGAATTGCTAATTATTTTTTTTCTGATCAAATATAAAAAAAACCATTACTGTTGAATTGAAAGTGTTAACTATAAAGACAAGTATGCTTAAGCAAACATAATCTTATAATATAAGCATAAATTGGTTACTGACTGGGTTACATGTAATTGTAGATAGTAATATAAATTATACAGACTCATGCTTTCTAAAAAATGTTCTGGACATAAATTGTAACTTACAAAAATTTCAACTTATGATACTTGTTTGAATTGGTGTTGTTTTTGATTGAAAAGCTGATGACACAGAGATTTGTCTTGCCTGTATGTAGTATTGAGTAGTTTTATGTTTAAAGTTTAAAACTTTGATTTGATTTGGCTTGATTTTAGACAATTTTGTTGATTTCTTTTAAGGCAGATTACTTCAATTGTTAACATTTCCCTATCAACTTTGTTTGGTCAAATAGAGCATAAAGATTTTCTGCATGAACATAAACCAGATCCATTCATATTTCTTACTTCAATGTTTAAAAGATCTATATAGATGCAATTAACTGTTACTTACACCTTGCAAGTTAAGTAGAGTGATAAATACATCCTTAAATTCTTTAGGAACTGTAGGTGGATCAGCATGGGCTGGTGTGCCTGTCATGGAATACAATCGACGCCTCAGTACATCAACCTTCTGAAAATCAGAGAACTTCACAAACGATTCAGTGTCCTCATTTCTGCTGATTCCAAGCAGAATTGCTTCATTTTCTGTTAAACCACAGTATATGAAAACTCCACGATGCCTAAACAGTTCGTCTTTTGTCTGTCTGTATGCCTCTTTTTGTGCTTTAATACTGTGGTTCCCATCCACTATAAATACCTCATAGTTAGAAAAGTTTTCTTCTTTGTAATCAACTTTATCTATGTCAATAAGGCCAATTATATTTGGAGCATTATCAACACTTACAGAATTTTTTTCAACCATTACATTCGCCATTTTTTCAACAAAGTTTTCATCAGCTTCTCTGACTTTGAACCTTTTTGGTGGTTCTTTTAAAGTAAATATGTCTAGGAATTTGAACCCAATTGCTTTTAAACTAATACTTTTCATCAACTGTTTTCTGTTCAACCTTGTGGACTCATCAGTTAAGCTTTCATCCTTTGATCCTTGGGAAAAATTGTCTTCAGCATGTTGAACATCCAAATGTTTTATACTGATAGCTCTTTCTGGTAAAATTTGTGACAGTTGTGTAACAAAGGGGTTGTCTTCATTTGAAAGGTTATCAATGTTCTGGACCGGCTCATTGTAATACTCATCATCTCCATCTGATTGCTCACTACTAGAAGAAGATTCTTGAACATATCTTTCCCTAAAACACACCCAGATATATATAGGAAAAAAATAAGGCTGAAAAACACCAAAAACTAGTATCTATATTCATGGATATCTGTGAAACAGTGAAACCAGTAGGAAACTATGGAGAACATTTTTTGAACAATTTGATGTTTTAGTAGACAAAATGTGAATATTCATATTGAATATAAATATGTCATGCATTTTCAGCCTTTTAAGTGCAAAAATCAAGCTTTTGGTTACCAGATGTAACTGACAAGGAAAGGTAACACCCTTCCACCAAAAGGTTCATTTTTGTCAAGCTTAGGTGGTCAAGTGGTCTAGACCATCAGGCATAGACCACTGCAGTGTGGTGCCACGATATCTCAGTAGCATGAGTTGGAATCCCAGCCAGGGAAGAACAAAAATTTGCTTCCACTTATTTACAGATCTAACATTGTTGGGCTGTTATTTAGACGAATAATATATGGCAGATTCCATAGAAGAAAGAGAAACAACTCCCATAAGCATGCTAGGCAAAAGTCATCAGCAATGAACTTCTGTTTTTGAATACATGCTTTACTAATAAAGATATTTAGACAATTTGACCAAAAAAAATTATAAGCATCGTCCTTTTTAAATAAACTATATACCATTGAGATGGGAGCCATCTCTGTGGGCCCCACTGTCAATAACGTGGGGTAAATAAGTTGTATGGATAATCTGATACAATCTTCACCACAGGACACGGGGTTGTCAACTGAAACCAAAGTTTTTTTTACCTTGACCTTTGACCTAGGAAGTTGTACATACATCATGACAAGCCCTCTGGTGGTGGTTAAAATGGATGTCAAGTATAAACTTTGAAATCATAACAGTTATCTAGATATGGAGCGGACACGATCTTCACCACAGGACACAGGGTTGTCAACTGAAACCAAAGTTTTTGACCTTGACCTTTGACCTAGGAAGTTGTACATACATCATGATACACCCTCTGGTGTTGGTTAATAAACATGTTAAGTATTAAGTATAAAATCATAACGGTTATCTAGATATGGAGGGAACACGATCTTCACCACAGGACACGGGGTTATCAACTGAAACCAAAGTTTTTTTGACCTAGACCTTTGACCTAGGATTTTGTACATACATCATGACACACCCTCTGGTGTTGGTTAAAATGGATGTCAAGTATAAACTTTGAAATCATAACGGTTCTCAAGATATAAAGCGGACACGATCTTCACCACAGGACACAGGGTTGTTAACTGAAACCAAAGTTTTTTTACCTTGACCTTTGACCTAGGAAGTTGTACATACATCATGACACGCCCTCTGGTGGTGGTTAATAAACATCTAAAGTATAAAGTATGAAATCATAATGGTTCTCTAGATATGGAGCGGACACAAAGTTAAAGTGTTACAGACGGACGGACGGACAGACTGATCACTATAGGGCGACCCGCCTAAAGGCGGGGCCCTAACAAAGCCTTAAATATTATGTTTCTGATATAAGATTTGACAAACTTTATTATTTCTGACATAAGATTTGACAGACTTTATTTTTTCTGACATAAGACTTGACAGACTTTATTTTTTCTGACATTTATTTATAAGATTTGACAGACTTTATTTTTTCTGACATAAGACTTGACAGACTTTATTTTTTCTGACATAAGACTTGACAGACTTTATTGTTTCTGACATAAGACTTGACAGACTTTATTTTTTCTGACATAAGATTTGACAGACTTTATTTTTTCTGACATAAGACTTAAATTTGACAGACTTTATTGTTTCTGACATAACATTTGACCGGCTTTATTTTTTCTGAAATAAGATTTGAAAGACAAATTGAGTTTCTGACACAAGATTTGACAGACTTTATTGTTTCTGACATAAGATTTGACAGACTTTATTGTTTCTGACATAAGATTTGACAGACTTTATCATTTCTGACATAAGATTTGACAGACTTTATTATTTCTGACATAAGATTTGACAGACAAATTCAGTTTCGGACATAAAATTTTGACAGACTTGATTCTGACATAAGATTTTTCATACATAAGATATTTTGACAGACAATTTATATTTGACTTTTTTCTTTACTGACATTGGAAATCAAATCCTAGTTGAAAGTCATTTTTAAATTTCCTGGAAAATACTGTAGCCTAGCATCTAACAAGATTTCACCACAGGTCAAATAACTCTTAACTGTTAGCACATTCAAATGTTTCAGACGAAAGAAAACAAGTTTGACAGATCTTATGTAGGAAACATATAAGTTTAAACTATTGCTTGAATAAAGTTAAATGAAAGAATCAACATGTGTTTTTTCTTATGCACAACTGATTTACAGTTTTAACTGGCATATATTGGAACCAACAATGATTTTGAAAGTTTTTACAGAGATGTTCCTGAAATAAGATTTATTGACAGACACTGAGCTATAAAGCAAGATATTTGAAAGTGAAAAAAATATATATATCACAGATGTTTTTGACTAAAAAAAAGAAACAGATTTGGGAACAGTAATGTTTGAATAACCAGACTACACTAGTTTTAGCAGTGTAAAAAAATGGGACCAGGGAGTTAATTCCGTCAAAATTTTGGCATTTTTTCAACTTGTTTTAATCATTTCTACTTTAAACGGAAAAAATCATATACATTTTTATAATTTCATCTAATATCATTATTCATCAAAACATTCACAGATTATCTTTCAAATAACAGTATTTATTATTTTTATTTATTTATTCATTTTGACAGACATTTCCATTTCTTATATGGAATCTGCCATATATATATAATCTATATATAGTTGAAAAAAGAGGATATTGGGGAAACATTAATGACAACAAAATCTGTACATGTACAGGAAAAAATCACAATTTTATTACTGTTCTTCATCTCAATTTCATAGTGAAGCCTGCAAAGCGAAGCAAATCTCTCACCTCACTGCATGTATACTGTTTTAATAGATCTTAATATATTATAACAAACATCAAATTCATTAGCCATCTGCCAGTAACTGCAGAAGATCCCATTTTGAATTATATAATTTATCATATGTGATTTGCACAATAAGAAAACAAAAAAATTATATTTTGCATCTTACAACATGTACATTGAGGTACATAATATCGAAAATAATAATGCACAAAATATCAGACGGGAGTGAGACCATGCAGACAGGATTTGTATTGAAATTACATGTTTGTTTAAGCAGTCAACTTGAGCATGATGGCTATTTTGAAAATTCTGACACTGGATGTCACAACTGGACATGGTAATCTATTAAATCTAACAGCATAGCAACTTTAATTGTGTTCTGGTTAGAAGTTGCAGTGTTACAGACAAGACATTATTTGTAACATAAAATTGGAAGCACAGATGGATACACAGACAGTCTGATCACTATAGGGTGTTGAAGCCCTTATAATTTGTTTCTTGTTAAAAGACTAAAAATTAGGAGTCAACTTCTTCATTGTCAAAGAATGGTGCACACAACTATTTATTTTAAGAGATTATATATATCAAAATAATAATAATTATAGTAACCTGTCTTTTAAGAATTCTCCAGTGTCGAGCCAGAACTTCAGCAGTTTCTTTGTATCATTTATCATTAGACCAAACAAAGTTGTTCCTGTGAATTTCTGTTTATTAAGCTTTAATACTGATGTCCCAAAATTCACCTAAAATTATATTGTAAATGGCTAATTCAATCAGTATACTGTAAATGCCTACTCATGATAATAAATAACAGCAGGCTCACAAGAGCCTGAATTTGCTCACCTGTTGTTTCTATTATCTTTCATCTATATAATAAAAATAAGAAGTTGTGGTATGATTGCCAATGAAATAAACTTCTACAAGAGACTACATGACACAGAAATTAAAGGCTATATGTCACTGTACAGTCTTAAACTATGAGTAAAATAATGATAGCATAGTTTTACATATCTATAGAATATTGATACTTGCATATATGTTTAAATTTCCATCATATGTTCCTATCCATTACAGATTTTTGGTAAATCAAACTAAGAAATTAGCTTAAAATCATCTATTAAAGGCAAAAACTCTAATATTAGGGTGATTTTCAGTCATTTGACTTATATCTGTAGATCTGAGGTAGCAATACACAATTAGGTGTGTAGTTTAACAAGTTATGGCCCCTGTGCATTTTTCAAATATGAAAACTTTTTGTCACACAAACTTTCTGGTTCAATTTTAATCTTGTTATCCAACTGTTTATTGTATATAAACCTTACTTTGCCGTACAGTTCTGCAATTAACACTTTTGATCAATCTTTAAAATAAAAACCAAAGACTGATTTTCATAAAAAAAAATAAAACTTGGCCTAGCATATGTGCTTAAATAGTTATTTCTAAATTTAAGAAGCATTAAGACATGCACATTTTAATGGAGAAAACAGTACATCATGATCATATTTCACGATGACAACGAAATTAGTAAGTGAGTGGTTTTCTTTAAAATCAAAATTGTCAATATAAAATGTACCTGTATTTTCTTTATATCGTCTGTACATTCTGTTATACATGTTATATGCTGTACATGTGTTTTTAAATTAGTAAGAGACTGATCTGAGATTAAAAATATATGTGTTATAAATCAAAATAACATTATTTTTATTGACATGATTAGAAAACATTATTCTTTAAAAAAATACTTTTAACACTGTTATAGTATATAAAAGGTTATCAATTCAACACAATGATTAGATCATTGAATAATGTTTCATTGGTATTAATATTGATTTTGATATCAGTAAATTAAAAGAAGACTAAATATTATTGTTGTATACAATGGTATACATATATACATTCATAGATCTACAATCTGTTCATACCTGTATTTTGGCATTGCACAAGGTCATGTTTTTCTTTGTCACTGTTTATTACCTCTTTACACTAAATCCATTGAATGTTGGATGTGTACTGATGGATAATTTAGTCTTAGACTTTTTTAATTAGTTGTTTGTGGCTTTGAACTAGCTGTCAGTTAGAATGTGAGTACTCTCAGATATGTACCAAGTGATTTTATGTTGTTTGTATATACAAGTATCTGGCCATTCTGTTTTCGTTAGGTTTCATTAAGTGGCCTATTTGTTTTGTTAATATAACAATTTTTACATGCATGGTGAAGACATGCTTAAAATGTAGTTCAGCAATTCTCTTCTAAAAATAACTTGTTTAACAGAATAAAAAATCAGATTTTTTAAATTTTGGGTTTTTTTTAAGAAAAGGCTACTGAATTTTATGTGAAAACTTAAAAATCTAGCTCCTTTAAAGATACTGCTGATACAGTTATAACTTGCGCTTTTGTAAATTTCCCCCTATAAAACCCCATAACTCAGAAAAATAAAAACTCACCATGCTAACGTGTATGATAAACAGCTGCGTCATGAGCGCATGATACGCCCGTCACTTTTTCAAAGAATGAAGTTCAATTACTTCTCAGTGTCATATTTGAAATTGATGAAAAAACAATAGATATAAACCATTTACCAAAGTTTCATGAGAATTGCTGAAAGCATTTTTGAGTTATTGTCTGTAAACTGGAAAATCACCCTTTTTAGATGAGTAAAACCCCATTACTCAGAAATGTAACATCTAAAATTTTTAAATTCTAACGGGAACTTACATCAATAGATATAAACAATTCACCAAAGTTTCATGAAAGCATTTTTGAGTTATTGTTTGAAAACTTCAAAATCCCCCTTTTTTATGAATAAAACCCCGTAACTGGGACATGTAAAATCTAAAATTTATAAAAATCAAAAAGGAGCTCATGTCAATAGATATTAAAATGCACCAAAATGGTGAAAGTTCTAAAAAAAGCTATCATTATCCCTTATGGGCCAGGAAATACTACGTGCCACCTTACGTACATGTAGGAGCACTTTTGTAGATTTCATACAATAAATTGAAATGGATTGGTTCCATTCCTATAATCACTGATAATGAATTAAATTTATCATGACATTCTGTTTCTCAATTCAAAGTTTTAATTCTGAAAGTTATAGAAAATTTACAATACACAGATGACAGGAATCTTAAAAGAGGGGGTGGTAAAGGGTTATTTTCGTGCAACGTGATCGCCGTTTTTTATTTCACGTTCAACATGTTTTTACTTTTTTATTTGACGTTCAGTCGTGCATGACGGGTGCCTCGTTCAACGTGTTCTGCTTATTTAATTTTACGTGCTTCGTGATTTTCAAAGTCTTATTTTGAGTGCTCAGTATTTTTCAAATAAAATTCAAACACTTGGCAGGGATCGTCAAGAAATACTTTTTTAAAAGCCGTAAACCAATTATATCATAAATGTGTATACTAAATCGGGAATATCAAGTAAAACAAAGAGTTAATATATACAAGAAGACAGTGACTCAGTCACAAGAGGTTGAAATAAAAGTATTTATTTTTCGTGCAACGTTCATTACAGAAATTATTTCACGTTCAACGTGAAATTATGTCTTATTTCACGTTTTTTTCATGCAAGCACCCCCCTTTACCACCCTCTTAAAACTGTACTCAGGAGTATTTATTAAGTCATTGTAAGTATTTCACTCCTGTCTTCTTGACTTGACTTCATTTAAAAACAATTAAGACATTATATGTAAGTGCAATACAGAAATTGTACTTAACTGCAATATGTCTCCAGTGGTGGATCCAGGGGAGGGGGGTTCTGGGGGTTGGAACCCCCTTTTTTTTGACGATCAATGAATTTGAACATGTTGAAACATGTGGTTGAAACCCCCTTTTTTAAATAGCTGGATCCGCCCCTGGAGAGTCTCTGTTCTGCCTTCTACATAGTAAACGGCAATTCATTTAAATAATCTCCAGAAATAGAGAATAGTAGTCCAAAGATTACCAACGGGGAATGTGTCAAGGAGACAACCCGACCAGGACTCAGGAGCAAAAAAACGGAAGATTGACCGGAGTAACATTCAGAGTACAAGCTTGTGCTAACATATTTAAAACATAAATTAGCACAAATATAGTACTTAAGACAGTGACAGGTCGTCTTTTGAAGAGGAAATACATTTAGATTTCACCGAGCAACGAGTGTCTGTAGATCTCTGTAGTTATAGAACACTATAATAGTTCGGGGGAGAGAAACCAACTTTTTGATCCTTTTTGTATTGAACATGTTGTTCATACGTTTTCCCTGAGACTACTATAACACAGTGTTATAGAATGGATAGCTTCTATATACCTTCTATAAATATATATATATATATATATATATATAGATCTATATAGGGGAATTTAAGTTGTTAAAGAATCTATGATGACTCGCCCCACACCGATTCGCCCTTTTCACTATCTCGCCCACTTTCTAAAAGGCACCTTTCTAAAACATCGCTGCACAGCCTGCACTCACAGTGGCTGCACTCTTGTTTACGAATTCTCACAAACTTATGTAAAAGGGTAAAATCCCATTGAAAATTAGTCTAACAAAACTTATGAAAAGGATTGAAATACCGCTGAATAAAGGTCTGCGATTTCATCCCACCTATGAAAAATACACGATGAACTTAAACGATCTTAAACATGCAAACTCACCCCACTTTAAATATCAGTGAAGTTCGATCTTATTGACTATAGCAGAGACATATGTTATATGTTTCTGACTATAGTAACTGTTTATGACGTTTGTTTTCAGCTTTTCTGGTAAATATTTTATAATCACTGTTTATCAAGATTACGGTTGGTATGAAAATGGAGTTCGCTCCACAGATGATCACAGATGCACATTCACTACGTGCAAAACAACAAAACAATTTCGATTTTGAAGAATTAACATGTATTTACATTTAACTAGACGCCTCTCAAAAGGGAGACCGTCATTTTTTATTTTTTTTTTGCCATTTGCACATTGTTTAACATGCTCTAGGAGGAAAGACCCTTCTCTATTTTTTTTTCATAACAAATTCCAAAATATATAATTTCATCTTATTTTCACTTATTGTAAGTGCTCTTGTTTTTGTGAATACGATATTATAATAACAGTAGATATGTACATTTACTGTATTTTGGTGTGGTAAATATGTTGTTTTATTGACTTTTGAAAAACTGATGTTCACTGAGACCAACGGCCGAAGTTTATATTAGTTTTCAAAATTCAACCACATATTTATCAAAGCAAAAGACAGTAACTCTTTTATTACATATTCCGAGAGAAAACAATATTTGTTATGACAAATATTTAAAAAAAAACAAAAAAAATGTACATCAATCATTTTACTAAAACATTACATGTAAAATCACTCTGACGATAAATGCTGTGATCGGCTCTATACCTCGGTGAAAAAATGTTATTAATTTAAAAATCAAATAGAGAAACCTTCTAAAATGATACCGATATGGAATAAATATTTTTATTTTACGGAAAAGGTGGGTCCATTCCCAAATAGCATGTGCTTTGTAAAAAAAATCATGTTAACGTTTACTTCTAGAACAACATCTTCGTAATACTGTGTATTTAAAATGCTGAATAGTTTTCTTTTTGTTTAAAAAATCTTTCGAAATTATTTTCGTTGCTCCAAAAACAAAATTAAAAGTTTACAACTGAACATACTTAGTTTACCATACAAAACGTACCTGCAAAGTACTGCCCAGCATCTTTTGAATCTAAAAACAGATGAAGTTCAATTTCATTAATAAGTTGAATCGTCCAATGTTTATACGTCGGCATATCTTTTGTGTTGAAATTGCGCAATCACGCTTGCAACACTCTAATTCATAAGTTGCAAGAAAAGATTTAACAATAACTAAATTATTAGCTTTTATACTCGACGCTGTTTCACAAAAAGTAATTTGATAATAATTGGATTATTAACACACGCCCAGTTGCTGATCAAGCACATTTTTAGCTAGCATAAATCTTCATGAAGTAAATGTCATTACAGGAATGATACCATATTGCGTTTACAAAACAAAGAAGAAAAAATAACCTAAAAAATAGTGACTCAATTTCTACATGTATATATATGTTACAAATAGCAAACGCCTTAATGGGATGAAATAAACATATTATTTTTTCAAAACATATCAAAATTGTTCTTTATTGAATGATAGTACTATATATTTTTTCATCACACGCTTTATGTTTCAATAGCTTCTATACCTTCTATAAATATAGTTTAAACATATTTCATTGTCCAAAACAATTCTGTATAAATCTAAAATTGTTTAACCATAAGAAAATATGATTATTTTAATGTATTCTCACAAAAAAACCTCCTCCTTTTTTAATCGAATTATGACGTTACAGCACAGTTATGTGTTCAAACAAAATGTTCTACTTCTTTGTATATTTCAGTGTGTCCTGACAAAGTATGAATTTGTTGATTAATACTAAAATAATTAGTTTTAAGTTCGCCGAGATGTGCTATAGATATAGATATACGTACCTGCTAAATAAAGTTTTGCTGTTAATTTTCTTCAGTGAAGCTTTTTACATGTAATACAATGATCAAGCACTCTAAACAAAAACTCCGGTACATTAAGGAGAAATCAAAGGATGTTTGCTAAGTACTCTGTTTAAAACAAAACAAGCGTTTTAAAAAAACTTATAATTGATAGTTGATCAATAACAGAACTAAAAAAAGGAGAAAAATTATCGAGCCGTGTCCTTGTTTTTAAGATATATAAAGCTATTGAAACTTTGGCAGGTAATGATTCTCTCTAGGTTTTTCGTCAAATTGTCATTGCTTTCAAAACCTATGAAAAAATAGCAAAGATTTTATAAGAGTTTCCGTAATATGGCTTCTTAAAATATATGTAACAAAATTAGGGAAAAGTATGGGTTTGCGGGCAAAATATTATATTGGCAATACATAGATAAAACCGGAGAATTACGAATATCTGACAAAAAAATCAAAAAAACAAGTTTTGGCTTTCTAAAAAGCTATAAACTGCTTCGCTCTACCAACAAATGGAAGTTTTTAACGATCTTTACCCTAATTTAAGGTATAAATATGTGTGCTTGTGGTTATTAATAATTATTGTTAATGTGGTATTTTTAGATATTGATTGATAAAAAATGAATGTACTTTAAGAGTGTGCGTTTTACACCCATGCTTTTAAAAAATCTAAATTTCGTGTTGAAAAATAAAACAATTATAAATAGACATTACTCTTGAGGTGTGCCTTTCTGGAGGTGTGTCTAGTGTACTGGCCTGACCAGTGAGTGTAACCAAGACGACTGGGTTTAAGTAAAGATAAAACAATCAGGAGCTGACTTTTATTTCACTACCAATCCAAATGGTGAAAAACTGAAAATACAAATATAAATACAATTTTACAATGTGTTCAATGATAATTAAACATGTTAAAGTCCATTAAAAATACGGATAAACAGTTCGTAGATATATTAAGTTGTTAAAGTTCTTTATAATAATAAAAATATGAATATGCTTGCACACGTCGGGTTCTGTCTTGAATTAAATCGTGTAATCGCAGATACGTACAGTTTGAACGGTTAAATGTTCATAGTTTCTTTATAACATATGAAAATATATTAAAACAGTTCGTCGCTGATGTAAATACATAATTTGTAATGTTTTGAAAGTAACTCATGCTGTGGTTAGCCACGAATTGTTCTTTTGGACAACGTGTCCGCTGAATGTTCTTTGCAGTTGTGCACACGACTCGCTGAGCAGTTTTCTCATTACAAGAAAGGGGAAAGTAACGCGGATTCCTACACTGTCCTTTATAAAACTCCTAAAACTGGCGCACATAAAGAGATGTACGGAATGAAACGTTAACAATATAAAATGATGATCACATGAAGAATAAATGATGAATGAGTTCCAGAATACTCCCCGTCTGAGGTCTATTTGACATCACTATTCCATTATCGAAAACAAATAAAATGTTAAATATATAACAACGGTACAAATATTCACTAAGAAGTAGTCCAACGGGAGGCTGGGTATTTCACAGCTTCTATCCTAGATATGGCGGTGTTTCCGACGAGATCGCGGCGATCTAAGATCCAACTCCATGGCTGTAGTTCTGATGGAAGAATCTCCTTTCGACACGGATATGCGATCTAACGAGGACGTCTTGCGAGACGGATGCTTTCCTTGACGTTTACGGCGTACAGTAGACCATCCGGTACCATGTTCCTTTTCTCTGTGACTTAAGTTGGAATTGGTTATTCTGCTTTCCTCTTGTCCTTGAGTATTCAAAGGCGAATTGAAGCTTTCCATGGAAATTGAATGTTTACGGATGTACTTTTCTTTGTCGGCATTCACTTTTGGTGGCGTTGCTTCCGAAGTGAACTTTTCGGCTTCTGCAAATCTGACGATTGAAGTCGCTGATTTCATTTTCGGTTGCCCATGTAAACGGGGATAAAGTTTAGACGAATCAGTTTGAATTTCATTTGACTGGGTGTTGGTTTTATTACACTCAGGTAATTTTTTTGTATGTGGTTTCACAACACTGCAAGTTGGATTTGTTTCCTTTTTAGTGAGTTCAAGGTGAACATGTTGCTTATCGGAGCGTATTTCTCCAACGATAATCCAACCCAGGTTTAACTTTTGCGCAAATGGAGCCTTTGGTGGTCCTAGACGTTGATCAAGGACATGATGTGCCTCTATAAGGTCTCTTCCAATGAGCAATAGGATTTTGCATTTTCCATCAATCGGGAGGATATGTTTTAGTAGTTCTTGCAAATGTTGATATTGCAATATATCCTCAGGTGTAGCAATTTCGTTCCGATTATCGGGAATGTTATCGCATTCAATCAGTTCAGGCAGATTGAATCTAGTATTGTCTTGTACAGACTTCACGACAAAGCCGTTTCCTCGTTTACCGGAAGTAACCTTGCTGCCGGAGCATGTGGATAACAAATAATCTTTTGTTTCTGCCTGTACGTTGAATAGGCTGAAGAATTCAGGAGCCACGAGAGACCGGTTGCTTTGGTCGTCAATAATTGCATACATGCGAATTACTTTGTCCTGATTATCTTTGTGAAAGACATTCACAGGAAGTATCTTGGCACAAGATTTACTGATGTTGCCGTCTTTGGAGATATCTGTGCAAGTTGAACTAACAGAGGTTAGCTTGGTTTCAGCTAACTCAAGTTGCTCCCCGCCGTCGACTGATCTAGGCGGTGAAGGCGGTGCACCTTTGGTTTGGTACACTCGATTAGTGTGTAATGCGGTGGTGTGTTGTTTACTTCCGCATTCATTGCAACTGATACTCGCGTTGCAATCACGACTTCTGTGCATAGTCGAATTACAGCATTTGTAGCAAAGATTGTTTTGCCTCAACAGTTCCTTGCGTTCCTCTATAGTTTTGGCTCGGAATGCTCGGCATTCATTCAAGGAATGCTTTGTATTGTGTAGGATACACACACCTTGTTGTTGACTGCTGTCTTCAGTTTGCTGTTCAACAGCCGTCTTATGGACGTTGACTTTAGAGTACGTCTGAGGTGTGAACCTTGGCGTAGCGTCTTTTGTATTTGGAGTTACCTTTGAACCAAAGATGAACCCAGGATCGTTCTTAATTTTGCTCATTTCCCTGATGAAGGCAGAGAATTCTGTAAAAGGTGGAAAGGCAACTTCATATTTAGACTTGTATCTTGAAGCCCTTGTTATCCACTTTTCTTGGAGTCCGTATGGTAGTTTTTCCACAATAGGATTTAACGAGTCGAAGTAAGCTAGCAAACATCCCAGCTTGGGATTTTCTTTGTGATACTCTATTTCTGAGATAATGTCTGACAAATCGTAAAGGAGTGAGTTGTCTTTATTTGTCAGTGTTGGAAAGTTGTCAAGTTTGTTGACGAGAGACGTCTGCAACATTATTGGAGCACCATATCGATCGTCCAGTCTTTCCCATAATCTGTGTAGGCCTCTTGTTGGGTTGTTGGCATTTGATGCCCTTATACTCATGGCATGTTTACCTGACTCTGGTCCAAGCCATTTAATAAGTAGGTCTATCTGTTCTGAGTCTGAAACTTGTAGTTCGTCTATGACATTTTTAAAGCTGGCTTTCCATGTATGAAATGATTCTGCCTCGTCGTTAAAGCTTGTTAGCCGGGAGAACAGCAAGTCCTTGCGAAGGAGAAATCTGGTTATCTCTAACGTAGGATTGTTTTGCTGCAGGTGTGCAGAAGGGGTCTCTTCTATTATAACTCCTTGTCTTAGGTGTGAGACAGGGATCTCTTCTATAATGCCTTGATTTTGCTGTGAGACAGGGATCTTTGCTGAAACGCCCTGTTTTCCTATTCCAGTTACTGTTCCCAGATCTGGGAATACATTAACATCTGGTGACTTAGCACGTGTAGGCAAGACCTCAGGTGTTTGTGGTGGCAAGTTCAGTGCCACAGATGGCACGAACGCTGGTGCTTCATGTCTCAGCTCAATTTTAACAGGAATTTGTTCTTTCTTTTGAGGTCCTGTTACTTCCTTTACAACAGTTGATACAGGAAGTTTATTGACGAAATCTTGCACACGCTGGAGCGGGTCTTCCTTTTCGGCAGGGAGATCGCTAACCGCTTGGCTGTCATCGTATTCCAGGATACGAGCCTCGGCTTCAGCGGCTGCAGCTTCTCTCTGTGCTTCAAGAAGGTTAAATTTGGCTTTCAGCTCGGCTTTTCCCCGGTTTATTCGTGCAACTTCTTGTTGCATTTGAGCCTTTCTGCGCAAAGCCTCTTGTTCTAATTGCGCTTTTCTGTGAGCAGCCTCCTGTTTACGTTGAGCGACTTCTTGCTCCATTTCTGCCTGTTTACGACTGGCTTCCTGTTCCATTTCATTTTGTCTGAACAGGGCTTGTTCTTCTAACATTGCTTCCTGTTGTAGGATAAGGGCATGTTTTTCGACAAATGCTATCTTAGACTTTGCAGCCTCTGCCTTGGCTCGCTTTCTCCGTGCCAGGCTTGACATGTCTGACACGTTAGAGCTACCGCTGTGCGAGCTTTTCTTACCCTTTGAGGTCTTTGTTCTAGTGGATTTAGCCTGTGTTAGGGCGAAGCGATGCTCGTGTAAAGTCTCAATTGCCAGTTCGACTTTAGACAATCGGATATCCGTTGAGAATTTGCACGTATCAATGTCTTGAAGGCTGTCTAATGTTTTTGTATTTTTCAGGAATGTCAAGTACTCGTCTGTGAGCCTGCGATACTTAGTACAGGCTTGTACAATTTTATCTTGTGCTGTTAACAATTGCTGGAGGTCGTTGGGAGGCTTGGTCGTTTCTAATAACTGAGAGTCTAGGTTTGACCAAAGGGCCTCTAAGTCGTGATAGAACTTGTCACGTTTTTCTATAAAGGCTCCCTGTCCCTTTTCGGTAAGTTCACGCACTCGCCTAGTCTCGGCATTTTCATCTACATTTGTTGTTTTAGACGGATTTTGTAATAATTCTAGATCTGGGACATTTCCCTCTGGGGGCTGAACCTCTTCTTGCTGTTCCGCGTGACTGGGATCCATGATGTAAGTTGGCAATGTTTGTTCAACGTTGTTGGTTTGCTGCCGAGTACACACAAGATATGTAGTCCACTGTCAGTGTAAAGGTATGTACGTATGTACGTTGCTACGTTGTCGTTGAAACTACGTTGTTGGTCTGTTGACTGTCGTGGAGTGGCGTACGTTATCCAAGAAAAACAACAGGCAAGTTGTAGCTTTTTCACTGTACTGGCCTGACCAGTGAGTGTAACCAAGACGACTGGGTTTAAGTAAAGATAAAACAATCAGGAGCTGACTTTTATTTCACTACCAATCCAAATGGTGAAAAACTGAAAATACAAATATAAATACAATTTTACAATGTGTTCAATGATAATTAAACATGTTAAAGTCCATTAAAAATACGGATAAACAGTTCGTAGATATATTAAGTTGTTAAAGTTCTTTATAATAATAAAAATATGAATATGCTTGCACACGTCGGGTTCTGTCTTGAATTAAATCGTGTAATCGCAGATACGTACAGTTTGAACGGTTAAATGTTCATAGTTTCTTTATAACATATGAAAATATATTAAAACAGTTCGTCGCTGATGTAAATACATAATTTGTAATGTTTTGAAAGTAACTCACGCTGTGGTTAGCCACGAATTGTTCTTTTGGACAACGTGTCCGCTGAATGTTCTTTGCAGTTGTGCACACGACTCGCTGAGCAGTTTTCTCATTACAAGAAAGGGGAAAGTAACGCGGATTCCTACACTGTCCTTTATAAAACTCCTAAAACTGGCGCACATAAAGAGATGTACGGAATGAAACGTTAACAATATAAAATGATGATCACATGAAGAATAAATGATGAATGAGTTCCAGAATATCTAGATTGTCAGAAGTTATAAACCTCAGATAATATAAAAAAAAAAAGAAGATGTGGTATGATTGCCAATGAGACAACTATCTACAAAAGACAAAAATGACAGACATTAACAAATATAGGTCACCGTACAGCCTTCAACAATGAGCAAAGCCCATACCGCATATCAGCTACAAAAGGCGCCGATAAGATAATGTAAAACAATGCAAACGAGAAAACTAACGGGCTTATTTATGTAAAAAAAAAATGAACGAAAAACAAATATGTAACACATAAACAAACGACAACCACTGAATTACAGGCTCCTGAATTTTTGTAGTGTTTAGCAAAGCAAATCGTGCAAATTGCAGAGTAACAAAATTAAAGCAAATAAACGCGTATTAATAATTGATATTTAAATATTGAATTTATCTGTGAAATATATACATAATGAAACGAACATGAATTAATGACAGTTGATCGGAACTGAAATACACATAGACAATTTTCCGGCATTAGATGTGTTATCCTGTCCGAGAAAAGTCTGTAATTCTTTATCTATTTTAAGCCAATAGCTGTTGCTGTATCTCATCCGCATCCAATCAGAATCTATACGTGATAAGTAATTTATTCAAGATGGCGTGAATTTCGACTGAAACTAATAGCTCCGCACCGTGGTGCGAAGCAAAACGGAGCGAATCTTTAATACGTCACGCGCTAATTTTTACGCGGACAGGTTTAGAACACATGGCGTTCTAACTTCAGGGGAAATTATTAGTTTGAACGCATCATGTTCGACACCAGAACGCTTTTACAATAGCAACTCTTTCATTAGCATTTACCACAGGCACTCGTCTCATAATTTTGTTTCCTATACACATGGAAAAAAGTATTGCAACACCAAATTAAAATTGAAATTAAAAACACTCTTTATTTATTGGTGATATAAATTGCTGAAATAGAACTAGTTAAACAGTATCTAAATATCACCTGAGTTTAATCAATAAATATCGACTCGATAATTTCTTATCTGCACATGCAGCTACTGTACCCATAAACAACAAAACAGATGTTTTTATCCTCATTGTTTTCAACACATTAAATAACCAAGTTTATAAAGTTATGTGATTGACACCTTTTAATGGGTCCTCAACAACTCTTGACTGCAGCAAGATGGCAGATTATCAGCATGGGAAAAGCAGGTATGTCGCTGTGACAATTGCAAGCATTTTTGGTCATCACCATTCCACTATACGTCGTTTTGAGAATAAAAATCAGGCAACAAACGATGTTAAAGACCTTCCGAGATCAAGCAGACCTTTTATACCATTAACTTGGGAAAATCAAGCATAATGAAGGTTGATCAGAAGGAAACCCATTGCATAAAATACAATCCAAAAAAGAGAGTGGTGGCCATACAGGAGCCTTTAAACAAGAACTGTTCGAGATCAGCTCATCGCTCCTGGTTATCGTGCGATAAAACCTTTTCGGAGACCTTTGCTTACGATCAGACACACAGTTGTCCGTATCCAACGTAGTGCAGAGCTCGCCAAAGTTGGAAATTAGCATTGTGGAGGAAGATCCATTGTTCTAATGGAATTCGGTTCATCTTCCTTTGCCCGATCGTAGCCCGGATTTGAACCATATCGACCATATATGGGACACTATTGGGCGCAAAGTGCACGAAAGGACACCACAGTTCAAACACGTCATGAAATAAACAATGCCCTTCATCATAAATGGTTGCTGCTACCTTGGCAACAATTAAGTCGGCGGTTATCCGTTTGAATGGAGGCTGTGCACAAAGTACTAATTCTTTGGCGTTTAACGATCAACCATGATGTGAGCAATCATCTTGAGATTAATTTTGAAATGCCTGACATTGTAAAGTTCGACTACAGTAAAAGTTGTAAAATGCATTTTTTTGTACAAAAAACACTTCATTTTGTTATTAAAATTGTGGTTAGATAAAACATTTTTTTTTCATTTATATTTTGTTCGTTTAAATGCCCATGTTATCATAAACTATGTTTCAATATTATGTTACAAATATTTTATTATATTCTATCCAAAATAAGAGGCTGATTTTCAATTTATAAAAAATCAAGGTGTTGCAATACTTTTTTCCATGTGTATATATACCTTTACATAACATATATAAAGGTATATAAGGGGAAAAAATCTGAGACGAGTGCCTGTGGCATTTACATCTTTAGATTGTTCAAAAACATACCCAAAGAACTTAAGTCGTTTTGAAAAAAAAATATATTAAAAATCGATCATTTTACATGTTTTTAAATACGCTCCTGTAACATATTTCAAATTTCATTTGACCAAACTATAATTTGCTTAGTATGTTGATACAACTAAAAAACATTTATCGTCAAATCATAATACGAATCACCATTATTCGTATTGTTTCACTCCCAATTACAGTATCATAACACTAACGTGTTCAATTCAGACTACTGTTCTTGTACATATGCGTTAAAAGACTGAACACAATGTGTTATATTCTTTATATTTTAACACGTCAACGTTTAATGTGGAACACTAATGTTAATAACCAAACACATCGTATTTAAATTGGAACGCGGCCGGAAGCAATATTTTCAGTGCGGAACAAATGCATATATATATTCCGTGCGCATACTTTATAAATATATTTATACTTTTGTTTGTGGTCACATATGTAGAAAAAAAGGAGATGTGGAATGAGTGCATCCTTGAAGTCACAATGTGTAAAAAGTCAAAGTCATAGTACAGTCTTCATTATCTGTAACATAGTACAAAGGATTTCAGATAACCTTTTAAGTTGGCTGATTCCCAACAGCAAGCTTTAAAGGACACAAAAATGACTAGTGTAAAACAATTCAAACAAGAAAAGAGACGGTCTAATTTATTTTAAAAAAAAAAGAGTAACGGGAGTCATTTACGAACTACACCAACAAAGGTCTGAACAACAGGTTCCTGACTTAGGACACGCACGTGCAAACAAATGCACGTAATAAGTAATTACAGTTACACCATTGTTTTTGTGCGTGTGCGCTATTTGTGTGTGCATGTGTTTGTTATCTCTATTAAACACTTTATGTATCCCAATTGATACGATAGTCCCGTGCTTATATTTCCTATCATGATTTTCTTGATAGAGGGTTGATGCTCACAAGGAAGCTGTTAAACCAAGAGTTCCAAATCATCCCTTCGTAAATTTTACGGACGCCATCACGAGTTGGTTGACCGTTATGGAATAACCGTTTCATAGATAATATCGGATATGTTCCTTACGTTGTAACTACAATCCCCTTCCATTTCATGAATGTGACCTACCTAATTAGACTATTTACCGGGTTTGTAATAACATGAGCAACAAGACGGGCGCCACATGTGAAGCAGGATCTACTTTCCCTTCCGGAGCACCTATAGATCACCCCAAGTTTTTGGTGGGATTCGTGTTGCTTAGTCTTTAGTTTTCTATGTTGTGTCATGTGTACTGTTATTTGCCTGTTTGTCTTTTTCATTTTTAGCTATGGCGTTGTCAGTTTATTTTTCGATTTATGAGTTTGACTGTCCCTCTGGTATCTTTCGCCCCTCTTTTATGCATACATCCATACAATTGAGAATGGAAATGGAGAATGCGTCAAAGGGACAACAACCCGACCAAAGAGCTATATAAACAGCATAAGACAACCATGCGATTCAATAGGTTTTCAACAGAGCGAGAAAACCCCATACCCGCATTCTATAGGAATGATCTCTAATTAACCTTCTCTTAGTTAAGGTAGCACAATACAAAGATTTTTTTACTTCCAATCACTAACCTTTAAAATGCTGTAACTTTCTTATGAATGCATAAAAAATAATAAAAGAGGTATATATAGATAGATAAAAGATTAATCATTTATATGAATGCAATATTTTTAATATACAATCATTATGTAATCAATTATTATGTAATAAGTGGCAAATCTCTGTCAGTTCACTTGAATGAATATAGCTCTATCATCTCTCTAACTATATATACGAAATCTTAATCAACACATCATGGGCTTCAAAAGGGTGTCTCAAATTGTCCCTAGGGGATTCCATTCTCTCATAAATCTGTAATTAGTGCATGTAAACATTCTAACCACATAAAAGAAGATAATGTTTAATTAGGTGTTAAATTTGTTCTATACATTCTATCTGAAATCTGAGACACCCTTTTGTAGATAATGGCCATAGGAACAACATATACTAAAATCAACCCTCTAGGAATACCTATGCAGAAGCTAATTTCATTTGAAAGTGGAAATTTGGTGAAAAATATTTTAGACACAGTTAACATTATAATTGGTTACATAATTGTTGCATAATACTAACATTGCATTAATTTGAAAGAGTAATCTGTTAGCTATCCAAAACTACCACTTCTATAAATTTTCAAGCATTATTGAGAAAGTTGCAGCATTTTAAAACTTGGGAGTTGGAGTTATGAAATCTTTGTATTGTGCTACCTTAAATGATCAATATTGATAAACCTCGAAACAAATCTCAAGTCAAAACCTTGGTAACCGTCGTCATATCGACTATTTTGTTGTTGTTGCTTTTTTAAGATAATTTATGGAAGATCGCTCCATCAGATTTGATGACTACTTTTTACACCCGCTTGAACTAGTGGGCAGTTGCCCAACAGTGCAGAATATCGGAAGATGGATTCTAAACGCATGTGTTTTATTTTTATTTTTTTCTGTTAGATTGCTGTCTCAGTGATAAATTCGTTACATCTTTTATTTCTAAAAAATATCATAATTTTTTAATGGATTTCAAGCGACGTACCATTATGACAGCTCCTTTTTTTTTCCAGAGAAAAGGCAACCGAATAGGTTTCAGAAAATTAAATATACAAGTATACGTTTCAAAAAAATATAGTGAGTAACAAATTTAAAAGGAAATTTCACTTTGCTGAATAAGCATTTGACATTTCACACACATCAACAAGGGATATGCACCTATTTTAAGTTTCTATCATATTTTTGTTCACCTAATTATTTGGTATGATAATTCAATG
This sequence comes from Mytilus galloprovincialis, assembly GCF_965363235.1. Taxonomy (NCBI): domain Eukaryota; kingdom Metazoa; phylum Mollusca; class Bivalvia; order Mytilida; family Mytilidae; genus Mytilus; species Mytilus galloprovincialis. Next base: position 90,897,516 of record NC_134844.1, on the reverse strand, counting down.
TGTCATTTTTAATAAAGAAACGGCCAATTTCTAAAATTATATAATTAAAATGCCTACATTGCGTAGTAAAACACTAATCGATTTTGACAGACAAGTGCATGGCTTGCAGAATATGGAATTTACGAACAAATATATTGGGTCGATGTAATTTTAATGTTATAAAATGACTAAGAATGTGGTACACACATCCGTTGAACTTAAAACAAATTACACTAAATATTGCTTTCAACACTTTGTAATTTCGAAGCGAACTCTAGAAAGTTTCTCTAACAATCCACAGTGACCCTCTATCTTTTTCAAAAGATTGACTTTAATTGCTCTCTTTTTCGTTTAACTATAACATGGAACAATATACTATGTCCTAGCTATAGCCCATAAGGCTTCGACTCTTACTTCTATCCGAACATCTTACAAACGTCCGTAAAATTTTCATTTTCATTTTCAACGGCCTATATAATTATATTCGTTAATTTTGAAATGCGAAACACATAAAAAAAATTCTGCTCAAGAAAGCTTCAACATGAACATGTATAGGAGACGGTATATAAAAACGTGAAAAAGACACCACAGTACAAACAGTGACAGATGGGATTGATATATAAGTGTCTAATGTTCAGTGGCAAATATTGCATACAAAATAGACCAAAACCTGATAGAAAGATAAAGGAAATGTGGTATAATAGTCAAATTGCCGACTCACGGGACTCTCATGGGTAGTCAATTTAGTTAAACACACCCGTAGAAGTAGATAGCTGTCAATGATCAATTATCAAGCAGAGATCAAATGATATGAATTTAAGCTACTATAGGTTACCATACGACCTTCTACGAAGAATAATCAAGAAACAATAAAGATTACATGTACCTAGACTACAAAGGTTCAAACATAATATGGATATAAATTTTATCATTTAGCACAAGATCCAAATTTCGACAAAATATGCATGTCTACTGCAGTGAAGCTTATAGAATGAAATTCAAAACAGTGTGGCTGTGGCCATTGATTGACACATTAAATTCATCCATTGACTGGGACAATTTACGTGAACGTTTGTCTGTAACGACCACTGTTCACGACGTACCTACGATAGACATTTAAACTGTGGGGTCACCAAAGGTTTCTTAACGCCTTTAATTATAAAATAATTCCAAAAAATAATCAGGAATAACCTTTATGTTTTGATTTATATAATTGATATAAATCAAAACATCGTGTTATTTCTGATTAATTTTTCGAATTATTTTATTAAGGTGTTGAGAACCTTTGGTGACCCCATAGTTTAAGTGTCTTTAAAAAGTACATAGTGAGCAGTGGTCGTTACATACAAACGTTCACCTAAATTGTCCCAGTCAATGGATGAATTTAATGTGTCAATCAATGGCCACAGCCACACTGTTTTGAATTTCATTCTATATATATACAAAACAGCTTAGTTATTTTTGCGATATATGTATTTTGATATTCTTTATTCCAAGCTTAACTTTCTGTTCTGTTTTAGTATTTGTATTACGTCTTGAAAATAATGAAAAGAAACTGATGCACGATAAAGCCTCGCGAAAAATTAAGCCGGCTTAGTATAAAGTGATAATGAAATTTTTTAACCCTCCCCCACCCCAAAAAAAAATTCACCGAATATCAAATGGCCGTCCTAAACAAAATTGCTATGTCTGAAGCTGCCCCTGAACATAATTATACACCCCTTACCATAGAGTCAGAATTAAAGTCGTGTATATTTCTATATAATTTGTCACAAAAAAAATATACAACACTGAAAAATATTATTATTTCAATTATGAAATCCCAAGAGGGATGTTTTTATATGTGTTCCAGACCATATGAGTATTTTGACTGTACGCGTACGGTCCGGACCGTATACGTATACTCGTACTGTCCGACCATACGCGTACGGTCGGACCGTATAAGTATACGCGTATGGTCCAGTTTGAGCTGACCATACATTTTATGGGTTATATTGGTTAAATTTAAACAAACGTTTATCACAAATTCAATTACAAATTTTTATTATTACAAATAGATGGATAAAATGAACACAGGAACAATTGAAATTAAATATTTGTTCAATTATATATCTGAATCCTATTTTGGTACTCTCTCCCAAGGTGACACTTGCTACCACAAGTTTAACGTAATATTTTTTACATTTACATGTTTGCAGTTCATGCATGTTCCTTTGCATCTGCATTTTTCGTAAAGTTGCTAAATATTCTAAAACAATTGTCCTCACAAATTATGTTTACTTCCGATATCTTCAATTTCAGTGATCATAATTCAATTAATGTATTACTGATCGATATGCTAAATACAAGAGATTAACAGATTTAATTAGCGTGAATTTTTTATATAGTTTAAATATAAAGTTTTTATTTCAATTACAATTGAACTTTTTTAAAGCAATTTGAAAGTTAAGTTATGTTGATCTGTTATATGCTTTTGTATCTAATAAACTTGACCAACTTCTTGATATTAGTCAGACCGTACGCGTACGGTCCAAATACTCATACGGTCTGGAACATATGCATTAAGTGTTCCATAGAAATGCGCTACGTAAGGGGTGAGGGGGGTCGATACACATAGGGTGTCCCTCTTATCCATCCTTCTTTTCTTTTTCCTCTTTGTTGTCCTCTATACTAGTTCATATCCCATCTTTTTACAATCTACTTTTTGTAACCCCTATATCCCACTTAAAGATCTCCCAAAGAGCGTGTAAATCCCTTCAACTGAGTTCTCGGGCTACTTAATTGCAAGTTTCATTTTCGGAGTATAATTAAATTATATTGGGTTGGCATGACTTTGTAAAGCCCCCGTTCTTTAAAGGCCTTTCTCAATTATACTCTTCTGTGATACTTTTTACTTTTTATACGGTTATTTTTTCGAATTTTAGTTATCTGATGAATTACCCTTTAATTCCCCTTTCCCTCATGATTTCAATTATTTTTGAGTCACTTTTATAAAATTAAATCTTTCTTATAAGTTCATACTATCGTATTCGCATATCAAATTCTAAAAACTGGATAAATTATCACGAATTCTGATTTCAACATCAGTGATCGGATTACACGCGACCTCTGGTGCTTCTCAAGATAATATTGCACGCACTCAGTCCACACGCACATAAAATGGCATGTGCACGTACTGAAATGGCCGGACAAATAGTCCTCACACTCTTCGTACGGCTATAGCCGAACAAATAGCCACTCTTGGCCACGGAGGATTTTTCAAATATATGAAAGTAATTTTGCAATTAAATTCATTTTTAGAAAGCTAATGATTAATTTAGCCTTCAAAGTGTGTTTATAAGAACATCAAGATTATTTTTCACCCGTTGAATGGGTTATTTTCTGTTTGAATGTCCGTATTTTCCGTAGGCTCAGAAATTATTTTAGTAAAAAATATGAAGATGGGTATAATTGCAACGAGACAACTCTCCACAAGACACCAAAATGACACAGAAATTAACAACTATAGGTCACCGTAGGAAGAAAGACCCGGGTGTACTGCTAAGGAACGGTCACGAAATTTGAGCTCCCGAAAAATAGAATATTACGTTATTCTGAATGAATTAGTTGAGATATATTTAATATTATGATTGTTCGTGTAAAAAGCAATTCAAATTTATCCAAAAAATAAAGGTAAACGTTAAGAATTTGAGAAGAATATTCTTCTCTGAGCGAGATCTTCAATTTGACGACGCTAACGTTGCAATGCACCAATAGTATCCTATTGTTCTAAAGATTGTTTTCAATATGGCGCCTTCGAAACGGTATACCTCAATATAGAATTACATATATATATGTAACATCTTCATGCCTTATATATCATGTACTGCAGTACGCCGCTAGATTAAAACTGACGTGGAAAGGTAACACACGGCCAGCGAAAGCTCTATTTTTTAAGAGCCCAGGTGATCGTGTGGTCTAGCGGGACGGCTGCAGTGCAGGCGATTTGGTGTCACGATATCACAGTAGCATGGGTTCGAATCCCGACGAGGGAAGAACCAAAAATTTGCGAAAGCAAATTTACAGATCTAACATTGTTGGGTTGATTTTTAGACGAGTTGTATATACATTATGTACACAGCCATGTATCACCATGCATCATTGATGGCGATCCGATGGATACATCTGTTGTAGGGTTGTCACTGACTCAGACGTACTTATAAATAAATATATATATATATACTTGCTGTTTAGCTGAATTTGAGACTTTATCATAAAAAAAATATGTCTGAATACTGTTTTGACACCAAAACTGCTACGATTCTTGACAGTTTATTACAAGTTGTGCAAGATCTTCAGCATCGATTTGTCAAATTTGAACAGCAAATGGAGAAGATAAATGTTATGCAATCCACGGTGAATTTACTCGTCGAAAAATTTAACTATGTTGAAAAGCACCTCGAATGTGCAATGAATAAAAGCAATGAAATTGAGGGGAGCGTTGAAAACATTGGTCATGTAATGCACAAAGAAGTAGATCGATGTAAAGAGAACATTTCAAACATCACAACCTTGGAAACTGCAGTATTACAACATAAAGATCATAGTGAAAAAATAGATTCTAAATTGTGTAATATGGAAGATGATGCGACAGAGCTCAAGTGGCGCTCTATGAAAACCAACCTCATCTTTACTGGCATCGAATTTCACCCAGAAGAAAACACTGAGGATAAACTTAATTCTTTTATCAAACAAAAGTTGAATATTGACAAAAGAGTCAACTTCGTATGCGTCCATCGATTCGGAAAAAAGAGGTCGCAGAGGTAATCGTCCGATATTAGCAAAATTTGTATCAATTAAGGACAAAGAAATTGTGCTAAAAAATGGATACAAATTAAAAGACATATTTCGGAGTTAAAGAACAATTTCCAAAAGAAATCGCACAACAACGAAAAACTGTATACCCAGTTGCAAAACAGGCAAGAAAAGAAAAAAGAAAAGTACGTATGGAAAGAGACAAATTGTACATTGATTGTGATTTGTACAAACCAAACACTGAAGGAGATGGAAACGAAAATGTACATGATGTTTTGAGTTTTATACAGCGGAGAAATATAACACACCAATACGAAAGATCAACAAATGAACCTCAAATATCACAGCTTGAAAGGTTTCCATGTGTTCAAACAAGATTTGACTACCAAACAATAAAGAACGCAGACGATTCTGGAAGAAATACCTAACAATTAACAGTGTTTTAAACATGAAACCAAGTTATTCTACTTTAAAAACAAAAGGGAACATTATTTCTTTAAATTATATATTGCTTTGCTATTAATCATTTTTAGGCAATCCGGTACACGTTTAAATGTTTCTATGAAAACCTCTTGTTTCACCATCGCTGTGACAGAGGGTTACTTTGTTGTTATTGTTTTCTGTAATACCATTGTATCCACAAAGGTTTTCGGAATAAACTTACTTACTGCATACGGCCAACAAAAAATTGAGAATGGAAATGGGGACATTGGGGAAAAGATTCAACAACCTGACCAAAGAGAGAAAATAGCCGAAGCCCACCAATGGGTCAACTCGAGAAATTTCGCAACAGGATGCGGGCTTCAACTGGCCCTAAATAAAAAGTGTACTGGTTCATTGAAAATGGACGTAATCTAAACTCCAAAACATATAAATGAACAAAGATAAAAAAAAAAAAAAAAAAAAAAAAAAAAAAAAAAAAAAGCATACAAGACTAACAAGAGTCAGAGGCTCCTGACCTTGGACTGGCACAAAATGCGGCGGGGCAAATGTTTACAAACACTATTTTTTCACACGATCTTTTTGACGCAATTTTATAAAAAAAATGAGACAAAAAAAACGACAAATGTTTTTTTTATTTGATCTCTTGATATATATATATATATATATATATATATTTTCATAGATTTGATATCCAGAAGTTGATTGGTTAAAGACAATTTCTTTTTGGCGTATCCATGGTAACAACCCATATGTTTTTGATAAAATATATTGCAAAAAGGGGATAAAGATGTGATATATATCCCCAAATTTGGTCAAAAGTAGACTTTCAATCCTTTGGAGTGATACCTTTTCTGAAACTGTTTATATATATACATATATAAAGTAGACTTTCAATCCTTTGGAGTGATACCTTTTCTGAAACTGTTTATATATATAATATATATATATGTATATATATAAACAGTTTCAGAAAAGGTATCACTCCAAAGGATTGAAAGTCTACTTTTGACCAAATTTGGGGATATATATCACATCTTTATCCCCTTTTTGCAATATATTTTATCAAAAACATATGGGTTGTTACCATGAATACGCCAAAAAGAAATTGTCTTTAACCAATCAACTTCTGGATATCAAATCTATGAAAAATACTGATAATACCTATATATATGCACATATATGAAACAAACAGTAAGTAATGCCACTGCTGGTGGAGATTTATTTCCCCGAGGGTATCACCAGCCTAGTAGTCGGCACATTTGTGCTGACATGAATTATCATTGATATGGTTATATTTATAAATTAGCTGTTTACAAAAATTTTAATTTTTGAAATACTAAAGCTTTTCTACCTCAGGAATAGATTTTTGTAGACAAAACGCGCGTCTGGCGTATGTACAAAATTTAGTCCTGGCATCTATTATGAGTTTATTTATATAAATTTCTATCTAACATGCGTACCAATCTGGTGACGAATCTCAGTTAATGGTGTCACTTTCAAGAAAAGAGCAGTGAAAACAACCATAACATATCAACGTCCACTCAGAGGAACTTTTTATAACCATGGGGATCTTCTTTGTTGATCTCCTTCAAGTATCTCAGTCTGTCAATACAGTTGTCGCCGTGTCAGCCACTGTCTCACCTAGATTTCTCAGCGCACGTTGCTGTCTACGCCTTCTTGATCGTCTTCTACGCTCCCTTTAAGTTCCGTCACAGCAATGAACCTTGCCTTGCCAACAAATCCATTTAGATTATTAAGACGTATATATGCTCTACGAGTAATATGTTTTAGTCTAGTAGTACCTATTGTAAGAACTGGTTTGAATTTCGCGGGTAGTATATGAGAAAAGGATCTCGTTTGTTTTCAGTTATCGAGGTTAGGCGGTGACCACATTGTTAACTACAGCGTAGACATATTTACAGTAGTGTATAATTGTTATGTAAATCAGAGATCAATCTGACGTGTACTAATAATGATATTTAAAATTGAGAATGGAAATGGAGAATGTGTCAAAGAGACAACCCAAACAAAGAGCAGACATAAACCGAAGGCCACCAATGGGTCTCCAATGCAGCGAGAAATTCCCGCAACCGGAGGCGTGCTTCAGCTGGCCCCTAAACAATAAACTGCTTCGCTGAGCGCAGCTGGTTACGCCCGCAGAGGTCAAACCCTGAACAGTTGGAGCAAAAATGAACACAATACTCCTCTCAATATTCAAGCTTGATACAGGTCTGAATTTGGATTGTATAAATTAAATATTTGACATATTATAGGTTTCTGAATAAATGTAAGCAAAGAACTTGAAATTGGTTATATGAATTGAATTTATATTCAATTAAAGATTTCTTGCTGTTGTGCAATACACTGTGCTGTTGCGCAATACTCAGTAAATCTGTTGTCAGACTATAAACAAATAAAGTTCAATTAATTCTCAAAGTCATATTAGAAATTTATGAAAATCAAAAGGGAGCTTACATCAATAGATATAAACAATTCACCAAAGTTTCATAAGAACTGCTGAAAGCTTTTTTGAGTTTTTCTCCGAAAACTGGAAAATTCCCCTTTTTATGAATAAAACCCTGTATTTTGGAAACGTAAAATCTAAAATTAATAGAAATCAAAATGGAGATCATGTCAATAGATATACACAATTCACCACAATTTCTTGCAAGTTGGTGAAAGCATTCTTGAGTTACATTTATTGTCCGAAAACTTGAAAATCCCCCTTTTTTAATGAATAAAAACCCCATTACTCGGAAACGTAAAATCTAAAATTTATAAAAAACGAAAGGGAGCTCACGTCAAAAGATATAAACAATTCACCAAAGTTTAATGCAAATTGGTTAAAGCGTTTTTGAGTTAATGTCCAACATGTTAACGACGGACGGACAACGGTATACCAACCATAATATGTCCCGTAAACGGACGTATAAAAATGAATAAAATATATGAGAAGAACATAACCCGTATCATGCCAGCAACTGATTTTAGAATACATGTGTTTATCTCTGATGGAAAGACCCTATAAGTGAATCAATATTAAAGCCAAAATATGCAATCTTTAATGACCTGACAACAGTATCGTAAATATATCCCTTCTTAATAAGTCTGTTTAAAGGTTTTGTTAGCTTTTGAGGTGAATGTCGACATTTTTTGTGCCTTGTAAAGAATATTACCATAAAAATTGGATGTGGAATACCGGAATGTGCTAGTATAAGAAGTCTGCATGTTGAATTATATTTACGAATGATGTCCTTCTACCGATGATAAAATTTAGTAAATGTTTTGACTAGTTTGTGATATCGAAAACCCTTGTGTAATAATTTTTCAGTAATAAACAAATTTCTCTGTCTAGAGATTTTTAGATATTCTGTCTGCAGTGTATTTAGTGGACGTTATTTCACGTGGCATATGTAGTGAATCCAATGTTTTTGTAGACAGTAAAATGATGCTTGAATTAGCTTGTATAATGTTTAATTAAATTACATGGTCACCATGCTGGACAATTTCAGAAATGTGTTTCTTATCTTATATCAAGAATGATAAGAGTATACAGTTTGGGTTTGAAGTACTGGTAGGTTTCATAAATTAAGTAGCGATGTGCAAATATATTCTTTATGTTTGTCTGAACAAGTGAATTAGAACATAATTTAAATTTCTGATTTTACTCAGACCTTCTGTGAACTACTGAATATAACCAAATAATGGATATAGTGCCCTCGCTTACATATAACATTAGAAAGGAGGGTCATTACTCAAGAACAAGATAAGTGACGCCATCAAAAATCGCACTTGATCTGTGTGATCAGTGTTGACATAAATATCAATTATATGGTCTTTTTTTTTATAAATTTCCTGTTTCAAAACTTTGATTTTTTTCTAAAAACTAAGGATTTTCTTATTCCTATTCCAGGAATAGATTACCTTAGCCGTATTTGGCACAACTTTTTGGAATTTTTGGTCCTCAATGGTCTTCAGCTTTGTACTTGTTTGGCTTTATAATTAATTTGATCTGAGCGTCACTGATGAGTCTTATGTAGACAAAACGCGCGTCTGGCATATTAAATTATAATCCTGGTATCTTTGATAACTATTTACACCACTGGGTCGATGCAACTGCTGATTGACATTTCGTCCCCGAGGGTCTCACCAGCCCAGTAGTCAGCACTTCGGTGTTGACATGGATATCAATTATATGGTCATTTTTTATACATTTCCTGTTACTAAACTTTGATTTTTTTCTAAAAGCTAAGGATTTTCTTATTCCAGGAATAAATTACGTTAGCCGTATTTGGCACAACTTTTTGGAATTTTTGGTCCTCAATGCTCTTCAACTTATACTTGCTTGGCTTTATAATAATTTTGATCTGAGCGTTACAGATGAGTCTTATGTAGACGAAACGCGCGTCTGGCGAATTAAATTATAATCCTGGTACCTTTGATAACTAATTATGGTAATAAGCATTGTTTATATTAATCATAGCATTTGGTTGAGGCAAAATAAACAAGCATTCTGTGAGTATTGCATGGCAATACATAGTCCCCTACCGGTTAAAAAATTCATACTTGATCTATAACTTGTCATGGTGTAAACTATATAACAAATATCAAGTCAATATCTTCAAGCATGATGAAAAAGAGTGTTTAAAACTGATTATTTTAGTGAATTTTCTAAGTCAAAGGACCATAACTCTGCACGAAATCATCAGACCGGAACAAAAATCGAACTTGATCTGTAACTTGTCATGATAAAACTATATACCAAATATCAAATCAATATCTTCAATCATTTTACCTCTATGTTCTATTTTTAGCCATGGTGGCCATGGTTCTTGATGAAAATGAATAAAAATCACAAAATTTATACTAGATACCCTAAGGATCATTTTCCTTGGGTTTGGTTGAAATTAGTTCAGCAGTTTCAGAGAAGAAGATCTTTGAAAAAGTTTACAGCAGACGACGACAGACGCCAAGTGTTAGGACAGGTGAGCTAAAAAGTGAAATCAGAACTTTAAATTTTCTCAACTTGTCAATTTTGTAAACCACTGTAAAGACATTTTCGGGTTCTGGTTTGTATTTTTGAAGCTAATGTCCCTACATGCTTATGTAAAATACATAAAAAAGTCTATCAAGCAAATAAAAATATTCGAATGCAACTGAAATAAGTTAATAAGATATGGAGGAACTGTGAGTGCCCTTACTGCAATACTCCTTTGTAATGAAATTGAGTCTACTTATATCATTATGATCATGTTATTAATGATTTTATTATATTAAATTTTATATATTCATATATATATAAATATATGCCAATAAATTGCATGTACATTGAGATAACATTATTGTTTACAAACTTCAGAGTAGAAAAATAATGCAATGGACTGACATGGATTGATACTTGATAAGTAAAATAAAAATTATATGTATATATTTTAAATAATTACAATGTTTGACGACAGAATCAACATTAAAAAAATTCCAACAAATATTATCAAATAAAAGCTGAAATACAATGAAATAATAAAATCATTGCTTTAAACATAGTCGTTAAAAACAGGTTCAATATAAATTATAACAGTATGTATACACCTTTTGTTTATGTATTTACATGTGATTAAATTCATGATTTTTTTTAATTTAAACTATATAACATACTAACATTTTTCAAACTTATAAAAGAAGTCTGTAATATCTGATAAGGTACAAAATAAATGCAGAAATTTAGATGTTGATGGGAATGACATCTGTATTCAATGATTTTTTACAACTGGCACCATTTTGTCATCAATATATGAATTCATTGTATGTAATTGTTTACTTTCATGAACAAAATTATTTTTGATTTTCTAAACTACATCTACTGAAAATCTACCTTAATTTGGCAAAAATCTTGTTTTGAAAAGATTTTATAAAAATATCACCTTAAAATGTCGAATGATCAGATTTGGACAATAAAAGGCTATGTAATAAGTGTCCTTTTTTAAGAAAAAGTAGTATGAGAGTCATCCTGAAGAGAAAATCACAGAATAACTAGATACCATTTAGATGGGAGCCATCTCTGTGGGCCCCGTTGTCAATAACGTGGGGTAAATAAGTTGATCAAATTTGTTAGCGATGGACAGACCAACAGACAGACAGACCTTTGACCTAGGAAGTTGTACATACATCATGACACACCCTCTGGTGTTGGTTAAAATGGATGACAAGTATAATATTTGAAATCATAACGGTTCTCAAGATATAGAGCGGACACGATCTTCACCACAGGATACGGGGTTGTCAACTGAAACCAAAGTTTTTTTGACCTTGACCTTTGACCTAGGAAGTTGTACATACATCATGACACGCCCTCTGGTGGTGGTTAAAATGGATGTCAAGTATAAACTTTGAAATCATAACGTTTATCTAGATATGGAGCGGACACGATCTTCACCACAGGACACGGGGTTGTCAACTGAAACCAAAGTTTTTGACCTTGAACTTTGACCTAAGAAGTTGTACATACATCATGACACACCCTCTGGTGTTGGTTAATAAACATTTAAGTATTAAGTATAAAATCATAACGGTTATCTAGATATGGAGCGGACACGATCTTCACCACAGGACATTGGGTTGTCAACTGAAACCAAAGTTTTTGACCTTGACCTTTGACCTAGGAAGTTGTACATACATCATGACACACCCTCTGGTGTTAGTTAAAATGGATGTCAAGTATAAACTTTGAAATCAAAACGGTTCTCAAGATATAGAGTGGACACGATCTTCACCACAGGACAGGGTTGTCAACTGAAACCAAAGTTTTTTTACCTTGACCTTTGACCTAGGAAGTTGTACATACATCATGACACGCCCTCTGGTGGTTGTTAATAAACATGTAAAGTATAAAGTATAAAGTATGAAATCATAATGGTTCTCTAGATATGGAGCGGACACAAAGTTAAAGTGGTACGGACAGACGGACGAACGGATGGACTGATCACTATAGGGCGACCCGCCTAAAGGCGGGGCTCTAATAAAATACATTTTTTTTAAAGAAGTCACTGAACAATGAAAATGAGGAAAAAAACAATGGGCATATGCCAGATGGAAAAATCAGACCATAACTTGCATAAGACATCTGTATACCAAACTCCTATTCCTTCTGAAATACAAAGCTTAATACAAGGAGCTAACATCACTTCTACCAAATTTTCATCCCAATGTGTCGCATTGGCAGAACAAACATAAATCATTTATTATTATAGAAAATATGTAAGTGTTATGCAGAATACAAGCTAACAATTTCGACATGTGGTTTCCTGAAGATGAACCAGGCTTAGTGAAAACACAATATTTTAAAAGAATTTTTACCCTAAAAAATCAGACCTACTTACCAGGGTATACTATAATTTTAAGGAGAGTTTGTTTGGCTTTATTTCATATGAAAGAGATAGACTTAACTTTAAAGAACCTTAGTGAGCCAGCTCACATACCCCATGCCCAAGATAAAGGGGACCAGCTAATATTGACCTGATGGCAGTTTTTTCTTCTTTGCATTAAAATATGATTTTGGTTTATTATTTCAGACAGTAATATTGTGTTACACAATTCCATATTTATTAACTTTGACCTTGGAGACTTACAAATCAATAGGGATCTTCCTCTTATTATATCATAAAGGGAACTCAAAGGAATATAATAAATGTGTCATTAAAGGATTATCTTGTTAAATGCCTAAGGGCTCTATGAGGACAAACATAAGATTTGATTACAATAAAAACAATTTGATATTAATCAGGACCCAAATTACAGTTTGGTGTAAAAATGTTGATTGACATATTCAATCTTTCATTGAAATACCTGTAAGGTGTGTATAGAATTATGAAATTTCATCTCCATATTTTTTCCATTCATCAATATAATTTTGTTTAATAATTTTTTTAGAAGATTTTTCATGGACCACCAAAATATTCCCATAATCATTTATACAAAAATATCAGAAACCAAGATCAAGACTTGATAATTTTCACCCCCCCCCCTTTTTGCCAATTAAAGAAGTTTTTATATTTCTAACCTTCATGACCTTTATCTGTGTTTTAAAGTTTGATGCAATTTATTTAATACAGTAATTAACTGTGACAATATTTTATTCAATACTTTCTTTTGTTTTTGTTAATATTTTATTTACTTTATTTTTATTTTACAATATTCTGCAATTTTATTTATTTAACCAATTTGTAATGAAAAGTAATGTACAGTAATGGAGGCATTACATTGATTTTTAACTAAAGAAATCATTACATTACATGTAATTGTAATGCAGAAAATGTGTGTAGTGCCTCAGTTGAAACGTCTTACCTAGGAAAAATCTTATCAGACCTAATAAAATTTGTATCTAATATCAAATTGATATTCAAGAGAATATTTGACTGGAATTTCATTGATGAAATATTCCTTTTTGCAATGCATTGATACTTTAAACCTGATGATTTTTTTTAATGTAAAAATCCTATGCGAATCAGGTATGTGTAAAAAAAATGTCAATGGAGGAAAGGGTTAATTAACCAACATTTATAACGTTATCACATCTTAAAAACAAATAAGTTTATCATTTTTTTTCTAATATCAACATTCTCCCCCCTAAAAAATTCCATTCTGTCCATTTAAATGAATTCTAACACCATCTAACTATCAGTATATAAAGACAGAAATAAAGATTGCTTTGATGAGTCATTTTCTTTAACATATATGTTTAATGGAAAATCTAAATAATTATTAAAACCACTTTTTAAAAATGAGAAAGTCATGAAATTTTCTGTAATTAACAGTTCAAAAGAAACAAATCTTTTGTAACACAATCCATCTTAATAGAACACATTTTTAACTCTTTTTTGGGACGAAAATCAAATTTCAGAAATTATGTTTTATACCTTTGGACATGTGTTGAAATATCAACTTCATAAAACTTTTTAATGAGTAAAAATGAGTTGTCAATGATCAGACAAAAAGATGTTTCTCTGTGCCACTTTTAAGACCAAGGCTGCTATAGAAGATTTTCAGACAGGAGCTTTCAATATTTTTGTAATGGAAAGTACAAATTGGTGGTCTTTAACTTTTTTGCTGAAAATATAATAAGGATGTAAATATAAAAATAAGGAGATATGGTATGATTGCCAATGATATATATAAAAAAGAAGATGCGGTATGATTGCCAATGAGACAACTATCCACAAAAGACCAAAATGACACAGAAATTAACAACTATAGGTCACCGTACAGCCTTCAACAATGAGCAAAGCCTATACCGCATAGTCAGCTATAAAAGGCCCCAATAAGACAATGTAAAACAATTCAAACGAGAAAACTAACAGCCTTATTTATGTAAAAAAATGAATGAAAAACAAATATGTAACACATAAACAAATGGCAACCACTGAATTACAGGCTCCTGACTTGGGACAGGCACATACATAAATAATGTGGCGGGGTTAAACATGTTAGACAACTATCCACCAGAGTTCAAATGAAGTAGATGTAAGCAGTTATAGGCAACCATATGGCTGGCAGTCAATACCATGAATGTAGATTTGTCATTTTTCTTCATAATTACTGGGTAGAGACTTTTGTTTTAATGGAACACTTGGAACATCCAATTCCAATTCCATCTCCTTTAATGGGACAAATTTTTTTTGCATAGAAATTGTTTTTTCAATCAAATGTAAGCGTTTTGGCGGAATACGACCTAAAAAATCACATGTTCCTTTTAAACTTTTAATCTCCTCTACTGAAAGTTTAGGCTTTAAAGTAAAATGATTCAATGTCATCCAAATTTTTAAAATGTTTGATAAATTTAATGTTTCACCCTCTGCACTAAATTTATTCTTATTCCAAATAGGAATAGGATCTCCTTTATTTCTTAACAGGATGTCATTCTGTGTATCATACATATAAATATCAAAGTAATCAGAACTTGCAACAATAGTAGGAATTAAAAAAGCTTGAGGAAGTTTTTTGCCTTTTTCTCTCTGACGTACCCTCTGGTACATTGAATAAGTAATTGTCTGTGCAACAACTTGCTCAATTTTTTCCTTTTTTCGTAATGTTGTTGATTTCAAATCAATTTCAATTATCTGATTTTCTGCTTGGTCTACATCAAACTCTCTGTCACCTGTACTGCAGTCTTCTGGATATATAATATTACAGCCACCTCCTGCCATAGTGAACAACATGATGTCTGGTCTTCCATACCATAAATATTCACTCCCTTAAATAACATAAACAATGAATTAGAATGATTAGAATTTAAATAATCAATTCATATCTTGGCAGCTGTGCGGACAAGTTCCAATTTAAAAGCGGCGGAAGAAGAAGAAGAAAACTAAGCAAAAACAATAAGTCTTAAATATGATGTAATTATAGATTACTTTTCAATTACATTTCGCTTTCTTTAGTAAACAAGAGGCTCTCAAGAGCCTGAATTGCTCACCTGAATTTTTTTGCTCAATTCATTCATCAATCATGATTTATATATTTGCTGCTTTTTAATGTATATATATCGGGTGTTTGCTTAAAAATGCCACTAAAAAAAATCTTTGTTTTGGTCATATTTGCTTCAAAATTGAAAAAAAATATTTGTCTGCAATCTCACTGCAGATAGATTTTAAATTGTTGATCATATTTATTCTGTAAGTAACATTTGGTTAAAGTTTGCAAGCATTTGGCTAAGTAGTTTCAGAGGAGAAGATTTTTGAAAAAGTAATTGACACACAAAAAAATGTAAAAAATTGTGTTTTAAGGGCAATAACTCATTAAGGGGTCAATTGATAATTTGATCATGCTAACTTATTTGTAGATCTTACTTAGCTGAACATTTTTCTCATTTACACTTTCTCTATCTACTATAATTTTAAAGATAATAACCAAAAACTGTAAAATTTCCATAAAATTATCAATTCAACAATGGGTTGTCTGATTTGTCTGAAAATTTCAGGGCAGATATATCTTAATCTGATGAACTTTTTATCCTATGTCAGATTTGCTCTAAATGCTTTAGTTTCAGAGATATAAGCCAAAAACTGCATTTGACCCCTATGTTCTAATTTTAGTAACAGGGGCCATGTTTGTTGATAGATCAGAACTTTAGATAAAATTTATAAACTAGATACCATAAGGAACATTCAGTTAAAGTTTGAAGGTATTGTGCCCAGCAGTTTCAGAGGAGAAGATTTTTGTATAAGATTACAAAAATTTACGAAAATTGTTAAAAAATGAATATTAAGGGCAATAACTCCTTAAGGGGTCAATTGACAATTTTAGTCATGCTGACATATTTGTAGATCTTGCTTTGCTGAACATTATTGCCGCTTACAGTTTATCTCTATCTATAATAATATTCAAGATAATAACCAAAAACTGTAAAACTTTCTTAAAATGATCAATTCAGGGACAGCAACCAAACAATGGGTTGTCTGATTCGTCTGAAAATTTCAGGGCAGATAGATCTTAACCTGATGAAAATTTTACACTATTTCAGATTTGCTCTAAATGCTTTAGTTAAAAAAGAGATATAAGCCAAAAACTGCATTTGACCGCTATGTTCTAATTTTACCAACAGCGGCCATGTTTGATGATAGATCACAACTTCAGATACAATTTATAAACTAGATACCCTAAGGAACATTCAGTTAAAGTTGGAAGATATTTTGCCCAGTAGTTTCAGAGTAGAAGATTCTTGAAATAGTTAACGACCACGATGCTGACGCTGACAGACGACAGAAGACGCCAGACGCCAAGTGATGGCATAAGCTCACATGGCCCTTCGGGCCAGGTGAACTAAATAGTTTGATGAAATAGAATCTAGTTTAAATGAAAATAGACAACTGCATGTATGCTTCAGTTTATAGTACATATAAAATAGAATGTATAAATATGACTTGAGAGTTCTATCAAATGCTTTATTCCGATCTGTTGTCTCAAGCTGCCTTACCAGATTTCCTGACAAATTTTACTGTTTTATGTTTATTAATAAAACTTACAGTTCAAAACAAAGAATTTCTATCAATGAGTTACAACTGCCCTGAAGTATATTTACTACAGTACCAACTTGACAAGATATCTGATTCAATTGGTTGAAAATAAAACTAATATTAATAACTTCAAGACTCAACTAACATAAAAATTATTAAAGATAAAACAGTAATAAACAGGGTTGTTAAAAACAGGTGTTTTATGAGTATTGCTCAGTCTGGTGGGAATACCTGGGTTTTATTGGGTAATAATGGGTAATATAAAATACTAGCCTGATTCTTTAAGAGTATTAAAATGTAATACATAAAAGATATATATATATGTCATGTATGTAAAACAAACTATTTTACTTTATAAGTTAATTTGTTTGAGACTCTTATAAATTTAAGTGTATAAATTTGATAAAGTATTGGTACAGCAACTCTTAGATATACATGACCACACATAGACATTATAGACAAACTTTATGTGAAAAGTTTACTCATGAAGATTATAGATGTATGTAACCCTCCTAAACATAAATTGCCATTCTGTCTAAATTGGTCAAACTTGAAGCCAAAGTCATTTCATTTTTACATATATAACTTATATTAACTTAAGAGTTATCTATTAATTTTGGTTAAGGAAAATGGTCTATTCACCAATTTTTGTTCATTGTTAAAAAATGTATACACAATTTTAGCATACTTACATGTACATTACTAATTAATAAGGAATTATTCAGATAATACTAATTTGAAAACACATTTGTTTATATATTACAATTAATTTAAGCCTTTTCACTTTTACAAGTGTGGGTGATCGGTTCCCTTACGGTGTTTTTTTTTACAGTATTGAATTGGTAACCTTTTAGAATAAGTTTACTAAAAGGATTGATAAGTTTAACTTGATCGTATCTAAATTTCCGGGCTCGGTAAACAACATCACCGTAAAAATTAGGACATGTAGGATGTGCTATTCCGTTAGAAATAAGTTTTCTACAGGTACAGCCAAACTTCCAAACTAAATCTTTGTATCTATGGAAGAATTTAGTAAAGGTTTTAAGTTTTAATATATCTTAGTGAGGAAGTATCATGTATGTGTTTGTTTGTTTACAGTTCAAATCAATAAATGCAAAATTTTACTTACAGCTAAATTTTATTTCAGCACTTTACATCAAATACTATTTCATTAAGTGAGGTAATTGACATGATTAACTAAAATTTAAATGTTCAAATAAAATGCCTTTTATATGAAATTCAAAGGTTTATTTAACCTCCTGTTTTAAGTGCATCAGAATATTTGCAAATACTATTTTTACCAACCGCGGATCCAGTAATCCGAGTTTTTTGATAATCGTGTTCTAGATAAAGATTGGAGTTATAATATTTAATTTTAAAAGTTTTTTATTTGTTTTTGCATTGCTTTGATATTGTGATTTTTCTAGTAATTTTGAAATTATTAGTATTCAACTTATAACTTTAATGGTACCAATGTTTACTGCACCGGTAAATTTCAAATTATTTTGATTTTAGTGCTTGTTTAACGATTCAATTTTTAAACAATTTCAATCATGAAATTTAATATTTTCAAGCTGATAAATATCAATATGCTTTGGGCAGCTATCACTCATTTATCATGTTTATAGAAATTCTTTGTTTTGAACAATAAGTAGACCTAAACAATAGGACATATAAGAACATGATTTACATTCATTCTTCACGATTAAGACACATCAAATCCTACAATTTCATTAGTCAAGAGCACTTTGCTATATATTCAAAGTTTGTATACATGTCAAATTCATGTTTATTTGTAAAATCATTCATTTCATTGGCTAATCACTGTACACTTTTGTACATGTTATTACATCGATCAACATTTAAAGTTAACTAGAGGCTCTTGAGAGCCTGTGTCGCTCACCTTGGTTTATGTGCATATTAAACAAAGGAAACAGATGGATTCATCACAAAATTGTGTTTTAGTGATGTTGATGTGTTTGTAGATCATACTTTACTGATCATTTTTGTTACTTACAATTTTCTCTATCTGTAATGAACTTGGCCCTTTAGTTACAGAGGAAAAAACTTAGTAAAAACTTACCAAAATTTACCAAATTAATGAAAAATGTTAAAAAGTGACTATAAAGGGCAATAACTCCTTAAGGAGTCAACTGACCATTTTGATAATGTTGACTTATTTGTAGATCTTAATTTGCTGAACATTATTGCTGTTTACAATTTATCTCTATCTATAATAGTATTCAAGATAATAACCAAAAACGGCTAAATTTCTTTAAAAATTACAAATTCAGGGGCAGCAACCCAACAACCCATTGTCTGCTTCATCTGAAAATTTCAGGGCAGATAGATCTTGACCTAATAAACAATTTAACCAAGACAGATTTGCTTTAAATGCTTTGATTTCAGAGTTATAAGCCAAAATCTACATTTTACCCCTATGTTCCATTTTTAGCCATGGCGGCCATCTTGGTTGGTTGGCCGGGACACTGCGCACAATTTTTTAACTAGATACCCTAGTTATGATTTTGGCTAAGTTTCATTAAATTTGGTCCTGTAGTTTCAGAGGAGAAGATTTTTGTAAAAGATAACAATAATTTATGAAAAATTGGTAAAAAAAATGACTGTTAAGGGCAATAACTCCTTAAGGGGTCAACTGACCATTTTGATCATGTTGACTTATTTGTAGATTTTACTTTGCTGAACATAATTGCTGCTTACAGTTTATCTCTATCTATAATAATTTTTTAGATAATAACCGAAAACGGACAAAATTTCCTTAATTATCAATTCAGGGGCAGCAACCCAACAACCCATTGTCTGAATCATCTGAAAATTTCAGGGCAGATAGATCTTGACCTATTAAACAATTTTATCCCTGTCAGATTTGCTCTAAATGCTTTGGTTTCAGAGTTATAAGCCAAAATATACATTTTACCCCTATGTTCTATTTTTAGACATGGCGGCCATCTTGATTATTTTGGCGGGTCACCAGACACAATTTTTAAACAAGATACCCCAATGATGATTGTGGCCAAGTTTGGTTAAATTTTGCCTAGTAGTTTCAGAGGAGAAAATTTTTGTAAAAGTTTACGGACAACGGACGCCGGACGCAAAGTAATGAGAATAGCTCACTTGACCCTTTGGGCCAGGTGAGCTAAAAAGGAGGAGGGTCGACATTTCAGAAGATCTGGTTTAATCTTGTCACATATTCATGTGGCTGTTCAAAGAAATATATGTATATGCAAATTATGACAAATAACTCACCAATTCCAGTATTCCGATATCTGATCTGCTGACCACATTTCATGCAAGGACAAACATCGAACTTATTGTGATAGTCATTTGTTAAAAAATAATGATGTCCAGAGAACCGAATAGTTAGCCTGGAGAACAGATGATTTGCTAATAATGTGCAAATATATGATTCATCACTTTTTATAGGTCTATCTCTTTGTTCAGGTATTCTATGCATGCATCTCAAACAATCCTCATGGAAATCTGCAAATATATAAACATGTTTGCATTAGATATGTAAATAAACAAGAGGCTCCTTGTACTTATTTGTAGGTTTTACTTTTACTTTTCTGAACTTTTTTGCCATTTCAAGTTTCTGTCTATCGATCATAGTTTCTGCAAAAAACTAAAAAAAATGGTAAAAAATATCTTTCAAGGGCAATAACTCCTGTAAGAGATCAATCGACGATTTCAGTCAAGTTTGACCTTATTTGTAGGTCTTTAATTTTGCTGAACATTTTTGGCCATTTAAACTTTCTGTCTTTCTATCATATTATAGTTTTAGAAAAAAACTTTAAAAAAATGGTAAAAATCATCTTTCAAGGTCAATACTCCTCAAGAGGTCAATTGAAAATGTCGGTCTTTCTTTGCTGAAAATGTTTGACTTTTAACGTTTTTCTCTATATATAGATCATATAGTTTATGCAAAAAACTTAAAAAATGGTAAAAATTAACTTTCAAGGGCAATATCTCCACTAAGGGATCAATTGAAGAATTTGGTCATGTTTGACTTATTTGTAGGTCTTACTTTGCTGATCATTATTGACATTTAAAGTTTCTCTGTGTATATCATAATTTCTGCAAAAAAACAAGTAAAAATAATAAAAATGTCTTTGAAGGGCAAGAACTATAAGGGATTAATTGACGATTTCGGTCATGTTGACTTATTGTAGGTCTTACTCTGCTAAACATAATCAATCAATCATAAACAGTCTGAGAAAAACAAGACCTTGTGCAATGCAAAAATATAAGTGTCAACAGGATAATCTTGTAGGACAGTAAGCAATGGTAACATCGATAAAACAATATTCAAAGATCTTAGTGTTAAATTGATTACCTTTTAGATTAGGTTTGTTCAAAGAATCGATAAATCGTATCTTCATTTACTGGCTCTATAAACAACATCACCGTTAAAATTAGGATGTGATAATCGATTCTAATTGACCTTGCTGACAATGTTTCTGCAATTTAAAATTGAGAATGAATGGGGAATGTGTCAAAGAGACAACAACTCGACCATAGAAAAAAACAACAGCAGAAGGTCACCAACAGGTCTTCAATGTAGCGAGAAATTCCCGCACCAGAAATTGAAAAATTTACTTTTTACATAGATCAATTATCCCTAAAGTTCTATAATACTATAGCACACACGCAACATGTTAATTATTGGTAATATTAATTATGTGGAAAACAAAAGGGCCTGGAATGGTATAATTTTTAATCAATAGATATAGGAAGATGTGGTGTGATGCCAATGAGACAACTCTCCATACAAATAACAATTTAAAAAGTAAACCATTATAGGTTAAAGTACAGCCTTCAACACGAAGCCTTGGCTCACACCGAACAACAAGCTATAAAGGGCCCCAAAATTACTAGTGTAAAACCATTCAAACGGGAAAACCAACAGTCTAATCTATATAAACACAAGAGCCTTCTTTACTAATCATTGATATTATGTTGATAGTCCTAAGTATAAAGCTTCATTAAAAACTGTCACATAAACTTAACATTAACCAAGATAACTACACAAAGACCAATGAACCATGAAAATGAGGTCAAGGTCAGATGAACCATGCCAGGCAGACATGTACAACTAACAATGCTTCCATACAACAAATATAGTTGACCTAGCTATTACTTATAGTTTAAGAAAAATAGACCAAAACACAAAAACTTAACACTGAGCAATGAACCGTGAAAATGAGGTCGAGGTCAAATAAAACCTGCGCAACTGACATATAGATCATAAAATATTTCCATACACCAAATATAGTTGACCTATGGCATATAGTATTAGATAAAAAGACCAAAACTCAAAAACTTAACTTTGACCACACAACCATGAAAATGAGGTCAAGGTCAGATGACATCTGCCCGCTAGACATGTACACCTTACAATCATTCCATACAACAAATATAGTAGATCTATTGCATAAAGTATGAGAAAAACAGACCAAAACACAAAAACTTAACTATAACCACTGAACCATGAAAATGAGGTCAAGGTCAGATGACACCTGCCAGTTGGGCATGTACACCTTACAGTCCTTCCATACACCGAATATACTAGACCTATTGCTTATAGTATCTGAGATATGGACTTGACCACTAAAACTTAACCTTGATCACTGATCCATGAAATGAGGTCGAGGTCAAGTGAAAACTGTCTGATGGGCATGAGGACCTTGCAAGGTACGCACATACCAAATATAATTATCCTATTACTTATAATAAGAGAGAATTCAACATTACAAAAAATCGGAACTTTTTTTTCAAGTGGTCACTGAACCATGAAAATGAGGTCAAGGACATTTGACATGTGACTGACGGAAACTTCGTTACATGAGGCATCTATATACAAAGTATGAAGCATCCAGGTCTTCCACCTTCAAAAATATAAAGCTTTTAAAAAGTTAGCTTACGCCGCCGGATCACTATCCCTATGTCGAGCTTTCTCAAAAGTTGCAGGCTCGACAAAAACGAGAAAAAGAGACAACACCATTGTCCTATATCAGTCATATATAAAGTTGAATTCTTTGATTAGTCGTTTTTACGTCATGCCAGCTGACAAAATTGGACCTCATTATTTTAGTAGTATAGAATTCAAAGTGCAATATAAAAGTTTAAAAATGTATCCTTTGGAAATTTACCTGTCAACTACTACCATTGTACTCAATCATTAAGAATGTTTTAAAAAATTCTAGATTTTTTTCCTGATTTACAAAACATTTAAACACACCCTCACATTGTATATATACATGATATATACTTAAAAGATGTAAATCAAGGAAAATCAAGAAATTTTACAAAATACACACATTTTGTCATAGTTTGTTAATTGCATATATAGTAACTTGTTAAATGTGAAATGTGTTTTTATTTTATGAAAACCTTAAACCTTAGTGGAGTCAGGACAAATTTAAGAATATGTATGGTAACTTTTCAAATTGCTATAATATTTAGGCCAAACAAGACCTCTACAAATTATAAGGTGTTATTAACTGGAGAAGTAGTTTTCATCATACTACACATTGCTGAGCAATTATCCAGTTTAATATTTAATTTATAAACATTTTTGAATTATGTTAATGATTTGATTGATATTTATTGTAGCAAGTGTCACTTTATTGGTTTATATTCATAGTATGTACATGTATCCATGAATGAATATAAAAATGTTGTACAGATATTATTTTGTCTTCTTATAAATCTGTCAGACAATAAATAGCAAGGTATTCCTTATCAACATGAGCCAAATCTCTAACTAAATCTTACTTAGTACAACAATCATGACAATTAATGTACTTCTCTAAAACCTTCCTGATGGCTGATGCACAATTATCATACTTAATCTGTTAATCAAAATTTAACATAACTTTTAAAATTTGATCATTTCTTCTAACAATACTGGTATACAGTGACCCAGTCCAAATACATGTAATTATAAATGACGTCTTGAAAGATTACATTGTCGTCACAGCAAAAAAATTAAAATAGCCTTTCAAGACGTCATAATTATTTGGACTAGACTGCTAGAATACACTCATATATTCCAGTATCATAGTATTTTTAAGAGAAAAAACACAATACTCAAATAAAATTTTATACCAGTATTGTAAGCAATACTGGTACATGTACCAGTGTACATTGTATACATGGGGGGTCTCATTGGGGGGGTTCCGATCCCGGATCCCGCTTACTGATTTGTTAGATTCCTGGCTGTATCCTGCTTACAATATGTGTGTAAGCAATTCTGTTTTTTTGGCATTTCCAGGGTCCCGCAAGACCTCATTTCCCGTTTTCACGACACAATAATTTGACTTTCACGTTTCACGCTTATGAAAAATCGGCAATCCCGCATCACGCTTAGACCCCAATGAGACCCACTACATGGTATACCAGCATTGTGATCCCCAAGTTTAGGTGATCCGAAACCTTTATCAAGGAAATCATGATAGGAAATGCAAGCCCTGGAATAATGTATCAACTGGGAGATAAATACTCCATATGCAGGCACTGCCTAATATACACCTTATCGCTATTTAGTCCATTCCGGGAAAAACAGTCATTTATACAACTTCCTGTTTGGGTCACCGGCCGAAAAATGGAGGTCATCAGTAGTGAGCTGAGGGAGAAAAAACTTTAGAAAGTGATCATCAAGAAACTTTGATATAGTACGATCCACTTTTTTCGAAATTAAAATTGAAGTAAAAAAATATTTTGTTTGAAGTATTTACGGTAGTTTAAACAGGTCTCATTAAAAAGTATCATGCATGGTGAATTGTTTAAACAGGGTCCCAGATAGCTTCAACTGGATGAAAAAGTTGTGTAATTTTAAAACTTATCCCGAATGGAATAAATAGCGATTAGGTGTATTTATAACAACAAAAAAAAGTTAAAACAAAAAAAAGGGGGGGGGGGGGTATTCCCCAAGCACCTGTGAATTTCACATCATGAATTTTTCATTTGGGGTTTTTGACATAAATCAAAATGTATACAAAAACTACAATTTTTCCATACCTTTCTCTTCTAAGAATCCTAATATAAAAGCGTCTGTAACGAACTGAAGACTTGGATCTGGACATTTCTTTCCTTCGATGTTTAGTTCAAGAGAACGGAAACCATCCTCAAACATGGACTTGAATGATACTCGTTTAGTGAAAACCCCTTCACCTGTTTTCATGACTTCCTGTGCTTCCATTATATCAAGAACTTTTCCGGATTTATCTTCCAGATACTGTATAGTATCAACATTAGCCCTGGAAAAATTTCTACCTATAGTCGCCGTCAGCTGAAATTCGTAGCGGTTATCGTTGAAAATAATCTAAACTATCAATCGCGTTCACTCGAGATATAGTTTTTCACATTCCATTCATAAATCGCAAAAAGAAAAACCACTACTGACCTACCTTTTAAGTGATCGCACTGTAATAATCCTGACCTTCACTTTTCATAGACGATTTTGAATGGTGGAATCAGCCATTGTTTTTACCGGAAGTGTTTCCGTGGAGTTCAATTTCATAAAATTTGCATAAAGCGCGGGAAACCTTATCACATCAATGAAAGGAACATTTCAGGAAACTGCGTACAGTGACGAATGTCATATGTAAACAAATGATCCTCATAGAAACGAAGATGGCGGAATTACAATGGAAAATATTCTGGAAAATGTGAAGGTCAGGATTATTACAGTGCGATCACTTAAAAGGTAGGTCAGTAGTGGTTTTTCTAAATGCGATTTTTGAATGGAATGTAAAAAACTATATCTCGAGTAAACGCGATTGATAGTTTAGATTATTTTTACCGATAACCGCTACGAATTTCAGCTGACGGCGACTATAATGCATATCCTCTTATTCGTAAGGGTTGAAATTCTGTGTCTTCGAAATCACTGAGTGCTTCTCTTATAAGTCTGGAACAAGATGCGTTCCGTGATAATGCAGATTCTTTGGAATACAAACAAGAAACTGGGGTATACGTCAACTGTAAACAAACATTGTTGCACAACCTCGAAAGAATACGTGTCGCCATTTGCATTCGACCCCTAACATTTGAGACGCTATCGATAGTGGACATGCTAAAATAAGTCAGCAATTTTAACATTTTTACCTAAACAGTTTTCCACACAGAATGTAGCGCTGGTCAGTTGCTTAATCATAAATGTATGTTCTAAAAAAAGATTGCGGGAAAACCAGGCTGTCTAATTTGTGAATTCCCTTTTGATGAATTACTCTACGTGGTTTAAGATTTAATTCAGTCCTGAAGAATTTTCTGTAAATTCAGCTTCCTTTGAAATTCATTATAAAATATAATAATGTGAATAATATTTCAGGGGTTGTGTCCGATAATGGTGATGGTGATGTAACCTGATACAGGCTGATAATGTCATCATCAATATTTGGAGGACAATTTTGACTTTTCGAAAACGAGTCTGCGGAATGTCACTGTGAACAATATTTATTTAGCTATTTAAAAAGCTGAGCCAGTCCTTGCAGGAATTCACGACATGAATTTAGTCGGGTTAACCCACATGTTGATTATTAATTAGGAAAATGTGGTGTCCAAATTATTTGGACATCCACATTTTCCTAACTGTAACAATTCATATATATATTATATTCGCCACGTTAGCGATGATAAGTCTTGAAGGACCTCAGTTGAACAAACTTATGGTCTGATCCACTGGCAAATATTAACTACAGTAGAGTTTAGTTACACCATTCTAAAGAAAATGTATTATGATAATAATGAACCCTAAAGTGTAAAAAGAAAAGACTTGTGTTGAACATAGACTTTAGAATGGCTTAACAATTTTAACTCTATGTCTGTTCCTATATGATTAAAATTCGATCTGGCAAATAAAAGTTTGAAGAATTTCAAATATTTTTTTATGTATAGAATTTTACCACCATCTAAAATTTGTCATTTGATAATAAACAATAAATTTACATTTTACAGGAACCTGATTTTTTAAATTATTCTGGCGTGTGGAACTTCCAGTATAAGAAATACACTTTCTTCTTCTTCACAATAGTGCATGTTTATTCTGTCGGAAATAAAACCCTAGGGAAAATGTCTTCCAAAGATTTTTCTCCCCCTAAACGATCCTATATTCGCACTAACAAACGGTTTGATGGTCACCTCACTAACCGTTCTAAGGGAATAAACGGGTAAAACAGGAGGATCTTATGTCATTGCCACACGGGGTTTATTCGGAGATACATAAAATACACTGATTATGGCCCTCATACACAGTGCTAGAAACTGGAAATAACACTTTGTAAATGTGCTTCGGCCGAAGTGCTTTTCTGGATTTACCTTTATCAGGAAAGTTGAAAACCAAGGATGTATAAGAACATGAACACGTAAAGAGTTATATGACAAAAAAGGGCCTAAACAGAATGATAGCCAAACCTATCTAAGGTCAACTTTGCCTGAGGAGTTTAAATCATACTTTCTTAATTTCTAAATTTATCAACGGAAAAATTTAAAAAAAAGTTATTTTATAAATTATGTCAGTGTCGACACACTGACTACTAACCTGATGATACCCTCGGAGACTAACAGTCCACCAGCAGAGGTATCGACCCAGTGCTACAGATGAAAATTATACTTTGTAACTTTTTTTATTCGAGCGTCACTGATGAGCCTTTGTAGACGAAACGCGCGTTTGGCGTGCAAAATCTAAATCCTGGTACCTATGATGAGTTTATTTGTAAACTTCATGCGTCCGAAGCGCTTTTCTGGATTTACCTCCTTCTTGCAGGAACGCTCAAACCCATTTATTAGCTGTAATTGGGTTTCAACTAGCTTTCAGTAACTCGGTCATAGATCAGTACTTTGTGATTTTATTCTTATTGTTATTTGTTTTTCTGCTTTATGTCGATCTGATGAGTAACGCACTTTTTAATTCATTTTTACAGTTTGTTCTTATGTTGTGCTGTTACATCACTGTCCGAGGTCTTTAATTATTGTGGTATTATTTACAAGGAGACCATGTTTTACCGTAATGTTTGTGGTTTTTTTAACCTGCATGCCTTATGCAATTTTTCTAGGACATCAACTGCAAAAAAGAAGCCTTTTAATGTTCCATGGTATAGTAGAATATAATTAGTGTACCGTGATTAGAAGAAAATTGTTGTGAAAAGCGCCATTTCCGTTTCCCTCTGCTCCATCGTATGACGTTTACACGTCACAATTAATACGTTACGCTTGTGCATGTTTACACTATGCTGACTTTATTAACAGAGGTTACCCGACAAAGAAACTGCTAACAGAGTTATGAGGATGAACTAATGAAATCAACATTTCATCAGTTTAGTGTCACTATCCGAAAATGGTTGACATATATACGCTGTGTCTGTGCCTCAACTCACTAGCGACATGTTTTTCTTATAGTAAGGGGTTTATGACAGAATGACAACATTAGTTTGTGCTTGTTTAGTTCGTCGGTCTTAACCTGTCTTACGAAGTTCTGCTTATAACGTAGACAGCAATAGTTAGTTGTTATGTTTCCTTTTATTAATTCTACCTGTTTTTGTGTCGTAATTGGTAGGAAAGTGCAATCGTAAGTTACTGATCTTTTTGCGACAAGGGAAAAATGCAGTTTAGAATTTAAACGTGTGTAGGTAGGAAAGAGCGATCGTCAACTTAAATTTTTCTTAGTTCGGGGTTTATGACAGAATGACAACATTAAGATCATTTTTGTATTCCGCCTTTTTTCAGCTTATATCCTTGTTGCATATCACTATCATATTGTTATGGATAGGAAAAGGCGATCGTTAGTTTGTGTTTGATTGAGTTTGTCCGTCTTAACCTGTCTTATGAATTTCTGCTGATCATGTAGATAGGGAAAGTTTGTTTTTATGTTTACTTGTATTAATTGTACCTCTTTTTGTGTCATAATTGGTAAGAAAGTGCAATAGTAAGTTGCTGATCTTTTTTCGGCAAGTGAAAAAGACTTTAGAGTTTAATCGTGTGTTGGTAGGAAAGAGCGATTGTCATCTTTATTTTTTGTTAGTATGTGGTTAATGACTACGGGGCGCCGAATGGGACTCTTGTGGTTTTGTACAAAATTCAATTCTGTCATAACAAAATCATTTTTGTCTTACAAAACTATGTGCTACAGACTTGTTTTGTGAGAACTTCAATTTTGTGATGACAAAATTCATTTGTGTAGACAAAATTCATTTTTGTCATGACAAAATTCATTTTTGTA
Organism: Mytilus galloprovincialis; assembly: GCF_965363235.1. Lineage (NCBI taxonomy): Eukaryota > Metazoa > Mollusca > Bivalvia > Mytilida > Mytilidae > Mytilus > Mytilus galloprovincialis. The sequence goes on along the minus strand of NC_134844.1, from coordinate 90,868,053 downwards.
GACAAAATTCATATTTGTCATGACAAAAGTCAATTTTGTCTAAAAGGTATGCAAATATAAACATATTTGCATACAAAATTGACTTTTGTTACCTGATATGGAAATTAAATCACAAAAGTCAATTGTGTGAGGTAAGATTCAATTTTGTGAGACAAAATTGACTTTTGTGAGACAAAATTAACTTTTGTGAGACAAAATTGACTTTTGTGAGACAAAATTGACTTTTGTGAGACAAAATTCAATTTATTTTGTCTCAATTTTGTCAATTTTGTTGAGACAAAAGTCAATTTTGTTAATTTTGTTGAGACAAAAGTCAATTCTGTCAATTTTGTTGAGACAAAAATCAATTTTGTTGAGACAAAAATCAATTTTGTTGAGACAAAAGTCAATTTTGTTAATTTTGTTGAGACAAAAGTCAATTTTGTTAATTTTGTTGAGACAAAAGTCAATTTTGTCAATTTTGTTGAGACAAAAGTCAATTTTGTGACGACAAAATTCATTTTTGTGACGACAAAATTCAATTTTGTAACAACAAAATTGACTTTTATGTGACAAAATTGACTTTTATGTGACAAAATTGACTTTCGTGAGACAAAAATCAATTTTGTTGAGACAAAATTCAATTTTGTCAATTTTGTCAACTTTGTTGAGACAAAAGTCAATTTTGTCAATTTTGTTGAGACAAAAGTCAATTTTGTCAATTTTGTTGACACAAAATTCAATTTTGTCAATTTTGTTGAGACAAAAGTCAATTTTGGCAATTTTGTTGAGACAAAATTAATTTTTGTCAATTTTGTGTAACAAAAGTCATTTTTGTATGCAAATTAGTTCACAGATACCAAACTAAACTAATTTGAATACAAAATTGACTTTTGTCGCCCAATTTTCAAATTAGGTAACAAAATTCAAGTCTGTGTAACAAAAATGAATTTTGTCATGACAAAAGTGACTTTTGTCCGTTGATAGATAATTTTGTATGACAAAATTTTAAATTTGTAGTATGATACAAATTTTATTAAACTGAACTTATTTTTGTTGAACAAAAGTCACTTTTGTCCGTACAAAATTGAATTTTGAGTACAAAACCACAAGAGTCCCATTCGGCGCCCCGTAATGACGGCATGACAACATTAAAAGATTTTTTTCCGCCTGTTTCAGCTTATTCCTTTGATGTACATCACTATCATACTGTTTTTGATAGGAATTGTAATCGTTAGTTTGGGTTTGATTTATTTGTGCGTCCTAATCTGTTTTATATAATTCTGCTAATAATGAAGACAGCCATTTTTTGTTTGTTTTATGTTTCTTTGTGTTAATTGTACCCCTTTTTGTGTCGTAATTGACAGTAAACTGCAATACGAAGTTACTGGTATTTTTTCTGCAAGTGAAAAATGACTTTTAGAATTTAAACGAGTGTTGGTAGGAAAGAGCGATCGTCAACTTTATATTTTGTTAGTATGGAGTTTATGACGGAACAGCAACATTAAGATCATTTTCCGCCTTTTTCATCTTATTTCGTTTATGTACATCACTAACATACTGTTATTGATAGGAAAGGTTAATCGTTAGTTTGTGTTTGATTTAGTTTGTCTGTCCTGACTGGTCATATGAAGTTCTGCTAATAATGTAAACAGCGATAGTTTGTTTTTATTCTTCCTTATATTAATTGTCTTTCTGTGTCGTAATTGGTAGGAAAGTGCAAAAGTAAGTTGTTGATGATTTTTTAGCAAGTGAAAAATGACGTTTAGAATTTAAACTTGTGTAGGTAGTAAAGAGCGATCGTCAACTTAAATTTTTCGAAATAAGGGGTGCATGACAGAATGGCAATAATAAGATCATTTTTGTATTCCGCCACCTTTAGGTTTATTTCTTTGAAGCACATCGCTATCATATTCTTATTGATAGGAAAAGGCGATCGAAAGAGCTTGTCCATCTTCGCCTGTCTTATGAATTTCTGCTAATAATGTAGATAGAGATAGTTTGTTTTGTTATTTCCTTATATTGATTGTACCTCGTTCTGTGTCGTAATTGGTAGGAAACTCTTTTTTTTGGAAGTAAAGAATTCTTTTCAAAATTAAACGTGTGTAGGTAGGAAAGAGCGATCGTCAACTTAAAAAATTTAAGTTGACGATCGCTCTTTACTACCTACACACGTTTAAATTCTAAACGTCATTTTTCACTTGCTGAAAAATCATCAACAACTTACTATTGCACTTTCCTACAAATTATGACACGACTATTATTACAAGGAAAAATTTAAAAAAATGCTCATTGTTGAAGGCCGTACGGTGACCTATAGTTGTTAATGTCTGTGCCATTTTGGTCTTCTGTGGATAGTTGTCTCATTGGCAATCATACCACATCTTCTTTTTTATATCGCTGTCTACATTATTAGCAGAAAGTCATATGACCGGTAAGGACAAACACAAACTAACGATCGCCTTTTCTTATCCATAACAATAGGATAGTGATATGCATCAAAGATATAAGCTAACAAAAGGCGAAATACAAAAATGATCTTAATGTTTTCATTCTGTCATAAACCCCTAACTTTGAAAAATTTAAGTTGAAGATCGCTCTTTCCTACCTTCACACGTTTAAATTCTAAAAGTCATTTTTTACTTGCCGGAAAAAGATCAACAACTTACTATTGCACTTTTCTACCAATTACGAAACAAAATCAGGTACGATGTCTACATTATTAACAGAACTTCCTTAGGCATGTATTGTGCGGCATAAAGTTGATCTTAGTGGAAACATCTTTTTGAACAGGCCTTATGCAGTTTTGCTAAGTGCGTGGACTGTGCATGGTGTTATTGACAAGACGACCATCTATTAGCGTCGTTATGTACTCCGCCTTATCACATGATATCTTTGGTTTCATCACCGTCGGAAAGGAAAAGCGATGGTTAATTTTTGAATGATTAATTCTAAAGGTTTTTAGCAGTGCTACTTTGAAAGTTAAATGTAAGCGTGTTTTTTGATTGTTTGATTGTACTGTACACTATAATTATAGATCCTAATGAGCTTGTGTCGAAATCGGTAGGATTATGTGATTCTTTTTTTTAATCTGAAAATTAACAAGATATATTTGAAATACTGAAAAGGAAACTACAATGCTTCCCCTTTGTTAATTATACTGTGATGTTTGTGTTTCTGTACCATGATCGTCTTATAGGAAGAAAAGCGTTATCGTCACAACTTAAAATTTTCGTAGTAAGGAGTTTATGCATGACAGAATGAAAACATTAAGATCATTTTTGTATTCCGCTTTTCCAGCTTAAATGTTTGATGCACACCACTATCGTGTTGTAAAAGATAGGAAAGGGCGATCATTAATTTGCAGTTGTTTTAATTAGCCAGCCTAATGAAGTTCTGCTAATATTGTAGACTGTGATAGGTTATATTTATGTTTTCTTGTATCAATTGTACCTCTTGTTGTGTCTTTATTAGTAAATAATTACATTACATGTATGTTTCATAAGAATCCGTAATTTTGATTGGCTGACAACAATCGCAAATTAAGGCACTCCAATGTCAAAATTTTATTTCCGTATAAAATACTACAGCTCTTATTGCACGTGCTATCCACAACAATGTTAAAACAATACCAAAGAAAAAACAAATGAAAAGCTTTATATATAACTCTTAATTCGAATTCATGGTTGTAGCATACAAATATAATTATAAGAATTGAATGCTTCTTTTTATAATTTTATAGGGGTGTAAAAGCGTTAATCGTGCGCACATTTTTAAAATGAAGCGCTTCCGCGCTACATACAAAATGTGCTTCCGCGCTACATACAAAATGTGCTTCGGTCCACGCTTTTACACCCCAATAAAATGATAAAAAGAAGCATTCAATTCTTAAGAAAAAGATACAATGAGACAACTGTTCACCAGGACCAAAGGATGTGGTTGAAAAGAACTATAGTTCATCGTACGGCCTTCAGCAATGAGCAAAACCCATTCCGTATTGTAAGCTATAGGATGTCCGAGTATGACAAAATGTAAAACAAATGTAGCCGGAGATCTTGATTTGTCTTCCAAAATTATCACTATATACCTTCCGGGGTTCGCACCCGGGAACCCTGGCACAGTAAGCCATCCTTTAATTGAGATAAGGGAGACACCACTGGCGCAGCTTTTGGAGGGCGGTTATATATCTACTAGGTCAAGGGAACGACACTTCCCAACCTAAAGCAGGGGCGGATGCAGGAATTTTCGAAAGGGGGGGGGGGTGCTAACCCAGGGCACCCAGAGCAAAGGGGGGGGGGTGCAAAACATATGTCCCGATACAAATGCATTGATCGGCAAAAATAAAGGGGGGGGGGGGTGCGCACCCCCGGAACCCCCCCCCCCACCTGGATCCGCCACTGCTAAAGAGTCATTATCAACATCAAACTCATGATAAACTATTTATTCCCTGTTATTCATCGTAGATTTTTCAATTGAAGCACCATATTTAACATGTAGATAATGACTTGCCTCACAAATTCCCACTGTACCAGTCTTGGTCTTTACTCGGGACCCCTGGCAAAGTAAACCATCTCTCTACCACTGCGCAAGGCCGGGTCCCGGCTGGTGCAGTTGCAAATTTTGGAGACAAATCTGGCTCTCCGGTTACACAAAGTTCTCAAACGAGAAAACCGGGTGATGTTATAGCAAGAAACCAAACGAAACGAAACGAAACAGTTCCGTTTCTTATTTTAGAAATGTTATTGTGCTTTCCTAAAATATGGAACGAACTATTTTCTTTTCGTTTCGTTCCGTTTCTTAAATTAGTACTCACGATTGCATGACTTGTTTCATGTTTTAGTAAACAAAAATAAAAAATTACGCAACTCATGCTTTTTATTTCATTCAACCTTGTTTGTTTTTAATTGTGCTGATCGTGCTAGAATACAGTAGTTTCGCTGGTAAATATTTGCTTCCAAATCAATTTAGAGTTGGTCTGCTTTTATGCAGGCTGTCTTCTATACTGCAATTTCTAAGTTACTATCCAGCAGCGCCTGCATATGGAGAATATATCTCACAGTTGATACGATATTCCAGAGGCTTGCGTTTCCTATCATGATTTTCTTGATAGAGGGTTGCTGCTTACCAGGAAGCTACTAAACTAAGGGTTCCAAGTGGTAAAGTTGAAGTAATCCCTGCGAAAATTTTACGGACGCCATCACGAGTTGGTTGACCGTTACAAATGATATGAGATCACCTAATTTGTATATATGCATGAGTAAAACGACGGGTGCCTCATGTGGAGCAGGGTCTGCTTACCCTTCCGGAGCAGCTGCGATCCCCCTGGTTTTGGTGGGGTTCGTGTGGCTTAGTCTTTATAATTTAGTTTTCAATGTTGTGTTTTGTGTAGTGCTTTTTGCCTTGTCGTCGTTTTTCGTTTTTGTCATGATTTTGTCGGTTTGTCTTCGACTTATGAGTTTGAATGTCCCTTTGGTATCTTCTGCTTCTCTTTTAAATGAAGGCCAATGGGATGCTGTCGAAAACCCACCTTTGTATTAATCATAATAATTTTTCAAAGGAAAAGCATATGCATGAACTTATCAATTGTTCACAAATACCGCTATCCCAATGAAACTATATAGCTAGCACTGTGTAAACTTTTCAACATACAATTACTAAATTACATTTGATATGTCAACATGGTCAATTAACCTACGTGTTACATAACACTTGAAATGCCTAATTTGAATTCCCTAATGTTGTACATCTGCACGCTAAATGCCTAGGAATCCCAATTTAAGAGGAACAAATCGACACCCAAGGGACGTTGGAGCATTTGTTCCATATATTGAAGATTTTGTGAAATTACTGAAGTCGTCTGACATTGCAGTGAAAAGTACTGATTTAAAGCGTATTTACCTTAGATACGTAAGTGCTCGAACTGAGGCTGTAGACCTTCATCATCAAGCAAGTTCGGGATTTTATAGAAGATTCAAAAAGCTTGCAATTATACACAAGATTAAAGAATGTACAAAACCAAGGGGGTATTATGTAGACTTGCCTAGAATATCCAGAAAAACAATTCATTCTGCAACAGAATCAATTTCCGGGAGACAATTTTATGAAAGAAAATTTGTGAACAAGAACGTTGGATGTGGCGTTTTCGCTCTCTACAATATTCCATCGAATTTTCATTTAACAGAATACAAAGGACAATGGATCACACAATCCGAAAATAAAGATCGCGAGAAGGAATATGCAGAGAACAATTTGCCTCCAGTAGCAGTATTTGATCCTGTAAAGAGTTTAGTGTTAGATGCTAATCGGAATAAGCTCGGAGATTTGTTTAAGGAAGAAGAAAATTTAGCACGATATTTCAACCATTCGAAACAGTTTCCGAATTGTAAACTTATATCTGTGGTGCATGATAAAGGACAAAGTTATAAGAAACTTTTCTTGGTGTCTAAAGTTGATATACCAAAAGGTGCAGAATTGGTTTGGGACTATGGAGAGACCAAGAGAGATAGGATTCTAGGGAACCCTTGGTTGACCGGATAACTATTTCGCTTCTATATTACATGTTAAATCTCAATTATCAATGGGTAAGTAAGTAGTCGAGGTATAAAATAATTCATCGATTCATTTTATATATTCAATTTCAATGTTTGGTAAAATTTGTCTAGAGGTTAGCAGGAACATATATATTAACATGATTAACTTAGATATACTGTTCCTAGAGGGTAGGTGGTCGAGTGGTCAGGCTAGCGCGTCGGGCACAAGCTTTAAAGTTCTGCGCACAAGTTTCAAGAATTGAATTATAAGGAATGACTGTGATATTTATTTCTATCTATTTGAAGTGTGCACCACATGTTTGATTTTATTTCGAATAGACAGAAAAAAAATATTACATTCATTCCTTAAATAATATTAAAAAAAAATTCGTGTATAAAATGTACTTAACTGGCAATGAGTGACTATATTGAATGTTAAACAATCACGTGTATGCTTACAAAACTTCAGTTTATGTATTATTTTACTGCATAAATTGATTGAATAAAATTATTTAAATTGGTAATAAATACCAATAAAGGATTTTTTATAAAATTTATGTATTTAAAGGTGACATCTTATTTTATATTTCAAATCTGAGATAATTCCTTTGAAAAATAAAAAAAAATATTAGCATTTTTATTTGGTCCTGGCATTGTCGAGGGGGGAGGGGTGGGGGTAGGATGGGTCCTGATTCCGAAATCACGGCCGGCTAAAAAACACTATCGAAATCCCGAGGTCCCGATTTAAAAAAATCTAAATCCCGAGGTCCCGAAATTAGAAAAAAAGAATTCCCGGATCCCGAAAGGGTCAATCCCGAAATCCCGAGCTTAAAAACACCCAATCCCGGAGTCCCGATAAAGGTCCTATCCCCTCTCAATGTCGATGTTGGTCCTGTCATTATCAGCGTTGGTCAGGTCACGTTTTCTAAAGCTTCTTAAAAAAATATATATATTTTTTTTCTTTAATCTAGTATATATTAAATGATTAAATCTTATTATATTTCAAATTTGAGATTAATCCTTTGAGAAATGAAAAAGTTATTAGCATTTTTCATTTAGTCCTGTCATTCGTTCCGGTCATTCGGTCCAGTCATTAGTGTAACCCCGAACAGACCCGGATTGAATAAAACACGCCCCAAGTTTGCACCAAGATGGTGCCCTTCCTTTGTATCCGCTGGGGACTTCTGCACAATATTACAACAAATTTGATGTTCTATGAGGGTCCACACATGTCAAGATGGACTAATACATGTATAGACAATCAAGGAATGCAGGATATAACTACCGACCGAATACAATGTAAGTAAAATTGACATTTGAAGCAACTTCGTGGTCATCCTAAAAGTTGGTCCAAATAATTATGTCGTCTTGGAAGGCTATTTTAATTTTTTGCTTTGACGCCTTCCTATGTAAGGCGTCAAAGAAAAAACAATATAATAGCCTTTCAAGAAGTCATTATTTTTTGGTCTACCTAAAAGTAAAATATGGACAAGTGGAAAGCGAAAGTAGTCTAAAACTATAATAGAATACCTTTTATCTATATAATTTTATAAACAGATAAATAAGGATGTGAACAACTGAGTGAACAATGTATTAGAGACATTAGCAGATTAGAGGTAAACATTATCCTCAATAAAATTGTTTTTTACAATGACATGAATGACACAGTAAACTTATATTTTGTATTCTTATATCAATGTATATACTTTATATATATTCTAATTTTTGGTGATTTTGTAATGGGCTACGATATCACGGAGTAAAAATGGGGGTGGGGACACTTCGCTGTTTATTTGATTATTAAATTAGGGGCCTAAAGGGATGGTATCTGCATGAAAGAATGCGAAATAAAATTGCCATTTCACGGTGAACAATTAAAAATGTCTTGCACGTTGATCTTTTTACCAATTATAGTAAAACACGGTGAATAACGAATCTTTTGCACGGCTGCATGTGAAATGAAAATGGCAAAACATGTGCACGAAAATAACTCTTTACCACCCTCCTTGAAGTATAGGAGTTAAACTCTGGAAGATAATTTTTCAATTTTTCTTATTTAATTCATGAAACATGATGTACTGTAAATTCAGAAATTATTGCATGCATTTATTATTGCGATTTTGTCATTTTAGATTTAAATGCGATTAAATTTTTACGATTTTGAGAAAATCCTGTTTAGTTTATAAACATGATAAATATGAAATATTTCAAAATGAGAGTTCAAATTAATGCTTTTACAGCTCTGTCACATTTTTCATAATTTAATAAAAACCTTGCAATAATTTCTGATTTTGCAGTACATTTACATTGATAATGTGTATAGTATTGAAATAGTGCAACAATCATTGATGCAAATAAAAAAAAATCAGGTGAGCCTTATGTTTAAAGTTTACTATTTGTGGACCTCCATCAATGTCCATGGATTTTTTAGTGTCACGGTTAAGTTTATATTTAATATATTAAGCTAGCCTATGTTCAAAATACATGTATGTGCGTACTAGGTATGTAAAATAAATGTAAATGATAATACTACAGTATGGAAAATTTTTTCAGAGGCTATAAATTGTACATGTACAGTGACAAATGACAACAATGTGAATGTGAAAAATTGTGACCTCTGCATACTTTCCACAAGCAACTTTCATGGCAATGGTCATGCAGAAGAAAGTAATAGAAATAGCCTTGAAGGTAGTGTAAATGATATGAGAATGTATATATGTAGTTTGATATGAACTTTAAAGTTAGACCGAATTCTTCTGTTCCTATCATGCATATATTTACTAATTTACATTTGCTTTTTATTGATTTTGCTATTTTCTAATTTAAAAAAAAATAATTAGAAAATAGCAAAATCAATAAAAAGCAAATGTAAATTAGTAAATATATACATTATAGTGACAAAAGAATTTGGTCTATTTTAAAGTATTCTTGCACTAATCTTTGAAATGAAAGAGCTGAAAATTGACTGTACAAATTGATCTTAAAATGTGTGTACACCTAAATAATACATGTATATTCTTGAGGTCCTCAGGAAAGAACAGTCCTACATGTACAGCTTACAGTGTTAACCTCTTAATAAAAAAAACCTATTATTTGTATGTCAATGTATGGAGGAAATTGTGTTATAATATACATGTACATTGTACCATTTACAGGGTAAAGAACAGAAATACTAAAATAAATGTATTGTTTTCAAATCTATATGTTGAAGCACAACATTATGAAAAAAATCATACAAGAGAAGAATAACATTCAGATTACAGAAATGAACATTGCATTATTTTTATTATCGGAAAATTTTTAAATTTTAAAAACTTTCTCACAAATTCTGTTGATATACTTCACATTTTATTTTATGCTGGACTTCAAAAATATTTTATTTTCTCAGATGATTTGCATTATGATCAGAATATAAGGATGTAACTTGTAAGTGTTATCTATAACATGTATAAATTTGTATGCGAGTTTAAATGAATGAGAGAGGAAACCCAACATCACTATTAAACATAAGACTTCTAAAGATCTACATCAAGTCATAACAACATGAACAATCATACTAATGTTTGTTCCATTTTACATTTATAAATAGTTTGATTTTTTTTCCAATTTTACTTTATCTAAAGATCTAAATTTATTTGTAGAGAAGAAATCATCAGAAATTCACATAAAAAGGAACCCCCCTGAAAGAAGAGACAATTCTGAAACAAAATCAATTAATGTTCAAAAGATTGATGAAACTCATCAACAAAGGACAAACAACACAAAAACCTTTCTATGTTGTCCCAAAGATACGTCAGAGCAAGGAGAGAAATTTACTAAAGGTGACTTTTCAAAATTAATGCTGGATATAAGCAATATGCATCTAGATATTTTGAAATATATTCAAAATTGTTCAAAAAACATTAAATTAATGCCAAAAATAGGAGATCCCTTGGATAGTTGTGAGGACTACAATGATGAAACTAGGAATTTGACTGAGGAGCAGAGATCATCACTCACAAAATATTTATGTGACAATTTTCAACAAATCACCTTGCAACACCCTGATGTACCAAGTCTAATTCATGGCACTATTACATTTATTTTGACACACAGACCTTCCAACTTAGAATCAGGTTTGTCTGTTTTTGCTTCTCTTTTATTTCTGTCAAAAGAATAGAGATGATATACATTTATTTTAGTGCTTATCATGTGTATGGTGCATATGGTATTACTTAGTCTATATATTCAGCTATATAAAAAATTAACACCTTACATACCTTAATCATGTTAATGTACGTAGCGTCATCGGGCGAGAAAAACAGACTTGTTATGGGGATATACATGTGTATGGCCTCGCAATGAAGTTGTCGGTGCCATATAGTTTTACCCTTGTTCGTAATTCCGTCTTTCCGTAATTCGTCATTCTGTCATTCAGTCAGAGCTCTGACATAAACAAGTCAGAATAAAATGACTTCTTCAAGTCAGAAAATGTTTTGACATTCTGACCTGTACGGGTCAATTTTTGTTTTGCGTAGTTTTCCATCGAGTCCGTCAAACCAGAAGATATTTTGAATTTGCCGCCGATCTAAGACACATACGATCACGTGGTTTTTTGCGAGAGATCACGTGTTTGAGAGTCGTTGTTTTGGGAGTTTCTCGAACGAGAAGTTATTGAAAATATAGTGATTATTTACGTTTTTTTATTGAAAATCTAGGTCAATGTGGTCATTTTCCAGTCAGGGGACTTACTTAAATGAGTGATTTTCTAAATCACTGATTCAAGTAACATTATTTCCACAAAGGTTGGAAGTTAGAGTTGTCTTTCTTTAATAATCACCTTTCTAAGTAGCACAAATTAATCACTAGAAGAAGTTATTTAATTTTATTGTAGCTTTAAATATAGAATACTAATGATCCAGGGACTAATTATGTTTCTAAAATTATCAGAACCAACATCTGTGTTGATAGGTTGACCAGGTCATTTCAGATGATGACCTTTGTACTGAATCTAGGATAATGACATAAAAATCACTTGTTTAAGTACCATACCTCAATTTCCTTCCCAAAAATCACTTCTATAAGTATCATTATTTTAATAACCCCCACTAATTTTAACACCCCCGAACAGTGAGATTTTTACCACGAACAGTAAAATTTTATTACATAATCTGGAAGATGAAACCTTGAACTTCACAGGAAAAATACTCCCACTGCTGGGAAAAATCTGTTAAAAAGTATTAGTGCATTATGTAAAGCCATTATTATAGCATTTTTTCAACTAAAATAGAATTTTCAGGTAAATGATAGCATCAAAGGCATAAACCTTGCTACTTAAAAGAAGCAAAAAGTTCATATTTTTTAATTTTACTAATTAAAAGATGTTATTTAAACCTATGTGTTTAAAATTTTGAAAAGACTACAAAATCCCAATTTGTGACAAAACCTTGAATTTGCTACTCAAATAAGTGATTTAAAAATCACTTATTTCAGTAAGTCCCCTGACTGTTTTCAGAAGGTAATACATATTACCTCCGTATTTTCATGGCCATTTTAATATTTTTTGCGTGTGAAGAAGGTCTTTGCAAGTGATTTTGTTGCTGTTTCATGAAGGCGCGTGACCTGTAAATACGGACGCGTGGCCTTTGAGATGACCTGGTGTCTGACAATTCTGACTTGTTCAGGTCAGAAAATGTTGTTATGATAATGAACTGTTATTTTCGGGAGACAACTCGTGTTGTCTTAAACAGTATTAACATTAATAACCAGTCAGTGCAATTTTAAAAGTAAAATTATTGCTTCGAGCTGAACATCATCACGTGATTTTTCTATTTTTAAACTCAATCATGAATTGACTTTTTAACCTTTCCGAGTTTGCGGCTTATAAATATATTTGTTTTTTCGTTTCTTCCAATGAGAAAAACGATCTTTTGAATATTGATATTAATGAAAATGAAATGAAATCGGAATAATTTTAATAAAGGAAAAGGGAAGGGAGGGTTTAACTAAAAGAACCGAAATATTTTTTTATTTTTATTTCAAAAATGATTTTAACTTGAGAACATTATAAAGAGATTCACAAAACGGGTTTTTCAATTATGAACATGGAATATGATATTAAAAACAAATCAAATGAAATGTAGGGTAAGGCTCCAGTGATCACCCTACCCCTGTCATTTGACAATGTTGAACAGTCGAGATCCCTGCCCCCTTAACTCAATTTTTTCTCTCTGTAAAGTATAATGAAATATACCAAGCTAGTCTCTATGGGTCGCCCCACCCCTTGTCATTTGAGAATGATCTTATATCTTGAAAATTGTCGAGATCCCCACCTGTAAACAGCCATATATATTCCTTTTTATAATGTCAAATTGATTTGAATGAAATATACCGGGCTAGTCTCTGGGTTTACCCCCTCCCCTGCCATTTGCGAATGTTCTTATATTTTGTAAACGGTCGAGATCCCCACCCCTAAACTATATATATTCTTGTATGGGAAAATAAACAAACCCAATGTAATATAGGGGAAGTCCCTTGGGGGGGGGGGTTGTTCACCCCTACAGTGTGAAAACATGTAAATGGTCAAGATCCCCACCCCTGAACCATATATATTAGTGTAAGGGACAACAAGACAAATCAAATGAAATAAAGATAAAGTCCCTTGGGGTCACCCCACCCCCTCATGTTTGAAAACATGTAAACGGTTGAGATCCCCACCCCTTAAGCCTATATATTATTATATGGGACAACACAACAAATCAAATGAAATAAAGGGAAAGTCCATGGGGGTCATCCCCATCCCCCTTTTTGAAATGGTCTGGATCACCACCCCTAAACCATATAATATTCCTGTTCGTCATTTCAAGAAGATTTGAATGACATACATGTACAGGGTCAATCCCTAATTATATGGCATATATGTTTTCCTATGAAGTTACACATCTATAATTCTTACCCCAGATGCTTAGCCACATAAAGCATTAACCTTTTTTTTGAAATATAGATAGTCTTTGTTTCTACAGAAGTGAGAAGAACATTGGAAGTCAGTATGTTCTGACTTATAAAAGTCTGAATGTTCTGACTTATGAAAGTCAGAATGTTCTGACTTATGAAAGTCTGAATGTTCTGACTTATGAAAGTCTGAATGTTCTGACTTTAATTTAATAAGGCCAGAAAGACTCAAAATGATCTGAAGATAATGACTTGTTTTTAATGTTTAGAGTATTTAAGAATATGAATGCTCTTGTCATGCTAGTACCATAAGAAACCCTGACAAGATTTTGTTCCCAAAAAAATATATATTAAGAATAACAAGTGTACAATTGAACATAAATTACAAAGTTATAAATGTTGCTAAAAAATCTATTTAAAAAACACCCAATAGATAGTTGTAGTGAAAATATTATGTATTTATATGTACCACTTCTTGAAGGACAACAAAGTCACCAAACTTAGTCTGATTTTCATAGTATTTTCTCCTCAACATTTTTTTAACAGAACATGATTTGACCTGTTTAAGTCAGTTTACAGAAAAAAAATCCGATCAAACTAGGTTTCTTCATCTTAGCCCCCCCCCCTTTTTTTTCTCGTTATCTGAATCTGCTACTGTTGGGATAATTAATTTTCTTTAAGAAACAATTCAGTCAAATGGTTTTTAGAATAATGATTTTTTACAACCAAAAGTTCTATATGTTAACTTTACAGAAAAAAAAGTCATGAAAATACAGAAATAAAATAAATTTTTAAGATATAAATTTGATGAAATTTGTTAAAAAAAATACATTTGAATATAAAATATACCAAATACATTTTTTTTATAGTCCTCAATATTGTGACTTGAGGGGACCATATTTCATCAGTCTTTTATCTGGTTTGTCATACATTTTAAAATCAATATGAAAATCCTAGACTTAAAAGTCGACATAAGTTTAGTTTTGACTGACTCTCTGAAGTCAGAACATGATTTGACCTGTTAAAGTCAGTTTACAGAGAAAATTAAATCCAATCAAAACTAGGTCTTCTTCTTCTAAGCCCCCCCCCCTTTTTCCCTTTTATCTGAATCTGCTACTGTTGAGTTAATTAATTGATAGGTTTATTAGAAACAATTCAGTCAAATGGTATAAAATAATATATTATATAGACTAAAAAGTTGTAATAATTAGCTAAATTGAAGTTTTTGACTGACTCTTTGAAGTCAGAACATAATTTGACCGGTTTAAAACAAAATACATTTAAATATATTGAATATGCAAAATAAACTTTTTTATAGTCCTCATTATTGTGCCGTATGGGGACCTGATTTCCTCTGTCTTTTATCTGGCTTTTCCGTACATTTTTAAATCAATATGAAAAAAACTAGACTTAAAAGTTGAAATAAGTTTAGTTGGGACTGACTCTTTGAAGTCAGAACACGATTTGACCTGTTAAAGTCAGTTGACAGAAAAAAAAATGTTCAATCAAAACTAAGTCTTCCTCCTTTAAGCCCCCTCCATATCTGAATCTGCTACTGTTGAGTTAATTAATTCATAATTTTTTTTAAGAAACAATTCAGTCAAATGGTTTTTAAAATAATGTTTTTTAAAACCGAAAGTTCCAAATGTTAATTTAACAGAAAAAAAGTCATGAAAATACAGAAATATAATAAAAGATTTTAAATAATTTGGAGAAATTTGTTAACAAAATACATTTGAATATTAAATAATAGTATACCAAATACACTTTTTTATAGTCCACATTTTTGTGACTTTATTATTGGGTGTCTTTTATCTGAGTTTCTTATACATTCTTAAATGCATATGACAATCCCAGACTTAAAGTTGCAATACTTAATTAAAGTATAGTTTTTTACTGACTCCTTGAAGTCAGAACATAATGTGACTTGTTCAAGTCAGTTTGCACAACAGGATTTACCTCAATGAAATATTAAGATATCAAAAATATACCAAATTATCTTTTATATATATAGTTCTTATAATTGTGACTTAATTTTTTGTGATTTTTTTTTTCTACTTGTATCCATACATTCTAACAATCACATCACAATCATGATAATGCACAACTTTTACAGAACTTTGCAAGCAATTTAGTTTTTGACAGACTCTTTTAAGTCAGAACATGATTTGACCTGTTTAAGTCAATTTGTCTGAACATGATTTGACCTGTTCAAGTCAGATTGCAGAACAAATTTTCCAATCAAAGCTAGGTGTACTTCCTTTAAGCCCTGCTTCTGAATCTGCCATTTGTGAATTTATTTGATAAATGTTTAGAAACAATTAAGTCAAATGGTTATTTATTTTAGGGGATCTTACATATATTTCTTATGTCTGACGTTCCCATACTTTCATTTAATATCATATGTCAGTGCCCCACTCTAAAAATTTCAATAAATTTAGTTTTGGGCTGCCTGTTTTAAGTCAAAACATGATTTGACCTGTTTAAAAGAAAATGCATTTAAATAATATTGAATATACCAAATATTTTTTTTTTTGTCCTCATTGTGACTTTAGGGGACCTTAATATTTTCTCTGTCCCATACTGCCATATCTGGCTTTCTCATACATTTTTAAATCAATATGACAGTACTAGACTTAAAGGTTGAAATAAGTTTAGTTTTGACTGACTCTTTGAAGTCAGAACATAGTGTGACTTGTTTGAGTCAGTTTGCACAACAGTATTTACCTCAATGAAATATTAAAATAATAAATGTTTTGCTCTTGATAAATTTAGCTAAAAGTGGATGAGAATAGATCCCTTATTTTTTCCTTGGAAGATTTGAAGTATTGTCATGGTACTAGTTAATGTATCCAATATTGTATTTTGTAAATCTTTTGATATTGACAGAAAATTGTATGATCCATTTTTTCTGCTTTGGTTTTTGTTTGTATTTGGAAATGATTGAATTTGATGAGATAAATATATTATGTTAAGATTCTGGAAAGAAGAAGGTATGATGAGCCCCACTTTTTAAACTCTTTGATTCGAAACTAGTAATCACTATATTTTATGGAGATTGATAACAAAGTGGTAGAAATGACTGCTTACAGTCAGAACAAAAATGACCTCTCTAAGTCAAAATGCATTAAAAAGGGACATAAATCTTATTAGAATATGAAGATATTAAGTCACAATATTTTATGCAAAAGCTGACCTGTGGAAGTCATTTTATGATAAATTAAAGTCTGACATAAACTGACCTGTACAAGTCATATTCTGTTGAGTGCAAGAAGGGAGACAACACTTACATCAAATTATATCTGACCTATGGAAGTCATTTTATTCTGACTTGTTTATGTCAGAGCTCTGACTGTCATTCCGCAACAAACCATTATACAGAGTTTTTTTCTAAACGCCTTCAGATATTGGGCTGATTTTTGGTATGTGAGTTAACCATGATGAGTTACTGATCAATTTAAAGTTTCGTTCCGCTCCACTAATTTTTGCCTAAATTACGGGCTTTGGACTTTGAGAACTTATTGAAAATCACAGTTATACAGACTTTTTTTCTAAAAGCCTTCAGATATTGGGCTGATTTTTGGTATGTGAGTTAACCATGATGAGTTATAGGTCAAGTTAAAGTTTCGTTCTGCTCCGCTAATTTTCGTTGAAATTACAGGCTTTAGACTTTGATAAATTATTGAAAATCACAGTTATACGGATTTTTTCTCTATTCCCCTCCAGATTTTGAGCTGATTTTTGATATGTGAGGCTACCATCATGTTTGTGTCCACATGTGTTTATATTGAATCTGCAGATTTTTCAACTTTTTGGGACGGGGCCATTCGTGTTGCTTTGACACATCTAGTTTAAAATCAATGTCTTTTGAACTTTTTTTACTTTGTCATGTTTGTACAAGATGCCTTATGTTAAAAACATCCCTTCTGTCATATGTCAATTGTGCCTGACCTAATTTAAATGGTTTCATTGACCACTTGAAAAAAAGTTAAGATTTTTTGTTATGTTAATGTTCATGTTATCATGAGTAGTAGGATAACTTTACTAGCTATTTGCATACATGTGTCTTACATGATCCGTAATAATGCCTGTCAGACAGTTTTCACTTGGCCTATACCTACACCATGTACATGCAAATATATCTACAATACCAAAATCACGAAAAATAAGTACCCCAGAAAAAGTATGTGATGTACTGAATAAGATTTAAAATTGTATTGTATATATTTACAGGACAAGGATTTGATTTAACTCCATTTTTGGAATCTGATGATAATGATGGCACAGATTCGGATTCAGGAAAAATTGAGAATGATGAATTTTCAAATGGTAATTAGCAAAATGATTAGTATTATTTTACTCTGATTGAACGTTAGCATGGTGAGTACATGTATTAACAGGGGTCACCACAACAGGCGAATGGCTCTAGGTCTCCCCACTTCGCTCTAGAGAAGCTCCAGGGAGAAGTTTATGTCGCCCTCGATTTTCAGTAAAATTCCCCAATGTCGCCTCATGATTTTTGAGAAATTCTCGATTGAAACGTAAAGTTAAACGACCGATAGGTATAGAAATACAAAGCATGTTTCGCCAAATTCAGAACTGATTTCTCTGCGATAGTATCATACATCAACGTGAAAATTGCATGCCAGGATGTACTATAAGCAAGAAAAAAGAAAAATCTAGATTTTGTTATGATTGTTTATTGTCCGCCATCTTTGTTATTGAAAATTGTAGATGGCGCCATTTCATCTTTTTATCTCTCATCATTTACCTTATCCATATTGAAATGTACTATTAATTTTGATGTTCTTATATTTACTGACAAACTGTGATGTCCCATGAAAAATTTCAGATTTCTTTTCAAAAACGGTATTCGCTTGTATTTTTACTACGTATGTAGTTTAGTACACTGCCGGGAACCAGCACAACAATTATAAACTACAAAACACAGTCGGTTTTTTGTTCAGGATTTTGTTTTACAGACTGATACATTTTTGTACATGTGCTTTGTTTCAGCTAAAGGTCCTTTAAACAGTATTTCAATGAATATCTGCTCATTAATTTGATAAGGAACGGCAATATTTACTTCCAAAGTCGTATATTTTTGAAAAATATAAAGTGAAAATTTTTGACGTGGATTGCACCATATTTGTTTTTGATTTACAAGTACCTATTCAATATCGGTTATGAAAAATACGACTTTTCTGATGTTACTTTTTGTGATTTAGTCATATTTAAACACTCGTGAAGTGTTTTAGAATCAATAACATACATTTCTAACGGCAACTTGATTTTGGAAATCAGCATTTCCATGAAAATACCGCAAATGTGTGCGATTTCATGTACACGATTTGAAATTAACAGTTTTACTTTACGTTTTCAACACATGTCAAACATTTTTCTCTCTGAATTCTTATTAAATAATATTTTATGTCAGAACAAATGCATTTTGAATCATGATCTTAGCTATGAAAGACAGTGAAACCGTATTTTAACTTTTCTTAATTGATTATCATTTTTGTTTTAAAAGGTTCTTGGACTTGGTTTAATTTTAAAATCTTATGCAGCATAATTTGATCCAGGTCAAATCTTCAATTCATTCAGACCTACCAGAATAAATATAGCTCTTGTGCCACTAACTTGTGGTCCTTATGTCATGATAATAATCAATATTTTTTGACAATTTGCATAGGACCACATGTAAATAAAAAAAGTATTTCAGACTACAAGCATGGCAAGACAAGGACTTACAAAATGTACTTCCTTAGCAATTATCATGAAAAAATTATCAGAAAAGTAACAAAAAATTTTATTCATAAAAAGAATAAACGTGATCTGTCGATTTTCCCTGAAGTCTCCCTGTTGGGCCTTCACTTCTCCCTGAAGTCTCCCTGTTGGGCCTTCACTTCTCCCTGAAGTCTCCCTGTTGGGTCTTCACTTCTCCCTGTTTGACTGCCAGGGAGAAGTGACTTCTCCCTATAATTTTGAAGTGTGGTGACCCCTGTGTATATAATTACATTACATGCATGTTTCTTAGTATGACATGTATGATGTTTTATTTTAATGGAACATTCATACAGACCTAGAAACCAGTGTCTGGTTAGCATTTGTAGATAGGAGTGATAAACCTAGTATTTATAAGAATACATGTATAAAGCTAGAATTTATGTTTAAACATTATTTAGATTAGTGTTATAGTTCACACATTTTAACTAAATTGCATAGTTGTACACTAAAGCTGAACATTGAAACAGGAAGATAAACTGACATGGCTAGAGAATTACGTTTATACTAATGTTGTAATATGTAGTGTGTTGAAAATTAGTTTTTGGTTAAGACTGTTTCTAGAAACTTTAAGCAATAGGTCAACTCTATTTAGTTTATTGAATGATTGTAAGGTGTACATGTATTTCTCTTTTGGTTTATATGACTATGACCTCATTTTCTTGGATCATGTTAAGTTTATGTGATTGTTGTAGTAAAGCTTTATATTTAGGAGTATCAACTTAATATCAATGGTGAGTAAAGAAGGCGAGACATATCAGTGTGTGCACACATTCGTGTCAATGAAAATAAAATTGTTTAAATGAACTTTTTTGTTTTATTTACAGGACAGGTATTTGATTTAACTCCATTTTTGGAATCTGATGATAACATTGATAATGATGATAATGATGACACAGATTCAGCAATGATTGAGAATGGTGGATTATCAAATGGTAAGTGTGGTACTATTTTATGTTGATGAAAATGTGATATTATGTAAAATTGACACACTTGTTATTGTTTACTGTGTATTCTTATATCTTAGAATAGAAAGGTATATAATGGCATGAATGGTATGTTCTTTTTGTTTTGCCTTCAGAAAAAAGTTTCAAAGTGTGAAACATAGGGTTGCTAATCAGCCTGTGGCATTGAAAGCTCCTTTGCATAAACTTTTATACATGAATTGCTGATCCAGAGCTTCAAGCAAGGGCTGGGGTGGTGTCTGTCATGGAACTTTCCCTACATATGGTTTGTTACAGTTAAACAGACATTTGCCTGACACCACCTAAAGTTAATTCATGATTTTTTGTTAAATATATAAGTTTATTCTTTGTTAAAAGTCCATGTAAATATAGAGCGTTTGTATGTTGTATTAATGACAAGAATATTGCCAAGGTATTTTGAGGGGAGACAGTTGAAAAGAAATTGACATGTTTTTGTGCCAAATAATATTTTTCTGATTGCAGGGGAGGGATTGCTCATAAAAAAATTAACTGTTGGAAGCACAAATTTTATACGACCGCAAAATTTTTCGTCGTATATTGCTATCACGTTGGCGTCGTCGTCGTCGTCGTCGTCGAATACTTTTAGTTTTCGCACTCTAACTTTAGTAAAAGTGAATGGAAATCTATGAAATTTTAACACAAGGTTTATGACCACAAAAGGAAGGTTGATATTGATTTTGGGAGTTTTGGTCCCAACATTTTAGGAATTAGGGGCCAAAAAGGGCCCAAATAAGCATTTTCTTGGTTTTCGCACTATAACTTTAGTTTAAGTAAATAGAAATCTATGAAATTTTGACACAAGGTTTATGACCACAAAAGAACTTTTGGGATTGTTTTTGGGAGTTTTTGGTTTAACAGTTTAGGAAGTAGGGGCCAAAAAAGGGCCCAAATAAGCATTATTCTTGGTTTTCGCACAATAACCATGATAACTTTAGTATAAGTAAATAGAAATCAATGAAATTTAAACACAATGTTAATGACTACAAAAGGAAGGTTGGTATTGATTTTGGGAGTTTAGGTCCCAACAGTTTAGGAATTAGGGGCCAAAAAGGGACCCAAATAAGCATTTTTCTTGGTTTTCGCACCATAACGTTAGTATAAGTAAATAGAAATCTATGAAATTTAAACACAAGGTTTATGACCATAAAAGGAAGGTTGGTATTGATTTTGGGAGTTTTGGTCCCAACAGAATAAGGGGCCCAAAGGGTCCAAAATTAAACTTTGTTTGATTTCATCAAAATTGAATAATTGGGGTTCTTTGATATGCCGAATCTAACTGTCATGACTGTGTATGTAGATTCTTAACTTTTGGTCCCGTTTTCAAATTGGTCTACATTAAGGTCCAAAGGGTCCAAAATTAAACTTAGTTTGATTTTGACAAAAAATGAATCAGTTAGGTTCTTTGATATGCTGAATCTAAAAATGTACTTAGATTCTTGATTATTGGCCCAGTTTTCAAGTTGGTCCAAATCGGGGTCCAAAATTAAACTTTGTTTGATTTCATCAAAAATTGAATAAATGGGGTTCTTTGATATACCAAATCTAACTGTGTATGTAGATTCTTCATTTTTGATCCTGTTTTCAAATTGGTCTACACTAAAGTCCAAAGGGACTAACATTAAATTTAGTCTGATTTTAACAAAAATTGAAATCTTGGGGTTCTTTGATATGCTGAATCCAAAAATGTACTTAGATTTTTTATTATGGGCCCAGTTTTCAAGTTGGTCCAAATCAGGATCTAAAATTATTATATTAAGTATTGTGCAATAGCAAGTTTTTTCAATTGCACAGTATTGCTCAATGGCAAGAAATATCTAATTGCACAATATTGTGAAATAGCAAATTTTTTTTTAATTAGAGTTATCTTTCTTTGTCCAGAATAGTAAGCAAGAAATATCTAATTGCAAAATATTGTGCAATAGCAAGATTTTTTTTTAATTGGAGTTATCTTTCTTTGTCCAGAATCAACTTAAATCTTTGTTATATACAATATTCAATGTATATTCACTTTTTACTACCAACTGATAAATTAAAATAATCTTTACCATTCAGTGATAACAAGCAGTTTTTTTACATCTTAATATTTTATGATGTATTTAAATGAGTAGTTATTGTTGCAAACTCCATTAGAAATTTTAATTGAGATTAGTTTTGGAATAAGGGAAAGGGGGATGTGATTAAAAAAATTGGGTTCAATTTTTCTCATTTGAAATTTCATAAATAAAAAAGAAAATTTCTTCAAACATTTTTTTGAGAGGATTAATATTCAACAGCATAGTGAATTGCTCTAAGAGAAAACAAAAATTTTAAGTTCATTAGAACACATTCATTCTGTGTCAGAAACCTATGCTGTGTCAACTATTTAATCACAATCCAAATTTAGAGCTGAATCCAGCTTGAATGTTGTGTCCATACTTGCCCCAACCGTTCAGGGTTCAACCTCTGCGGTCGTATAAAGCTACGCCCTGCGGAGCATCTGGTTGTGTTTTGGTCTGTTTTTCTTATACTGCATGTACTGTATGCAACAGGTTTACTATATTTGGTGTATGGAATGATTGTAAGGTGTACATGTCTAGTTGGCAGGTGTCATCTGACCTTGACCTCATTTCATGGTTAAGAGGTCAAAGTTAACTTTTTGAGATTTGGTCTTTTTTTCTAACACTGTATGCAATAGGTCAGCTATATTTGGTGTATGGGAATATTTTATGATGTGTATGTCAGTCTGGCAGGTTTTATTTGACCTTGACCTCATATTCACGGTTCATTGCTTTTGTGTTAAGCTTTTGTATCTTGGTCTGTTTTTTTAAAACTATAAGCAATAGGTTAACTATATTTGTTGTATGGAAGAATTGTAAGCTGTTCATGTCTGCCTGGCATGGTTCATCTGACCTTGACCTTAATTTCATGGTTCATTAATCAATGTTTAGTTTTCATGGTTAAGTCTGTTTCTTAGAAACTATAAGTATTAGGTCAACTATCACATGTATCAGGACTATACTTAGTGTATTGAAAGATTGTAAGGTGTACATGTATTTCTTGTTTGATTTATATAACTTTGATCTCATTTTCTTGGATCATGTTAAGTTTATGTGATCGTTGTAGTAAAGGTTTATATTTTGGACTACCAACATAATATCAATGATTAGTAGAGAAGGCAAGACATTTCAGCATGTGCACTCTTGTTATTAATATGACAAAATAATTATATGAATTCCAACATGTCCAATATAGGAGACTGAATTAAAAATGAGGACCAACAGGTTTTCATTAAGGACATGAAGGACCACCAGGGAAAAACAGATTTTCAGAAACTCTGTCAAATGGTACTTCATATCTTGTGTACAGGTGCTTTATGTTAAGACATTTCTGCTGGCATCTATGATCTTTGTTCTTGGCCTTTATGCTTCACTGATTGTTTTAAAAATGATTTTATATACATGAATTTTAGCTAACTACTCCCAAAATGAGATTTTCTGAAAGTCTTTAAGACGATGAATAACTATACAGATACACATTGATCTTCAAGACCTTAAAAAACACTGAAATTTAATAAAGTATAGCATAGCAGGCCAGACATCTCAGTGTCTGCACTCTTTTTTTGGTTTTATAGCAATGTAATGTTTAGATTCTGTAAAGATTGTAAACAATTGGTTAATAAATGTTACAAATATATTCATATCCTTAAGCTTTATACATGTAATAGAATTGTTTAATTGTATGTCATATTTTGAGAAAAGCTGCATTGAAGTGACTATTCTACTATCATAAATTTATTTTACAAAGTAGAAAATGAATATTACTCAATATTTTGTCTATATTATGGCATAATGGAAATTTTGCTTACTTATTCATGTCACTTTAAACAGAATGGTAAAATTTTAAGTTTTTTATTTTTCTTTATTTACAAGTATTTGATTTAACTCCATTTTTGGACTCTGATGATAACATTGGTAATGATGATAATGATGACACAGATTCAGCATGTTCAGAAATGATTGAGGATGGTGGATTATCAAATGGTAAGTATTATATATACCACGCTATTTACGAGTTGAACATATTTAAACGATGAAACTGCAGGATGAGTTCGTTTAAATATGTTAATGAGTAAGGCATGGTGTATATGTTTTGTAACATCATTCAAAAGTGGCCTGGTGATATATTATCCAATAAAAAACCATTGGAAGTGTCGTTTGAGCCCGCTGCTTAGCACACCCACGAGGAAACCTATCCAGTTGGGAATACAGTACATCAGATATGCCCCACCTACGATAGTAGTGGGGCATTATGTTTTCTGGTCTATGCCTTCGTCCGTACGTTCGTTCGTCCGTTCGTTCGTCCGTTCGTTCGTCCCACTTCAGGTTAAAGTTTTTGGTCAAGGTAGTTTTTGATGAAGTTGAAGTCCAATCAACTTGAAACTTAGTATACATGTGCCCTATGATATGATCTTTCTAATTTAAATGCCAAATTATAGTTTTGACCCCAATTTTACGGTTCACTGAACATAGAAAATGATAGTGCAAATTTCAGGTTAAAGTTTTTGGTCAAGGTAGTTTTTGATGAAGTTGAAGTCCAATCAACTTGAAACTTAGTATACATGTGCCCTATGATATGATCTTTCTAATTTAAATGCCAAATTATAGTTTTGACCCCAATTTTATGGTTCACTGAACATAGAAAATGATAGTGCAAATTTCAGGTTAAAGTTTTTGGTCAAGGTAGTTTTTGATAAAGTAAAAGTCCAATCAACTTGAAACTTAGTATACATGTTCCCTTTGATTAGATCATTCTAATGTTAATGCCAAATTAGAGAATTTATTCCAATTTCACGGTCCACTAAACATAAAAAATGATAGTGCGAGTGGGGCATCCGTGTACTGTGGACACATACTTGTTTTATATATTAAATGGTCTTGTCACAGTACAATTAGACTTTGCAATTCTTCCATTTCTCTGTTCTCTTTCCACTCAATTATTAAGGTCCGCCACTTCGGTCGCCCTACAGTGATAAGTCTATCCTTCCATAAAATATTGTGTCTGCTCATTTCTTGAAAACCTTTACATTTTTAAAGTTTATACTTAACATGTTTATTCACTAACACCAGTGGGTGCGTCAATATGTATGCAGGCAGAGGCAGATTTAAAGGGTTTGTCAAGGGTTATGCCCCCCTTTTTGTGGTAAAAACTTGGTTGATTATATTGGGAATAATTGTAGCATGACTGGAGTGGGCCCCCTTTTAAGCAGTCAGTGGGACCCCACTTATGAAAATTTCTGGATCGGCCACTATACAGAACTCTGAAGGTCATAGGTCAAGGTAAAAAACTTAGGTCAGTTGAGAACCCCATGTCCTATGGAAAAGATAGGTTAAAAACTGATTGTTCTGTACACTTCAAAACAGAAGAGTCAAATTTTCAGTTTAATCAAGTATAAAATGTACTTTGATGTTCTTAGATATTTTTTTTAAATAGTTGGACAAGTTCCTGTTTCATTAGTTCAAATCAATTTGAAAGGATTTAAAAATTAGGTTTTTTACATGATAATGTTAGCTACAACTATGCATTTTGAAACTCTTTTCAATAGGCCACCTTTCTTTATGTTATTTAAGTTCTCTTCTGAGGGTGACCATAATGTACAGGTTTGACTGTAAACTATTCATAACAGAACTCTTTTTAGGATGAAATAATTCAATCCCTTCTGTTCACTTCAGAATTTTTATGAAAATACTTTTCACAAACATATTAAAACTATTATCTTATACTGCCACATCACTAGGATACTTTCATATGAGAACTGAATTTTAACACAGTGACCATGGATATGTTAAACAGTTTTGTCAATCTACACATTCTTGCCTTCTTTCCATATATGTAATTAATGTAATTTTCTTAAATACAAAAAGATTTCTTTTGAAATATATTTTTTGTATTTCATTTCCATTTACAGATAATAGCATTGATGAGAATAACGATGATGACATGGATGATGATGATGAGGATGATAGTAATACATCTTCTTGTGTGCAGTCTTATGTAGATGGTAAGACATTCATTTTGTAATAATGTCATGATCTTTTCTGGATTTATAGCTTCACCAATTTTTATACTCAGCCTAACATACATGTAGAACATGGAAATCATGGTTCTTAAGTCTTTGTGTCTATCTGCTCATACCATCGTCCTTCTATCCATCCATACTCACGATCCTGAATCAGGTTAATGTTTTTGGTGAAGGTAGATTAGGGTGAAGTTGAAGTCACAAAACTTTGATCATAGTAAACATGTTGCTTATGATATGATCTTTCTAATTTGCATGTAAAATTAGGGTTTTGACCCCATTTGCATTGGTCAGTGAACATGAAAAATGATACTGAAAGAAGGGCATCAGTGTACTGTGGACACATGTTCTTGTTAAAAAATAGATCAATTTGGTTTTTATTATGTATTAAAGGTAATTGGATGAAACATTTATTGGTTACTTTTTTTTTAACTAAGGCCAATTAAAATTAGTTGATAGATTTTCATCCTCGCCAGCCCCAATTTTTGTTATCTTGAAAAATTTTCGATTTCAGGATTTTGTTCATTTCCATACGTTAAGGCTTAAATTAAAATATTGTTTGTTTGCCCTTTACCGACCGACCCTTTAAATTCGTTCCGCCTGAAAATCTTTTATTTGTATTTATCAGCAAGATTTTATTTTATTTTTCCGTTCCTACCAAAAATCTTTTATTTGTATTTCCCGCTCAAAACTTTTTTACCGGAATCCTCGGGTATTATCTTTATCGTGAAAGGTCTAGTCCGTTTGGTATCACGTGAGCGTTTGAAATGAACACTTGCATTTAGAGTTTCAAAGCATTTGTTTGAAATTGATGTTGAACGCTTTGAAATCATGATATGACGTACGTTAACTCTGTATTTTTATACTTGAAGAGCAGGGTTCATTTACAAAAAAGTTTGTTTATTATAATACAAAATTATCAACGTGTGTACAAACCGTAGTATTTTGTGTAAACGGACGTTGTATTCTATGTAGGGATGGCCTTTTGTGATCCGTAGATCAGGAAGATTATGTTAACGATGCCTTCGACCAGCATTGCTATATTATTTATATCTGACATGAACCAAAGATGACAAAAGCCTGTGAAGTGGAGAATATTTGGCAGTAAAATCGCCCAAGTTTTCCATACAGATCATTTATAAATGCGATGTAAAATATGTGACAATTAAGTTTAAGTCTTGTAGCATTTTTATTAGAAACATAGGCACACACGAAAATTTAAACACTCTAGGGACTTTTTCTACTAGTAATGTATGTCTGCCCGGACATATTTTACCAGGACAAAGTTATCTCTTACAGAAAACCTTTAGGTAGAGGTAAGCGTTCAAGGTACGTAGTACAGAATATTAGTGCAAGCGAAAACTCTTCAAAGTTCCAGGCATATTTAAACGTTGAAAATATGCGGCACAGCTCTATATTTTGATATTTGAAAACAAAATAGTAGTGCATATGAATTAACTTCACATTTTACATGATACTTTTTTTCGAAGCGTAGTCCCAGAAACTTATTAGCAAAAGCAAAACAGACAAAAATGACATTATGCAGATTTTGTATCTATAAAATAAAATATTATACCTACCTGCCTACCCATGAAAAAAAATATACCGAGCCAAGTTATTTTTTTGGGGAAAAAAATAAAATATTTTACCTACCTACCTACCCTGTTTCAAAACATAGGGTCGGAAAAGGGCAAACAAACAATATTTTAATTTAGGCCTAACGCTCAATAATTTCGTCTCATTCAATACTTCCCCATTGTTGGGTTGCTTCCACTAAATGGTAGTTTGAAGGAAATTTTGCAGTTTTTGGTTATTATCTTGAACATCAATAATGTTCAGCATTGAAGTAAGATCTATAAAAAAGTTAAATGACAAAATTTGTCAATTGACCCCTTAAGGAGTTCTTGCTCTTTAAAGACAATTTTACACAATTTGTTCATAGATTGCTAACATTTAAAAATCTTCTCCTGAAACTATTGGGCCTAATATTTCTTAACTTTGAATGAATGTTCCTTTAGGAATCTAGTTTATGAATTTTATCGAATTTTTGATCCATCAACAAACATGGCCACCATGGTTAAAATAGAACATAAGGGTGAAATGCAGTTTTTGGCTTATATCTCAGACACTAAAGCCTTTTGAGAAAATCTGAAATGGGGTTAAAATGTTCAAAAGGTCAAGATCTATCAGCTGTGAAATGATCATGCAAACAGAAGAACCCATTGTTGGGTTGCTGCCACTAAATTGGTTGATTTAAGAAAATTTTGCAGTTTTTGGTTATTATCTTGAAAATTATTGAAGATAAACAGTAAACAGCAAAAATGTTCATCAAAGTAAGATCTACAAAATAGTTTTATATGACCAAAAATGTCAATCGACCCTAAGGAGTAATTGCCCTTTAACAGATGTTTAAGGAAAATTTTACACAAGTTGTTTTATGTTTTTTAACTTCAAAAATCTTCTCAAATGAATTTAGTATAAATTTTGTATTTCATTTCCTTGCAAGTCAAGAAACATAGACACTACGGCTAAAATGGAACATATGGGTAAACAATAAAAAAAATAATCATTGATGAAAGATTTAAGCAAATAAAAAATAATAGGTGGACGATTCAGGCTCTTAAAAGCCTCTTGTTTATTTATACAATGATTTGTGTCTGGAAATTTGGACTGTGAATGATTCCCAAGTGTAAGAATAGTGGAACACATTGGTTAAAAAAATCATAACTGGAATAAAGAAATTGACACAAGCATGAACTTGTTAGATTTATTACCATATATTGAGTTCAAAAAGTTGACAAAGATACCCATTTTATTAATTTATAGCAAGCTCTTTGATTTAGATATATCCAATGTTGACATACAGCAAACATCCTCTGTCCAAATACCCTTGATATAGTCATTAAAAAACTTCATGTTCTACATTGTAATTGTATTTGCATCTTACATAGGACCAACCCTATTATTTCAACATTGTTGTTTGAGTTTTCATTTTATTCTGTACTTTTAATACTTGTGTTGCATACCAATGCATTTGCTTCAATTTGTTGGGACTACAAACCGTTGCTTAGAAAGCAAAATATATTTGATGTAGGTAGTCTAAGTGAAGACAGCATTTGTCCACATTTTTGCTGTTTACTATCAAATAGGTTTCTAAAGCGGCAATTATATGTAGAAAAGTCGTTTTCAATCAGGGATATTTATTTCGGAATTTGAAAAATTATATACAATACCTTATGCATGTATTTACATGATACTGTTGATTCATTTATTTTCGTGAGTATCAATTTTTGTCGATTGAGGAAAACTTGCATTTTCGTTGGTATTGGATTTCGTGGTTTTGCCAATCTCTACATTAAAAAGCCTATAGAAAATTTGTTATTCGTTTAACATTGGAATTCTTGGAACACATGTACCCAAGAAACCCACGAAAAATGGTATCCAACAAATAATGATTAAACCACAGTCAGGGATGGGGTCGATTACTTTAAAATGTAATCGATTAAATTACAATTACTTTGCTAATAAAATGTAATCAATTACATTACAATTACACCCTATTTTATATGTAATCGATTACATTAGATTACTTTTCTTCAAAGTAATCATGATTACTTTAGATTACTTATGATTACATTGTATATTGCAATATCAAAGTTTTTTTTATAACTTTTTATCCTCACAAAAAGCTAATTTTGGTGATTTTTTTAAAAGCCTTAATCAATTCATCTTATTCAAATCTCTATGTAAATGATATAAATTAATTTTTTCTACAAATTTTAACCAACTGCCTAATTAACAAAAAACCTGAAAAAAATAAGGAAAAATTAATTAAGTATAGTTTTATTGTCTGTTGGGACATAATTGACACATCCATTAATGTTTTTACAGGTGTTAATCACTACTTCCATTTTTTAAACAAACAATAGATGAGCTTGGGTATTAAAATTTTATTGTCTTAATAACGATATCAATAAAGTTAAAAGTGGATGATTGTCATTATTTGTTTGAAAATTTGTAATACTTGATCTAATTAATAATTAATAGAATTATTGCCAAGTGAAAACATAAAAAAACTTTGTAACTTAGGAAAGTATATACATTTCTCTTTAAATTAAGAAACAGTTTATTGTAATAAAAGATATTTTGTATTGATGAAACTTCTGACGTCACCTTTTGTTTACTATGCACATTGTTTGTAATATTATGCGATATGTATACACTGTACATGTACTTGTTTATACTGATGAGCCGTAAGGCTCAAAGTTAATAAAAAATAAAAATTAGAAAGCACATATTATACGCCAATTTATGGGAAACAAAATTTATTAAATTTGTCAATACATGAAATCTGGTTTTAACTTCCATTATGAATTAAGTGGTCTCATATATTTATGTCGGCCATCAAAGTCAAATTGGAACTAAATGTTTTCTGCATTTGAATTTCAAAGTAGTTATGTAAAAATATTGGGTAAACTTATATGAAATTGGAGTTAATATCAGAAGTATTCAATCAAGGGGGGGAAATGCAATTAAGGCTTATTCTTGTATCATAAGAGCTCAATCTCACAACAAAATATTGGAGAGGCAATTTCCTTCAGTAATGATGATACAATTTATCCCTTTAAACAAGGTCCCATCATTGTGAATACTAGTTTCATGATTTTCATTCAAGCTTTACATTTTCTTATTTTCATCTTGCCTATCAAAAACTATTTTCATATTGTATATATATATAAGATTTGTAATCAGCAAGTAATCATATGAATGTAATCTTAAAGTAATCTAATAGTAATCATGATTACACCTGTTTTTTGCAATGTAATCGATTACATTATGATTACTTGTAATCAGAAATGGCATGATTACTGATTACATAGGATTACACTGCAAAATGTAATCGATTACAGCTGATTACGATTACTGATTACGATTACCCCATGCCTGACCACAGTATAAGCTTATTATTACACTTTCATATATGAAGAACACGTCATGAAGCTTGAAACCCATTAATGGAATTTACTGACCCCATATATATCATATTAGGTCACTAGCACACTAACATTGACTAAGTAACTAATAATATCAAAATTAAAATATTATACCCATTGATAAATCACCTAAATTTGGCAATTACTACTAATAAATATTTCACCTTGGGAAATTGCACTCCATTCAAATATTTGGCATATCCAAAAAGTGACCCATTCCACATATCTGTGTATTCCTTGATGTAGAAAGAGACCTTCCCTCTCCTGTGATCATGGTGATATTATGATTAGCATTGTTAAAATTAAACTGTATTACATTTAAGATTGCACTTCTTTTGAATCTTGATGAAAGGATGAATATTGACATTATGAGTACTTTATAAATTGACTTTTTGTGACTTTGCAGAAATTCCAGTTAACAGAGAAGCTTATCAACTTTTTCCTGACAAAATCAGAGGAGACCTTAAAAGTCCATGTTTATGTAAACAGCAGTGCAGTGAAGCATTATTTCAAGATGAAAATATCATTTATAGAGTCCAACATATAAGATCTGATTTACAAGGTTATAGACAAGGTGAAAAACGATCAACAAAGATCCTTGAATTAATGAGGAATACCATGTATAAAGATAAAAAAAAGGAAAGGAAACACAATTTCCATGGAAAAATAATTTGTATGTAAGTTGATAATTAAGAAATAATTCCTTTATGTCAAGGTCTATGCTAATTTAAAATGGGTAGGCTTTATATTTGTCGGTATTTACTCAAATTACACTGAACATTCATTTGACATAAGTGGTGTGTAAATATTATAAAATATAATGTCTTCCCATGTTAAATGAACATCAAGCATGATGTAAAGGGATTATTTTAATTCTAGTAGGACAAATATGATATCTTTATAGGTCGAAGTATACAAAATTCCTTAGGTATGTTTGGCTGTTCCTGTTTCCTCCCTATGAATTATGAACATATTATTTTCATATTAATAAAATTTAGCTAAAATAAATAATTTATTAGGATACAAATGAAAAAACCCCAGATAGAACAGTAAGTTTGTGCGCATTTGTCCTGGCCTCGACAATAACACTTGTCCGATTGGCCGGTACCAGAGGGAAAAAAGGTCGGACAAGTAAAAGCTGTATCAAGCTTGTCCGTCAGGACAAGTTCAATTATTTTTCAGAAAATAAATTTTAATAATCCAACTTTGATGAACAAAGTAATTATAAACAAAAAACAAGAAAACAAATATTTATTTGACATGTGTCTGTATTCTGTTTATTCAAATGCAAAACCGTTTTTTTTCTTCTTCTTTTTCTAATTGCAATCGATAATTTTTAACTGGTTCTTTGTCAGGTACATTTTAAAAGGTAAAAGGTATACTATTTTCGGAAACCAGTCTAACTGATCCGAATCAATGATGCGCTTTGTAGATAAGGTAACTTTACAGGATAGTTCGTCACCTCGACAGGTTTAGCTCCAAGTTTAATAGACAGTTTGGCACCGTAGGCGTAGGAGACATATTTATTAGACATGATTGATAGACAGTTTGGCAAGGCAGGAGACATTTCGGGACCAAAACAAATCAGCACCTCATTTTGCTACCTTATTCTGTTCCATATAATACATACCATACCAGTAATTTTTTCACAAAAATATTTTTTTTTATTTACCAAAAAATTCACAAAATCATATTTGATCATAAGTAGAAAATAACAATACTTGCAATATAGTGACCTATAGTTGTAAATTTCTGTGTCGTTTGGTCTCTTGCTGAGAGTTGTCTCATTGGTAATCAGACCTTATCTTCTTTTTATTGATAGTATTTGAATACACTTTTTTCAACTTATAGGATACGAATGTCAAATGAGTGTACAGGCCTATCAGATGGTGCCTCATGTGCAGAGTCTGATGAGACTAGCATTGACTAGCATTGATGAAAACTAGAACCTAAGTCATGTAAGTCCTGTGACATGACTAGATTCAGTTGTACTTGACTCATATTTTTGAAAAGTATTCTAAAGAAAAACATCAAATTCTGTTCTATTGTTTAAATTCATTTTGTTCCTTAATCAACTTAAGATGTAAAAAAGTTATTTTTAGTAAAAATAATTTGGACAAGTAACAATTTCATTCGGACAAGTAAGTTTTGGTATGTACTTGTCCGACTGGACAAGTTGAAAAAACAGTTATTGTAGAGGCCTGATTGTCAATCTATGTTTTGCCAATTAGAACACAGCAATGATTACAAAACAAAATAAGGATGTCATTATATGAATAACACAGAAATGAGAGGGTGATAGAGCAGATTGTTACCTCAAGAAAACATTGTCAACCGCAGCGAAGCCAAGGTTGACAATGCTTTTTTCAGGGGTAAAAACGTTACAGGTATTAGAAATATCAACAGAAGTGGAGCAAAATGTTTCATTTTTTAAAATTTTTTTACAGTCAAATAATAAAATCTGTGCCAAAATGTAGAACTTAGGCATTGTCTTTAGTTACTTGAAGTAAATTCAATTCATTGTCCTTTGAATTGTCGATTTTTAGCTCACCTGGCCTAAAAGGCCATGTGAGCTTTTCTCATCACTTGGCGTCCGTCGTCGTCTGTCGTCGTTAACAATTTTTCA
The DNA here is from genome assembly GCF_965363235.1 of Mytilus galloprovincialis. NCBI lineage: Eukaryota > Metazoa > Mollusca > Bivalvia > Mytilida > Mytilidae > Mytilus > Mytilus galloprovincialis. The sequence goes on along the minus strand of NC_134844.1, from coordinate 90,834,169 downwards.
AACATCTTCTCCTCTGAAACTACTGAATGGATTTGAATGAAACTTAGCATGATTGTTCCTTAGAGTATCCTGCACAAAGTGTGTGCTTCGATTTTTGATTCGTCAAAAAACATGGCCGCCGTTACTTAAAATAGAACATAGGGGTCAAATGCAGTTTTTGGCTTATATCTCAAAAACGAAAGCATTTAGAGCAAATCTGACATGGGGGTAAAAATGTTCATTAGGTCAAGATCTATCAGCCCTGAAATTTTCAGATGAATCAAACAAACCATTGTTGGGTTGCTGCCACTTAATTGGTAATTTTAAGGAAATTTTGCAGTTTTTGGTCATTATCTTGAATATTATTATAGATAAAGATAAACTGTAAACAGCAAAAATGATCAGCAAAGTAAGATCTACAAATAAGTTAATATGACCAAAATTGTCAATTGACCCCTTAAGGGGTTATTGTCCTTTAATGACAATTTTTCACAATTTGTTCATCATATTTGCTAACTTTAAAAAATCTTCTCCTCTGAAACTGCTGAATGGATTTGGATGAAACTTAGCATGATTGTTCCTTAGATTATCCTGCACAAAGTGTGTGCTTCGATTTTTGATCCGTCAAAAAACATGGCCGCCGTTACTTAAAATAGAACATAGGGGTCAAATGCAGTTTTTGGCTTATATCTCAAAAACGAAAGCATTTAGAGCAAATCTGACATGGGGTAAAAATGTTCATTAGGTCAAGATCTATCAGCCCTGAAATTTTCAGATGAATCAAACAAACCATTGTTGGGTAACTGCCACTTAATTAGTAATTTTAAGGAATTTTTGCAGTTTTTGGTCATTATCTTGAATATTATTATAGATACAGATAAACTGTTAATAGCAAAAATGTTAAGCAAAGTAAGATCTACAAATAAGTCCATTTGACCAAAATTGTCAATTGACCTCTTAAGGAGTTATTGCCCTTTAAAGACTTTTTTCACAATTTGTTCATCATGTTGACTTACTTTAAAAAATCTTCTCCTTTGAAACTGCTGTATCAATTTCAACCAAACTTAGGCTAAATGAGTTTTAGAGTTTCAGAGTATCTAGTATAAATTTTATATTTCATTTCCTTGTATGTCAAGAAACATAGCTCCTATGGCTAAAATAGAACATAGGAGAAAATGATTTTTTTTTTGCTTTTGAAGAAAATAGGACGATTCAAAGAACATTTAAATAAATTGAAAAGCCAAAATAATCATTGATATGAGATTAAACCAAAAAAATTCAGGTGAGCGATTCAGGCTCTTGAGAGCCTCTTGTTTATTGGTCTAGACAAAAGGGTGACATTAAAAAAAATTGTCACCCGCTCAGCCATGTGATAGAGTAAATTAACACCCTTGTTGTATTAGCCAATCAAAATATGGCATTTTAATGTGAAGTATAATAAATTATAATGTAGTACAACAGACTATTGATCTGAAGATATTCCATGAGGAGTTCAGATGTTCAAATGACTTTTTACAATCCAATCAACACTTTGGCTTCCAAAAGCTTTTGTATGTTTTACTATGAACTATTAATGAAGTTGCCATGTAATCTGCATTTATTTCTGGATAAAGTCCTAAATACTATTATTCTAACTGTTTAATTTACTAACATTTCAATTTTAGGCATCAACCTGTTTGTTTTTATGATCCAAATGAATATTGGGGCAACCCTTGGCTAATTTTTTAGACTTCCTCATTGTTTTAATTTGAAGCAGAGGTGTTATTTGGTATTGAGCTGCAGGGTATAACTTGTTGTAAAAAATCACAAATAAAGGATAACATTTCCTTCAGATACTGATTCCATTAACATGACAGATACAGATCTGTGGTTGAAATAAAAAAAAAATATTTAAGTATTAGTTGATTAATGTATCAGCTTTTTATATGGTGATTTTTTTTTACAGGAGGAAATGGACTGATCTGTTGGGAATTAGTATTGCCACTTACTACAGGATATATAAACTTTTGAAGAAAGACATAATGGTGGTAGAGAAAGTGAGAAAAACCCATTACCATAATATCAAAGGTTTGATTTTGCGTATATAGCATGTATAGTTATTTTTATGCCCCACCTACGATAGTAGAGGGGCATTATGTTTTCTGGTCTGTGCGTCCGTTCGTTCGTCCGTTCGTTCGTTCGTTCGTTCGTTCGTTCGTTCGTTCGTTCGTTCGTTCGTTTGTTCGTCCGTCTGTCCCGCTTCAGGTTAAAGTTTTTGGTCAAGGTAGTTTTTGATGAAGTTGAAGTCCAATGTTGAAGTCCAATCAACTTGAAACTTAGTACACATGTTCCTTATGATATGATCTTTCTAATTTTAAAGCCAAATTAAACTTTTGACCCCAATTTCACGGTCCACTGAACATAGAAAATGAAAGTGCATGTTTCAGGTTAAAGTTTTTGGTCAAGGTAGTTTTTGATGAAGTTGAAGTCCAATCAACTTGAAACTTAGTACAAATGTTCCCTATGATATTATCTTTCTAATTTTAATGCCTAATTATATTTTTTATCCAATTTCACGGTCCATTGAACATGGAAAATGATAGTGGGAGTGGGGCATCCGTGTACTTTGGACACATTCTTGTTATAAATATATAATTATGTTGTGTACAAGTTGCGATTTTGTACAGGATATAACATGTACAAAAATTTGTACATGTTATAATTGGTACAATGCAAAAATACAAGTTATAACATGTACAAAATATTGCTTAAACATGGTTTTAACTTGTTCAATTCCATATTTTTCTAGGGTTCCAGCTGTTAATAATTTATACTGCTTCAAAGGGGTTCTTTAACTGTACCGAAATGGTATCGCATTAACGGACAATAACAAAAAAATGATAAAAAAAATGTTTACGGTTAAATGCTTGTGTTGTGATAAAAGATTATATTTTTATTTTCAAATTTTGTACCAGTTATAACCTGAACAAAATTGCAACTTGTACACGACATATATATAGCTTTTAAAACTCATATTTTCAGTTGCATACAATTTCAAATTACGAAACAAGAACACACCTTGATTGTAGGTATGTTTTCTTTGAAAAGAAAAGAAATGTCAGCCATTTAAAATATTATTATTAATTAAAGTGAAGTATTAACATTCAAATGATTCTTCTGTTAGATTTTAAGTAATATGATGCAAGGATCCATGCTAACCTTTCTGAATTTTTCTGAAGATTTCTATATCGTTTTGTCCATTGTAAATTATTGATTAAAAGTAATAAATAGAACAATGAACTAGTTGAATATTGCTTTTTGGATTAATACTTAAAATAGATATATCAATTTTTCAACAATTTGTATTTTATTTTGTTATAGGTCTTCACGCTGTAGCATTTATGGACAATTTTATAGATGAGTACGGAGATCCAAGCCCTGAAAGAGATGTAATGTTATTGCCAGATTGCATTAATATAAAGTATATGTATGATGAGTACAGAACTATACCTGGACTTTGCATAAAAGAAAGACGTTTTTATCAACTTTTTTCAGAAAATTTTGAGAAAATTGTTAGTTTTGTTAAGGTAAATAATTGATCTTTTATTCATAAATTTGAAGGAAAGAATACATAGTATTTGAACCTTTTAAAAAAAAAAGAATTTATTATTCTATTGATAAAGGAAAATTACAACCTGTTATAAACATATGCCTCATATTTAAACTGAGTTATTATGATTTTTGTCGAGCCTGCGACTTTTGTCGCAGAAAGCTCGACATAGGGATAGTGATCCAGCGGCTGCTACGGCGGCTACAGCACAGCGTTAGCTAACTTCTTAAAAGCTTTATATTTCAGAAGGTGGAAGACCTGGATACTTCATACTTTGTATATGGATGCCTCATGTTACGAAGTTTCCGTCAGTCACGTGTCCAATAACCTTGACCTCATTTTCATGGTTAAGTAACTACTTGAAAAAAAGTTAGGATTTTTTGTAATGTTGAATTCTCTCTTACTATAAGTAATAGGATAACTATATTTGGTATTTGCCTACCTTGCAAGGTCCTCATGGCCATCAGACAGTTTTCACTTGACCCTGACCTCATTTCATGGATCAGTGAACAAGGTTAAGTTTTGGTGGTCAAGTCCATATCTCATATACTATAAGCAATATGTCTTGTATATTTGGTGTATGGAAGGACTGTAAGGTGTACATGTCCAACTGGCAGGTTTCATCTGACTTTGACCTCATTTTCATGGTTCAGTGGTTATTGTTAAGTTTTTGTGTTTTGGTCTGTTTTTCTTATACTGTATGCAGTAGGTCTACTATATTTGGTGTATGGAATGATTGTAAGGTGTACACGTGTAGCTGGCAGATGTCATTGAACAGTGTATTGAAGGCTAATTATAAAAAACAACTTTAAAAATTATAATTTTAAGAAAATGGAAATAGCGTGTGCATATTTGTAATCATTAAATAGCAAAAAAATAATCATTGATATACAAAATATTACAGTTGAGTGATTCAGGCTTTTCAATTCCAAAACTTGGACATATCTGATCAATAATCTCATCTGCTTTTAGAATACTTTTATCTTTTTAGACAAAGAATATTAATCCTTGTGACATATGCATGAAGGTTAAAATGGAGATGCATAAATTAAAAGATGCTGTTAAAAAAGATCAGCTGAAAAAAGATTTAAAAGTTCACCTTGATAGACAAAGGTAATGTTATTCAACTGAACATTGAATCTGAATCCCTTGAACCAAAACTTATATGATACAATTCACATTTCTTTTTATACCCCCGGCCCCCGCATTAAAAAAGGGGGTATACTGTTTTACCTCTGTCTGTCCATCCTTCCATCAGTCCGTTAGTCCGTCCGTCCCATGAATATTTTTCGTCGCATTTTTCTCAGGAACTACAATACAAGGATTTCTGAAATTTGGTTTCAGAGTTTATATAAGTCAGTTATACTGTGTGATGTGTTTCAGATTCATTGCTCGACAACTTCCTGTTTACCGAATACTTGTATGATTTTACACAAGATAGCCAAGTTGAAAATTTTCGTCACATTTTTCTCAGGAACTACAATACAAGGATTTCTGAAATTTGGTTTCAGAGTTTATATAAGTCAGTTATACTGTGTGATGTGTTTCAGATTCATTGCTCGACAACTTCCTGTTTACCGAATACTTGTATGATTTTACACAAGATAGCCAAGTTGAAAATTTTCGTCACATTTTTCTCAGGAACTACAATACAAGGATTTCTGAAATTTGGTTTCAGAGTTTATATAAGTCAGTTATACTGTGTGATGTGTTTCAGATTCATTGCTCAACAACTTCCTGTTTACCGAATACTTGTATGATTTTACACAAGATAGCCAAGTTGAAAATTTTCGTCACATTTTTCTCAGGAACTACAATACAAGGATTTCTGAAATTTGGTTTCAGGGTTCATATAAGTCAGCTATACCGTGTGATGCCTTTTCAGATTCATCACTCAATAACTTCCTGGTTACCAAACACTTGCATATTTTTACACTATTAATAATATACACTTGCGGTGGGGGTATCATCATTGAGCAGTAGCTTGCAGTTTCACTTGTGTTACTTTAAAAATAGAATGAATCGTTTAAGTATATTAATGTCTCTTAAATTGTACTACATTTGACAAAAAAAGCTTCTTCAAAAATGTTGCTACTAATGACAAAATGGATGTCAAGTTTAATATAGGCAATTTCCACTTTAACAGTTCATGAGATATGGTCTTTGTGATATTGAAAATGACAGGACACAAGTAACTGTTAAAAAATTTGCTTTGCTGTCACTCTGACAGCCTCTTGTCTTTTATTTTTTTTTCGATTTCCAATGAGAACACTATACAATCAATCACAAATAATGCAACATGGCGGAGCCTCTACTTTAATTTGTTTACACATGACATTTGTTATTTTCCTCTCCAATATTTTGTTATAGATGTGTTTTAGCAATATATTTGTATGCTGCCATCAATTTTGTAGTACATTCCCTTGATTCCACTTTCTTTGTAACTACAGCATACAAACCAAACTAAATGCCAAATAGTGAAGATCCGATATCATGAATATTTTGAAGCAAATGCTTATTTTTTTTATAGGAGTGAAAGAAGAGACTATTACAAGAAGAAAGACGAAGCATGTATGAAGTCAAAGGAAGTGATGAGTATTATCATTGATGGAATGGATCAGTCAAAGACTAACATTCCACACTTTAAGGGATGGACTAAACCAAAGGTATACAGTTGTACATTGTCAATTATCCAAGTAATAAGATATGAGATGATCAGTAAGTCACCATGAAGTTTTAATCAGGTTTTTTTCTTTTAAAATTTACCTGGATTAGAAACTACCAAATCTCATAATGATGATTTTAAATTTGGTTTGATAATTGTTAGGTTAAAGTAAAAGGTAAAACATTGAATTCACCATAGCGATTGTTATGGTCTACAATAATGTTCAATATTTCTACCAAATTGCCAAAACTATAAAATATATCAAATTAAACAATATTGATCATTTGATAAGGCATGCACAACTTTAAAAAGTTATTGACATATATCTGTAAGTAGTGTGACATCTGGAAAGGGTAATTGTGTCAAAAATGATAACACTAAATTGATGTTCATAATAAAAATTATTATTCATTTTTCAATTGTTTTATAATCATTGATAATGTAGATACAAATGGTACAAATGTGTGGGTTTAAGATCAATATATTTGACAAGTTGAAATTCCAAAATATCCATTAATATTACAGATATGAGCATGTTAATTGACATTAGAATAGAGTCCTATTTGCAGATTTTCAGAGGTTGAATAAGCTTAATATTTTAGAAACAACATAGAATTTAGTATTCTCTTGATATAGAGGATAAAACAAATGAACAGATTGGCTATAAAAATCAGTACTGATGTAATATTCTCTCTCTCTCTAGAGATATCATATGTTTGAAACCTCTACACTTTGTCTTCAACAGTAGTGATTAAGACACTTGTTCTGTAAAGGAGTCTGGCTTAAAAATTGTTTTTATGTCCCATTTATGAGCATTATGTTTTCTGGTCTGTGTGTTTGTTTGTCCATCTGTCCCACTTCACGGTTAAGTTTCTGGTTAAGGTAGTTTTTGATGAAGATGAAGACTTATCAACTTAAAATGTAATAAACATGTTACTTATGATATGATCTTTCTATTTGTAATGCCAAATTAGAGTTTTTACCACAATTTCACAGTCCACTGAACATAGAAAATGATAATGTGGTTGGGGAATCCATGTACTATAGATACATTCTTCTTTTTAATTTTTTAGCTTTGATTATAGGATTCACATATGTACAGAAGTTCAACATGTCCATGCACTAAATCCAAACATTTTTTTTGAAGTGTGGAGCACCAGCTTTAAAAACCCACATCACTGGATGCTTAGTTCATGGCAGTCAACTCTATCTGTATACAGATTTACTACAATGGCCACATGATCCTAACTTAACTATTACCTGCCTTGTTAATGCAATAACCAGTAATACAAATGTGCTACCCCCAAAACTATATGTGCAATGTGACAATTGTGGAAGAGAAAATAAAAACAAGTATGTGATAGGATTCCTTGGTTACCTTTGCTTGAGTGGATATGTCAAAGAGGTACTTATATATGTTTATATGTATGTATGTACAGTTAAGACAATGATTTATCAAATTGAAACTAAATTTCCTAAATCTGAGAAAAAAATGCCACACTCTTGGAATTTGTGTCCTAATAAAATATGGAAAACACACTACTGAAATAGATCGATGAAATATTAAAACAAGTTTGAAAAGAATTTTGGAGAAAAGTTTATGAAAGGATGTGTGTAGATGTGAAAATTACTTAGATTTGTGTACAATCAGGTAAATGTTGCAATTCATTGCAAATTGTTAGTCTGGCTGTCTATATGTATGATATGCAAATTTTAACACTGTGTATTCAGGCAAATGTCAGATATACTTTAGGCAAATATTTTTGATAGTCTGATACAAAAAGATTAAATATTTGTTGGCCCATTTAGAAAAAAAGATATGTTCAATGATTTGCTGATAGATCTAGTTTGCAGACACTATAATTTGCAATAACTTTAAAATGGCATGTTTAAATGCACATTCATACTTTCAAAATAACTAATGATACTGATTAAGGGCATACAATACAGTTTTGGTCCTGAATTTACAATTTGATGAAAATTTCCATGTAGGCTAGTTTTTGCCTGATTAAATCAAATATGTAAAAAAAAATATGTGCTACTTTTTGAGTTAAATGAGGTCGAAATTTTGTATATTTGCTCAAAATTTGAATTTGTGGCCGTATTTTTCCTTTCGATAGAAAGCCATCACTTTTTTGTTTTAAAAGAGAAACACAAATTGTTTTTTGTGAGATAATTTGTAATTTTTGTATTTTATAAGTATCCTAAAAAATTATGCATTTTTTATTCAGAAATAACTCATTTTTATCAAATGGTCATGAATTAAGAAAAAATCGTATTTTTTTGCTGTATTTTAATCAAAATTAATAAAAAATCCTCTATTTACAGTTTTATAAAATTTGGTCCACATAATCTCCCTGCAAAATGAAACAACATGTCGTTTTAAAAAATAGGGGTCCATGCACTCGTTTTCAAATTAAATCAGTTTGAATGATAAAAAATAGTTGAAAAATGCATCTTTTCCCGATATGTCATAGTTTGATGTCGCGAAAATAACATTTTACGTTAGCAATGTCATTACCTCCCCTGTAACTGTATGGTATGCCCTTAACACAAAATATTAGTGGTGAGTGATTTATGCTCTTGTGAGCCTCTTGTTATATATATACCAGTAATTGCTATTGGTGCATTGCATAATCATGATAATAGAAAAATTATATGACCATACTAAACTTATTGCACACAACATGCTTGTAAGAACAAGTTTATCTATGCCAAGTCCCAAAATATCTGAAGGTCAAATAGGATAAGCATGCAGCAGTACAACATAAATTTAAAATTTCTGTTTAATTTAACCTATAGTTTTGTACTCTTGATCCTTGAATTCAAAAACATGTGTATGGTGCGCTGTTAGGTTTGTTGAGTCACTAAGGAAAGAAGTTTGTTTGTGATTTTATTATTTGTTGCTGGGTTGCTGTCCATAGACAAATATTCCCTTCTTCTATATATATATGTAGAATATGTCTTAGTTCTTGATAAATTTCAATTTATTGTTCTTGTGTTCTGCATACTTTTAGGCTTATCTGTCCTTCCTTCTGAAGGGACATACACATGAGGACATTGATCAACGATTTTCAGTAATTTCACACAGATTACGACGGATTAATGCCATGACACTTCCTCAGCTACAAAAGGAAATAGAATCAAGTTTTCATGATAAACCACACCAGGAAGTGTTAGCATGTGTACGAGATGTCAAATCATGGTTAGACAATTCTCTTTGTGAGATGTCATTCCATTCCTTCCAACATCAGTTTTGGTATGTATTTTATAGTGACATACAGCTTAGAGCCTCTTATAAATAAATTAATCATAATTAAAATGTAACAGTTCATAGCAAGAAAAACATTAGCAAAAGTAACAAACTATTTAGAAATGATTGTACATTTCTCACACTTATCACTTGGATAATGAAGTTCTAATTAAAATTAGGAATAATCAGAAAAATCTGATTTGAACCATCATTTTTTTGAAAGTTTTTTTTTTGAAATTTCAAAAACTGATTTCTAATACTTATAGAGCATTTTTGATCAGATTTTCTTCAAATGAGCTGCAAGAATAAGGGAAACAACAGACAAAATCAGAAAAAAAATAGGAAGGGCACCATTATGTTGGAAAAGATCATATTAGAATATTCCATATCTATACTTGTAACTGCAGTAACAACCTGCAGTTTTATCAGAGTATCTTCATTATTAATTAATGTTCGCACTTATACCTTGGCCAAGTGTGATGAATAAAATAATTCCCAGAAATTATTGTATTCCATGGAAAAGAGTCTCAGATTGCAAGATAATAGAATGTTAATCTGCAGAAAGTGATGGTTCATAGCTTTTATTCCAGTAGGCAGCAGATCTGCATGCTCAATACCTTATATAAAGATGCCATGTAAGAAGTTTCCATTTGTCACATGTGACATGACATTGACTATAATTTCATCATGTTCATAGCTTAGTGAAATGCCTAGAAAATCAACCTAGTAAAGTAAAGGTCCATGAAACCTTTACTTTTCACTTTAACTTCATACTTCTAGGATATATATTTACCTGAGATAATGTAATATAAGCAAATAGGATCCAGAAACGAGCAACATTTGTTTAGTTTGTTTTACTCATGTGATATTTATTTTTTTACTTTAGGCTCTATTGTGACCGTCCTAACCATGTTACTTTGAAATATAGGAAGTTTTCAACTGATTCTTGGTTGCCTGAGGCTGGCCAAAACCAAATAGAATTGTTTGATTTAGATATAACAGGAAATAACACTATTCCTCAGGGTAAGTTTCAACCTAGGTGGTTTTAAAAAAAGGATGTCTATTTCTTTTACTTCCATTGCTTTGAAAGCAATCGTTTGTATACTGATTTTAAAACATGAGTGCATTCATGTTTATAACCTTGATTGAAACCAAACAGATAGTTAAAAAAGACCAAACAGCACAAATATATATATATAGAAAGAGGTGGTATGAGTGTCAATTAGACAACTCTCCATCCAAGTTGCAATTTATAAAAGTAAACCATTGTAGGTCAAGGTGTGGTCTTAAACACAGTACCTAGGCTCACACCGAACAACAAGCTATAAAGGGCCCCAAAAATTACTAGTGTAAAACCATTCAAACGGGAAAACCAATGGTCTAATCTATATAAAATACGAGAAACTAGAAACACTTATGAACCACATAAACAAACGACAACCACTGAACATCAGATTCCTGACTTAGGACAGGTGCAAACATTTGTAGCAGGATTAAACGTTTTAATGGTACGAAACCTTCTCTCTTTTCTGAAACAGTAGTATAACATCACAACATAGAAAGACACACTATAAAATATCAATTGGAATGACTTAACTCAATCATAAACGAAGTGACACAAATAAACACACAATGAACAAATAAATTTGATCTATGTTGCAATGTAAATACTGAGTTAATAAAAATAAGGGATGAATTATTAAAAGTCAAAGTATAAAACTGCTGTGAAATGTTATTTTTTATAGAAAAACATCAAATTGGGAAAAAAAATTACATTATATGATACACAGGTAAATGAAAATAATTTTGTTGCTAAGTATACTTCTTCTTTTGTTTTTGGGGAAAGACGGCTTCAAGCCGTCAATTCCCTAATGGGGTTGGCCAGAGTATCATTCCCTCACGTCAATCATTTTGTTTTGATAGTTTGGAAACCCCCTCAAAATGTCATACTGAAATTGATGACAAGGAGAACAGATTGACTTGAAATACATTTTTTGCACATTTCCCTTCTGTTTCTCATGAAATTATCGTATATTGAGCTTTCCCTTACACTATATACGTTTCTTTTACAGTCCGGAAAAATCAGTATTGCGAAATATTCTAAATATATCTAACCTAGTGACGTCATTGTTGGAATGCCACACTACACAGGGATATCCTTTATTCATTATAAAAATCATTCACAGTACTTGTATACTAATTTAAAATCCGTATTTGTTAAATATAAACCTAATGATGTTTGCTGTAGTGTAGATGATTCACACACCAACAAGAAATACTTGAATCTGAGGCTATAATCAGATATGTAGGTCAACTTTCGCGGTAAACAATGTCAATGGGGATACATGAGATTGGGGAGAGAAACAGCAGTTTTCATTGTTTCTGTAAAGTTCTGTTTTTAGAATCTTCCTCCAATTCAGGAGCACCTCAATTGATGAGTAATCCTCAATTGATGAGTAATTTTACACTAAAATCAAAGTAAATGTTTCTGAACATTTAAAATGTGACATTTAGTATATGATAAGTAGCCTTCTATATATAAAAAAAAAATGTGTACCAACATAATTATTGAAATGGTTAAAAAAAAAAAAAAACAAAAAAAAAAAAATATTGCTTTTTGTAGTTTATACCTATTGAGATTGGGGAGAGCAACTGCAGTTTTCATTCTTTCTGTAAAGTTATGTTTTTAGAATCTTTCTCCAATTAAGGAGCACCTCAATTGATGAGTAATTACCCACTAAAATTAAAGTTAATGTATATGAACACTAAAAATGTCACATTAAGTATATATATGATAATTATATAAGTAGTCATCAATTAAAAAAAAATTTTGCGTACCAACATAATTATTGTAGTGGTCATTTTTTTTTCTCATTTTTTTGTTTAAATATTGCTTTTTGTAGTTTAAAGCTATTTATTCATGAATTTTACAGATATATCAAAATGTGGGATCTGGAAACAAACTTCACACAGCTTTTATATCAATCATTTTTGATTTTATAAGTACATGTATCCCTGTGATTAGAGTTGTAACTGGGAACTTTATCAATGGAAAATTAAAACTGAATAGATTTTTCAGTCCTCACTTTCTTGAGAATATTGTCACAAAAAATTGAGAATAGTCTTAGCCTGCCGTTCAGTTGTACATAATTAAAATTTTAAAATATAATGTAGTAGTTGTTAAATTCAATTGAATTTTAGATAATTAACTCCCAACTTAAATCAAATGTTTTGATTTAGAAGGTGCAGATCTCATTGGTCCAAATTGTCTCTATGATGAATTCTTGACTAAGGAAATGAAATAACAATAAACAACAATTAGTTTCATTATTGTCAGCCTTTCTATATGTTCTAGCTGTTCTTTTGCTCATTCTTTGTATGTAGACTATCAAAAGATACCCCCCTAAAAATTGGAACAATGGCCGTCTTTTCCCTTCAGAGCTCTTCAGCTCTTTGATTATAATCATCCGGTTAGGAATATCAAGAAATATGTTGGACTCTCAGATGTTTTAAAACAATAGCTTTACTTGTGTAAAGTATAATTGAATTGTGAAAACTCCCCTGACAGCTTCAGCTTGTACACATTATAATCTGCATTATACTTAACATCCAATAAAATTTAAGTATCAAAAGTATACAAACTGAAAAGTCCTGCCTATCTATTGATTGCAGATATCAATCTATAATTACAATGCCTCAACAAACAAATATATAAACAAAGCAATCAAGCCAACCAAACATTGAAACTAAAAGCATTATAAAAATAGCTCTAAGGTTATAAAACTATGATATAATTTCATTGAATAGGTATACCTAAACTATGCCAACAGCACTATGATGATAGCAGGATTGAAATGGCCAGACATGCCGTCATGAAAATGAAGAATTTTTTGAATTTCCAAGAATATACATGGTGGATGGAATTTCTTAACAATCCAACTAAATCCACTCCCAAAATAACCAGATGGCCATTGACGAATTTACTGGAAACGCACAAGATTATAGATGTACCAATACAGCTGGTGCAAACAGAGGATCCTGGACCTTCATGCATTTCTGAAATGTTAGAAAGTGAAGGCTTAATAAGAGAAGTATGATTTCCTTTACATTCACTTCTTAAAAGTACATTAATCTTAGTGTCTCTAATTTTTGTGATAGTTTCATGTTTCTTGATTGGTGTGAGAAAAATATTTTTCCTCACTAGTGAAATATCTTGGCAAATTGAACGACTGGTCAAAATTTTATTATGATGTAAAGTTTTCTTGGTTTCTTCTGATTTTTTGTATTTGTGGCGTCATGTTAAAAGATGACTATGTCTGATGATGTTGCATATAAAGAACACAACTTTCTACAAATCTTTGAAATGGAAGGATAAAAATCATAAGAGAAACAGATTTCACCTCTTTAAATCGTGTATTATGAAATTTGTCCACTCTCAACAGTTGAATTGTAATTATATAAAATTCTCTTCAGGCCTCATTTTTTTTAAAAATATTTTAAAAACTGTGACTGTATTGAGTGGAGAAATATCAAATAACACTTGTTGCAGTGGTGAAATCTATATTTCTGTCTCTAGATAAGGTTGTGACAATGTTCAAAATGCCAGAACTCAGAATATACCAAAAAGTAAAATCACCAAAAATGCTGATTAAAATACAAAACTGAAAGTCCAAAATCAAATGGCAAAATCAAAAGTTCAAACACATCAAACGAATTGACTACAACTGTCATATTCCTGATTAAGTACAGGCATTTTCTAAAGTATCAAATCTCAATTCATCGTTTAAAAATATTGAAAGAATAGTCTCATCATAAACCAAATATCAGCCTTGTCAAGATTAACTTTCTACTAGAACTGGGAAAAGGTGTATAATGAAGTCTTTAGTTTACAATTCTTGCCGGATCATATAAAACTCGTTTCAAAGTTAGGATCAGCAATGTCTTGGATAAGTTAAAAAATCAGTGCCGAGGATTAATAATGATATTGAGTAATGCCTCTTGGAAACATTAAATATACTAGAAGATGCCTGCAAAATAGTGGTACAATATTGGGCAAGTGTTGAATCAATAAAGTTTTTAAATTGTGTGTGCAGTATGTCGACTAAGCATGAACAAAAGCGTTTAAGACACCAATCAATAATGGTCTCTAAATTTGAATATTTTCTTTAAAATTGGTGTTTTTGTCGAGCCTGCAACTTTTGTTGCAGAAAGCTCGACATAGGGATAGTTATCCGGCAGCGGCGGCGTTAGCTAACTTTTTAAAAGCTTTATATTTTAGAAGGTGGAAGACCTGGATGCTTCATACTTTGTATATAGATGCCTCATGTTACGAAGTTTCCGTCAGTCACATGTCAAATGTCCTTGACCTCATTTCCATGGTTCATTGACCACTTGAAAAAAAAGTTCAGATTTTTTGTAATGTTGAATTCTCTCTTATTATAGGTAACAGGATAATTATATTTGGTATGCGCGTACCTTGCAAGGTTCTCATGCCCGCCAGACAGTTTTCACTTGACCTCGACCTCATTTCATGGATCAGTGAACACGGTTAAGTTTTTGTGGTCAAGTCCATATCTCAGATACTATAAGCAATATGTCTTGTATATTTGGTGTATGGAAGGACGGTAAGGTGTACATGTCCAACTGGCAGGTGTCATCTGACCTTGACCTCATTTTCATGGTTCAGTGGTTATAGTTAAGTTTTTGTGTTTTGGTCTGTTTTTCTCATACTTTATGCAATAGATCTACTATATTTGTTGTATGGAATGATTGTAAGGTGTACATGTCTAGCGGGCAGATGTCATCTGACCTTGACCTCATTTTCATGGTTGAGTGGTCAAAGTTAAGTTTTTGAGTTTTGGTCTTTTTATCTAATACTATATGCCATAGGTCAATTATATTTGGTGTATGGAAATATTTTATGATCTATATGTCAGTCGTGCAGGTTTTATTTGACCTCGACCTCAGCTTCACGGTTCATTGCTCAGTGTTAAGTTTTTGTGTTTTGGTCTATTTTTCTTAAACTATAAGTAATAGGTCAACTATATTTATTGTATGGAAGCATTGTTAGCTGTACATGTCTGCCTGGCATGGTTCATCTAACCTTGACCTCATTTTCATGGTTCATTGGTCTTTGTTTAGTTATCTTGGTTAATGTTAAGTTTATGTGACAGTTTTTAATAAAGTTTCATACTTAGGACTATCAACATAATATCAATGATTAGTAAAGAAGGCGAGACATTTCAGCGTGTGCACTCTTGTTCTGTATAACAGATGGTTTTAAAAACATATTTAGGAAGTACAAACATTATACATTCATTCATCATATTGCAAATATATCTGACTTTGTATGGTGTCAGAGGAGTTGTGGCTCAACGAAATAGGTCTTGTCCTTCAGTAGTAAAGATGGAAAATTATATTCTTTGTGCTCTCTTGCCAGAGTTTTATAAAACTTATATCATAGTTTCATATGAGCAATGTCTAGATCAATTTGAAAAATCATTGCAGATAAAATATTTTCAAAAGAGTTTAAGGCCACTTGAAAATATTAATTTTTCCCAAAATACATTGCATTTTATTTCAAGCCTTCATTTCTCAAAGATATTTATGAAAATTATGTTCCTTTAACCATTGAATTTTTTTTGGTTTAACATAGTTTTTGTGAGATAGTAATTTACAGGATATTCTATTTTAAGATTAAGACAAGGAAAGGAAAAAGAAAGAGAAAGGAGTAAACTGATGATGACTTCTATATTCATCTGTAACTTATGCAGTATTGCTGGTTTACAGAGATGCTTAAAGTGACTAAAGCAGGATTTTCTACTGAAATCAGGATGGAAGATGTTTTACAGCTTTTATATGTTTTTCTTGGAAACAATAGAGCTAATAGAAATGCATGATGCATCCTTTTATACTTAAGAAAAGAGGAACGGCAGTATACCTGATCAAAGAACAAATGAAGGCATTTAAATTTAAGAGATTATATCTTTTGAATTATGTAACATTGTATCAACATGCTATTATTATTATTGTTGGCTTTTGGCCATTAACAAGAAATAAGGTTAATATTGGATCGAATAGAATATAGATATAAGGCTTGTAATGTTATTCATACTGTTAGCGTTTAGCCAGTATGAAGCAATTGCACTCTGCATTTGCAAGAAATGAATATAGGCATGATATAATCTTCATATTGTTTGCAATTGAGAAGTGTACAGTACTTGCAACCTTAGGCGTTACTGTTTGACGTGAACTTGACTGATCGGTGAATGATCGGTGACGGATGTTTGACTGATCGATGAGTGATCGATGATCGGTGACCCATAGGATCCGTCAGATAAGTCAAATAACCTATGTGAGAGTTACCCTGACAACTGTCACCGATCGATCAGTAAATTAAATTTATGCACGGATCGGACGGATACGTATATATTTAAAATTCTTATGTAAACCGAACTCCACAGTGTTTACAATCGATGAACGCGGACCTCTACGAAGACACCTTAATTTACACGTTATAATTTGTAATAAAATTAGTTGCAATACAAAAGTAAAAATAGTTTAACAGAATAAGATGCTTAGAGCGTTAAATTGTTTGTGTTGATTAATATTTTCGTATTAAATATTATAAACATCAGAGAACTTATTTCTACGAAAATGGTTATTGTTGACCGCCATTGGATTTTTGACCTTTTAATTGTTTAGAATAGGTTGTTTTTTCATGAAATTAAAAGAATGTCAAAGAAATGATATTAAAACTTTGTTCCCATTGTTTAAAATTACCAAAATTAATATTCTTTTTATCAAATATTGTACTATTTTATTTGCAATCAGTTATTTTTACCATCTTGAGACAAGTCTTCTAATTAGAATTGAAATATAATGAGAATTAAAATACTTAAACTTTTATTTTTGTGGAATAAGAATGCAGTTATTGATTTATTTTGATGCAAATTATTAACCCTCATATGATTTCAGTACTTTTTGTACATCAGGATTGGCTGTTCTTCATAAAACATGCCTACTTTAAGGAAAAAGATATTAAATTTTTGTAGGCGTTACCTAAAATGCAAATATTTCTTCATTTTACTGAAAATTATTGACCGCCATTGGATTTTGTACTTTTTATAGTTTAGAATAGTTTTTTTGTTCATAAATTTAAAGGAATGTCAGAGAAATCATACTAAAATTTTGTTCGTATTGTTTAAAATAATCAAAATCATTCTTCTTTTTATCAAAAATGATACTATTTTATTTGAAATCAGTTATTTTTACCATCTTGAGACAAGTCTTCTAATCAGAATTCAGATATAATGAGAATTAAAATACTTAAACTTTTATATTTGTGGAATATTGATTTATGTTGATGCATATTATAAACCGTCATATGATTTCAGTACTTTTTGTACATAATGATTGGCTGTTCTTCATAAAATAATCTTACTTTAAGGAAAAAGATATTAAATTTTTGTAAGCGTTGCCTAAAATGCAAATATTTCTTCATTTTCCTGTAAATTATTGACTGCCATTGGATTTTTGTACTTTTTAAAGTTTAGAATAGTTTTTTTTTCATAAAATTAAAAGAATGGCAGAGAAATCATATTGAAATTTTATTCGCATTGTTAAAAATAACCAAAATTATTCTTCTTTTTATTAAAAATGATACTATTTTATTTGAAATCAGTTATTTTTACCATCTAGAGACAAGTCTTCTAATCAGAATTGAGATATAGTGAGAATTAAAATACTTAAACTTTTATTTTTGTTGAATAAGAATGCAGTTTTTAATTTATTTTGATACAAATTATTAACCGTCATATGATTTCAGTACTTTTTGTACATCATAATTGGCTTTTCTTCATAGAATAATCTAACTTTCAGGAAAAGGATATAAAATTTTTGTACGCGTTGCCCAAAATGCAAATATTTCTTCATTTTACTGAAAATTATTGACCGCCATTGGATTGTTGTACTTTTTATATTCAAGAATAGTTTTTTTTTCATAAATTAAAAGAATATCAGAAAAATCATACTAAAATTTTGTTCGCATTGTTTAAAATAATCAAAATTATTCTTCTTTTTATCAAAAATGATACTATTTTATTTAAAATCAGTTATTTTTACCATCTTGAGACAAGTCTTCTAATCAGAATTCAGATATAATGAGAATTAAAATACTTAAACTTTTATTTTTGTGGAATAAGAATGTAGTTATTGATTTATTTTGATACAAATTATTAACCGTCATATGATTTCAGTACTTTTTGTACATCAGGATTGGCTGTTCTTAATAAAATATGCTTACTTTTAGAAAAAAGATATAAAATTTTTGTACGCGTTTCCTTAAATGCAAATATTGTTTCATTTTACTGAAAATTATTGACCGCCATTGGATTTTTATACTTTTTATAGTTGAGAATAGTTTTTTTTCATATAATTAAAAGAATATCAGAAAAATCATACTAAAATTTTGTTCGCATTGTTTAAAATAATCAAAATTATTCTTCGTTTTATCAAAAATGATACTATTTTATTTGAAATCAGTTATTTTTACCATCTTGAGACAAGTCTTCTAATCAGAATTCAGATATAATGAGAATTAAAATACTTAAACTTTTATTTTTGTGGAATAAGAATGTAGTTATTGATTTATTTTGATACAAATTATTAATCTTCATATGATTTCAGTACTTTTTGTACATCTGGATTGGCTGTTCTTCATAAAATATGCTTACTTTTAGAAAAAAGATATAAAATTTTTGTACGCGTTTCCTTAAATGCAAATATTGTTTCATTTTACTGAAAATTATTGACCGCCATTGGATTTTTGTACTTTTTATATTTAAGAATAGTTTTTTTTCATAAATTAAAAGAATATCAGAAAAATCATACTAAAATTTTTTTCGCATTGTTTAAAATAATCAAAATTATTCTTCTTTTTATCAAAAATGATACTATTTTATTTAAAATCAGTTATTTTTACCATCTTGAGACAAGTCTTCCAATTAGAATTCAGATATAATGAGAATTTAAATACTTAAACTTTTATTTTTGTGGAATAAGAATGTAGTTATTGATTTATTTTGATGCATATTATTAACTGTCATATGATTTCAGTACTTTTTGTACGAATAAAAATTAAAAAAATTAAAGTTAAAATTCCTCAACAATATTTCTAGAACCTAAAATGTACTATCTGTTTTGTTTATAAAAAATGTCTTCCTGTTTGTTTTTTACCTGCAAGGTGTCTGCCTCCACTATATAATCATTACATGCTCTGCTTTGTCATATTAATATTACAAGGAATTATTTGTCTATATAATGTGCATTTAACTACTATTGATATACACATGTTAATATAAGTGACCTACT
Organism: Mytilus galloprovincialis; assembly: GCF_965363235.1. NCBI lineage: Eukaryota > Metazoa > Mollusca > Bivalvia > Mytilida > Mytilidae > Mytilus > Mytilus galloprovincialis. The sequence goes on along the minus strand of NC_134844.1, from coordinate 90,814,312 downwards.
TTGAAGCAGAAGTCATAAGCATGAGTATATTAAACTGTATTAAATCTAGAAGATTTGTTGTTTGCTTTTTGTAATTAGGTTATAAAGATTATGTATTTACAAATGTTAATTATATAGTGGTCAGCCAAAAATGTTAATTACATTTGCAGATTTTTAAAGATGCAATATCAGCAACATATATGAATTTCCTCCATTTTGTCTAGTTATAGGAGAAAAATGTCAGTTTTTACAGTTTTAAAAACAAGAATTGTCATTTGTCCAATCAGACCTTTTTTGTAATCATATATCTAGCTGTTCTTTAAAGTGTACACGGAAGACCTTTAATATGCTTTTATGTTTGAATTGTTTAACACTAGTAATAATGGGGCACTCAATAGCTTGCTGTTTAGTGCGAGCCAAAGCTCTGTGTTGAAGGTCGTACTTGGACATATAATTGTTTATTTTTTACACATGATTTGGATTGTTATATGTTTCATTAGCATGTATACCACATCTTATTTCTATTGGCAGGTTAGTTAGCAAAATTGATATTTGTATTAAATTCGTTATATTGGTTATTAAATTTGTATGTGGTATTAATATATGAAGGGTTTGATCTGTCTTTTGTCACTACACAAAATACACATACATTTTACCAACCATTTAGAAACTATATGAGTTATTTCCTCTTCTGTATATAACATAAAGGACATATAAGTGTAACATTATAACGGTAAGACATAGATACATAGGGTCTTTCAATTTAAAATCCATGGTCTCATCTATGCTTGCTATTATGAGTTTTCTTATGACTTTGGACCAAATGTACCAATTTTTTCTTCATATACATTTTGTATCACTTCTATTGTTGTTTTGTATACACCCGTCAAAATTTTGACAGGACGTATTATGGTATACAAATGTCCAGTGTCCGTCCGTCTGTCTGTCCGGCGTAAACATGTCACACTGTAACTTGAGAACAACTTATCTAAATTTTATGAAACTTAATATAGTTGTTTCTAATGATGGTCACATGATCTGTATACTTTTTGGTGAAAATAAGATTTAAACTTTTTGAGTTACAGCACTTTGTAACTAAAACAGGGGTGTTTTATTTTTCACATGTCGCACCGTATCTCAAAAACGATTCTTGATTATTGCTTAAAACTTTACACACTTCTTAGTTATATTAATCTTAATATCTGTATACTTTTTGGTGATGACTTAAAATTTTATTTTTGAGTTATTGAGTATTTTGTAAAAAAGGGGATGTTTTTTTTTACATGTCGTGCCGTATCTCAAAAAAAAATTATGATTATTGCTTGAAACTTTACACACTTCTTTGTTATATTTATCTTAAGATCTGGGGGGGGGGGGGAGATTTCACATGTCCTGCTGTGTCTCAAAAACACTTAGAATTTTCTCAGAAACTATTTATGATTATTGCATAAAACTTCCACACAAGACGTTGGGCGTATCATGCACTCATGGCGCAGCTGTTTTTTTTCAGATCAGACTGGAAGTAACTTTTTCCAAAATAGATTTAGCTAATTATCACCCCTTTTCAAGTAAAAATACATGTATAGAAACTACATACATGTATCATTTAATCAGTGTGTGGAAATCTGTCTTCTGACACCTTCATTGTTTAATTTGTTTCATTTTAATCTTTTTTATCAACAAATCATCATTTCAAAACCCAGTTCTTTCTTGTTCTGAGTTTTTTTTATGGAAGAAGTTTAAAAAAATCATTATTCAAAAATTCATATTAATTAAAAAGTTGATATATTCAGTGAAACAAAGAATGCAAATATTTTTAAGGCTAAACGAAAAATGAAATTGGTGTCATCTATCCTGGAAAAAAATGATAAATTATTATATCCCAGAAACTCTCATTTGCATAATAGTATAATAAATAGCCAACATTATAAATAATATCCTACTATGCCAAAATTATTATTATATATATAAGTAACCAATTGTTCTAACATCACATATTGTATTGTACTACTTAGAGTTTCTTTGTAACTTTGTATCAAGAATGTCTGTGAGAATAAAGATCTATATTTATCAAAGATTTTTCTTTAGAAGTGATATTAAAGTATGCAGCATAGTTTACCTGCTTCACCAAGATGAGGATTGAAAGCAAGTCGTGTAAAGGCTCCGCTCCGTCTGTCTTATCGACTTATGTTTATCACTTTTTTCAAAGTTTTTTTTGGCTTCTATTAAAGGGGTATATTATATTTGGTGTTGAGCTTATGAATGGTAGGTTGTGACATTTAAGGTCTGCCATGCAGCCACTTGTTTGCAATAGTAAAAAAGAAAATAAACCTGTAGATTGTACAAGGAAAATTATTTTCTTGAATTCTAAAAGGGAATTATTTTACATTTGGTCTGGAACCTGTTACATGTATGTTGAGTTGAAGGTGTTTTTTTTAGCATTTTTAGATCTGTGGTGTTCAGTTAGTTGTCTAAGTTACTTTTCAACTTTCTACAGGAGTGCAATGGCTCATATTTCAGTTCCTAGAACTATATACAAAACAGCTGTGCTAGCATAGGGCAGGTTTAATTGCCACAAAAAGAAATCCTAAAGAATCAACATACAAAAAAAACATGACATGCTTTTCAATAATCTGAAATACAAAGGTTTTACAAAGTTGTTTACCAAGCCACAGAGATCACCACTAGAAAGCTCTTTTCCTTTTTAACTCGGCAGATATATATGTGTGTTTCTGTTAGTGTCTATTTATACTTTATTCCTTCAATTCTCACGGATTGCTAGAGCCGGTCTCTTTTGCAAATGTTCCCCAGTTCTGAGATGATTTGTATTTACTTATATCTGTACAGTCAAGGAGTGATTGTATAGAAAATTTGTCATTTTCCTACCACCTTAAATTGTGGTTTCATGCCAATTTAATCTGTATGGACCATCTCATAGCGATCATTTTTATTTTTCTTGTGGAGAAAACCTGAGTGCTGGAAACCAAACATCAACCTTCGGCACATCACTGAAAAACGTTTTCACATATGATGCGAGTTGAAAGCACTTTTTCTTGTGGTTACAAAAAATAAGATGCAAACTCACACATAGGTGATAGGTAGAATTTACTCCAACCTGTGCTGTATCAATCGTGCAGCTTTCAGTGAGCTTTTCCTCTGTGTTAAAGGCCACACTTTGTGTTTGACATGAGCAACAATAAAAGTACTGTTATATTACTTTTTACCAGATAATGTTTTTGTTTAAAAAAAAAAGTCTTTGCATTGTCTTCTCGTGGCCTTTTATAGCTGACTTTGCGTTATAAGTTTTGCTCATTGTTGAAGGCCGTACGATGTCCTATAGTTGTTAATGTCTGTGTCATTTTGGTTCTCGTGTGGACAGTTGTCTCATTGGCAATCATACCACATCTTTTTTATACTTTAACCAATCCAAATATCTTCATACAATTCCAAAGACACAATTGTCCTTTTCTTGTGAAGTCATTTTTTTCAGAGATGTTGCAATAACAACGAGTCCTTTAAAGCAATCCAAACATCTTAATATTACCTCTCGGACATAATCTTCTGTTTTTCTATCAGTATATATCTTCAGAGAATCAAAATAAGATTTTATTATCTCATCAGTTTATACACATTGTATATTTTTATATTCTTGAATATTTGAAATAGTCGGTCAATATAACAATTTGTTTTACTTTGAACCAAAAAAATATGTAGGCAAATTTCTATTTAATTATAACTTGAATAATTCAAAAATACACGCATATATGTGCTGGTAAGAAACAATTGATTTGATGATATAATTTCACTAGGTGTTCCTGTTAAGTTTATATTACCTAGGCATTGTTCTTATCAGGTAACCTAGCCTTATAGCTACATGATATAAATAAACGAAAATTCTGGGGCACGACACTCGGTGAATCATATTTCTTTATATTAAATTGCAAATACTCTATTTTAGTTAAGAAGATGTTAGATATTCTTTTAAATTCTTGTGTTTCTGGTATGCAACTAAGGGTGATTCTCTCAGGTCATATTCAGGGGCGGACTTAAATTTTTGAAAGGGGAAAGGGGAGGGGGGCGAAGGTATTAAAGTTCGCTGAGCTCTGAATCCGCCACTGAATATTTCCTGTAATATTTATTCTTCTGGAACTTTTTTTCACAGGAACACATTTTGGCTCACATATGCATTCCGTTTATGGGGGGTCTTTTATAATTATTAAGCTGTGGTGAAAAAGACAATAGATTTATAGCTACTAACTGCATTCATTAGAGTGCCAATAGTGCCATGAATCAAATTTACGTTCCTTTTTTTTCAAATACCCGTTTTTAAAGCTTTCACCTACAATACGATTTTCGCAAATACTACACAACACAAAATGTGCATTGATACAACGTTATCGACAACATTGTTGTACGACAACAGAGAAGCGAAATAATCGAGTTTATAATAATTTACGTTAAAAATCATATGTTGATTGGCTAATACGAGGGTGTTAATTTAGTCTATCACATGGCTTATAATAGCGGGTTTTTTTTTTTAATGTCACCCTCTCCTCTAGATCAATCTAAAATCGGTAATTTAAAGGACAATGAATGGAATTTACATCAAGTTATTAAAGACAATGCTTAAGTTCTACGTTTTGGCTCAGATTTTATTATTTAACTGTCCGAAATGAAAAAAATAAAACATCTTACTTCACTTCTGTTGATTTTTCTAATACCCGTAACGTTGTTACGAATGTGACTTCATAGAAAATACTTTTAAATAAAATTCATCTGTAAAAGACAATAATGAGAGGACATTCAGTATAATAAATGAAGTAACAGATAACTGAGAGGGTGATACAGCATATTGGTACCCCTCGGAAAAGCATTGTCAAGCTTGGCTTCACCGCGTTTGACAATGTTTTCTTGTGGTAGCACTCTGCTCTATCACCCTCTCAGCTCTGTGATATTCATAATTATTTCACATAAAAAAAATCACGTTAATGAATTGCCATCAATGTAGTAACAATATTTAATATATAAACAAAATAATCCAAAGGTAATCCAAACATTTTAGAGACAAAATCTTTATCATAAAAGCGCTTTAAAAATATAAATCACCAAAATGTTTGAAAATGTATAGATTTATTGTATATTTAAAGCGTTTGAACGACAAAGAATTATAAACATTACAAAATGGCGCAAATTTATGTGAATCTATGGCCGTATCAAAAACATCTCTTGTTTGTGTTTTCTAAATAGAAATGATAATGTTATTTAAAAGATAGAGGAATACCAGAAAAGGAGGAGAAACTCTCAAACTTTAAGATAAGTATTTTTATATATTTGACTAGTTTTACTACTTTTGATTTGTATGACAATATGTAAACAAAATATCTTTGGTATTCAGATGGCCATGTACGAGTTCAATTAGCTGTTGAAATGTACAAGCAGCTCGCCCAATAGTTGGTTGTTGTCCATTTGCAGGTATACATTATTTCATATTTCCAAAAATAATTTTTTTTATGACTTTTGACTTCAAATAGGGTCCGTAGAGTAAACGTCATAAAATACATGTAATAATAGTGTTATATGGACACACCATATACAATACTGCCTAGTTCAGTATATGGCTTTATAGTATACAAGAGGTGAATAATACCAGAAGCATCATCAAAATTCATTTAGCTAAAATAACTGACAATTCTGTGTCGAAAAGCGTTGATTAACAAATGAGGACTAACAAATAAGTCCTCTGAAACAACATAAACAACTATAGATTAAGCAATTGCAATCCACCAAACGTTGATTAATATAATTTGAGGTTACCAATCAGCATGTTCAGCATATTAATCAATGAATGTGGAAAATGCAGTTCTTTTTCATGTAATTACATGTATACATGTACACGTAACTTGTCTAGATCAAACATTAAATCTCATCTGCGAAATCCGTTAAATTTGATTTTAATAGATAAACATTCACTTTCAATTAAAATGTTGTTGTAAAAACCAAGGGTTTGTATAGTACTATACAAATCCTTGTAAAAACTAAAACTTTAGCATTTTAAATCATGAAAAAAACAAAATTTATGTACTTGTTAAAATTGTTTTAATGGCTAAAAGTTTAGCAGAAAAAATTGAACCCAAAATGTTTGAAAGCTAAAATTTTAGCCCTCAGTTTTTAGTTTCGATAAGCTAAAAGTTTAGTTTTGTTTTATACATTCATTGTGTATCATATGGCATAAAAAGTGGAATGCTAAAGTTTTATCAAGCGTATTATTTCTTTTATTTTTATTGCAGGTTGATTTGAAAGCTGTTGTGAATTTTCATTGGTTTTTCTTTAATAGAAAAATTATATTCAGCGGTATTATTTTAAGCTTAATGTAATTTTTCTAACATAAGCAAAACTGTGGTTTTCCGAAAAGATGTGAATTGTTGTTCCTTTATGACATGGTTCTTCAAGAGATATGTTTAGATTTCCAGATATGACATTGTATAAGAATAAAACTCCTAGATTTTTAGCGAAAATCCATAGTCATTTGACCATTTTGCAATGATTCAAAACAATCCATTTTGAGAATGAAAATTGCAGTGAATCAAAATTTATTGCAGTCCGTTCAATATAAACATGTGCATGAAATGGAGGTAATTAAAAGACTAATCCCAAGCAGCGACGATACCCGTTTCATTGAATTAATAAAACCCGGGATTATATTAGCCGTTTTTCCGGACAATCCAGGAGTAGATTACTATATTTTAAAATGTATATCAGAAGTTAAACATTTAAGCAAGCAATTTTAGATGACTTGGGAAATAATTCTCAAGCAAAGGTCTAGTAATGTAAAGGGGTGTATTTCGACAAATTATTTGCCAGGGAAAATACTATTCTATTCAAATTAACCAAGGGTAAAATGTTTCGATTTACTTGCAGAGTGTCAGATATATTTGTATTTGGGTTAAATTAAGATAAAGAAATTTTACAATGATAGATGATATGCACCATGAAAGTTAAACATCCTTTGATAAAAGTTTTGTACATCTAAAAAAATATTCATTTATGAAAAACCGTATACATGTACTTCCGTACCATTGTTCCTTCCTACATTACTTGCGACAGTAACTCTATCCTATGTTCATGTTCAGTGAACCGTGAAATCAGCTCTAAATTGCAATTTGTACTAAGTTTGAAGTTTAATCTAATAATACTTATTTTAAACTATCACAGCTCTATATTCAATGAACCATGAAATCATTTCATGATTGACCGAGAGAGTGGCCTAGAGGTAATTTATAAAATACTCATGGGTCATTTTGTAGATTGGCGTAACGTTATATTTAAGATTGGCCGATAGTTTGGCCGAAAGTTATGTCACATAATACTCGATGGGTCATTTTGTAGATTGGCTTAACGTTATGTTTTTATATTACCTGAGTGGTATTTTTTGTAGATTAGCGGAGTGTTATCTAATATAAAAACCAAGTAGTATTGTTCACTTTAATTGTCAAGGTCAGTTTGACCAAAGATGAGATATACGTTTTAAGTGAGACAAAACTAATACAAAGTCTCTTCTAAAACTCATATTATGAAAACTTAAACTGAATCATTGAACTACCAATAAGTAAATAAAGGCATAGAAGTATACCGAGGTTCGAAAGTCATAAATCGATTGAGAGAAAAAAAATCAGGTTACAAACTAAAACCGAGGGAATCAACTATAAACCTTGTAATAATCAAGTTATGGTGTTATTTCAGTGTTAGCTATTACACTAAACAAAAAATAACTCTTTTAGTTCTACCTATCGTGTATATTCATTTGAATTACATCCACTATAATTAGTATGAGGTCACGTGTACTTTTAATATATGAATATCCAATATTTTGTTCTGTGAGGTCAATTGTATTTCATTATTTGTTGTCCATATCTGCTCATATTCTAAACAAACGTGAGAACATAATAGCAGTTATTGTTTAACTCTTTATGAGTATTGAATCAACCTTTTTAAAGATACCATAGGCAAAAGTCTTGAAAATTACTAAAGGTGTAGTTATTATTAATAAATTTGCAAGTTCTTTTTATTGGACTTGAGCTTAACTAAATTTTGATCTCAAATATATGCCACTGTTATGTTGTTGTTATGTTATAGATATTTCATATCTTTTGGACTGTTTTGTGGTGTATCGTAAATTATACCATAGCTTTTGTTGAAACCCCCGGCAATAACCTCACGAGACGAAGTCGAGTGAGGTTGCCGAGGGGGTTTCAACAAAAACTATGGTATAATTTACGAAACAACACAAAACTTTCCAAAAAATATGAAATATCTGTTTTAACCTATTGCATCTTTCGCTGTTTAAAATTGTGTATTTCATATATTTTTGTTTGTTTACTTCGAAATTATTTTAATAGGAATCTGTAAAATAACCCTTTTCCGACCTAACACTTAAGGCTCCGCCTACTTTTTAAAACTAGCACAGGCTTCAGAAACAGCGGGTAATCAGTTTGAAAAGATTTTTCGACAGCGATGGATGCATCTTTACATTGGTGACGAAAAAACTGTCTTAGATGTTCTGGATAAGGACACAAGAAACTTCTAGTAAAGATTTCTGATATTTTGGAAGATTGCTGCAATCCCAAACTTATGTACAATTGAACTGCAAAAGGTAGGTTTTTTTAAATTTTATTATTTGTTTTTCAAAATGTTCGAAATGTTTTTTTTTATTTTTTATATTGATTAATGATTTTGAGGAAATTAATTTCACAAGAATCTGTCTGAGAGTTTGTATGCATTATTCCACGTTTAACTTGAAACCAGAAGCCCATGAGGGAGGGTAGGAGGGGTCCTGATCCCGCAATCCCGGGCTTAAAAACACGAAATCCCGAGGTCCCGAAATTCGAAAAAAAAGAATTCCCGGATCCCGAAAGGGTCAATCCCGAAATCCCGAGCTTAAAAACACCCTATCCCGGAGTCCCGATAAAGGTCCTATCCCCCCTCGCCCATGGCGTACATTAATTAAACGGGATTTCAAAATGTTTACCATTAAATTCATTGACATGCGACGATATACAATAATTTAAAAAAAAAGAAGAAATAGCTCATTTAGAGCTGGGAACAGTTATATATCTAACATATATATATATATTCCTGTTTAGAGTAAAACGCTATCTAATTTTAACGGTCAAACATAGAGTAGCTTCATTAAAAGTCTAGATGTCAGCAGTGTTTAATAAACCGGGTGTGGATCAAACACTTTTAAAGCGGGGGTGGGGGTAAAGCAAGCCAACATTTGAAAATACTATTAAATAGGTGACAGGTTATTTGTTTACCATATTTAAAGTTCTTTAAAGGGGCGTGCTTCCTGTCCCCTCCATCCCCTAAAAACTAACCCACCTTGCCAAACAAACGGTTAGATGTGATTCATGTAAATGTAGCTGTACAGTGGAGCCTATAGAAACTTTACCATTTAATAACCGAAAATCAACATATTTTTAAACTTTATTTTTTTTTTCTGGGAGCGAATCTTGGTTCATTTAAAATATAGGACAACATAGTTGGTGTATGTGGGTTCGATTCCCACCCTAAGCAATCATTTATTTCAGCTGGTGCAAAGCGGGCAAATTAGCTTAGTGGCCCCACACTGACTTTGTTGTTTCTATCAAAAAATTCAGACGGCCGCGGCTAGGTCTTGACAATGTTTTTCTTTTGAATACCTTATACAACAAAACCATGGTATAATTGTGAAAATTATACCATGGATAGCTATGGTATAATTTTCGGTTATTGAGATTTATACTCGGGTTGCACTCCCATAGGTTACATTGAACAGCTATAGGTTAAAAAGTATATATACATATGTCTAAAATTAAGTACAATTTTTGAAACTGATGCATATGAGTTGTTGGAAGACAGTAATTGGAATACCCTTTAAATTCGCTATAGATTTTAAGCAGATCTGTATCAGAGGTTTCGGTGTTTATGTTTCTGCCATTTTTCCCTTGAGCTGCTACAATATTCTGATGATGACACCGACATTGTTACAGCTAGACATAACATATGCCGACGACAACACCGATATTGAGACCGTTAGACATAACACATGCTGACAATTACACCAAGATAATATAGTGATATAACAACAGTTAAACTTAACAAATACTAATATATCGGACGCTAGACATTTAACAAGTTTTTATTTCTCATTTTTTTGTGCTGTAATGTTTGTTGCAAAATCGTTTTGTAATCTTGGTCAATGAGGTTATTTATTACACTTTAATGACTTGAATAGTATGTTATATTGATAGAAGAGCACTTGGCCATTACCTCGTTCTGAATAACTATTCGCCTCCTGCTCTTCTATTCACTATGCGGTTATAAACTAAAACGCTCAAGATATAGTTCTAAACTAGCGCCATGTAGATTTGATAGCCATTGAAGGTAAGTAAGCTTTATTTTTTGAATACTAAAATTACTCAAAAAGAGGTACTATATATTGTATATTCTATGTCAGCTCACTTTAACATATTTAACGACAAATTGAGGTGATCTTTTGACGCACTTTATATTAATTTCAACTCTCCACTTTGGCTTATTCGTTAAGTTCATTTTTTTCGGTTCTGTAGAGCGTAAAATAGTAAATAATCTTGTGTTCCTCTCTCTGTTGTTTCAAGTATTATTGACATTGAAATGCTTCTTACGAATACCAGCAAAGTCAATACAATTAATGAAGACATGTTTAATAGTATACTTGCAGTTGCAAGGTACACATTGTGGTTCATCTTCATTTTTTAAAAGATACTCGTGTGTTATACTAGTATGACCAATACGACATCTAGAAATAACACACTGATCTTTTCTGCACATAAAATTATTAAAAGATTTGCCTAAATAAGGGTTTAATTTCGTGTAATTTATTGTCATTTACTCCATTTACTTTTCAATATATTAAACACATATTCCCTAATATTAGATTTAAAATCAGTACATGGTATATCACAGTTAGATAAAGGGTCACCCAGGGCATTCTTTGCCTCAATGTCTACAGCTGTGTTTCCAAGGATTCCAACATGACTCGGAACCCATAGAAATATTATTTCTTTCAGAAGAATTTTTAAATTCCTCATTACATATAAAATTTTAAGAATTGTTGGGTTTTTAATTTATAGTATTTTGTATAGCTTGTAAGCATGAAAGTGAATCAGAACATATCATAAATTTTGATTTATCTGAAGAAGCAATAAATTTCAACGCCAGAATTATTGCTTCTGTTTCTGCAGTAAGGCTGGATGCATCAGATGGCAAACGAAGAGTTTCGGCTCTGTCCCTGAAGACAGCCGCAGATGCAACTCTGTCACCATCTTATGCTCCATCAGTATAGACAGTTAAAAAATCTAGATAATCGGCTTTAATTTCAGCATAGTGTTGCTGAATTAAAAGAGGATTTGTTTTATTTTTATTGTGTTCACGGAGATCAAATATCATTTTTGGTTTGGGAAGTTCCCATGGAGGACATTTGCAAGTTTTAACTTGAGCAACATCTCCAGCGCTAGACTTTACATCACAAGTGCTAGACTTTACATCTTTAGCGCTTGACTTTACATCTCCAGCGATAGACTTAAATCTCTAGCGCTGAGCCTTTACATCTTCAGCGCTAGACTTTACATCTTCAGCGCTGGACTGTACATCTCCATCGCTAGACTTTACATCTCTAGCGCTAGACTTTACATCTCTAGCGCTAGACTTTACATCTCCATCGCTAAACTTTGCACATCTTCAGCGCAGGACTTTAAAGGAAACTGTATAATCTGTGTGAGACCAACTAGGATCCGTACATAAGCAACAGACTCATGTGTAAATATGTTTTCCTAAAATTAAACACGCAGCTTTATTAAGATGCATACAGATAATTTTGAAATATTGTTATTAGATATTCAAAAAGCATTTCACTAAAACATTTCATTGAACTTTTTTGTATAATGTTTATTGCTCTTCAAAGTTTTTGATCCTATCCTTGGCTTTCATATATTCGGCTTTGATCGTTCCTGATGAAGGTAAATCCAGAGAAGTGCTTCGTGCGCATGACATTTATAATGTGTTGTTTTCATTTGTTTTTGAACTCAATACTTTTACATGTATATGCTTAAATGTTATTGTTTCAAAGGGAGAACATTAATGTCATACAAGTGACAGGTTTAACTAATTATAAACTCAGGTTTAATACACCATTTTCCACATTTGGAAATGTCTGTTCCAAGTCAGCATAATGACAGTTGTTTTCCATTCATTTAATGTGGTTTAGCTTTGAATTTTGCAATTTGATTAAGGACTTTCCGATTTGACGTTTTCTCGGAGTTCGGTATTTTCGATATTTTACTTTCTACAGAAATTATTTCGACAACGTTTTGATACATTTATACAACCTTTATGGAAGTACACCACTAATTCATGGCCCCATTGCTTTCTCTGTTATATTCATCAACTTCAAGCAGGCGCAGCTTTTTCGTTTTAAGTTCAAATAAAGTGGCAATCATTGCATGTCAAAGCAACACTTTATTGGGTCTTGTACTGAAAAAATCAACAAACATTATATGGCATATAAGAAAGAACTGGTTCCCGGAACTTCGGATGTACCATAACAGGTACTTCAGATCTGACAAACAAGCAAAATGTATCCTCTTTTTAAAATTTGGTGTAGTTTTTTTTAATATTCAAAGTTATAAGTCAAAAAGTGTTCTCCAATTATCACCAGTCATTCAGCTTTCATTTGTTACAAATAATACCTAAATATTCTACATATTTTGAATGTTACACTCATGCGTAGGAACTGTTTTGTGTTAAAAATGTCCTACTTTCTGGTGAGTGCTTCTGGCCGGGTCCGAATTAATGATGTTACACCTAATGCGATTCCTAGCTTTGAATTGGCATATACACGTTAAATGCAAAGTCTTAAGTAAAATTTACCCTTCTAACACCCGCAATGAAAAAGTATATTAAAATATGCATCCAGAATATGTTAAATATTTAACGGTCAGAATTCACAGATTTAGCCAAAAGTTATTTTGAACTTAAAGACTAGGCGGGCAAATGTCTTTCAGTAACAAAAAGCACTGTCAACCTTACTTTTCACTAACATAAATGGTCAATATCTAGTATGTCCTGAGGAAATGATACATACTTACTGCCTCATATTGCGTCACATTAAATAGCTCACTTGAATGTACGATACATTGGAATCGAAGACAACGCACAAGGTCATGTTTTTCTCTGGCTGTTTATGACGTCTTTACACTAAATCCATTGGATGTTGGATGTGTACGGATTGATAGTTTAGTTTTAAATACATGATTTTTTTTATTAGTTGTTAGTGGCTTTGAACTAGCTGTCAGATAACTGCGAGTACTCTCAGATCTGTTCATTGTGTCTTTTATACCGGGATGTATAAGTACCTGGCCACGTTCACTTGTATTTTTGTTCATCTGATGAGTTAAGCCTTTTTCAACTGATTTGTACAGTTCGTTTCTTATGTTGTACTGTTATACCACTGTCCCCGGTTAGGGGAGGGTTGGGATCCGGCTAACATGTTTAACCTCGCAACATTATTTATGTATGTGTCTGTCCCAAGTCAGGAGCCTGTAATTCAGTGGTTGTCGTTTGTATATGTTACATATTTGTTTTTCGTTCATTTTTTTTATATATAAATAAGGCCGTTAGTTTTCTCGTTTGAATTGTTTTACATTGTCTAATTGGGGCCTTTTATAGCTGACTATGCGGTACGGGCTTTGCTCATTGTTGAAGGCCGTACGGTGACCTAAAATTGTTAATGTCTGTGTCATTTTGGTCTCTTGTGGACAATTGTCTCATTGGCAATCATTCCACAACTTCTTTTTTATAAATAAAAAAATGGTTTATTTCTGGTAAATCGAGAACTGTCAACTCGTCACTTAATAAACTCATCATAGATACCAGGACTAAATATTGTATATACGCCAGACGCGCGTTTCGTCTTCAAAAGACTCATCATTGACGCTCTAATCCAAAAAAGTTATTTCTGAAGACCCCCATTCACTGCGGATAGAATTTTATCAATCTAATGGACAATTCTTTAGTGGAACACGATGAGCCAGCAATATACCGTTGTTTGTACGGAATTTTATGAAGCTTTTCAATACAAACAAGGTTAGTCCTCCGATTTGGTGTTCAATGTAATGTTTATTGAAGCCATGAAGGCCTTATGATTTGCTAAAATCTCATCCTGTCAAATGATATGTCTTTGTATGTGGGATTACCTGAGTGCTCCTTTATACCCAATTCTTTTACAAGACATTCGTAGTAATACGATTTACATACAAAGACAATATTATTTGAAGCTTTGTCCGCAGGAACAACAACATACTTATCATGAAGAGATGATATACATTTTATGGCATCTTTGTCTCTGAAAACGGACTTTGGTCGATTGTTTACACAGTTTTTCAACTTGTGAATGCGACGTTTTATCAGAGACTTGATAGTTTTAACCCATTCTGACAAAGTATCCAGTTCAATTTCTTCTCGCTTAGACCATGCTCTGGCGTAGTCCTCAATGGAATCCATAATTATTTTGAAGTTATGGTTCCAATTGATGTGTTGGGGTTCTCTAAACTTAGGACCATGAGAAATCACCTTTCGGAGATTTTCATGTTGAATTATGTTTAGACCTCCAGGTATAACATGACCAGAGGGGCTGTATTTATAAGGCGAGTGGGAACAGTCACATGTCGGAGTATTGTTCTAAATCAAGGTCCTGCATTGCTTGTTTATAGTTAAATATTTTAGGTGCTATGGTTTAACTGTAGGATACAATAGGAATATATTGATTTTGAAAATAAATAGGAATTTTAGATGTTACCTCCTTGTGATGTAGAACGTTGCCGATATTAATTGCATCAATTCCTAGTTTATACATTATAAACTTGGATATAGTGTATCATTTAAATCTTTTCTACATTTGTATTGGAAAGGTCGCAAAGACGGATATTTGCAGATAAACGGGAAATAGAAGGTGAACAGTAATAGAAAACAATGGTTCTCAGTTTATTAAAACTTGACTTTTCAGGGGAAAGATTTAAACAGTTTAACTTAAGGGGGCTTGTGTCCCTCATTTCCTTAATTTGACCGTTATTATTAAACGCTGACAGACACATAGACTTTCAGAATTGATTGATAAAGACCTATAATATATTTCCATTATAGTCTTCATAACACTAATTGCTATATGATATTTGTATTGAATATTTAAAATAATCTTATAAAAACTCTATTTGCTATCTCCGAAACTTTTATTAAGACAAATATGACATCGTCATCTAGGCTTTCATAAATTTATATAATTCATATTTTCAAAAATTATCAAATTGTTTGACCTTCATTTTTTTAGTATGATTCGAATGATTGCATTACCGCAATAACTAACTTTTAATAAAATTCTTGAAAGAATACACAATTTGATAAATAGAAATGAAGAATTGCAAATTCTGGCCCAAGACCACAATTAATGACCCCGCTTATCTTTGTCCACGAATATAGTCCCTTGTTATTACAGTCTTTCTTCTTTATTTTTGTTCTTTGCTTTCCTGATTCATTTCTTAGTTTTTATGGGGTGGAAATGAAAGGAGTAAGTTAAAATACATTTTTAGATGCATTAGTTTAACTATTCAGTTTTGGGAATGAGTGATTAGGTCAGTTGCAAAAGGTACAATTTATAGTTTTCGAAACATCTCTTGACTTGTCCATAGCAGTAGGGATTTGTTTTGGCTTATTTTATGAAATGCACAAAAGGGATTTTCCTTAAAGTTGGATATAATGTGAGACTAATACTGTACATTACACACACCAAACATTTTGCAAATTCGCAGTGCCTTTTGTTTTAATGCGAAAAAACGTTATAAAGAAATGATAGGGAAATGTTTAGTGGTCTGTGGCTTTCTGTCGCCTCTTAGAAATATGCTGAAATGAAAGATTCGAAATTAACCTTCATGGAAGTTATGATGTTATTTTCTTCCGAATGTGAATTAAATACGCGTCATGAACTTGTTATCAGTAAATGTTAATCCCTCGGTTTAAATTTAAACAAAATGACAGAAATTTCATCTGTACATAAGTTTCAACTTCCTTTTAACAGGATGTTTTTCTCGTCAATTTGGAATTTTGAAAGATTGTAAAATCCATCCACGATGAAAAATAGGTTAAGTGTATTTCTTGGAAGTATATATATATAAACTCAACTTATGAAAACTCATGAACTAATAGTATAAGGACAAGTTGCGAATATCTAAAGACCTGTTATGGACTAAGATATTTGGAACATGCGTTTCATTTACAAAGTAATTATCCGTGCTATGAAGACAAAGAAATACAGACCGTTTTATTTTCCTAATTAAGAAATAAAACAAAACTTGTTCGTGACAGAATATTGATATTTTGGGGAAATACAAAGACTTTTCTCTTAATGATAAATATATATATATAATTGTGAATTGTTGTAGAATGGATTTGATTGTAAGACGATTCTTTTATATTGTGTTCATCTTGTCGTTTCCCAACAAAACTGTATTTAAGAGATACGTGAAATCGCCATCTTGTCGTTCCCCAAAACTGTATTTAAGAGATACGTGAAATCGCCATCTTATTGTTTTCTTATAAGATACAACAACCCGACCATAGAAAAAACAACAGCAGAAGGTCACCAACAGGTCTTTAATGTAGAGATTCCCGCACCGGATGCGTCCTTCAGCTGGCCCCTAAACAAATTATAATCCTGATACCTCTGATAACTATTATCATAAATTTTAGTATTAAACTTTCCGTTAGTAATAAAGATATCAAGATCGAGGAAAGGGCAGTGGTCATTGTTAGTATTAGCTTTATTTAAAGTAAGTTCAACAGGATAAATTTCTTTAGTATACATACTGAAGTTGTCATTGTTGAGAGCCAAAATATCATCCAAATATCTAAAATTATTAATCAATTTGTTTATCAGATGTTGTTTCGATGGGTGTTTGCTGATTTTTGTCATAAATTGTAACTCATAGTAATACAAAAACAGATCCGCAATAAATGGTGCACAGTTAGTCCCCATTGAAATTCCGATAATTTGTATGAAAAGATCAATTGGTTTTGATAAAGCAAGAAAAGTGTTCTTATCTCAAATTTTCCAGATGCTGTATCACTTTCTTTATCTATTCCAGATTCAATAGCAACGGAACGATAACTAATTTCAAATTTGCTTAATGTTTCTTTTTGTTTCAAGGTTAGGGTATGTCAAATGTTTTGTTTTTGTCTTTTTTCAGTTTTTACATGCATCTGCTTAAACAACAGAAATTTAAATGTTGGTCAAGAGATGGTATCTTATTGTTAAATATTTTGTTTATATCATTGCTGAAATTAATTAAAATTGTATGTTTTACTAAGATTCTTACAGACTATGTATTTGTTTTTAGTTTCATCTTTGGGTTTGCTAATAATATTGACGGACCTCATATGATTTACATGTGAGTACCATAAATATTTGCCTTGATCATGAAGTGACTTCGAAAGAGTTAACACCCTTTAAGTAAATCACTCAAAAAGTCGTTCTCATACACAAGTGATTGCGAGGCAATGGAAAAATAAATGGGAAATCTTTATAAATTCAGATCTAGAGGTAATGTTACCGGCACATTTCTTTATTCCATGTGTTAATTTCCAGAAAAGTTTTAGGGGGACTCTTATCTATAAAATTGAGTTTAACCAAAGGAGAGTTATCTTTCTATGGCTCTAGAAATTACAAGATCTGTACACATCCATATACCAAATTTCACAATTTTATGTACGAATAGGAAGACTCAAATAATCAAATAAATGAACAGATTTGCTGGCAATTTGTTCATACCATTTGTATAGCTTTTGATAGGGTTCACAACGTTGAGATCTTTCTTTTGAAATTGATTCAACAAATGACAATAAGTTTCCATTTTGTGAGTTCAAGCTGCCTAAGAACTTATGTATTTTTGTGAGTTCAAGCTGCCTAAGAACTTATGTATTTTTGTGAGTGCAAGCTGCCTAAGAACTTATGTATTTTTGTGAGTTCAAGCTGCCTAAGAACTTATGTATTTTTGTGAGTGCAAGCTGCCTAAGAACTTATGTATTTTTGTGAGAGCAAGCTGCCTAAGAACTTATGTATTTTTGTGAGTGCAAGCTGCCTAAGAACTTATGTATTTTTGTGAGAGCAAGCTGCCTAAGAACTTATGTATTTTTGTGAGTGCAAGCTGCCTAAGAACTTATGTATTTCTGTAAGTGCAAGCTGCCTAAGAACTTATGTATTTTTGTGAGTGCATGCTGCCTAAGAACTTATGTATTTTGTGAGTGCAAGCTGCCTAAGAACTTATGTATTTTAGTGAGAGCAAGCTGCCTAAGAACTTATGTATTTTTGTGAGAGCAAGCTGCCTAAGAACTTATGTATTTTTGTGAGTGCAAGCTGCCTAAGAACTTATGTATTTTTGTGAGTGCAAGCTGCCTAAGAACTTATGTATTTCTGTGAGTGCAAGCTGATTCTTACAGTATGATGTATTACCTTTGGGACAAATTGATAAACTGATCAGATCTAACTCCAACTATGGATATTTTTATGTTGAGGAGGACTTGCATTCAGTTTTACATCTTCAGATATTCTAACTTTTGACCTTTTTCAACCGGACCATATAAATACTTTATCGTTAAAATGCATGACCCAATGTGTTTACACTGTAATTGTAATACCCCCAACTTGCTACTGGAGGAATGAATATGAAAACATAAATTCGGAAGGTTAATGAGAAATATTTGCAAGAAAAACAATGTCCATACTAGGGGTAATATGTGAAGACAACAACAATCAAAGGGCGATTATATTGCCATCTGGCCAGAAGTGAAAAGATAGTATATATTTGTTCG
The DNA here is from genome assembly GCF_965363235.1 of Mytilus galloprovincialis. NCBI lineage: Eukaryota > Metazoa > Mollusca > Bivalvia > Mytilida > Mytilidae > Mytilus > Mytilus galloprovincialis. The sequence goes on along the minus strand of NC_134844.1, from coordinate 90,795,400 downwards.
CATTGTTTAAAATGCACACATTTCTTGTTTGTGTTTAATTTCTGATTTGTACATGTATCTACGCAAATGCAACGCTTTTTCCAAGAAGTCATGTCGATGGATTAGATAGTTTTATAAAATGTGAATAGTCTAAGTATAATGATATTTAAACTTTTGTTTATGTAAAAAAAGAGTGCACTTATTACTTATGATAATAAAACCATGAACCGCCATTGCGCACACAGGTTAGTGCTCTTTCAAATGAATTAACACTGATTTTAGATGATTGCGTCGAGTTCAATATATCACATCATTTTCCTAAACTCTGTGGAATGTAATGGGTTCTAATACAGGGTTTAGGTGTAGCACCACTAATTCGTCCCGGACAGAAAGCACATACCAGAACGTAGTACATATTTAACACAAAATAGTTCCTACGCATGAGTATTACTTTCAAAATATGTAGAATATTTAGGTATTGTTGGTATAAAATGAAAGCTGAATGACTGATGATCATTGTAGAACACTGTTTGACTTATAATTGTGAATATTAATACATTTTATAAAGAGGGTACATTTTTCCTGTTTGTCAGATCTGATGTACCTGTTTTTGGTACATCCAAAGTTCCGGGAACCAGTTCTTTCTTATATGCTATTAAAGATATGTTGATTTTTCAAGTACAAGACACCGTAAAGTGTTGCTTTGACATGGACCGATTGTCACTTTATTTGAACTTCAAACAAAAGAGCTGTGTCTGTTTGAAATTGAGGAATTTAACATAGAAAGCAATGGGGCCATGAATTAGTGGTGTACTTCCTTTACGTCAGACTTTTAGCTTGTCAATTGGTAATCGGACATATTGTGTAAGGTGGTAGTTTAGTAAAGCAATATTAAACGATAATGTTTGACTTCTAATGAATGGACCGTTATATTTTTTCAGTCTTAGCTTAATAAAAATCGAAGAACGATCCCCTCCCCAAAAGCCATCTAAAAAGGGCAATGCCGTATATCATTAAACAAATGTTTTCTTACCATATTAAATCTTAAAAAGCGACCGTATCTGCATTTGTTCTACATGTATTTAAAGCAAAAATTTTAAGATGATGTAATATAGAAGTAGATAGAAATGTATCAATTAATTATCTTCTATCCAAAATTGTATCTCTACTTTGTTTTGCGTGTAAGAAGGCTTTTAATGAGACATATAAAGCACTTATTGATTTTTAGCTTTTTGACTGACTTTTTTTATTCTACCAGTCAGTGTATAAAGTCATTAGGTAATTTGGTATTGAAACAATTTATAACATATGTTTAAAAAAATTAGCGTTGGTGAATATTTTATAGATTATTAACAATAGCGAAGCCTCTAACTCCCTATGTTGGATGTTTTTGATTATTTTGTAGGTACCGTTTTGTTATATAGTTCCTATGTTAGATGAATTTGATTATTTGGTAGGTACCGTTTTGTAATCTAGTCCCAACACGTGTTGACGTATCTATACATCAATGATATATAGATTTGAGAGGTCGTGATGAAATAAAATTCAGAACATCCAATCGGACGCACGACATTTAAAGAGTCTTTATTCTCCTATGTTGTACTGGCATTGTATTGCAAATCCTTTTGGTTATCCTGTCTTTATTTTATCATGTTAAGTCAAGACGATAAGTACAGTAACGATTTTGTATTACACTTAAATTACTTGGATGTACAATTAAAAGAAGAGCAGTTAATCACTGCCTCGTTCTGAATAAATGTTTGCTTCCTGCTCTTCTATTCAATATGAGGTAATACTATAATAGGCGACGATGTTATTTTAAAGCAGCAAAATGTAGATGTAATAGCTATAGTAGGTAAGTAAGCTTGTTTTGTTCTATATATTGTTTTGTTCTATTTTAGCCCACTTTAACTTATTCAACGACATAGACGGTCGTTGATGTATTGCATATTAATTGCATCTGGGCACTTTGATTTACTTTTATACATTTGAAGATATTGTCTAGAGGAATTAAAAGGTAAAACTAACAGTATAATAAGAAAGGTGAAAAAACAAGGCTGATAAAAACAAGTGTAGAATGATATTTGTCTTATTCTGTACCTTTGAAGAAAATAAAACTATAATAAAAAAAAATAGGTAATATTGGTCTTGCATTCTTATAACGTTAATAATTAGTAACCAGAATAAATTCATCTTGTACACTTAACTTCGTGATAGCACTTGGCAGACAGTGTCGACATACTAGTTTGCTAATGATGTTCTATTTGATAAACAGTGAACATATTTTATTAAATTAGATGAGTCCATTTAATTGATGTTGTCAGTTTTAAATGACATTCCCTTTGAAAATTGATTCTGTAGTGCCGTATATTTGTTAACATCTTTATCAACTATCTGACTAATAATATGCCTGTTCAGTAACATTTTATAATAAAACAAGACAAGATAGTTGTGTATCAACTTTGTGAAAGGGGATCAGAAATTATAAACCCAGGACAATAAACCTATCATAGAAATTGCTAGCTTAGAGCCAGAATAATTTGCTCTTTGATGAAGGAAACACGTCTTTAATATGTTGTTGTTATGAGTGTAATGCAGTAAAGTATATTGATGTAAAGGTTTCAAAGTTAAAAAAAAACATATTTTTAAATTCAACGTAATGCACCATATGACAGAAACAACCGTTTGTTATTACAGCTGTCTCAAAGACACCATACAACACACAATATAATCTAACGATTGATTATCGTGTCTGTCTAAAAGACAAAAGACAACATACAAAATAATCTAACGATTGATTATTATATCTGTCTCAAAGACACCAGACAACAAACAATGTAATCCAACGATTTATTATCATGTCTGTCTCAATGAAACCAGACAACATATACTAGAATCCACCTTTTGATTATGTTGTCTTTCCTAATGACACCAGGAAACATATCATAAAATTCCTCAATTGATTATGTTGTCTGTCTTTATGACGTCAGACAACATATAATTAAATCCACCATTTGATTATGTTGTCTCTCCTAAATAACAACAGACGACATATACATGATATAATAGAAACCCCCGATTAATTATTTTGTTTGTCTAAATGACGTCAGACAACATGTAATAGAATCCACAGATTGATTATACCGATTTAATTTGTATGTTTGTCTCAATGACACTTGACAACCTATAGAATCACTTGACAACCTATAGAATCACTTGACAACCTATAGAATCACTTGACAACCTATAGAATCACTTGACAACCTATAGAATCACTTGACAACCTATAGAATCACTTGACAACCTATAAAATCCGCCGATTGATTTTGATGTATGCCTCAATGACACCAGACAACATGTAATAAAATCCACCGATTGATTTTGATGTCTGTCTCAATGACACCAGACAACATGTAATAAAATCTGCCGATTGACTTTGATGTATGTCTCAATGACACCAGACAACATGTAATAAAATCCGCTGATTGATTAAATAGTTTGTCTCAACGACATTAGACAACACCATTGAACACATAATAGAATTCGCCTATTGATTATGTTGTTCCTCCCAAAGACAACAAGCAATATATCATACAATACAGCGATTGATTATGATGTCTGCCTCAATGATGTCAGACACATATAATATAGCACTCATATTTGAAACTACAGAGAGAGGGACACAAATGATATCTACTATTGTATGCTCTAATAAACCTCCGTAAAACGTAACCGAAAAAAAAATTCACTTAAATAATACCGTTTTTAGGTAAAGAATTAAGATATTGGCACACGATTAAAGGGAAATCACACTATTGTTTATACGCATCGCTCTCGGCGCCGCCATAGTGTCGTAAACTGAAGACATGAAATAGACATCCTTGTTTGATAAGTTCTGGAAACAAGTTGTATTTATAGCATTGACTGAAATGTGTTATTTTTATCATATTACCTTTAATATAATTAATATTATTAGACTGATAATTAAATGCATTGGAAAGTACAATAATTAAAGTCAAAACAAGTGTATTACCATAATATAACGTGTGTACTTGTAATTTTCGGATGATGTCAAGTTTAAATCGTTAATATTTACAACCTATATCTTTCTGTTATGATGAGTCAACAATCAAATAATGTTATCACGTTGTACTTATCCTGTTTATATTTAAAAAAGTGTTGTTCAAGGTCAAGCTAAATGAACAATGACAGAATATATGATGGTCAGAGTTATCTTATAAATTATCCGAGTAGTCATTTGAAGATTGGCGAGTGTTATCGTCTTTATTTCCGTACTTGTTTTTGGCGATAGTTATCGTATATATTATACGAGCGGTCGTGCTCTTTTTTGGCTGATTTTTATAAAATGTTTGACACGAATGGTCATTTTGTAGATTGGCCGGGATTTATCTAATATATTATTCGAGTAGTCATTTTGTAGATTAGCGGAGTGCTATCAAATATAATAACCAAGTAGTTTTTTTTTCTAAATTGGCCTAGTGTTATTTAATATATTTCCTGGTAATGTTATAGATCAACCGAGTGTCATATTACATGTATATTATCCAAGGGTCGTTTAATTTGATTTGCCAATGTTTAATAAGTAAGGAATATGACAGTTGTTGTCCATTCGTTTGATGTTTTTGAGATTTTCAGTTTGCAATTTGATAAGAGACTTTCCGTTTTGTATTTTCTTCGGAGTTCGCTATTTTTGTGATATGACTTTTTATCCGAGTGGTCATTGTGTATATTGGCCGAGTGTTGTTCTTGTAGATTTGCCGAGTTTTAACATATATATTTACCGAGTGGTATATTTGTAGATTGTTGGTGTCTGATTGTTGATGGTTGAAGAGTTTTGTTATATGCTTATTACTCAATAGAAATAAAGAATTAACTCGCAACCATTGTCTACATTTTCCTGATTATTAAACAGATTTGTAGGTTGATTCAAACTCCCTTTTAGAGGGTTGAATGATTAAAGTAATTTATTATAGGTAATCGGTGTCAATGGCGTCGCTGTCGTTGTTAAATTTTTATCAATGACCGTAATATCGTCTCATAAGACATATATAAGATATATTTTCCGACAAAGAGTAAACTGTAATCCTTTTTTTTTTTATTTACAATTGAAGATCCCGTAGTTCCTGGTCAAGTTATAACTTTGAGTAATATTGAGGACATATTGCCCTTCTCAGAATGAATGGCTCCTGTTTGAAAGCAGTCTTTATATATATTTACAAACATATGCTCAAATAACATTGTGGTTGTCTATGTTTTACGATGAAATCTGGATATTGTTTTTTATTTTCATTTTTTAAAACTTTGTTGTAAAATTAATCGTTATAGGTATATGTGCACGTATCAAGATTCAACGGAAAATAAAATGAACCTTTTACGATTAAAAAATAGGCTTCTGGTGATTTGTTTTAACAATATGCACTTTAAAAGAATTTTTCTAAACTATGCTAACAAAATATTATTGATCAATTCTTTTCGCAAAGCATATAAAATATTTAGACCAAGTACAGTAATCGTCCAAGAGATTTTGATAAACATTACAACATTAGTTCGAATTTTTTAGTACATATATGTGAAAAAGGATACATGTAAACCTTTGGAATGGAAGGGGGATAGGAATCATTCTGAATCATATCTAGGATCAGATCAACGGTAAAAAGTTTTTTCTCAAACATGAGGTAAAACAAATCTAGGAGCGAACACCACTAGTTTTTAATTTCAAAACAAAAACAACATACTCGGATCCGGGATAACTTCGTTGCCCTAACCCCTTAAATCCAAATGATCACGTCTTAACCTTTATTGATTATTATTGATTTATATTTTAGCTAAAACTGGTATACTGAAACAAATAAAGAAAAGGAGATATTGAAATAAATATTTGAAAGAAACCAGTTAAAACTATAAAAAGATGTTCTGTCATGTATTGTGTTTTTTTCTTTGTTTTTAAAAAAAAAAATTGTATAGCCTTTCTTATTCTTTTAACCGGATTTTTGTGACAAAAATGTCGGTTATTGATAATTGGGGATGAACGGCGGGCGGTCGGGCGGCCGGTCGGGCGAGCGGCAATCAAATGTTGTCCGTACATTTTCTCATGAACCGTTCAACCAAAGCTTTTAAAATTTAATATGTTGTTACTGACAACAAAATGAAGGTCAAGTTGAATAATGACGATTTTGACTTTTACCGTTCAGGAGTTATGGTTCTTGAAAGATTGTAAAATGGCGTTTGAAGTCGTGTCCGTGCATTTACTCATCAACTGTTCAACCAAAGCTTTTCAAATTTTAAAGTGTTGTTACTGATGACGAAATGAAGGTCAAGTGGAATAATGACGATTTTGACTTTTACCGTTCAGGAGTTATGGTTCTTGAAAGATTGTAAAATGGCGTTTCAAGTCGTGTCCGTGCATTTACTCATCAACTGTTCAACCAAAGCTTTTCAAATTTTAAAATGTTGTTACTGATGACAAAATGGAGGTCAAGTTCAATAATGTCGATTTTGACTTTTACCGTTCAGGAGTTATGGTCCTTGAAAGATCGAAAAATGATGCTTCCATTCATGCTGTTGCATTTACTCATGAACTATTTAACCCAAGCTTTTCAAATTTTAATATGTTGATACTGATGACAAAATGGAGGTCAAGTTTGATATTGATGATTTTCACTTTCACTGCTCATCACTTATGGTTCTTGTAATATTGCCAGGACACAAATACATGTTAATAAATTCGGTCTGCTGTCGTTGTGACAGCCTCTTGCTTGTGTATGTTTTTATTATCGTCCAAATATTAGTACATATATATTTTTTTTTCTTTTCTTGTTTATTGTTTTCGTTGAGGAGCTTTCATGGCATGCTGTTTATATTTTCTTCTGTTTTTATATTTCTCATCTCTTTCTTTTCATTTTGGGCATGCAATTTAAAACAAAAATATACCTTTTGATAACAGTGCAGTTTTGTTGGTTCTGACTCATACTTTCAACAAGGATACACAAAACTTTATCAATTTACGATATATCGAGTGCACCTTTATATTTCTGTAACTGATTCCTAATAAATATTCTTAAAACATAAATAAATAGCGGTGTTCACGACATATTTATCTACGATACACTCGAACACGAAAATAACGGTCATGCATATAAGCAACTCGGACCAATAAGACCTTGCGTATCTTTAGACTTTGCTGTTGGGTGTTGTATTTTAGGAGACAGTATTTACCAAAACATGTTCTTTAGTCATTCAATATAAAGGACGTATGGATATAATAAATTAAGCATATCAAAGTTGTGTCACCTTATCACTTTTCAATCATCTGTCAAACGTTAATCTCCTCTTGAAATGCATGGAATACTTGCCACTGAACATTAATCATCCAACAATCAATCAATTAAATGCAAACTATATGCGCCATTTTTTTTTAACAACGACATTCAGAAAACAATGTTCTTTTTCATATGATGAAGACATATTTTTCAATCAGTTAAATAGAGGTCTGGAGCTTGCATTTTAGTAACTGCTAGTAGTCCTTTTTTAATTTATGTATCATTGTCATTTTGATTAGTTTCTTTTGTTACCTATTCTGACATCGGACTCGGAATTCTTTTAAAGTGAGTTTTACTGTGCGTATTGCTATGTGTTTCTTTATTCTACATTTGCAAGAGGTATAAGGGGAGAGTTGAGATCTCACAAAACATCTTTAACCCCGTCTCATTTTAGCGGTGTTAACGACATGTCTATCCAAGATACTCTCGAACACGACAATGACGCTCAGGCGTATCAGCAACTCGGACCAATTGGACCTTGCGTATCTTTAGACTTTCCTGTTGTGTGCTATATTTAGGGAGACAGTATTTACCAAAACATTTTCTTTAGTCGTTCAATATAAAGGACGTGTGGATATAATAAATGAAGCATATTTAAGTTCTGTCACCTCAATCACTTTTCAATCCTGTATCTAACGCTAATCTCGTCGTGAAATGCATGAAATACTTGCCACTGAACGTTAAACATCCAACAATCAATCAATCAAATGCAAACCATATGCCCCATTTTATTTTAACAACGGCTTTCAGAAACAATGTTATTTTTATATATGATGAAGACATAATCCTTTAATCAGTTTAATCGATGTCTGGAGCTAGTAGTCCTTTGTTAATCTATGTGTATATTATCATTTTGCTTAGTTTCTGTTGGTACCTATTCTGACATCGGACTCGGACATTTCTTTTAAACTGAGTTTTACTGTGCGTTTTGCTATGGGTTTCTTTATTCTACATTGGCTAGAGGTATAAGGGGAGGGTTGAGAATCTACAAAACATGTTTCACCCCGCTTCATTTTTGCCCCTGTTCCAAGTCAGGAGCCTCTAGCCTTTGTTATTCCTGTATGCTTTTTAATTTTAGTTCATTTATATGTTTTGTAGTTAAGTGTTATGTCCATTTTCACTGAAATAGTAACAAACTTTATTTAGGGGCCAGCTGAGGACCACCTCCGGGTGCTGGATTTTCTCGCTGCGTTGCAAGCCCAATGGTGGCAATCGGCTGTTGTCTGCTCTTTAGTCGGATTGTTGTCTTTTTGACATATTCGCCATTTCCATTCTCAATTTTATTTTTAAATGGATAAGGCAGATAAATCGAAGACATACACGATATGAAAACAAACGGAACTCAACGTAAGAATACCCAACATTCAAAAACAGAATTTGAACACTGACGTGTAACCACAACAATAAAATGCAAGGTTGCAAAAAAAATATCAAATTGTTAACTGTTGTCGTTGAACACACTGCAATGTCGGTAGAAATTTATTATTGGATTTTATTATAAGAAAATAACTGCTCCTTAACGATAAGTGCGTAGAGTGTTATCCGTTCGTAAGTAACAATATAACTGCTCCTTAACGATGCGTTCGTAGAGTCTTATCCGTTTGAAAGTAACAAAATAACTACTCCTTAATGATACGTTCGTAGAGTTTTATCCGTTCGTAAGTAACAAAATAACTGCTCCTTTACGATACATTTCGTAGAGTTTTATCCATTCGTAAATAACAAAATAACTGCTCCTTAACGATACGTTCGTAGAGTTTTTTTCCGTTCGTAAGTAACAAAATAACTGCTCCTTAACGATTCATTCGTAGAGTTTTATCCGTTCGTAAGTAACAAAATAACTGCTCCTTAACGATACGTTCGTAGAGTTTTATCCGTTCGTAAGTAACAAAATAACTGCTCCTTAACGATACGTTCGTAGAGATTTATCCGTTCGTAAGATGCTGGGAAACGTCTTTTCAGCTAAAAGTTATGTCAACCTTAAAGACTAGGAGAGCAACGTTCTTTTAGTAGAAAAGAGCACTGTCAACCTAACTTTAATTAACATAAATTGTCAATATCTATTATGTAAGGACAAACCAAATATGTCATGAGGAAATGAAATATATTAACTATCATATATTGCGTTAAAAAATAGATTAATACCGCTATGTAAGAACATAAACACGCTCAACAATGAATGACGTGTAATCCCTTTGAAGAAAGAACTTCTAACTAGATGATAACGTTAGAAGTAATTTAATACCTCTAAATAGAAATCTCCAAACTAGACTTACTAATGAAAATGTATGCAACCATTGCTTTTTTAAGATTTCGAAACATGGTGTGATATCGCATTGAGTGAGTTGTTTAGTTTCTTTTTAATGTATAAAATAAAAACGTGTACATATTTTAGCCTCCTCCACCCGTAACATAGTTCCCGAATACTACATTCAAGATAAAGGCATTGGATGATACAATGAATAAGGTATATAAGGAATAACCAAGCTAATGTAGATACTATAATGTTTCCACTTGTAACCTATGGATGATGTCAAGTTCAAATCGTTAATATTTACACCCTTCATCTTCCTGTTATGATGAGTCAACATTCAACTTATAAAGTCACGTAGTACTTATATTGTATATAAAATAAGTTTTCAAGGTCGAACTCAATTTACAACAATAACAGAAATTTTGCGGTCCGATTTATCCTTTATATGTCCTGAGTGTGGTCTTCTTTTGTAGATTGGGGATTTCTTGTATTCATCATTGATTCAAATCTTTTTGTTTTTTCCTGATGAGATATTTGATTTCAGATTGCTAGTGCCTGGTGCAATCAGTTGAACTCTTTAATATGCAATTCAGGTGAATGAAGTAATGCGCTATCATTACATAATCATGATAATTACAAGCATAATTATTTCATAAAGACAATCCCCCCATCATCATTGTGTTTGGAGTGCAATCTGGAGGAGAAAAAACAATAACGTATTTGCCTTTAATCAAAAGTTTTGATGAGAAAATAACACAGACTATATATATGGAAAATACATTGCCTTGTATCGTTTCTTTTGTTGACTAGTACATATACACCTTTAAATTGTAAATATATATGTACAATACCTTTTATTCAAACTAATGATGTCTTTCAATACTGCAACAAGATATAAAAAAGATATGGTATGAATGCCAATGATGACAACTCTCCAACAGTTTATTTTTTACTGAATTAAATAACTCAATTAACATGCTGAAAGTAAACAAGACTATTTTAACAAGTTAGATATTTATTAAATATGATTAATAACAATGTTCATTTAATACATGATATATTGTAATTGACAATAAACACAATTTTAGATATTTTTTTTCCATTTTAATCAGAATGTAATAACAAAAAGTAATCAGGATTATAATACTGTAACAAGATATAAGAAAATATGGTATGAGTGTCAATGAGACATCTCTCCAACTATAATAGATACATTTAAAAGTCCAATTTGCATGTGCGGTGAAACCTGTGGCATGCAATTGATTGGGACTTCTTATTTTGATCTCATAAAACATCTAAAACCTTAAGGATTTTCTGATTTTACTTAAATCAATTTATTTATTCTATAGGAAACTTGGTTTTGCCGAAGAATAACTTAATTCAAAAGTTTTATAAATACCAGTACATACTTTCAAAATAACCAATTTATATCAAAAGGTATGTAGATATAAAAAGATACCAGAATTAAAATTATAAACGTCAGACGCGAGTTAAGTCGACAAAAAAGCATCAGTGACGCTCGAAAGAAAAAAAGTTAAAACGCCAAATAAATAACAAAGTTAAGGAATCTATTCCTTGGGTAGACAAGCATTAACTTTTCGAAAAAGGTAAAAGTTTATAATAAGACAAGCACTCGAAAAAGAAATAAAAGAGAAACAGCTAGAGGTCAGAATACTGTTAATAACGATGACCGTGCTTGAAAGTAACATGCCGTGTCCTGAATTTAGAAAAGAAAAACGAAAATCCGCTTTCACGAGTAAAATTAATATTATTGCATGCACGCGGTATTTTAGCGCACGAAATAGTAAATAAAAGCATACGCACTGAAACGTAAGAAAAGAATACGCATTTGCGTCATCACATATATTAATCAAATAGTTGAATTCGAATGTCATTCTACCTACTTCAAGTGTTTTGACTCTGGATTCATTGACATTTTATCCGGAATTTCTGAGAACGCAAACCGATAGTGTGCGTTTGAAATGTAATCTATAATGTGAATAAATGAAGATGTGTAGTATAGTTGGTCAACACAGTGAATGCAATTTTCAAAACCGTACCATAGTACAAATACGTAGATGCTATTAGGTAAAACTATTAAAAAAAACCAAACACAAATAGAATTGAAATTTTATAATAAAAATACGTTCCTTTTAGTAATTTTTTCCGAAAATTTTGAATATATTAATATCAATTAACACAAACGTCAAATGTTTACGGATGAACATTTTATTCATCATATGAATCTTTTTCCAAATTTTAACATTCCACTATATGACTATATTACTATACAAAATATAAGCAAAGACTTATAAATCCATACTAAAACAGTATACAATCATGAATTAAGGTTATGATAGTCATTACATTTTGTTATGCTTTTTGTAAAGTATTACTTCGGTTTTTTTGTGAGCTGCAAGGATCTAAAATCTTTGTGAATTGAAAACACACAATTATTCTTATTCATGACCGTATAAAATTTAAATATTTAATTAATGTATTTTACTTTCCGTTTTATGGATATATTACAATACAAAGAAAATAATTAACAATTATTTAAAAACTTAACTAAAACGGTATGAAATAATTATGATGCAAGGATATGTTCAGATTTAATTATTATGTTTCATTTACAAATGAATATTTAAAAATACCCAATCAGAGTATCTTGTCATATAAAATACCTAATTATTTTTTAATTGCAACTCTGAAAATATTTTGACTTTCAATTATTGTTAGTTTCTACCGAAATATAAATACGGTATATATTTTGTATATATTTCATTGATTTCTATTAAATTGATTAAATTAAATACTTTTGATAATAATATCCTCTTTCTGTTTTCCGATCTAATATAAATATTAAAACCAGAATGTTCTCTCCTAAGTCTATGATGAAAATACACAATATCACGTGGTTAAATCTTCAGACATAATTAGTTTACATGTTATCGTGCTCGTTATAATTGACATAAATAAACACAGTGTACAGGTGTAGTTGTAAAACAAATATAATTGCGATGTCATTATACTTGTTTAGAAACTTTTAAATTAAAGCGCTAAAAAACATTTAATGTAAAAAGTAAGTGTGTTCAACACAAACGTAGGTCTAGCACATTACTTTGTCTCCTTTATCACAACTCTTCGCTGTTAACTTTAAAAAAGGTCATAATAAACCCATATTGTTATATAGCTCTTTTATGATTTTTTTTCAAGTTAACAAGCCGAAGCAGCCAATATTGAAACTATAGCTGTTTTTTGTATTGTTCACTTGGTAATTTTGCATAAAATAAATACATTGCAATAAACATATTCATGATAAAAAGAATATCTGTGGGCCAAAACCTCTCCTGCTGATCATTTTTTTCTAGACTGAATTTATATCTATCGTTTAGTGTTTTCATGATAAAAAGCAACAATTTCAAACATTGCGTTGCTGATCGTTTTTGTTTTTCAAAGTTTCTATCAATCTATAATAGTTTCAAGATTTAAGGTAAAAGTCTTGAAACTATAATAAATAGATCGACATTTTGCGTTGTTCAAAGTTTCCCTCTATCTAGAATGATAGTTTAAGATTTAAGGTAAAAACACACTAAAATTTGTAAAATAAATCATTTAACGCTTATGAGGAGTCCATCAACCATTGGTACTCTTTTTTTCTTTCTTATTTCCTAATTTGTTGATCATGTCTTGTTTGCTTCATAAGGCATTTTCAAATGTAGAAAATGGTTGATTGAAGCTGGTTTTATAGAGCTTGACCTCTAACTTGAATGGCAAGGGTACACAAGTCATCACCGTGTCACAATCTTATTAAGAACAACAACAAACACATATTTTACAAAGAAACGCAAACAATCAACTTTTAAATTCAACCACCACATTCATTGTGTACTGATATATACATTTGTAATCAACACATAAAGGATTGAAATATAAGTCCCGTGCCTGAATGGCAAAGTTAACATTAACTCTAATGTAGAGTTGCTTGGTTGCCGTTAGATTGTTAACGTCACAGTGGAAGAGATATAACATAATGTTGTCGTTTAAAGTATTTTCAAAATTATAAGAGACCAATAACATAATGCGAGTACTATCAGATCTTTACTTTGTGTCTTTTTGTTGTGGGTATATACAAGTACCCGGCTCGTCCACTCTGTGTAGTACTTCTATGTGTATTCATTTATGAGTTAAGTCAATTTCAAAAGATTTTGATAGTTCGTTCTTATGTTGTAATGCTACTCCACTGTCCCAGGTTAGGGTCAGGGTTCCATCCCGCTAACATGTTTTACCCCGCAACATTATGGATGTATGATCCTTTCCAATGTCATGAGCCTCTGATTCAGTGGTTGTCGTTTATCGATGTGTTACATATTCGTTATTCGTTCATTGTTTGAAAATAATTAGGCCTTTAGTTTCCTCGTTTGAAATGTTCTAAATAAATCATTTCGGGGCTTTTTATAGCTGTTTGCGCGCTATGTGATTTGCTCATTGTTGAACGCAATATGGTGACCTATAATTGTAAATTCCTGTGTCAGTTGGTCTCTTGTGGAGAGTTTTCTCATTGGCAATAATACCACATCTTCGTATTTATTATTATTTTAATTTGTTGAATACGAGTCCGATTACGCTTTTATTCTAACCGTGTAAAGAAGACAAATATTAAACAATTATTGCGTTTGATCTTCACATTTTTAAGTTAAAATTTGCGTCGACATCTGCATTTGGTGCATTTTGCAACACACGTGTATATGAATGATGATACGATAGACAATAGAAAGGAAAACATTAATTTTTATGCTATCTTTCACAAATTTATCTCTACGTTTTACTTTTGAGACGGCTTCTTATGATAAGTGCAAGGCGCCAATAATATTTTTTTTACAAATTTGGAGTCGATAATTTTGTTAATGAATTATTTAACATAATTAAGACTCTCACTCTCTAAGTTAAAATTGCTCTTAGACAAACTTGAATAATTGGTAGGCACCGTTTTGTTATATAGTTCCAAACATGTTTACTTATTCATGCATTATGTTTAGATTTGAGAGGTCGTGATGAAATTAAATTCAGAAGAGACCAGTTTACCTTACTATGTCGACAAAATTTCTCTTGTTAGTAGATCTTGACTTGCTGATCATTTTTGTGATTTAAAGTGTATCTTAATCTATTATGATTTTCTATAATCTATGACGAAACGAAAAATATGTAGTGAAAATCGTCTTTAAGGTGGTCTGGGAGTATAGATTAAAAATGATAGAATTTGTTAAGACTTTGCCAAAACGTATTATATATTGTGAAATGTTCAAAAATATAACAAATATGACAGGGAAACGAATATTTTCTCAAGATACAGGTTGTGACAAAATGACACATTTTGTATGGATTATACAGGGGAAAACAGCATTATGTGATCTGAAGCTAATCTAAACGAAAGAATCGAAAACAAATGATAGAAGATAGCTTTTAGAAAATGCTTTGAGAATATTAATAGATAAGATATGGTCACCGTGCGCTTTTTCCCTGCTCAAATTTAAATAGCAAAAGTTCATGTAGACTCTTTCAGAAAATATACTATTTTATAGTTATATCCCCTGAAAATGCCAGTTAAAAAACATCACTTATCAAACAAACAAAACCAAATTTTGCTACATTAATTACAAATTTGACCTTTGGTTCTCTGTTAATTACAATCCACAAATGTGGAAAGACACTACATTAAAGGGCAATAACTCCAATAAGAAGTCGCCTTCATATTGTCTGTATTGAAGATTTAAGATATGAGGCAAAAAACGCAAACAAATTAAAAATAGTCAAAATCATCACCAAAGGACATTTTCTGTAATAAATAGTCGATTACTGATTTCGACCCTGTTGTCTCACTTGTAGAACTGATCTTACTGATCATCATAAAGCTTTTCTGTCTCTATTCTAATTTTCAAAATAGAAGGCAAAAACAAAAATAAATGGTAAACATCATTTAAGGCAATAAATCCTATAATAAATGGGAAATGAGTCCATGTGACACAGATAATGACCCCGCTGGCATTTACCTTTATAAAGGAACATAACTTAAGAACGGCTCGAGTGACACTACCCAAATTTGTACTTGATCTTACTTCTGTTGTCATAGGCATTGTGTATATGTTTCATAACATTTGCCTGAGACGAACTTAAGTTAGAAAACAAAAACGATAAAGTCAGCATCTTCCCCATTTATATAGGGGCATAACAGGACAAGTGAGGCCACCGAAATATATATTTGAAGTGTGTTTTGTAGTAATACACATTGCACATTTCATACCATTTTTTTGAGTTAAAGAACTAAAATAAAAAAAATCAACAGTGTTTCTGTTTGCAAAGGGGCATAACTCTAGAACAGTACAAGTGACACCACCAAAATTCGAAAAATTTTTGAGTTATGTGGTAACACGAATTGTGTTTAAGTTTTATAACAATGGCTTGAGGCAAACTATAGTTAGAGAATAGAAACTAATTTTGGGACATCATCTGACCGTTTTGACATGTATGGACAGTCGGTACAGCTCAACATCCTGCTATTGTCAAATCTCTCTCATTTGAGTGCTAGTGATTTTCAAAGTAAAAGACAACACTTTAATCTTACCCCATATATTCTATTTCAGCCATGTTAGTCATCTTGGTTGGCAAGCAAGTTAATAAGACATATTTTTTTGAAATGGGGATTGTTGCCAAGTTTCTTTGAATTTGGCCCAATTGTTATAGAAGATTATTTAGTAAAAGTTAACGCTTGACGACGACGACGACAGACGACGGACGCCAAGTAATGAGAAAAGACTATTTGGTTAATAGAGCCAGATGATCTAAAAAATAAATCAATATGTTTTAGGAGAAAAAAAATAATAATAGCATTGCATTTTTGTAGCACTCCGTATATGTTATAAATAATGTACATGTGCATGATTTGAAATTTGAGCTTTGAAATATTTCTTACAAACTATTAAACATAAAACGCAAAATTTATAAATATGCACGATAACACTTAACATTTCTTCCTATATTGACAATATGCGCAATCACTTTTGTATGTTTAGTCTTGTAATCATAAAAAAGGCATGGTGTTTTGATGTTCAATAATATGAAACTTGCAAAAAATGTACACATTTTTATATCGGACATAAAGCAAAATCAGCGGACAAAAAGCAAAACGGACAAAAAACAACGGACAAAAAGCAAATTTTTTCGGACAAAAAACGAAACGGACTAAAACCAACGGACTAAAAGCAAAAGTGTCGGACAAAAAGCAACATTATCGGAAAAAAAGCAAAACGGACAAAAATCAACGGAATAAAAAGCAAAAGTGTCGGACAAAAAGCAAAATTATCGGACAAAAAGCAAATTGAGGACAAAAAGCAACGGACAAAAAGCAAAAGTGTCGGACAAAAAGCAAAATCATCGGACAAATTCAAATTGCGGACAAAAAGCAACGGACAAAGAGCAAAAGCTTCAGACAAAAAGCAAAATTATCGGACAAAAAGCAAAAGCGGACAAAAAGCAAATTGCAGAAAAAAAAAATCACCGTATCAGACGCACGACACACGACATTTCTCAAATATTGTACTGGAATTGTATGGTCGAAACAAAACTGTCTGAAATCCTGTATTTATTTCATTTTGTATCGTCAATATTTGATATCATAAGTCCGGTGACGGTTTTATATTACACTTATACACCAACGACAACTAAATAGTAATCATAAACCTAGACCAATAAACCTACATTGTACAATACAAATACCAAACCTAGAGCCAGAATGATTACTCTGTAATGAAGGAATAAAAGTCTTTATGGTGTTCTAAGTTTAGCTCCAGAAGGTATATTGTTATGAAGGTTTTAGGGTTTACCATATTACATCATTTGATACATTACACCAGATAACTTGTAATAAAATCAACCGATTGATCTTGATGTCTGTCTCAATGATGTCAGACAACAAAATAGATTCCACTAATTGATCGGTTTGTCTCTCCCAATGAAACACAACCTATAAAAAACCCTGTGATTGATTATTCTGTCTGTCTCAATAACATCAGACAACATATGAAATAGTCCTCCGATTTATTATGCTGTATGTCTTACTGACACGAGGCAACACATAATATAATCCTCCGATTTATTATGCTGTCTGTCTCAAAGACACCAGACAGTATGTTATATAATTATATACGATTACCAAGACTGTCTCAATGACACCAGAAAAAATGTAATACAATCCGCCGATTGTTATGCTGTATGTTTCAATTACACCAGAAAATATGTAATATAATCCTCGATTAATTATCATGTATTTCTTAATGACACCAGACACTATGAAATAAAATCCACCCATGGATTAACATGTCTTACCCAAAGACACCAGCCAGTATATAATATAACCCCCCCCCCCCAAATAAGTATGCTGTTTGTCTCAATGACACCAGACAATATGTAATAAAATCACCCATTGATAATCATTGATGTCTCAATGACGTCAGGCAACACACAATTCAATCCTCCGACTGATTAACATCAATGACACCAGACAAAATGTAATAACACCCACCAATTTGGTATGCTGTCTGCTTCAATTACACCAGAAAATATGTAATATCATCCCCGAAAAATTATCATGGCTGTCTCAATGACACAAGACACTATGTAATAACATCCAACCATGGATTAACATGTCTGTCTATTGACACCATTCAACATACAATTTAACCCCCTAAATTTGTATGCTGTTGGTCTCAATGACACCAGACAACATACAGCATATTTCACCGTTTGATTATTCGGTCTGTCTCAACGACACCAGACAATGTGTTGTAGAAATCACCGATTGATAATTATTGATGTCTCAATAACGTTAGGGAACATACAATATAATCCTCCGACTGATCAACATGTCTGTCTCAATGACACCAGACAATTTGTAATATAATACATCGATTGGCTATCATGTTTGTCCTAATGACGTCAGACAACATATCGTCGTTGGGCTTCTAAAATGTCGTATATGACTTTTTTGGCTAAAAATACTTTTTGACACCAATGGTCTGGGCGGGAGAAAATCTTTGGTATTACAAAATAGCACACATTTAGACCAATCAAAATGTGTGAAATAAGACATATTACAAAATTGGCAATGTCAGTTGTTTGTAAAGTTTGCTTCCAAAATGTTGTATGAAAACTTGAAAATCGTTGTAGAATTGCTTTGGGAAAAAAATAATTGTACATTTCTTTATTTCTGTGAAAATAGTTTAAGTTCTTGGATAATCCAGAAATGTCAAAGTTTTTATTTCACTGCTATTTACAAAAATTTCAAGTTCACATACGACATTTTGGAAGCATGCATTTTGCCAAAATTTTCAAAGCCTGTTTGTGAGATATTTTTTTATTGAAAAATTTGTAATTTACAACATTTTAGAAGCCCAGCGACGATATATAGAAAAATGAGTTCGAAAACAACAGAGAGAGGGCTTCACTACTGTTGTACATTCTAATGAAACTTCGTTATACAGAACCAAGAAAAAACAAAAACATTACTGAAATAATGCTGTTTGAAGTAAAGAATTACAATTCATGCAAACGAATAGCGTTAAAATTCATTGAACACATGAAATTACTGTATTCAACTCCCTTGTTTGATAAACTCCCGAAATAAATTGTGTGTATACATATAACATCTGATAATAACTTTTTTTTAAATTTTCATATAAACTTTTAATATTCTAAATATTACCCCTTAATATACAAATAACTACCCCTTAATATGCTGAATATTATCTCCTTAATATATTAAAAATCAACCCATAATACACTACATATTTACTACACTCATCAAAACATGTATTAAAAGGTACAATATATAAGGCTAAAATACTTTCAAGTAGAGAATATAACATGCCTACTTTAAACCTACGGATGATGTCAAGTGTAAATCTTTATATTTACAACCTATATCTTCCTGTTATGATGAATCAACATTCACCATATAATGCTATCACGTAGTACTTATGATGTTTATAATTATTTAAAACCTTGTTTGAAGGTCGAACTTAATTTATTGTGACAAAATATATAATGGTCAGAAATAACCTATAAATTAAAAGTGGTCATTTGTAGTTTGGCAGTCCTAACCTGTACAGCAAGTTAACTTGATAACCAGTCATTTGAACTGGTCAAAGTTAACCTGTGACCGGATTTAGGACTGCTCTGACCAGTCCTATGTTAGCTTGAAAAGCGGACTTGGTCCTAGGACTGTTTTTATGTCTGCCAAAAAGTTAACTTGGAAACAGGTCCGCTATTGATATAAGGTAACTTCGAACCAGTCCCGTCATAAGTTAACAGAAGTTAACTTCGAAACCAGTCCTGTCGTAATTGTTTACTTCGAAACTAGTCCTTCCTCAAAGTTAACATAATGAAACTTTTGCTTTGACAAATCCGATCGAAACCAGACCTGTTCCAAAGTTAACTTTTGACTGGTCAGCTCAACACTAAGTTAACTTGTAACCAGGACCGCTTTACATCAATTTAAAAAAAAAAAAATTTTATATCTTTGTTTCGTAGTATAAACATCGAAAATAAAGTAAAATTAATTTTTCCGTTATACAAACAGGATTAAATACAAATATTAAAAAAAAGTGTGAATAAAACGTTGATTGTTACACAAATTTATCTGTGATCTGCCAATTTATAAATTAAAAATTGTCTTGGTTACAATAATAACGGGCACTGAATATATATTCTAATATCTATCATATTCAACCATATTTGCACTGTATTATGTATATTTATGCAAAGACGTATATTAGATGTTAGTTTTACGTCCTTGTTAGTTATACTCCTTGATCTTTGCATCAGCTATATTTTCATTTCAGGATATAATTTGTTATACAAAATGAAAGCATTATTTAATAAAACACATGAATACAAAATTGTGTCTGCACAAATTAAGAGTCCCAGCATGTCTTCCTTTTGTTCAATACATTGATATGTAACAAAATTTCAGTAGTTTTGATTCTTTACGCAGACTTAAACAACAAAATTATTTGACAGCATCAACCAAAACTGACCATATGTGCACATTTTTTATCGCGTTAATTTAGGTTGCCATTACGTCCTCCTTTTTTTCAAAATATTGATACGTTACAAAATTTCAGTAGTTTTGATACCTCATGCTCACTTGCATGATTTGTACAACAAGATTATGTGACCGCATCGACCAAAACTGACCATATGTGAACTTCAATTTGTAAATCTATATACCCGCATGTCGGGATTCAATGTATAATACAACAGACAGCAATATTGCTATACAATAACCACAAATGTTTGTTCGCAAATTTTGGGTGCCCGCATGTCCTTCTCTTATTCAAAATATGGATTCGTAACAAAAATTCACTAGTTTTGATACCTCATGCTGACTTGCATGACCATTGATGACTTGTACAACAAAATAATTTGACCGCATCGACCAAAACTGACCATATGTGCACTTTAATTTGTAAATCTATTAGCCGCATAGTAAATCAGCCATATATTTTATCTCAGGATTAAATGTATAATACAATGGACAGCAATAATGCAATACAATAACAACAAATTTTTTGTTCGCTTAAATTTAGGATGCCAGAATGTCCTACTTTTATTCAAAATATTGACATGATTGATACGTAACCACATTTCAGTAGTTTTGATACCTTAGGCTGACTTGTTCAACAACATTTTTGACTGTATCGACAAAACTGACCATATGTGAACTTTAATTTGTAAATCTATATACCCGCATAGTACAATGTAGTAAATCAGCCATATTTGTTTATGTAAATATTCAATGTATAATACAATGGACAGCAATATTGCAATACAATTACAACAATTTTTTTTCGCATAAATCTAGGGTGCCCGCATGTCTCCTTTTATTCAAAATATAGATGCGTAACCAAATTTCAGCAGTTTTGATACCTCATGCAGACTTTACAACAAAATATTTGACCGCTTCAACTAAAACTGACCAGATGTGCACTTTAATTTGTAAATCTATATGGCTGCATTATAAATTAGAAGTTTTTTTTAATGTTGCGTTGAATTTTACCTGGCGCCTTTATGTATTTTTCTGGCGCACCTGTGTACATTTTAGGACGTCCCATAATGGCATATATCTATTAATCGGTAAAGACAAATCTCTTGACAAATATGACGACTTTAGCGATGGATTTAACCTGGCGCCTTTATCTCTAGGCCTCGCGCTCCTGTGCACATTTTAGTAGAATCTTAAATATAAGCAATAATATTGGAAAACAATTAATGCAAAATTGTGTCCGCATAAATTGAGAGTGTCAGCATTTCATCTCTGTATTCATAATATTGAACAGTCACTAGAGATAGTAGTACGGCATGTTCAGGATGGTGTGTAATTACTAAAACAAAACTATTATGCTGCATCGTCCAAGTACCAACACTGACATGTCTGAATTCATTTGTACTTTATAATAAAAAAAAGTATATGACGTTTTCTTCTCAGAATAGTATACTGTTAATCTATTATGTCGGTTGAATGATTTTGTTTGTAGTTAAACTATTTCATTCAAGTGCACACATCTCTCGACAAATCTAACGAATTTTGACGAGATTATTGATAGTTTTACCACACGGTACGGTTCCGGACACTGAACAATTTTTCTTTAGAATATTATGCGGAAAATAGAATAGTACATCCAATGAAAACAAGTTGAATAACAATGAAATATCCATGCATGTATAAATGCATAAATTAAAAATTAAGGAAAGGACTGGTAAAAAACGGAGAAAGAAGCAACGTGACAATGATGCTGCTAGCCCTTGATATAAGAATATTGTTCCAATGCATTGTATAACCTTTATATCCACCGTCTAATAAAGATTAAGACAACAATTTTCATTTCCTTTATGATAGCTCTATGTGAATGTATACCATGTATACAATTGTTTTATTTATATAAGAATATATCAAATAAAAAAAAAGAATTTTGTTGATATGCTTAATATCTAGTAGAGTCTAGCGAGTAGAGAAATTTGCTATCCGGGGAAAACAATGCGAATGCTGTTTACATATTTTAATTATTAAGTATTTACATTCCCTGCGGTATATACACAAGTAAAATCTATAAAATTTTGCATTAAAGGATTTATTCACTTAGCTTAGAGAAAATATATGGTAGACATTTAACCAGTAAAACACAGAGAAAAAATGAATAAAACTGTCTCTTAAATAAAATATGTAAAACCCGATAAGCATTGCTGCAGATTGGCTGAGTGCTACCTTATATATAACCGAGTGTTATTAGTTGATTGGCAGAGTTTTTTTCTTATTTACGAACCATTTTGTTTAACTTGTGTAAACGTAGTCATTTAGAATGTTTACTGTTATTAAGGGCTTGTTACCCTTATCAGAATGAACCGATCAAGTTTGAAAACTGATTCGTATATCCACAAGCATACGTTTCACACACTGTATTGGTCTATGTATTTCAATAACCGTAATGTATTTAATAAAACAAAATCATTTTGACACAAGAAGAGAACAGATAAAAGGCAGGAATATTTTTATTCGTCTGACTTGTATCACACTTTCAACAATACGGGATAAGTATTTCTTATTGTTTAAGGCCGTCAGGTGACCTTCAGTTGGTTTTGTCTCCTTTCTTTTAAAAACTTAAAACTGTCCAAAGCCTCGTGTCCTTATTTATATACTTATTGCAAAATTCAGAATAATATTTACCTTTTCTAGAGAACGTTTTAATGATACTTATGTAGAAAGACAGCTCATAAGCTTCACCAAATTTTAGCACTGGTATATATGATGAGTAAATAAGTAGACGTTTTTCATAATTTACTTCTTAAAAATATCCTTCATCTAACATAATGTACCATTTGTTATGGTTTTTTTTTGTAATGTCATAATATTTCACTAATAAATATATGTAAAAAAACAAGATATCTAATGTTTATACGGTTTAAATGTTTACGATTATGACTAGATAAAATACAATATATGAATTAAAATTTATCAAATGAGCTCAAAGATATATGTCAGTATTAAATTCCGTTATGAGGAAAAACATTGCACATACAGAATACCATGTAAACATGCATGTTCACTTGTTTTCCATTCAATGCGTTAAAGCAAGTTTTAAGATAGACATACAGGCGGCTAGTCCGACCTTACCCAGCTGCAGTAGATCTAAAGAAAATTATTTTACATTGATTGATAATGATATTTTAGCATTTATGTTCACTTGACAAAATTAGAGGATATATACAATCAGAATCATTGTCAGGACTGTGTTACTGAAAATTCAGAAAATTATGCTGATGAGTATACTTTTGCGATAAATCAATAGGGTTATGATTGCAACAATTGAAACTCGCATTAGAAAATATGGTATTTGAATAGATCAAAATCGCAAGAATAACATGAATACAGGTACGCACTAATTTCGGAATTTCAGTCCTTGGATTGTGTAAACTTCCCAGTAACACCATACACCATAACACCATACACCAGACATCATCACACCATACACCTTATACCATTACACCATACACGTTACGCTTTTGCACCATACACCTTACACATTACACCATACACCATTACCCATTCTATCTACACGATCCGAAATAACCTATAATGCAATTAAATTTCCAATGTTAAGATTATTATTATTGTTTATGTTTACAATTTGAAAAAAAAACAAAATAAAAAGAACTTCGTTTTCAACTAATGAAATGTCGTACAGCATCATTCACACCATTCCCGATCACACGTTACACAATCACACCATTCCTCATACACCATTAAACCATTTCCCTTACATTATGCACCATAGTACCATACACCTTACACCATTGCACCATACACCTTACAGCATAACACCATACACGTTTTTTTGGGAAGTTTACACCATCCAAGGGCTGTAACAGTATTCCAAGCTAGAATAACGAAATGATTTACAGGACATTATACGATGAGTCGTATGTAGACGAAACGCGACTCTGGCGTACTAAATTATTATCCTTGAACCTTTGATAACTAGTTACACCACTGGTTATCTTCAGACGCATGTATATGTTTTAGAAATATGAGCTTTTTTTATTTCTCAATAGTCATGATAGTTAATCAAACTGTAATTACTGTTTCCAATACTGGTTAGCATCATGTCTATTAATTGTCGAGAACAGCCTTTTTTTTTTAATTTGTAATGTTCGTTGTCGGCACAAGAACAGATAACAGGAATGCGATATTTGAGTATATTGTTTCATAATTACTATTAATGGTTTCAAAACAGGTATTCTTTTGTGTTTTCTGATTTCAAATACGTAACATTTTCAAGATGCATGAACACAATTGAGATATGTTGTTTAAACGTTGAAAATCATGTCAGTCACATATGTTTCTGCCAACTTATAAAGTACTTTTCGTTTTGAATTTCTTTTTGGAGTTCGATTTTTTTGTTATTGTGACTTTTTTTCAAAACTTTTAAAGAAAACAATATAACTAAAAAATGTTTGATGAGTATATGACTGTACATAGAAAGGAGAATGACAGTTTGAATGGTTTTACATCTAGTTGTTTTAAGGGCCCTTTATAGCTTGCTGTTCGGTATGGGCCAAGGCTTCTTATGGAAGACCATACTTAGACCTATAATTGTTTACTTTTATAAAGTATGACTTGGATGGAGAGTTGTATCCTTGGCACTCATACAACATCTTCCTATATTTATTGAGCTTTTGATTTTGGTTTTTGATAAATCACTTTATTTGAATTTGCATTGGAGTTCGGTATTTAGGTTATTGAGTTCGGTATTTAGGTTATTCTACTTCTACAAAACATTAGGATTTTTTTTCAACATCGATTTAATAAGACATTTAAATAGAATTATTGGAATTTTCAGACAATTTCATATTATTCCTAGGTTTATATGAGTATACACGTGTTGCATGCCAATTTCACACAACCGCTATAAATAATTCTATTACAAAAAATGCTTGCAGCACATTTTAAGTGATTATCGGCCAAAATCAACCTATTTAGCCAAATGTCAAGCTTAACGCAGTGTCAACCTAACTGTTCACCAAAATAACTGTTCAATACCAAATATGTCATGCTAAAATGAAATCTACTTACTGCATAATATTGTGTCATATTAAATAACGTACTTGTCTGTACGATGCAATTGAACTGAAGGCAACTCGCTGCGTTGTTAATTCGCCCAACTGATGGAAAACAGTTAATCTGTTGCTTAATAAAGATATGTCAACTCAACCCTAAACTTCATAGGAGTGGGATGTAGTAAGAAAGGAATTAACCATAATTAACAAGATCCAAAACTTGATTTACTAATGAAAACTATATGCAATCCTTGCTTTTTTCATGATTTCGAAACATGTTAGGTTTATCGCATTGAGTGAATACTGCAATATATAGATTTGAATAAAAACGTGTAAAAATTATCAGCCTCTCCCAACCGTTAAATAGTAAATGTATAGTAAATAATGAATTGAAAGCATTGAGTAAATAATCAAATAAGGTCAAACCAATCTAATGAAGATAGTATAATGTATCCATTTGTAACCTACGGAAGATGTCAAGTTTAAATTGTTAATATTTACACCCTTCATCTTCCTGTGATGGTGCGTCATCATTTAAGTTATGATTGTGTCACGTAGTACTTATATTATTATACTATACTTGTTTTCAAGGTCGAAAAAAATGTACAACAACAACAAAACATGTTGCAGTCTGATTTATCACAACTATTTTCCAAGTGTAGTCTCTTTATTATGAGATTGACCATTTATATTTCGTAAACAAATACTTGTATTTGTTTATAATGCTAAAGCATATTGCTTTTTTCCCGATGAGATATTTCAGATAGCTGGTGGCTGATGTTTTCTTTTGGACGTTTTGATATTCAATTCAGTCAAAAAAAAATCGCTTTTACTATAACTAAACTCATCATAGATACCAGGACTAAATTTTGTATATACTCTAGACGCGAGTTTCGTCTTCAAAAGACTCATCAGTGACGCTCGAATCCAAAAAAAAAAAGGATGATAACTAAAAGCACACACTTCACATAAAGAGAACGCTTACCCTTCCCATCGTAATTATGTTTGTAGTAAAATCTGGAGGACACATACTTCATTAAATCATAATTTAAAAAAAGCTTTTGATATGATCAAAATGTATTATCACAGAAGATAGATAAAAGTTTGTATTTATATAAAATTTACATTTGTACTTGGCGGTACCAAATCAATTTGCAAACATAATTACGTACTGACTTGTTGGTCTTTTTGGTTCTGACTTGATTCACCACTAACGATTGGTGCCCGTTGTGTGTTGATAATTAAAAGATGACAGAAACTGGTATTTGCACCCACCAAATCGCTAATTGATGGCGTTGGCGCCTAAAATACATCACAACTATCTCTATACGTCAAATAATGCATTTAAAATCTATCATACTTTATCTGAGGTTGGGCGTCCGTTTTCATAACATACATTGTAAGTTGATTGCGAATGAGACAACTGTCCACAAGAGACCAAAATGACACAGACATTAAAAACTATAGGTCATCGTACGGCCTTCAACAATGAGCAAAGCCCATACCGCATAGTTAGCTATAAAAGGCCCCGATAAGACAATGTAAAACTGTTCAAACGAGAAGACTAACGGCCTTATTTATATAAAAAAAAAATGAACGAAAAACAAATATGTTACACATAAACAAACGACAATCACTGATTTACAGGCTCCTTATTTGGGACAGGTACATACATACATAATGTGGCGAGGTTAAACATGTTAGCGGAATCTTAACCCTCCCCTAACCTGGGACAGTGGTATAACAGTACAACATAAGAACGACATATGTTTGATATACATTTATTTGAAAATGCATTCTTACATGTAATCTCCATATACGCACTTTCAAAATGCCGTCTAAATTGTAAATATTTTGTCTTGAATTAAAATTCAAATCATAATAACTCATGATAGACTGATATGGGAAAACAAATCAAGCACAAACCCAGCAATTTTTTAAAATATCACGTTTCTACTTCTTACGGAAACTCAATGCGAAGTTCAATCTACAATTTATATCTTCTTGTTATGATGAGTCAACATTCATATCATAGTGTTATTACGGAGTACAAGTAGTACTTATACTCTCTTTTAAAATATGTTTAAAACATGTATAATTACTCGAGTAAGCCGATTGTTTTTTATTCTTAATTTCTGAAATTCTCGAATGTTTTCTCACAAGTCAGATTTATTGCTAATTATTTTTTCCCGTCCTATGTAAGAAGACTGTAGGTCAGTGGGTGTAGCCAATTGATGTATGTTACAATTTCTTGACTTGTTTTGTTATAGATTAAGACAGTTTGTTGATGTTTCATGTGGATGCCTTTTATAGCCATTTATATAGTATGGGGTTTTCTCATTGTTGAAGGCCATGCCTGTGTCTACAATTCTTGACACCCATTACATTTGGCATTTGAAGGATTGTTTTCTTCTGGCAATCAAACAGCATCTCTTACTTTGATATCAATTATGTTTTCTAAAGCGAAATCAGAATCATTAACTTAAAGTTAAGACTACAGCATGTACAGTATAACCGGCAGTCATTGATTATTAAGTTAATTTACGGGGCAATCATGTTTTTTAAGATGAAAACACTCTAGTTTGGAAATATTCCTTATACTGTTGCATCCTCATTTGTATTACCATGTTGTTGAATACGTGTTACCCACCCAACCAACACTGAGAGTTGTGCGTGCAAATATATTTATTTGAATATAGAGATTTACGGATAACATGCATTTTATATATCTTTTTGTACTTCTTTTTATGTGAATCGTAAAGAGTATATGTACATGCATGAACGGGGTATATATAGCATGTCCATTACACAATCTGGTTAAAACAAAGTTGTTTGAAAATGTGAAACATTGAAATGATTGTGAAAAAAATCCACTAGACTTATATTTAGAGGTTAAAAGTGTGATACAGTTTATTATTGAAATTGTTTCTGCATCTTTATTAGAAAGGTCATAATGATGGATATCTACACAGATGAACGGGAAATAGAATAGCCGATGTACTATTAACAAAAACTTATGTTTCTCATTTTTCTAACTGGGATATTCATGGAAAGCGTTAACTGTTTGACCACAAATGTCCTCAATTTCTAAATTTGAAAGTGTTTATATGACACGGACAGATACATATCATAATTGACTGATACTGACTATCATGTTTTATCATTACATTCTTTATAATAACAATTGCCTTATGATATTTGAAACTTAGTTGAACGTTTAAACACATTTATGAAAACATATTTGTGCTATCTCCGAAACTTTAATAAGGACAAAAGTGACTTTTCGCATTCATAATTTTGGTATAAATCATGTTTTCAAAAATTATTTTAATTTGTGCGACATTCATTTTTGTTTTACCTGTCTTTGTAAAAATCATGCAGAGGGTGATACATGACATGTCATAGAAGTATATGTTTTGCTTAATATCATAAGAACTTTGGTGGATACGTATAATGTCTTTATTTTCCCTATATAATGCTCGTTGCCATAGTGACCGTCAAAAAACATTTTGCCTGTATATAGGTGAAAAAGACGCTTTTGAAAATTGAAAAAAGGGAATTAAAAGTCGGATGGAAATTAAGTTAACCGAGAAAAACAATAAGGTTGTTTACTACATTGTGAACAAACAAAACCCCAAAGTATTCAAAAACGTTAAAAACGTGAATTAACTAAATAGTTTGTTTTCACAGCAACCATTGAAAAATGTGTTGAAATTCGAAAATAAAAAAAAAAAATATTGTTAATTATAAATGAGAATATATGATTTATAGAGATATGGGAACGCAGAATAAAAACTGTTCTTTCTGGGTATGGTGCATCCTCTTTTCTTTTCATTAAATATATCTTCCAAGTTTAACTGTGAGTATTTTGAGCTTTTAAGCATGCCATTTCTTTAAAGGGTGCAGGCAATAGTATAAACCTCCATCCCCTTTTTTAGATATTATATTTCTTAGAAAATTTGCAAATAATGGTTAAGTTTCAAGGACAACCATTTGTCTTACCTGAGACTGATGCTGTCAGTTTAAAAGAAGAATGTTGAATTCCAAAACACAACTAAGAATATATCAAAATAAGCAGATGTGTTATATTTACCACACTTAATGACAGTTTCAAACTTTTAAATTTATCTTTTTCAATATCTAAGACAATTAACATATACTGCTTGATCTCCTTCTACATATACAAAAAATATTTTCCAGTAAAACATGTACATGTAAGATATTGGAAAGTAAAAAAAAATTCTTTAGACCCTTTGTCTATATTATCTAAAGACCTTATGTTTAAGTTTCATAGAATTCGAGAACAATGTTCATCCAATTTGTTAAATGTTTTGATAACAAACAATCAAAGTTTGCCATCTCACCATAAGTAAAAACATAGTATATTTTTGTTGGCTTGTTCAAAATTCATGGATTTCTATTGCCTTAAGGTAAAAAATCGTTATTTGTAAAAAATGCTTAGTAAATAATTAGATTGTTTTATAAAATGTGAATAGTCTAAGAATACGATATCTATTTTTTTATTATTTAGACAAGTGCAATTATTTTTTGATGGTGATGACAACCATGAACCGTCGTTGCGCAAACAGGTTAAGACACTGTAAACAGATTTAGCACTTATTTTCGATGATTGCGTCGAGATCAACTTTTGACGTCATTTTCCTTAACTATGTGGAATGCAATGGGTTCCAAGACTTTGTTGAGGTCAAAGCTGGAACTTGTCAAGTCGTTATAGGGCACCTTGTGTTAGGGGTAATTACGTTCACATTATTAAACAGAATGTTTAACGTACCAATGTTGACCGCTATACTTATCCTCTCTATTCTTGATTTTTTACAAACTTTTAATTTCCACGAGTCAGTACATAAGGTCGTTATGTGATTTGGTACTGAAACAGGTTATGTTTGACCCTGTCGCATTTTTGTGCCTGTCCCAAGTCAGGATCCTCTGGCCTTTGTTAGTCTTGTATTATTTTTAATTTCAGTTTCTTTAATTTGGTTAGAATAGATAGCAAACTTTTCAATGCATATTTTTCTTGCTGTTCACCTTGTTAAACAATTAAAATGATCATGAATAATATCATCACCAAAGAAACAATATGATATCCCATGAATCTGATTCTATTAAAATAAATAATAAACAGAATAATACATGGTAAAATCCGTATCACATGCTGTATCAGCACTCGACCAATATCAGCCCTCAGGACCTTTGGCCCTCGGGACTGATATTGGTTTCTCGTGATGATACAGCATGCGATATGGATTTTGCCATGTATCATTCTATATTTAATATAAAGCTATTACTCCTCACTATACCAACTATTACCCCTAGTGTATTAAATATAACCCCATATCACACTAAACATTTACTACACTCGTAATATCATGTATTGAAAAGTACAATATATAAGGTTAAAATCAGCTTATGTCGAGAATATAACATGTCCACTTAAACCTACGGATGATATCAAGTGTACATTTCTATATTTACAACCTATATCTTCCTGTTAGGATGAGTCAACACTCAACTTATAATGTTAGCACGTAGTATGTATGATGTTTATATTCAAAACCTTGTTTCAAGGTCGAACTTAATTTAATATGACAGAATATATAATGGTCAGAAATAATTTATAGATTACCCAAATAGTCATTTGTAGTTTGTTGTATTCTATACATAAGCTGATATAGTGTACTTTTCAATACATGTTATTATGAGTGTAGTACATATGCAGTGTGTTATGGTAAATATTTAATATACATGGGGTAACATGTAGAGTACTAAGGGGCATGTGCCTGTCCCATGTCAGGAGCCTTTAATACAGTGGTTGTCGTTTGTGTATGTGTTACATATTTTTTTGTTTGTTCATATTTTGTACATACATAAGTCTGTTAGTTTTCTCGTTTGAATTGTTTTAAATTGTCATTTCGGGGCCTTTTATAGCTGACAATGCGGTATGGGCTTTGCTTATTGTTGAAGGCAGTACGATGACCTATATGTGTTACCTACTGTCTCATGTTGGTCACTTGTGGAAGGAGAGTCGTCTCATTGGCAATCATACCACATCTACGTTTTCTATAGTAGTGGTCGTGTTGTTTATTGTCAGAGTTTTAAAAAGATATATACAACACGAGTGGTCATTCCGTAGATTTACAAATAGTTTGAAGACCTGTTGGTGACCGTCTGCTATTGTCTGCTCTATGGTCGGGTTGTTGTCTCTTTGGCACATTCCCCATTTCCATTCTCAATTTTATCTCATATTACTAGAGCAGTATTGCTTGTATATTTGCCGAGTGTTATCTGATTTATTTCTAGAGTGGTTATTTTGTATATTGCTCGAGTCGTTTTGTAAGATTGACCACTGCTTATCTAATTTATTACCTAAGTGGACAACTTGTAGATTGGACGATTGTCATTTTTTGTAGATTTGCCGACTTTGAATTAATATTTTTACCGAGTGGTATTCTTGAAGATCGGCATAATGGTATCCTACATATTGTACGGCTAGTTTTTTTTTTTTTTTTTTTTTTTTTTTCGCAGTTGTCAAATTTGGGGACGAAGAAAAATCAATAAAAAAAAATCAGGTCCAAACTTTTTTTTGTCCTGTTTTGAATTCCCGCATTTGCGAAGAACACAGACATCTACTTTCTTCTTCCGGTTTCGTTGTCGTGAGACTTTGAATTTTCTAGTAAAATATAGGAACTCAAGGAACACAATACCAATATTTCATTTCTAATAATTCTTTGTCTTTGATATGAATTGACGTTACCTGATGCATTGCGTTTCTTTGTTTACATTAAACATGACGTCATAACTTAAATAACGTCACAAGTAAAATCTAACAACAACACCAAAATCGGAAACGTTACGGTATTTCCGTTTCTTTTTTTTTAACAAATATTTAAGTTACAAAAAAAATCATTCATACAGACTTCGTCCCCATTCACAGGTAATCCCTGCCTCACATTATTTAGTATGTAGTCGCTTTACAGATGACAACATGTTACCGGACATATTATCAAGCGGTCATTTTAGTAATTGGCTGAAAGTTATCTAGAATATAACCTCAGTGGTCGTCTTGCCGATTGACCGTTTGTGAGCGTATAAACAGCATGATTGCTCAATTTGTTGATTAGTCAAATGAAATCTCCTATTAACCGAGTGGAAATTTAGGTTGAATGATTGTGCGTTATATAATATGTTACAAGATAAGCATTGATGTAGATTGGTCGAGTGTTACCTTACATATTACCGAGAGTTATTCGGTTGAAAAGAAGAGGTTTTTTTCTTATTTATAAACTGGTGTTTTTTTTTGGCATGAATTAGTGTAAACCCAGTAAAGTTAAATTGTTTAGGGTTATTGAGGGCTTATTGCTCTTCTCAGAATGAACCGCCACAGTTTGAAAGCAGCCTTTTTATATCCACAAGCAAACGTATCATACACTGTATTGGTCTATGTTTTTCAATAACCGTGACGTATTAACAAAAGCAT
This sequence comes from Mytilus galloprovincialis, assembly GCF_965363235.1. Lineage (NCBI taxonomy): Eukaryota > Metazoa > Mollusca > Bivalvia > Mytilida > Mytilidae > Mytilus > Mytilus galloprovincialis. Next base: position 90,762,165 of record NC_134844.1, on the reverse strand, counting down.
TTAAAAAAAGATGAACAGATACAACGCAGGAATGAACTACACGCTTCAGTGTTGACTCATATTTTATGCCGATCAAGTCGAGTATGTAGTTTACATTGATTGATTTTGATATTTTTGGGATGGTGCTCACTTGACAAAATGAAGGGAAATATGGAATCCTACTCATTTAGTTTCACTTTGTTACTGTTTGGGGATGGTGCTCACTTGACAAAATGAAGGGAAATATGGAATCCTACTCATTTAGTTTCACTTTGTTACTGTTTGGGGATGGTGCTCACTTGACAAAATGAAGGGAAATATGGAATCCTACTCATTTAGTTTCACTTTGTTACTGTTTGGGGATGGTGCTCACTTGACAAAATGAAGGGAAATATGGAATCCTACTCATTTAGTTTCACTTTGTTACTGTTTGGGGATGGTGCTCACTTGACAAAATGAAGGGAAATATGGAATCCTACTCATTTAGTTTCACTTTGTTACTGTTTGGGGATGGTGCTCACTTGACAAAATGAAGGGAAATATGGAATCCTACTCATTTAGTTGCACTTTGTTACTGTTTGGGGATGGTGCTCACTTGACAAAATGAAGGGAAATATGGAATCCTACTCATTTAGTTTCACTTTGTTACTGTTTGGGGATGGTGCTCACTTGACAAAATGAAGGGAAATATGGAATCCTACTCATTTAGTTTCACTTTGTTACTGTTTGGGGATGGTGCTCACTTGACAAAATGAAGGGAAATATGGAATCCTACTCATTTAGTTTCACTTTGTTACTGTTTGGGGATGATGCTCACTTGACAAAATGAAGGGAAATATGGAATCCTACTCATTTAGTTTCACTTTGTTACTGTCACTTCAGAAAATATGTCAATGGTTTATTATTGCGATCAATGCAACACCATTTCAATTGCAAAACTCTAAACCGGCTAAACGTTAAACCTTTTAACGCGCAACAGTTTCTGGATTAAAAGTATCCCTAGTTTAAATAACGAAAGGTTAAACAGGACCTAATATTATTGAACATCAAAATACAGTTTAAAATCTGATAAATGACATTAAATATACCTGATATTTCTCTTATATAAATGATAATATTCATTGGACATGCATTTCACAACAATTCATTACTTGCCTCCTCCTTTTGGTTTGTTTTTGCTGAAAAAATAAATCAGCTTGATCTTTGCAATCCCACAACATTTCATTGATCGTGTGTTAGTTATCTTTATTTCTTGTTACTTGTTTTAAATTCGGTTAGAATCACGTTTATAAAGTGTCGAAAATAGCCTTCTTATAAATGTGTATCGTTCGCTGTCGGAACTAGAGTAGTAAATCTGGATATCAGCAATACGTTATTAGAATATATTGTTTCATCATTTCTTACTAATGCTTTTGTTTTATGCTAAATGTTTTAATATCGATATTCAAGAAATCATTTTCACATATTATGTAAACAAAAGTTTAACTATGTTTTCTAAATTTTAAATACGTAACGTTTTCAAGATGCATGCATACAATTGTCAAATGTTGTTAAAATGTTAAAATAAAACATTTAACATGCACTATGTATATATTTATATTTGAAAACTGCTCGCAGTAAATTTAAAGTGTTTATCCGTCATGATCCATAAATTTAGCCAAATGTGGAGCTTAAAACAATGTCAACCTAACTGTTCACCAAAATAACTGGTCAATACCAAATATGACTTGATAAAATTAAATATTCTAACTGCATCATATTGCATCACATTCAATATAAACTGACTTGTCTGTATGATACACTGGAATTAAAGACATCTCGCTGCATTGCAAGGTCGTCCAACTGATGGAGAATAGTTTATTTGCTGATCAATAAAGATATGTAAACTCGTCGCTCAAATGCATAGGAGAGTTATCTAGTTAAGAAAAAGACCCACTAAGCAAACTAATGAAAAATAAACCAAAACAGTTTAATACATCATGTAGATATATGTAAAGACATAAAAACACGCCGCCGGACATCTGATTTCTGACAAAAGACCTGCCAACTCGTCCCTATAGATAAAAGTAATTTAACAGTTCCTAAAACTTGATTTACTAATGAACACTACATGCAATCCTTGTTTTTTTCAAGTTTTCGAAACAGGGTTTATCGCATTGAGTGGTTACTGTTATAAATTTAGATTTGAATAAAAACATGTAAAAATTATCAGCCTTCTCCACCCGTTATACAATAGATGTATAGTAAATAATAAATTGAAAGTATTGAATAAATCATCAAATAAGGTCAAACCAATCTAATGAAGATAGTATAATGTTTCCACTTGTAACCTAAATTGTTAATATTTACACCCTTCATCTTCCTGTGATGATGAGTCATCATTTAACTTATGATTTTGTCACGTAGTACTGATATTGTATATACATATTTTTCAAGGTCTTAAAAAATGTACAACAATAACAAAAAATGTTGCAGTCTGATTTATCACAAACATTTACCGAGTGTAGTCTCTTTATTATGAGATTGGTAATTTGTATTTCGTAAACTGTTTCTTGTATTCGTTTTAAATGCGAAGTCATAGTGTTTTTTTCCTGGTAAGATATTTCGGATTGCTGGTGGCTGATGTTATCTGTTGGACGTTTTAATATTCAATTCAGTTTAAAAAATAAATCGCTATTATTACAAAATCATGAACATTTGAGGTTACAATACACCATTAGATTTTATGGGCGCAGCCATTTTATTTTATTCCGTAGCCCTGAAGGCACTGAGATGACTTTTCAACGCTAGGACAAGACACGTATTTTAAGGGCAAAATTGATAGGCATGGGAGATAAGTACAAAATACGCTAAGAAAAGCAACGCGAACCTATATTTTTGGGACCAAAAAATACTGTCCTAATAACTTTTCTTTGATTCTAGCAAGGTTTCTTTAAAAAAATCAACTTTCTAAAGTCTGTATCTCGAAAAAGGCTACCATTGTCGCCAATCTGAAAATTAATTGTTTATTTCAATCTATACAGCATCGACATTTCTCTATCATAGTGCTCAAAAAGTGTCAAAACAGTCATTTTACTTGACATTTGATGTGAAACCGTTTTTTTTTTGGTGACAAATGAAATATTGATTATCTAGTTTTTAAGCTATAGTCTGTTTCATATTTGTATTGTGTTTTACCTTAGAAACAAGGGTGAGCTCGACTTTTGACTTACTGTGGAACGAATATGTCTTTTTCTGAAGTTCTGTCGGTTTGTTCGAAAAGAGCAAATACACGTCTAGAGTTTGTGAATAAAAATCGATTTTTAAACATAAAAATCTCGACCCAATTGCTGTTATCGAAATTACCAAATTCAGCGAAAATGTACGGAAATGATCCCCTTCGAACATTGAAGTGTTCACACGAATAACAAACTAAAAGAATAAGAATAAGCATGCCATTTTGTAGTTAACAAACAGTCATCGATGTTAAAACACAAATATTAACACATATTCCATATTTTGAAATGCTAAAGTCTGTTTCAAAAATGTACTTATAGACGAAAATGGTCTCATTTAAAACTGTTGTTTAAAATCCACCGTAGTAGTTACATATTGGATTGGTTTTGGTATCAAAATAATCAGTACTTGATGATATATAAAGAATCATTGAAGAAAGTGGGCATTATCTTAAGGCCCTTTTTAGCAGTACCGCATTTACTAAAAAAAACAAATTATTTTCTTCACATTTTTCGACTGGGGTCACCTCCGATAAAAAATTGTGAAAATTCAGAGAGTAATGCCAGAACGTTTTGAAGATGATTTATTTGTGGCATATATATTTTTGCATCTAACGCACTATGAATGGCACGATACAAGAAAGTATTAAATACTGTATAGGTTACAATACACCATTAGATTTTATGGGCGCAGCCATTTTATGAGCATAACATGGTATTCAGAATTAAGAGTATGGCTAATCCTGATTGGTCGACATATGCGCCCGTTATTTTTTTTTTAAAGACTTCGTGCACTCTACTTTATACAAAAGGCCAAATACAAATTATTCCGTAGCCCTGAAGGCACTGAGATGACTTTTCAACGCTAGGACAAGACACGTATTTTTAAGGGCAAAATTGATAGGCATGGGAGATAAGTACAAAATACGCTAAGAAAAGCAACGCGAACCTATATTTTTGGGACCAAAAAATACTGTCCTAATAACTTTTCTTTGATTCTAGCAAGGTTTCGTTAAAAAAATCAACTTTCTAAAGTCTGTATCTCGAAAAAGGCTACCATTGTCGCCAATGGGGAAATAAATTGTTTATTTCAATCTTAAAGCACACACCATGTTCTTTATGCGTCCGTCCTATGTAAGAAGGCTGTAGGTCAGTGGGTGTAACCAATTGATGTCTGTTACAATTTTTCCTGATTTTTTTTGTTATAGATTAAGACATTTTGTTTATGTTTCATGTGAATGCCTTATATATCCATTCATATAGTATAGGGATTTCTCATTTTTAAAAGCTATGCGTTTGTATGCAATTACTTGCATCTATTTCATTCGACATTTGAAAGATAGTTTTGAGATTGACAATCATACCACATCACTTACTTTGATACCGATCATGTTTTTTTAAAGTGAAATCAGAATCATTAACTTAACGTAAATCCTACAGGATAACCAGCAGTCATTGCCTTGATATACAAACCAAATCAGTGTAGCTCCTGGTGAAGTATGATTATTAATGAAGTAAGGGGGCACTCGTGTTTCGAAGATAAAACCACTCTAGTTTAGAAATATTCCTTATACTGCTGCTTCCGAATTTGTATTCGATGTTGTTTGATATGTGTAACGTAGCCAATCAACAGTGAAAGTTGTGCATTTAATTATAGTTATTAGAATATAAAGATTTTCTGATTACGGATAATATGCATTTTTATATCTTTTTGTACTTTTTTATGAGGTAAATCGTCGAGAGAATATGTTCCCGCATGAAGGGGTGATATGATGTTCATTTCATAAGCTGGTCTAAACAAAGTTGTTTGAAAATCTGAAACATTGAAATAATGTGTGTGAAATAAAAAACGCTTGACTTATATATATAGGTTAAAATTGGGATATAGTTTACTATTGAAATTGTATCTACATTTTTATTAGAAAGGTCATAATGAAGGCTATCTACACAGATGAACGGGACATATAATAGCCGATTCACTATACATAATTCATTATGTTTCTCATTTTTTTTTTAAATTGGACTATTCATGGGAAAGCGTTTAACCACAAAGGGGTTGATGTCCTCATTTTCTTAACTTGAACGTTATCATATGACCTGGACAGATACATAGACTATCACAATTGACTGATTAAACAAATTTTTGAAAACATCTTTCTGCTATCTCCGAAACTTTAATTAAGACAACAGTGGCACCGACCTCTAGACATTCATAATTTTGTATATATCATATTTTGAAAAACAATTGAAAATTCGTGACATAATTTTCATTAAGTATGATTCAAATGATTTTCATTACAACTTATTTTAATTATAAATCTTTAAATAATAAACAATTTGATATTTAAAAATGAAGATTTGTAGATTCTACAACATTTTAAAAGTAGGTTGAAATGACAGTAAGCTTCAAAAGTAACTTTCAGGGATTTCGTCATGTTATATTTGATTGACATAAGCGTTATGAACTTTTATCAGCAAATTGTAATCTATGTGTCTAAATTTTAACAAAATAATAAATATTTCCTTCTTAACAGGATGTTTTTTTCGTCATTCAAATTGTTATATCCATCCCCAATGAAAATAAGGTTAAGTGTTTTTCTTGGAAGTTTTATTATAGACACAACTTATGATACTAAAATAGGACAAGTTGCTAATATCTGATATTTATAACATGCATTTCACTTACAAAATTGAGTATGATTCAATTATTTTCCATCACCGCAATAACTTACTCATGTTACTGTTAATGATTTGTTTAAAACAATAACCAATTGAGACATACAAATGAACAATTGTAAATTCTGTCACCTTTTAGAAATATGCTGAAATGGTAGTAAGCTTTGTAATAAACTTGCACGGATGCTGTCATGATATTTGATCAAAGTAATCGTTATAAACCTGTGATGAGTAAATTGTAATATAGTTGTCTTAATGTTAACAAAAATTAATACATTTCATCAGTACAGACGTTTCAACTTCCTCATCACAGAATATTTTTTTCTCATCGATATTAATTTTTGATAAATTGCTTTATCAATCCCCGATGAAAAATAGGTTATCTGTATTTCTTGGAAGTTTTATTATGACTACAACTTATGAATGCTCATGAAATTATAAGGACAAGTTGCGAGTATCTGATATCGTGTTACTTTAGCCGGATTTTGCACAACTTTTTGGAATTTTGGATCCTCAATGCTCTTCAACTCTGTATTTGTTTAGCTTTATAAATATTTTGATATGAGCGTCACTGATGAAACTTCTGTAGACTAAACGCGCGTCTGGCGTACTAAATTATAATCCTGATACCTTTGATAACTTGTTAATGACTAACATATGTGTAACATGCGTTTAAATTATTAAGTTATGATCCTTGCTATGAAGACACCTGGTTACGGCTTGCTTATTATTTGTCCTTATTATGAAATCGAAATAAAACATTTTCCATGACAGATAATTAATGGATTGGAGATACAAGTACTGAAATAATTTATCTTAAAGTAATACATATAAATCTCACTGTGAATTGTTGTAGAATGGTTTTGATAGTAAGAAAATTCTTATCTCAGTTTGTCCATCTTGTATCTGATCGACATTTTAATTAAGACAAAACTAAAATAGCCTTCTCGGTGTTGTCTTACTTAGTTGATGCTCTTCTGCCTTAAGACGATTTATCTTGTACCCGAAGCTTGAAATTCCTACACCGTATCTACTTTAAAATGCAAAACAACGAGATATTTTGAAGTTTTCTACAATTATGTTATATTAAGATAATTGTCATTAGTATGTTATATTGTGATGCTAAACTTCAGAAACATATATGTATCTCCATCATTTGTGCATCTTGTTCAATATATTGGAATCGCCTTTTCCTTGCATCACGTGGCATATTGCATTGTTATAAATAATGATGAAGGACATTGTGACAGTGATCACGAAGATGACAGACTTGGAATAAAAGTAGTTATAATTTTATTTATTTTTTCCTCTTTTTTCTTAGTTTTGATTGTGTCAGATGGTGTTTAGTTACTTACTTAATTGTTCTGTTACATATATCGACGTTGTATTATTACCAAGAAAACATTGTTTAATATGGCCATCAAACAACTTTAAATGCTTACCCGTCCTCCAATTATGTACCTTATTTTAGAATTGACATCGCCGTTGTGTTATATATTTTATAAGTACTAAACAATGCCAAAGTCCAACATGTTACAACTTACATTTATCATTTTAATACATTGTAAATTGAGATTGAAAAAATAGTAAAATAATAATAAAAAAAATACCGAATTCAACGGAAAATTCAGATCGGAAGTGCCATATCAAAGGCTCAAACACATCAAACGAATGAAAAGCAATTGTCATATTGCAGACTTGGTAACATGTATTGATTTGAATGGATATGCCGGAAGTTAGTTTTTGAAATTTTACCATTAGATGAAATGTTGACATTATAACATGTATAAGGAGGTTAATGTCCAATGAACAGGTCATGGGATAAAGACGTTATCTCTGAGTGATATATGCAAAGATTTGTCAAAAAGGGTCATTCTAGATATATACTTACAAAATCATCAATTTTGTAAATTACTTATATTTAATTTTTCGCATAAAGAGACAAATATGGCAACATCTGTCCTTCAAGAAGCTATTAAAACAATAGTTCAAGTGGTGAAGTTGAAGTCATTTTTTTTTTAAATGTTATCTTTTAGAATGGATAAAGACTATATGTATAAGCTGTATACCTAAATTACTGATTTCTATATTATGAAATTCTGACATGACAAATCACATTTTCGCATAGGGGTGTATAATATTCAATCGTTTATACAACAATTCTGGTGTCTTTTCTGACAAAATTCAATGATTATACAAATTTTTTAACAAATAAATATCCTATTTGAATATACCAGACATTCTAATAACTTTGCATGACCGCCTTTTACTTTAAATTGCAACTAACGTTTTGTACTTTTCAACGTTGATGTATTGCTAATAATGCACGACTTATTTTCATTTATTTGAGTGTGTTATCAAATAGTTACCTTTACATGAGGAATACTCAGGTTTGGTGTTTTGTTCGATTTACTTCCCTTACATATTTAACCGAACCCATGCTGTGAAAACATTATATTTTAACACATCACACTTACTTCCATCAATATGCACTACTTTTGACTAGTCAGTTGCTTGTAGTGCATTCTGGAAAGAGTTGTTCCAATTCGGGTAACCAATTTATTTTGAAAGGGTAAGCAGATCCTGATCCACAAGTGTACCAGTCATATAGTATTAGTACAAACCCTGTGATACATCTAATTCGGTAGGTCACTTTCGTAGAACAGAAAACTTGAATGCAGCTACGACCATAGGAACAATACCGTCGTTATCTGTGAAATAGGTATTTCATACTGGTCAACCAAATCATGTTGGCGTCCTTAACGGATTAGAATTGTCGACTTTAATTTCTCCATCTGCAACTTTTGTCCAATAACTTTTTTGTAGGCATCAACCCTATATCATGTTAATCATTATAAAAAATGCAAAACCTATTATATCTTAACAACTGAAAGATTGATATATCCCAGCCTATTGGCGTGATTATACTTTACAAAAAATGCATCATTTTCACATATATTTACCTTCCTATTTTGGAATAACATGTCAATGAATTCCATCCTATATTGACTTAGCATTGGGTTTGAACTACAAGAGCAACACAATGGGTGCTACATGCTTACGATTCAGGAACACCTGATATAATCCCTAGTGTTAAGTAGGGTTCGTCTTGCTCAATGTTTGTGTTATGTATTTTGTGTACTGTTTGTCTCTTTGTCATTTTCTTTTTTTTAACCATTGTCAGTTTATTTTCGACGTGTGCCTTCGTCTGTGTCTTTGGTATCATTTGCATTTTTTCCATATGCTTGTCTATGTCTGTTCATGTTTTAAATCTGTCTCAAATGTTTTCTTTTGGAACTAATAACACCATTGGAGTGCTTGCTAATTGTCTTGTGTTTTATAGTGTTCAGCTTGTATTTCTTTTCATGGGGGTAACAATGATACGCTCTTATATATCGGTTTCAGTATGTCTGGCTCAAAAACCTCATCCAGCTGTTTACAGTCATATACAATTTAGATATATGATGGTACATTTGTATGGTTATTTCTGACTGACTTTTTATGTCTGTGTTTCCCTCTTTAGTATGGACTCAACACTACCTATCTTCGCTTTGGATCTTTGAAGTCTACGTATATGTTGTCATAATTTTTTTTAGTAATTCATTTATTGTAATAATATTTATTTTCAGTACCAATATAAGTAACTTTCATTAATGACATGAAAGAGCTAACAATTTTGCAAAACGAAAAAAAATGTGTTTTTTTTTTTTCATCCGTTATAATTTTGTTGAAATGATAGTTAGTTTCATGACTAAGTCTCACGAGTGTTGTGATTTTCTGTTCGTCCGTATTTAATATAAATGAGAGTTTAGCCCTGTGTTGATAACTAATTTCTCATCTATCTGTTTGGATATGAACAACCTGACAGAGATTTCAATTGTACGAAATTTCTAACTTCCTTTAAACAGGACGGTTTTCACTTTCCTTTAACTTATTTAAATTGTTATACCCATCCCCAATGAGAAATAGGTTGAGCATTTTTTTTGGAAGTAATATTTGTAAGACACAATTTTAACATATTTATGAATATAGACAGTCGAAATAGTTTGCCTTTTTTAAACCCATTAACTTATAAATAGCAACCTAAAAACATGATGACGTGATATTGGCATAGAATTTTGTGTCATACGTTTTAATTACAAATTACTAATCCGTGTTCTAAAGATGAAGGAACGTTGACAATCTATGGCAATAATTTAGAAAGAAAAAATGTGCAAATTTATCGTGATAGGTAATCAATATGTCAGAGATACATAGACGTAGAGAATTTATCGTAATGATAAATCTTTAGAATTAAACATTGTATTAGAATTGTTGTATATGTAAGACAATTATTATCTATACTACCATTTGGTATCGACTTTGTCGAACTATAATTACGACATAAGAAAAATCTCCTTTTTTTTGTATCTTTTTTAATCAGCATAATGCTCTATCTGCTTGCTATTGTTATGTACATATAAGTCTCATTTCTGTAAAGTAAGTTATGCTGTTACAGCTCTCGGCTTCGGTGATGATTGGGCGCTTGTTTACATGTATTACCTCACCAAATTATGTATATTCCTGCCCTGAGCTAAGAGCTTGTTATTTAGTGTTATTTGTTAAAAGCTGTCTGTCTAAATTTTTTTCGTTTATTTTTCTATACAAAATCAAAGTAATTGTCCTCGCTTCAACTGTTATACATTTTTTTGTTTCTTTTATAATTTACTCTACAGTATTGGTTTTAGTCATTATTAAAGGCCGTAAGTTGAATTATGGTTGCTTACATCCACGTCATATCATCTCTGGTGGATAGTTCATTAATTAACCATCATGTCACATCTTCAAATTCATATGTATTATATGGATTACTAACAAATCCAACATTTCCGGTATGAATAGTTTTATTTCACAAGTACTTTTAAGTTTTACATATCAATCTTCAGGTGAAACTATACTTGATTAACATAACTATGTAACTGTAGGTATGTAACGTCATAGTTGTCGTTGAGTTTATAAAGGGGGATAAATCGTATTACACTTAGTCTATATATAGAAGTACGGAACGTCATGATCAAACAATAGAAAATGCATACTTTGCATTCAATCGTGATTTGAATTTTGAAATAAAATATTTTTCCTTTACTTCCCGTGTAATGTCACAGCCCATATTCATTTTATAAAATGGGAATACTTTAAAAAATCTCCCGCCACATTTGTCCAAATGTTTGCTGAGGGGGATTTTTCAGTATTTTGGCTGCCGTATATATATATGCTGTCTATGAATTCGCTTTCTTTCGGTAACACTGTTCCCTGTTTGGCCGATATAAATTTCCTGGCAACCATAACATTTGAAACAATAAATCAAATTCTCGGATTTACATGTAATGTTCTCGTTGGTGAAAAGTGATTGTCCATTTGGAATGTCCATTTCCTTGCCGACATGGATATACGGATCACCGTCTATACAGGTATAAACACCATATAGAGGGTTTGTTCACAACCTGACCAAAGGTATACATGTAACTTTAATAATTAACCTGGGAACAGTATATCTAACGGGAAATGAATCTGATAGGCTTTTAAGTATAAAATAGCATGTGGTCATGGCTAATCTTGTCAGTACAACCAGGCGTGTATCAATATACTGTCTGTCAATGATTGTCGCGAAATGCATACTGGGAAAGCTAAATATGACAACAACAAAAGTTTTCCCTTTTCAACAGATTCTATTGTAAATATGAAATGAAGTTCTTGTCAATGAATCCTCTGGCAGGTTTACAATAGACTGTTAAAAGTTTGAAAGTTTAAATGACACAAATAGTATTAAATGTGATGTTGTTAAATAGTTGTGACCATACATTTATATCCAATTATGACATCAACAAATTATATTAATGTAAACTGCATGGCTGTTTAAACATAAAATTAAAAACATTTCAATTATATTATAATAACAGGTCTATGAAATTAAGTCTTCTGTGAAAGTAAAAAAGTCTACCAATTTAATTTAGTTACTTTTTATTCATGTCATCAATTGTCATTGTTGTATATAAATCTTTTGCTGCGAATTACCTATACATGTACTTCTTGTACTTACATTTTAATTGATTTTGAGGCCTTGTTAACTATATTTATCAGAAATACAGGTTTTTCTTCAAATTTCAAACATTTCAAAAAAATATTTAAATTCAACATACAGAACATATATCACATAAAATTGAGAATGGAAATGGAAATGGAAATGTATTAATCAAGTGGTATGTGATTTTAAACATTGCATTCAATTTGTATACGCCCGTTTACGGGACGTATAATGGTATACCGTTGTCCGTCTGTCCGTCTGTCTGTCCGTCCGTCTGTCCGTCCGTCGTGCAGTCCGTCGTCAACATGTCGGACATAAACTCCAAAATCCTTTAACCAATTTGCATAAAACTTCGGTGAATTGATTATATCTATTGACGTGAGCTCCCTTTCGTTTTTTTATAAATTTAAGATTTTACGTTTCCGAGTTACACGGTTTTATTCATAAAAGAGGGGGATTTTCCAGTTTTTCGAGACAAAAAATCAGAAATGCTCTCAGCAGTTCTTATGAAACTTTGGTGAATTGTTTATATCTATTGATGTAAGCTACCTTTATAAGCTTATGAATTTAACATTTTACATGTCTGAATTATGGGGTTTCATTTATTAAAAAGGGGGGTTTTCCAGTTTTCAGACAATAACTCACAAATGCTGTTAGCAATTCTCATGAAACTTTGGGGAATTGTTTATTTCTTTTGATGTAAGTTCCCATTTGATTTTTATAAATTTCTAATATGACATTGAGAATTATTTTTTTATTTGTTTCTAGTCTGACAACAGATTTACTAAGTATTGTGCAGCAGCACAGTGTATTTCACAACAGGAAGAAGTCTTTAATTGAATATAAATTCAATTCATATAACCAATTTCCAGTTCTTTGACTACATTTATTCAGAAACCTATAACATGTCAAATATTTAATTACAATCAAAATTCAGACCTATATCAAGAATGATTATTGTGTCCTTTTTTGCTCCGACTGTTCAGGGTTGGACCTCTGCGGGCATATCAAGCTGCGCTCAGCGAAGCAGTTTATTTTTTAAATTTCTAGACCATGTTCATGATGAAATTTGTTTAACCAGTCGTTTAGTACATAATATATGTACATATGTATGCTAGCCAGCTGAATTTTCCATATATTTTTTTAGCTTTTTCATATTCTATACAATCGATGCAGACTACATATTAAATAAAATTGAGAAAGGAAATGGGGAATGTGTCAAAGCGACAACAACCCGACCATAGAGCAGACAACAGACGAAGGCCACCAATGGATCATCAATGTAGCGAGAATTCCCGCACCCGTAGGTGTCCTTCAGCTGGCCCCTAAAAATATGTATACTAGTACAGTGATAATGGACGTCATACTAAACTCCGATTTATATACAAGAAACTAAAATTAAAAATCATACAAGACTTACAAAGGCCAGAGGCTCCTGACTTGGGACAGGCGCCAAATTGCGGCGGGGTTAAACATGTTTATGAGATCTCAACCCTCCTCCTATACCTCTAGCCAATGTAGAAAAGTAAACGAGTAACAATACGCACATTAAAATTCAGTTCAAGAGAAGTCCGAGTCCGATGTCAATAGATGTAACAAAAGAAAATAAATAAAATGACAATACTACATAAATAACTACTAGCAGTTAACTGACATGCCAGCTCCAGACCTCAATTAAAGTGATTGAAAGATTATATCTTCATCATATGAATATCAGGCCCATTCCCTCCCGTTAGGGCTTTAGTATCATACTATCATAAAGTATATGAGACGAACATAACCCGTGCCATGCCAATAACTGTTTAAAAAATATGGTTAGTTCCGATGCAAAGACCGTATAAGTGAATCAATATTAAAGCCAAAATATGTAATCTTTAATGACCTGACAACAGTATTGTAACTATAACCCTTCTAAATAAGTCTGTTTGAAGATTTCGTACGCTTTTGAGGTGAATACTGACATTTTTGTGCTTTGTAAAGAATATTACCATAAAAGATTGGATGTGAAATACCTGAACCTATAAGATGTCTGCATGTTGAGTTATATTTACGAATTATTTCTTCATACCGGTGATAAAATTTAGTAAATGTTTTGGCCAGTTTGTGATATCGAAAACCCTGGTGTAATAATTTTTCAGTAATACACAAATTTCTCTCGCTAAAATCTAATACGTTGTTACATACACGAGCGAATCGTACAAGTTGAGATATGTAAACACAATAAGATGGTGACAAGAGATCGTCACCATCTAAAAATGGATAATTAACGTTAGGAAATGAAAAATCATCTCTTTTACCATACATTTTTGTATTAGGCTTCCCGTTAATGATATAGATATCAAGATCGAGGAAAGGGCAGTGGTCATTGTTAGTATTAGCTTTATTTAAAGTAAGTTTAACAGGATAAATTTCCTTAGTATACAAACTGAAGTCGTCATTATTGAGAGCCAATATATCGTCCAAATATCTAAAAGTATTGTTAAATTTTTGTATCAAATGTTGTTTCGATGGGTCTTTGCTAATTTTGGTGATAAATTGTAACTCATAATCATACAAAAACAGGTCTGCAATAAGTGGTGCACATTTAGTCTCTTATTGGAATTCCAATAACTTGACGATATACGGAATCTCCAAAGCGAACAACAATGTTATCAAGTAAAAATTCAAGCGCATATATAGTATCAAATCATGTCAAATTTACATAGTTCTTTTGTTTATTGCTACTAAAAAAAATGACCTAAAGGTGTTTGAACATATGTACTCGCATTCTGACTTTTTAAATGCCCAGTTAATAAAGGATGTGAATTCTTTCTTAATAAGAATATGAGACAAAGTGGTATAAAGGGTAGAAAAATCAAAACTTTCAAAATCAACAATATATGCATGCAATTTATCAAGTACTTCCAAGGAGTTTTTGACACTCCAAAAGTAATTAATTCCATTTTTTTCAAAGGCCTTATTTGAACAATTTATTATCAGGTTTTTTATTGTACCAAGTGTACTAGTAAGAAAAACAGACAATTTAGTAGTGGAACAATGGCTTGAAGATGAAATAAATCTATATTTGTAAGGTTTTTTGTGTAGCTTCGGAAGCCAGTACATAGTTGGGTCTTTCAGGATATTTGGTTCTGCTTGTAAAGAAGTAGCTAAAAGTTTGTGTTTGTTACAGATGTCGTATTCTGAAAATGAAGTCAGTTGGAATGTTGGTGAATTCGTGATCTCCTTTTGCAGAACCTCTATATAAAATGTACGTCAAACAATAATGATATTATTTGCAGCTTTATCAGCCGGGACAAAAACAAATTCCTTGGCTAGTTCTTTTAGTTTATGTTTGATACGCGAAATAGGGTTTTTATGGTTGTTGTTAAGAGTAAAATGTTTTTTAAAATGTTGTATTCGAATATCGATTATCTTCATTACTGAATTTAAAAAAGAATCCAAAGATTTTTTGTCAGCTTTTTCCCGTTTTACCCATTTCAAACAGTAGGTATGGAGTGAGTCGTGGATGCTATTACGACACTCATTCCAATTAATAATTGACGGGGGACGATATTTAGGTCCTTTACTGAGGACTGACTTCACTCTCGGTCTTGAACGATGCTAAGATCTCCTGTTATAACATCGGAAATGGGTCCATAAATGTATTCGGAATTTCTGCAATTACATGAAGTAGGTGTAATTTTACTGATATTAACATCTTAACACAATTGGCTATAATTAAACACAAATTTCCGGGTAGATTTCTTGTAAATATAACAAATAAGAGGGAGCTCAGTATTACCAAAATATCCAGGAATTTGTTCTTTAACAGAATGCTCGTTAAAAATACCAGCAATATTTACAAAATCAAAACCTTTATTAACATACTTTATTTTAATAAAATGTTTTTTATGATCTTCAGGACGATCAATTTTAGGAAACAGCTTAGAATAACAATATGCCATTATAATTTGAACGATTTCATACTTAGGACTGCTATATGAAATTGTGTTGCAATCCTCTAAAATTTTATTTAACTTATTAATCGGTAATGAACAGAGCTTTGTTAACATATAATGTCTGCCGATGTTTTTTGAAATAGAAATTAGGTTCGAAATATTGGTATGATTGGTCCGAAATTTTCTTTGATTGCGATTTTTTCGACGACCATGAGAACGTTTTTTTTCGAACAGTTTTAGAAACAATATCCAAAATGTTATCTTAATTTGAATCGTTGATTTTAAGAACGGTAAATAGCGTAAACTCGTGGCTTTTATTTGGGTAATATTTTTGTATCCTGAAGGATACATTCGCTCCGCGCATCATGTATCTTTCAGAATTATTAACATTCGCTCTGTGCATTTTTGTATCCTCAAGGATACACCCGCCGTGAAAGAGTTAATTAATAAGTACTTGGTAGGAATAAAACATGTAAGAAAATGTTTTAAACTTTTTAACTCAGCCATGGAAAATTGAACCCCCTTCTATGGAAAACTAAACCAACCAACTTTGCCCCTTAATGTCATAATTTCAGGTTAAAATAGTGATTTAGATACTCGACCTTGTAAAATGCACCAATAAGCATTCATCTCAACATTTTTCTGAACCATGGTATTTTGACCCCAATCATCATGATCATGGAAATTTGACACCTGTGTCGCCTCTTTTTAACTTAAGAATCTTATGTTTCCGGTTTTCGGGATTTGAAGCCATTGTTATGGAACTATGACCATGAATTGCTATGAGTATGTGAGCGTGCCCACAAAGGCTCCCTAATTAAATCAGTTTCACTGAAACCTTCTCATTCGACAAAGTCTGAAACATTTTTACACTGTTATACTAGCAGACAAAATTTCACTTCCTATAAACGACTTCCTATTTCGTGCAATTTCCTCCCGAACATTGGCAGCCCAAAGAAGCTATCAAATTAAATAAGGTGCTGTTTAAACAGAGGGCTCAATTTTCCATACAGGCCCAATTCAATGTTCAAATACAAAGAGAAACAGTACATCAAAACTTTTCAAACATAAATGTTATAAATTTTAAAGTTATTATGATTAATTTTATTTAAAATATGAGTCTTTTTAGTTTGTTTTACATCTGTATCAAATTTTTGTTTAACATCAAAAGGTAAAAATTAGACTGTACTTGTTTTTGTTTATAAATTGATGTATAGTATTACCATAACTAATTATCAGTATAAGCAGAAAAGGGTTAAATCTTATCAGCAATCACCCGGTAAGAAGGTTAAAACTTTACTAGATTTCATATGGCCAAGGTGGAAATTATAATTCAATTTTACAACTTAATTTACATGTACACATGTATCTAAAAGGGCAAAAGATGTAACACATGAGAAAAACTATAAAGAGTAAAGGAGAACAAAAATTAGTTAATATATCTTTTTTTTAGGGGTGGGGGGGGGGGGGGGTGGGGGGCTAATACATTTAACATTTTAAATAATGTGTGTAGGTGCAAAGATACATGTTATTATTACATTAGACAATTACAATAATTATTCAGTTGGATTTTTTCTAATTATAAAGAGGTGTTTCGTTGACTATTATCCCATATAATCCTTCCTGATAAAGTATATATTAAATGTACATGTCCGAACGAGAACTCCTCTATGTACTGCTCTTTGGTCGGGTTGTTGTCGCTTTGACACATTACCCATTTCCTTTCTCAATTTTATGATGTACAACATTTTTTAAAGCATATAAAGTTTGCTTTTGATTACACGTACTTATAGTTATTTATACTGTTTAATTCATATCTATTTTATTAAATTACCGACGATGGGGACTAGTCAACCTGAGAGCAAAATTTGTTGAATCAGCAGCAATAATTCTTAAACATTGGTATGACATCGCTGGTTTACATCAAGCATCAAAATTTATGCATATACATGTATATATATATTCAGCCTAACTTTAGATTCAGAGTAAACTGGCCCTTGCGACCTGCAGCTAGATCGATTTGGGATGCCAGTCTATGTATAACATTGATAAAATCTCTGACTCCACGAGACTTCCCAAATTTATTTATTATGGTGGCGTCTGATTGAAAAACTATCGGAACTGCTCAATAAATTTACTATGTAATTCTAATCGTAAATAAATACACGTTTTATCATAAAGAAGATATATTTTGTCATACAAAATGACCAAAAAAAGTGTGATTTATTTGATATGAAGTGTTTTATTATGTTTTTGAATTTGGGAATGCAATCACCGCCATCTTTTTATTACCCTGTGTGCATTTTCTACCATTCTGTGATAAAATGAATGTGATTATAACAAATTTGAAGTTTGATACACTGGCATCACTGTAAAGTTAGTTTGAATGACATTTTATTGATGTTATCAGAAATTATTGGGATAAAAGCGAGTACGTTTTTAAAACATGTCTGTTTCCGTATCGTATCCTTATTACCTATGACCCGTCGATAAAATCGGCTACAATTAGGTAGTGTCAAATCCCGTCAATATAAATGTTCCTGCTAAACGAAGTTATTTCAGAAAATAACAGGCATACTGTTACTGTGGGAAGTCTTATAGAGTTATCTCCTCCTGTCATGAATTGTGTTTTTGAAACAACTTGTTATTTTACAAAGAAACAATGTCTGTATGTAATAACGCCTTTCAGTCATCACAGTCACAGACATTTTCGTCGAGTGAAACGCAAATCGGGTTAGATAGATACTTTTGAATGTGTTTGTTTTGTTGGTAAGCATGTTAAGATCTCAGGTGGTTTCAACATGTTCACGTTATTATTCGCGCCATATTCGGCGAAACAACCCCTTAACAATGTGGGCACAGTGATAACCTGTTTTTGTATTTCTATGGTTATGTGATCATAAATAAAATAGTTTTAGCGGAATTGATACATTCCGATATAAGGATAAATAGCCATTAAATCGTGTGGTATCATTGAAAAGACGAATTGCTTAAATAATCCACACTTTTTTTCCATGGGGTTGAAAATATGAAATTGATATGTGGTTTAAAGTTTAAAGTCATATCCAGTTACAGATCAGTTTTGAGTTTTGTTCCGATCTGATGATTTTATGCAGAGAAATGGTCCTTGGACTTTAAAAGAGTCATGCAAGTAATCAGTTTTCCGCATTTTTTTTCGTCATGCTATAAGATATTAATTTGCTATTTGGTATATATAGTTTAACCATATCAAGTTAAAGATCAAGAACGAATTTTGTTCCAATCAGATGATTTTTTATGCAGAGTTATTTTCCATGAACTTTGAAAATTAATGCAAATAATCAGTTTTTCACACTTTTTTTGGTATAACTTTGATTTGATATTTGTTGTATCTGTCACCAAGTTTCAGAGCACTTTTGATAAAGAGGGGGTGGGTGGCTATAACTTGTATGTACTAAATTTTACAACGCTATTTATGTTTATACTAAAACCAAAAATTAATCTTCATGACAAGATATGTAAATAGTACTATCAGAAGCAAAATAGAATATAATTAAACAAAGCATAATCCATTCATGTTTTGATAAAAACTTAAAATATCCTAGTGACATGCTTAATTACTTTGAACAAACTTTGACATGTCGAGTACTTACAACAACATAGGTAAAATTAAATAAACAAAAATCAATTAAAAATTTTAAAAATACAAACACAAAATTTACTTTCTAAAATAAAATGTACTTTTTACATAATTCACTCGTGACACTAACAAAAATATAAGCCAAATTACCTGCCTTGACATCTTGTTTAACCGTGGCAAGTTATAGATCAAGATAATTTTTGTTCCGTTCAGATGATATGTTTGCTAAATTATGGTCCTTGGACTTAAAAAAATACATGCATGTAATCAGTTTTTGTCAAGCCTGCGACTTTTGTTGCTGAAAGCTCGACATAGGGATAGTAATTAGGCGGCGGTGGCAGCGGCAGCCCTAAAACAAACTTCTTAAAAGCTTAATATTTCAGAAGGTAGAAGACCTGGATCCTTCATACTTTGTATATAGATGCCTTATATTATGAAGTTTCTGTCTTTCAAATGTCCATTGTCCTTTACCTCATTTTTATGGTTCAGGGACTACTTGAAAAAAAGTTAAGATTTTTAATTTGTTTAATTTCTCTCTTATCATGAGTAATTGGGTAACTATATTTGGTATGAGCGTACCTTGCAAGGTCCTCGTGCCCGTCAGACATTTTTCACTCCACCTCCCCCTCTTTTCTTCAGTGATCAGTGAACAAGATTAAGTTTTGGTGGTCAAGTCCATATCTCAAATACTGTAAGCAATAGGTCTACTATATGTATGCCCCTGTCGTAGTGGAAGGGCATTATGTTTTATCCTTGTCCATGTGTGCATTCGTCTGTCCGTCCATGCGTCCATACGTCCCAAAGTTGGTATCCATTCTCTAACTTTAATTTGCCTTAAACACATGCTATGAGTCTTTTACACAATGCTTATTTCCACAAAACATAGATCAAGTTTGAATTTTGGTGGCTTCACTTTAACATGTTTAACTGTTCTAGAGTAATGTCCCTTTACAAATGGACGAATTGCTGAATTTTTCATTTCCGTTCTCCAACTTTAGTTGGCAATTGCCTCCGCCAAATGTTATGAAACTTATACACAATGCTTATTTCCACAAGATTCAGATCAAGTTTTCAATTTGCTGATGTCACTTTAACCGTTCTAGAGTTTACAAATGGCAAAATTGCTGAATGTTTCGTTTCCGTTCTCTAACTTAAAATAGCCTCAACCAAATATTACGAAATTTATACACAATGCTTATTACCACAACATACAGATCAAACTCAAAATAGGGTAGCGTCAAAGTTGACATTATTTTAGAAATCCTTTTGATACAACCTTTATATATACAGAGTCTATGATGTACTTGAATTCTATGGACTTTGAAATTCCAGGTGGGTTTCACCCTCGTTTAAGCGGTCTCGGGTAGGTTTTCACTATATAATTTGAATATCCAACTGGCACTTTGGGCATTCCGTTAACATGGAAGACAGGAAGTGTACCCAAAATCCTTTCATTCACGTTTGTATCTACTTATTAACTAAATGTCTGCAAAATATTAGAAAGATTGAGAGATCATGTGGCTCTCACAAGTGCCCTGTGCCCTTTGTCCTGAAATTTTGACAAATATCGAAACGGCTGCTAACTTCACATCCATTAAAAATTCTGCCTTATTTGACAGCTAAATTACTTCACTACTCATCAAACATCTTCATTTGTATTTTAAGCGTCAAAACACCATTTTGCTGACGTAATTGATAACGTTTTTCTAATCCCAGACATTCACGCGATTCTTTCATGTGTTTTTATTCCTATAAATACGGCAGCCTAAAGACATGTAAATCCATTTTAAATAAATTGATGACAAGCATTGACATATAAGTGTTTCTTTTTTTTAAATAGATTAGACCTTTGATTTTCCTGTTTGAATGGTTTAAAACTAGTCATTTTTTGTGCCCTTTATAGCTTGTTGATCGGTGTGAGCCAAGGATCCATATTGAAGGTCATACTTTGACCTATAATGGTTTACTTTTATAAATGGTGACTTGGACGGAAAAATGCCTCATTGGCACTTATACCACATCTTCTTATATTTATCTACATGTATACTGAAAAAAGACAGAAGTCTACCGTCAGTTGTTGATAAAATAAGATCACCCCCAGTTTTTGGTGGGTACGTGTTGATTACTAGTCTTTAATTTTCTATGTTGTGTCTTGTGTACTATTATTTGCCTGTTTATCTCTTTCTTTTTTAACACGTCAGTTCATTTTGTTGATCTATGAGTTTTCTTTCGCCCCTCTTTTATTAACCTGTCCTTTTGTCCTTTGTGGTTTAAGTCTTCTCATAACAATCATACATTGTACTATATTTCATTACTTGATGTATTTTGTAATTTAAGGCCTAGGTATGGGTGTCTTTTGCCATCTTGGATTGTAAAAAACATAGATCCTTATAAGGTCCAAATTTTTAATCAAGGTAGCAAAATTTGATGTAGGAATGCAGGTAACTATATAATACTAATGTGGAGCATACATTTCTTGAGAGGCTAACATCACTTTCTTTGTTTTAACACCCCCCCTCCTTGACTTACTTTTTCTTCCTCATTTCTCCTTTAGTTTTTCTTTGTTTTAACATCCCCCCTCCTTGACTTACTTTTTCTTCCTCATTTCTCCTTTAGTTTTTCTTTGTTTTAACATCCCCCTCCTTGACTTACTTTTTCTTCCTCATTTCTCTTTTAGTTTTTCTTTGTTTTAACACCCCCCTCCTTGACTTACTTTTTCTTCCTCATTTCTCCTTTAGTTTTTCTTTGTTTTTACAATTCCCCATGACTTACTCTTTCTTCTTCCTCATTTCTCTTTTAGTTTTTCTTTGTTTTAACATCCCCGCTTCTTGACTTACTTTTTCTTCCTCATTTCTCCTTTAGTTTTTCTTTGTTTTTACAACCCCCCATGACTTACTATTTCTTCTTCCTCATCTCTCCTTTGTTTTTACAACCCCCATGACTTACTCTTTCTTCTTCCTCATTTCTCCTTTCGTTTTTCTTTGTTTTTACAACCCCCATGACTTACTCTTTCTTCTTCCTCATCTTTCCTTTCGTTTTTCTCAGTTCCTCAAGATACTAAGCAATCAATAGATCTTCATAACTGACCATGTCTGTATTGGTTCTACTAAATTGGACTGATTGTTCCTTTGGTAAATGGATCTTAGGTGGGTCTGCTTTCTTCTTCGACATTCTGTAACAGAAAAAAAAACAGGCCTTATAAGGGAGTTCGCTTCTCAGTTTCAAAGTGCTTAAACACTAGTTTATATAGATAGGGGGTTATTAAAGGAATCCAAAGACCAAAAAATATATAGGTCTCCGTGCTTGTATTCGAGATATATGCCATTGAAATTTGGCGGGAAAATATTCTCTCTTGACTTTTCATAGCTTTATCATTGGCAAGTTGAAGTTCTCAAAAACTGTTAAAAAGTAATTAAAATTTTATAAGACTTTTACATACTGTTTATCATTATACATGTAAAAGATTTATAAAAAGAAAAATGGGGGTCACCGGGCATATTTTTTCCAGGCATTCAAATGGATAAAACCTGAGGATTCCGAAAATCTGTCAAAAAATCCAAAACATGACAAGCCAGCTTCCTTAATAGAAAAATGTCATTTTATTGATATACATTATTATTTAGGAACAGATGAACCACGAATTCAAATGTTCAACGTTCCCCAAATTTTCTTTATGTTTTATATATGCTGAAATTGTCATTATACATGTAAAAGATTTATAAAAAGAAAAATGGGGGTCACCGGGCAAATTTTTTCCAGGCATTCAAATGGATAAAACCAGAGGATTCCGAAAATCTGTCAAAAAATCCAAAACATGACAAGCCAGCTTCCTTAATAGAAAAATGTCATTTTATTGATATACATTATTATTTAGGAACAGATGAACCACGAATTCAAATGTTCAACGTTCCCCAAATTTTCTTTATGTTTTATATATGCTGAGATGGTCAAAACCATCAAATCAAATATCCATGAAAATGCATGTTTTTTCTCAGTCCACGAATATTGATACCCCACGAAAATAAATAAATCCACAGTATACATGTACATAAATTGAAAGAATTTCAAGATTCAATGTTTTGCAAAATTTTACGCATTATCCAAGTATGAACTGCAAACAGGTGACCGTCTACTAATATAAAATATTTTACAGAATTCAAGTTAACCCTTAACCTTTTGAGTCCTTAACAATCTGTCCTGTGACATACAAAAAATTGACAGTTTATTCAAATTTTCATAAAATTTACTGATCTTTTTTTAATTTGCTCCTTTTAATTCAAATATGTTTTGTTAAAGGGCTACATGTTGAACATCACAAAATTATTCAAATATTAAGACAAATTTAAATAGATCTAATGTCGAGTCCATGAAAATTTTTCACTTCGAGATGGCAACAAACAAAAAATTAATAGGCAAAATAAGGATCATGCTAAGAAACTTAGAGTCTTTTGTTTCAAAGTGGACACAATATGTTGGGTAGTGGACAGATTCTTATAGACAAAACATTAAATCTAAATTTCTTAGCAGGGTACAACATGTAGAGCCTTAAAAATCATTGCAAAAGGGGACATTTGTCACATCATGTTCAGTTGTTGTCAGTTTACCATAATGCATATTCAATTTAAGTTTACATATTATGTATTTTTTTTTATACTGATGTTATTGTTCATCATAACCTTTTTGGTTAATATGGTCATATTTACCCTCTGAGTATAGACTATCCTGTGCACCTGGAGAAGTTTTAACACATTTTATGTTTCAGAAAATCATAAACTATTTCTGGATTTTGCTATTCTGTTCTTTTTCAATAAAGTAATTGTTGTGAATTGACTTGTATTGATTCAAAATGACAATAGAGATGTAACAGCCATTATAAGACTAAGAACAACATTGTTCATCCATACTAAATGTGAAGACGCATTGCCCATGTTTTTTTACTGGAAATTCTTATTCAAAAATATTTAGATACATGTATATACATGTCATATTATAAAAAAAGATGTGGTATGATTGCCAATGAAACAACTGTCCACAAGAGATTAAAATGACACAGACATTAACAACTATAGATCACCGTACATCCTTCAACAATGAGCAAAGCATAGTCAGCTATAAAAGGCATATATAATATATGACAATGTAAAACAATTCAAATCAGAAAACTAACGGCCTTATTTATATAAAAAAATTAACGAAAAACAAATATGTAACACATAAACAAACGACAACCACTGAATTACAGGCTCCTGACTTGAGACAGGCACATACATAAATAATGTGGCGGGGTTAAACATGTTAGAGGGATCACAACCCTCCCCCTAACCTGGGACAGTGGTATCAGTACAACATACTATAAAAATCAGTTGAAAAAGGCTTACATGTAACTCACCAGATGGACAAAAATACAAGTGGATGTTGATGGCTATTATAACTTGAAAATGTATTGTGCTGTTTTTATTTGTAATACCCGTGAAATTGTATACGCATTATATAGCAAATTTACCTGACGATATCGTGGTATAGGTATTTAGTCGGATTTTAACACGTACTTGTGATTTGTTTAAAACCGGTTTTGATAAAAAATAAACGAAGAAATGTTGAAATGTTCAGAACTTAATTAAATCTGTATTTGGGTAAGATGGTGCAAGCATACGATTTTTATTGCGTCTTACACTTTAAGAAGCGAATAATCTTTAGCTACTTTATTCAAATATTGTGTTAAAACGTTAATTATGAGCTATGAAAGTCAAGTGGCTCGAGCATTTTTCTGAGGAAGTTTTAAAAAATTGCAAAGAAATAGTTTAACAGTGGGTTAGCTTTCATTAGTCTTCACTATCTATAGATTAACAACTTTTGGTTATATTTATAATTTAGAATCATCATTGAAGGTGGAGCACGATTGCACAGTTAATTAGTTATACTGATGTGCCATTTGTATGCAAGAGTGACATTCCGTTGTATTATGTGCCAATTCGAAAAAGTTATGCAAGTATTGTCTCCCTTTAACAGGTTCATTATTTTATAATTAAGTTTAGGTTTCTGATATACTTTTGAATAATTACAAAATATATCAATTTAACATATTTCAGTTTTTGTTATTAGTGTATCAAAAACATTGATGTACGAATATAATTTCATAAATTTGAAACATTAAAAATGATAACATACCAATATAAAGAATCGTTCATCATTCTTGAAAAAGACTATAAATGAAAATCGAATTATTTATCTTCCCTTCATGATAGATTGATTGGGAAATGAACCAGAGTTATCTAATGGTAATCACAGAGAGGGACTGGACTAGCAAGCTGTTTTTGATTGTAGCTTATTTAACGTTAAAACAGTTTTCCACTATAAACAAATGTTACTTTATACAAATATAAGGACTTTGTTAGCTAAATCTACAATTTTTATAAGATACAATTTATTATGAATTTTTATTACAATAGATTAATATGCTACATTATATATATATGGTATATACATGTATGTGTGTTTTATCTAATAAACAAATTTGATAATTTTCTAATTGAGGCCACACTTTTAAATATTTTGCCCAAACCCTGCCCAAAGGTCCAGATAATAGATAGGTAAGCGTTTTCTTTTCTTTTTTCAGCATAGAGAAATTGAAGTGTCAGATGCTAATTTTAGACTTCACGCCCATCATGCCTATCTGATTAAAAAAAAAACTTTTCACATCAGGACATTGGAGCCTAAATTTTATTGTTTTTGCATTTAATAATTTGTTATCGAGTTTTGGTTAGTGTATCGCTATATATATTTTTTTCTTCATTTTTTCTAAATAAAGTGAGATTCTGAAGGTTTTTTTTTGTGTCATGGTAAGCATATTGGAATAAATATTTTTGACATTATTTCTAGTAAATAGTGAGATTCTGACAACGTTATTTTGGTGTTGAATAAATGGTAAGCATGGTTAGTGTATTGCTATACTGTAAAAAAATTTTCTCTTCATCTAAAAATAGTGAGATTCAAAAGGAATTTGGATTCTAACAATGTTTTTTTTTTAATACTTCATGTTTTGGATAGTGTATTGCTATAAAAATATCTAATAATTCATCTAAAATTCAAATAAAAATTGGGTGCAAACATGTAGGGTGGGAACAAACTTCTAATCCACATCCGTTTGCCCCAATTCACGTCCACACCCTATCATGTTCGCACCCAAAGTCTGTTCGCAACCTACATGATCGCGCCCAATTTTAATTGGTTTTGTGTTTAATAACTTTGTAATCAAATTTTGGCAAGTGTATTCTTATAAATATATTTGTTGTCATTGTCTCAAAATAAAGTGAGAGCATATTTTTTTTGTGTTGAATAAATCTTACCTATGTTTTGGATAGTGTATTGTTAAAAAAAAAATTTTGTAAATAAAGTTGGATTCTGTCAACGTTTTATTTTGTGTTGAATAACTCGTAATCATGTTTTGGTTAGTGTATTGCTATAACTTTGTTTCATTGACTTGTTTCAAAACTGATAACGTTTTTTTTTTGTGTTGAATAAATTTTATCATGTTTTGGTTATAATAGTGTATTGCTATATTGTATTGTTTCAGATCAAAGGGACCAAGCTGTGGTTATAATAGTGTATTGCTATATTGTATTGTTTCATTGTTTCAGATCAAAGGGACCAAGCTATTAAAACAAGTATCTTTTGTGTTTTTCATTTAAAATCTTCAATGTTTTACTCATACCAAGCTATAAATACATTCAGTATTTACACCAAAGCAATTTAAAACAACAATCATGATTTTCCAATTATTAACTGGAATATGAAATAAAATTGGGCACGAACGTGTAGAGTGCAAACAAACCTTAGGTGCGAACGTGCAAGGTGCGAATGTGTAGGGTGCGAAAATGAATTGGGCGCGAACGGACCTGATTTCACAAACTTTGGGGGGGGGGAACATGTGAGGTTCAAAAGTGTATTGGGTGCGAATGGACCTGATACCGGTAGGGTTAGGGCAAACAAACATATTCTTTTAAATGGCCTGAATGTTGTATAAAGCAAACTAAAATAATCAAATAGAAGGCTCCTAAACATTTTAAGAAGAAAGCCGGTGTTCTGTCTCAGAAGAGGAAATTCTTCGGAAGACATGAACCAAAAATTACAAAAATAAAACTCCTTAAGCAAACATTTCTTTAGTAAAGTGTCTCTATAAATTTGTAAGATTTGGATCATAACGCGACATGGCGCCGATCAGCTGAACGAGCACCTGCTAGAATAGAGCGGTAAACTTGTTCAATTTCGGATATTTTTTCTTACTTACTCGGACTGTAGATTTTATGGTACCATGTAACAAATAAATTATAAGATATGTCGCACTTCTAAGGACAAAACTTGTTAAAACGATATTGTTTTGGCTTTATTTACACTTGGCTGCCATCTTGAAATATTTAGATATCACCAAGGTGACTACGTCACTAGAGTCGGATTATCGCCCCTGATTTTCTAACTTTATAAGCGATTTTTATATAAATAGATACATGTATCGTAAGAAGTAGAAATGTCTGAGTTTTATTGTTTATTTGGTCATAACTTCGTGAGTTTAATTGTTTTCATTATCTGATGGGATGAATTAAGAATACATGTGGAAGTTCGCTTGTCATGTTTGTCAGATTTTCGGAATCGTCTGGTCTTATCCATTTGAAATGCCTTTAAAAAATTGCCCATTCAGAGGCAGATTTAGGGGCAGGGGGCCCGCCCCCCCCCTTTTTGGGAAAAAATTGGTTGCTTATATAGGGAATCACTGAAGCGTGACTGGAGCGGACCTCCTCTTAGGTCAGTCAGTGGGCCCCCACTTATGAAAATTTCTGGATCCGCCACTGCCATTGACCCATTTAGCTTTTTTTATATAAATCTTTAACATGATTTTAAAAGCCATCTGTAAAAGTCTTATAAAAGTTTAATTATTTTTCAATAGTTTTTGAGAACTTAAACTTGTCAATGCTAGAGCTATGAAAAGTCAAGGGAAAATATTTTCCCGCCAAGATTTTGAGCGTGATAATGGCGACAGTTTGCTCATATAAAACCATATAAAAGTTAAAGCGGATGCGGTAACGTCTTACAGTTATGCTGGGGAAGTACGGATTATGATACTTATTATTGCTTCTATAAGAAATTTGTTAGACCGTATTGTCCCACGGTCTTAATTTATTAGTTATAAGAAGGCTAAAAAACCTAATATATTTCTTATATTATAAGCTAAAAGGTATAGGATTGAGTGTATCTGTAGATGAAAGCCGGTGAAGTTGTCAAAACTCTTTAATTTTCGAATGTGATGTATACACTAGTCTCTCGTCATCAGTGAATGGAATATTGGATAGAATTGAATGTTTTTACGATTTTACCTTATATGAAAACTATAAATTAGGACTTTGGTTCAGATCATTTCACTTCTATCAACAAATACTTGAATGAACCTCAACTTAGACACATGAGTTTTTTAATTAGTTGTTGTTAGTTTTCAACTAGCTTTCCACTTTGTCTTCATCCGACTTGCCAATTTTGGTCGTCCGTTTGGCTGTGCAGGACGCAGTTACGTCTGGTCAGAATGGGGACATTAAATTTGATGCCTAGTTGTAGAGAGAATGCAACTGTTTGAGGAGTTCGTAGTTGTTCTACTGAAAGGCAAACTATCATTTCTGCTCCTATCAAATAATCCTTCATTTTCAAATGCATAGCATTTTTAAATTTCCAGACCTGGCTTCGTCCTTGACGACACCGTGACTATTACAGGACCTAGCTCCAAGTTGTATTTATTGTGAAAAAAATAAAATTCAACGGTCTTTAACTTGCATAAAAATTTGACACTGGATGTAAATAAATACAATCAATCTCAAAACTCTCAAATCTGCGTGTAATGACCACAACTATTAAATTCCTAAGCTGGTATGGATTTAACAGTAGAGGATATAAAGAAATACGAATTTCTTGAATTTTGTTAGGCATCGGCTATGTCTGTATGTGTTTGTGTGGCTAAGGATAGATATAATAATACCGAAGGGGTACTGCTTAATTAAAGGGATACGCTGATCTACGCTGGGCAATGCATACTTTGTAATTTTTTATATATATTGCGAATTGTACTGCGTTATTTAAAAAATTTCACTAGTCAGATGTTATATGGTACATTATTCATAATTCTTCAAACTTTTCATCATATAAAAAAGAAGATGTGGTATGATTGCCAATGAGACAACTATCCACAAAAGACCAAAATGACACAGACCGTGATTAACAACTATAGCTCACCGTACGGCCTTCAACAATGAGCAAAGCCGATACCGCATAGTCAGTTATAAAAGGCCCCGATAAGACAATGTAAAACAATTCAAACGAGAAAACTAACGGCCTTATTTATGTAATAAAAATGAATATTATAATTATCATGATTAAATAACCAGTAAATTTGATATTTTTGTACATAACATTTTGCAGCTAAAACGCTGAAAACCGTTTTCCGGCCCCCAGACCCCCTGCCGATTGGTGCCTACAGTTGACTAAATACATAGCTACGCCCCTGGACTCTATATTCACTATAAACGTGTTGTTGGACAATCCATAGGCTTGTTCAGAATATATAGGATTTAATTGTAATTAGGCCATGCAAGGGTTCAAAACTTTATAGAATCGTTCTTGGTGGTGTATTTTTATGGTAGTGCTATTGTAACGGAGGGGGTCGGCGACGACACCTCTAGGGAAGTGTAGTTGCCAGTATTGTGTCCCTATTCGACCATCGGGACACCTGATATCAGATTATGGCTGAACAACAGACAATTAATCAAATGAAACTATGTTTATTTACAAATGTACAATAATTGCGGACAAACGAGAGTCAAAAAACTTTCTTAAATGAAGTTCAAAAATAGAGTAATTTCAAATGTAAAATGAAAAATAAAGTGTTCCAAGAGTTAGTCTTTAGTAAAGTAAATTGGCTTCACGTTGTGTTTTAAGTAGTAAACTTGCACCAAGAAGAGGTGACTAACTCTACCGAAGTGGTAAATAACTCTAAACTCAAGTGGACAGTCCGGCGAGTATTTGGAGGCCTGTAAAAGGCCGACTCCGACTGAAAAAACAATTAAAATACTTATATTGTCATTAAACCGGATAACTTGAACAGAAAAGGTACTGAAGACAAATTGAATAAATTAATATTCATAAAACATTACAGAAACATCAAAAGTTAAATACTAAAACAGCTAAATTAACAATCCTTACTTTTATCTCACTTTGGAGTTTAAATCAAATTAAACTTAAAATAAACATTTAATCAACAAATAATTAATCTATCCAAAAGTAAGGGGAATTAACTAGGGCCTAGTTATTATACTATTATAAGGTTTATATTTTAGGAAACCTCAGTAGTATATACTAAACTGTTATGAGTCCCTTACCAACGAAGTTGAAGGGAACTTTAGGTTTGCACTTTGTCCGTCTGTCAGAATGTCCTTCCGGAAAATTAGCTTTCCGTATTTTTTAGTTTTAAAAATATTTATTTATAGTGGATTGGAAAACACATTTTGCAACATGTATAAATCCCTTTCCACTTTGCGAATGCGAGTACTGCCTTGTAGCGGCATTAGCCTACTCGTTTTCAAAATCTACAAGGATGTCTTTTACGTACAGTAACAAAACGTTATAAAGAACTGATAGAGGAATTAATTGTGGTCTGTGGCCGACTCGACTTCAAATAAATTTCATTTCCAAATGATTTATGTATCCGACTTATTGAACAGTTTACAAAAAAAAGAGAAAATCAGAGTATATATGAATTTTCTGTCAATGCTTGAGAAATAATTGCGTGATTTAAATACGCGTAACAGTCTTTAGAGAGAAAAGGGGGGTCATTTGTTTACAAATGCACGTAGTTATACAAAATAAATGATCGATCAAGATTTCTAACAAACCGGATGATTATTTAAATAAAACTCCTTTAAAAGTAAATGAATTTTAAGCATACAAGGTAATGAAAATAAAAAACAGACATACTGAAAAAAATGAAATTTCTTTGAGTTTTTTTTTTATTCTTTCTTTAATTTCATACATAAAAAATGGTCATTTGAAAGATTAAATTAGGTGCCAGGAGATTGCGAGAATGCAGGATTTTGTTCTATTTATGCCAGAGCTTCGGGGGGCCTTGAGCGGCCCCAAGACCCCTTGCCGTAAGGCACCAAGCTTACAGCTTGGTGGGCCGAACGCATGTTATAGCCGCCTATAATTTTAATTCAGCCTTCTACTTCCATTTCAATGGAAAGCCCTGACAACTTTGGTTTTACACCGTTACTTTTCAAATACAATTTTAGAGAATGGTCTGTATCATATAACCTTCTTGTTCAATTTTAATATGAGGAAGGCGCTACCTTAAATGCCAGCTTTGTACTAAGACAATGTCCTAAATATAGATTAGGTTGTTGGTTGTTTAACGTCCAGTGGCAAATATTTCATGCATGTTCAGAACGAATGTCCTAGGCTACATTAATATATTGTTTATGTCTAAAATAAAATTATAAGTTCAGATGGAAAATGTGTATGGAACGAACATTGAACTTGAAAAGGCATGAGGGGTAATGGTATTTTTCCTGAAAAAAATATTCTGATTCCCAAATTGATGAATAAAAAATCTATTCAAGCATTCGACAAAAAAAATATTTTGATATTGACCAAAAATGATTTTATCTTTCAGAAATGCAAAATAAATTGAACTTTTATATATCTAAAAACATAAAACTTCCCAAACCGCACATGTAACTCCGTACACAGTAGTTTTTAAGTAGTCCAGATAATCATGCCGTCTGCTGTGGGTATTTTTCGATTTTGACTTTTTTTTGATCCCACATCGCAGGAAGGCGTCCCATAAAAAAATTAAAATAGCCTTGCCAGACGTCATAATTATTTGGACTAGTTTTTAAGGTGATAATAAGGCTGTATTTGCCAATTTGTTATGATATACCTTTAAACTAGTGTTAAATTTTGACTAAATAAGTTTAATTGATAGCGCTGAAGGGCTTTCGTAAAAAAAAAATCAGACTCTAATAAACAAACATTTGTAATTCTGATCATCGTCAGTTTGTGAATTCTACATCAATTTTTTGTACTAATTAAGAGTCGGTTTTATGTTATTTTTTGCATATATATTTTTTTTTTGTTACATGTACAGGATGTAGCTTACTTTTCAAGTTTTTAAATGGCAGCAAAATAAAATTGAGAATGGAAATGGGAAATACAATTATTTTTGTATGTGCCTGTCCCAAGTCAGGAGCCTGTAATTCAGTGGTTGTCGTTTGTTTATGTGTTACATATTTGTTTTTCTTTCATTTTTTTACATAAATAAGGCCGTTAGTTTTCTTGTTTGAATTGTTTTACATTGTCTTATCGGGACCTTTTATAGCTGACAATGTGGTTTGGGCTTTGCTCATTGTTGAAGGCCGTACGGTTACCTATAATTGTTAATGTTTGTGTCATTTTTGTCTTTTGTGGATAGTTGTCTCATTGGCAAACATACCACATCTTCTTTTTTTATAATACAAGCATACAAAAGTAATCATGTCATATTTTTGTGTCATAGTTGTTTTCAAGAAGACACATTTGGTTTCTAGACAATAACTTGAGTATAAGTGAATGGATCTCTATGAAACTTTAATACACAAAAGGAAGATTAGAATTGATTTTGGTACAACATTATTGGGGAGGGTTCTTTTCCAAATTTTGGGGTTTTCTTCCAAAAATTACCTTATTTACATTGATTATACTCGTCTAGTATTATATATAGATGCAACAAATAGTGATTTGGCAGGAGATGCACTCAAAATAGGGTATTTTTTATTTAATATTTTATCTGTAATTTGTGCACTTTTCCAATGATATGTACTTCTTGATAATGTCTATGTGAGTATCATGATGAAGAAAATATATTTAGTAAGTATATATTCACAATTGACCTGCACAAGTGCACTGCAAAAGGATCTTCTTTCCCTTCAATTCCAAAAATTACACATGATTGTTTGTTCTCACAGAAACACATGAGTTATTTGGTAAATAAAACACTTGTCATTGTTTGAAACTTTCAGTAATAAAAATTTAGTTTAGCCTGTTTGAAAGTTTCACTGATTATGAACACTTCAGAAAATGTACAAAACACTTGATAAAATTGCATTATCTGCAGAATTATTGATATCTTTCCTCACAATATATTCACAAGTACATTAGAACTAACATATTGTCCATGCTATTCTGATCTGAGTTTTTATTCATACATATACTGGCATGGCTGGTGCTGTTTTAAGTTC
This sequence comes from Mytilus galloprovincialis, assembly GCF_965363235.1. Classification (NCBI taxonomy): domain Eukaryota; kingdom Metazoa; phylum Mollusca; class Bivalvia; order Mytilida; family Mytilidae; genus Mytilus; species Mytilus galloprovincialis. Next base: position 90,728,368 of record NC_134844.1, on the reverse strand, counting down.
TCTTCTTTTTCTGTTTCTTGAGAAGTATTTGTTTAACCTGTTCAGTCACTATAAAGTGTTACAATTCTTATTTAGACGCAACACATAAATAGTGACCAAAAAGGTACTGCTTTCACATGAGAGAAGCTAGAAAAAAAAATTAAATGTACACATTTTCAATATTTTTTTAGGACTTACTATCATATGAAATTAAGGAGATATATGTAGTTAGAGACTGCTGCTGAATAGAAATATGTGGATTCACCTGATACCTGTTTTTAAATTAGTCCATATTGAAGTTTAAAGGATCCAAAATTAAAACATGTTTGATTCTAACTGACATAAATATATTTTATATGCTAAACATACATCTGAGGTTGTATCAGGCTGTGCATGGCGAAGCATTTTATTGCTTTAAGGTTTGTACTTTTTTTTGTTTTGGTCATGAAAACAAATTTGTAGTTCTGTTGTGAAGTTGCTAACATGAGAATACCCAAATTGCACCTAAATTGTCAGTTTTTTACCAACTTTTTTTGTGTACCAGACAAAAGTTTATTCTATGCTAATTTTGTAGACTATCCTTGTTTACAATATAGATACACCATTTTAATTTTAATTTTGAGTCCATGTAGAGTCATTGAAAAATGGGTTTGAAATTACATCTAAACAATCCATGATACTGTAATGAGGTGAGTACCCAAATTCCATACATCATTACATGTATGGTTACTTTCAAATCCTTAAAACTGGAATATAAACATAAATTTTGTTTTATTTCTTCAAATATTTCAAACAATTTGACATTAATTAATACTTTAAACTATTTTTTTTAAGAAAATGATGCCGGTAACAAATTTAATTTGCTCATTTTAAAAAGATGATAATAAGATAACTTCACATGGCGAAAGCAAACTTAGTAAAATTTTTGAAGGGTTTTTTTGCTGAATAGGTGCAATTTTATAAAATCAACAGATAATTTATTATTGATCTCTGCTTCGGAAATTTCTTCTAAAATCAAGGATCATTAAACTTTATTTCGCTGACCTAGAGTTTTTAAGGTCATTTGTCAACGAATTTGATTTACCATTATCATTTTTCATTACCCTTTTTTCCCTTTCTTATTATTGGTATGTCCAGAGTCATGATATATGTGTATATATGTCTCTGGTATGTCCATCGTTCAGGTCTCAGCGGCAAAACTTTTTTTTTAAATTATTTCTTTTCTCGCCATTCATCTGTTTATAGTCATAGTGGGGGTTCCTTCTAAAATCTATTGCGTCTGAAATTATCGTATACATGCTAATAATTTATCGTTAATTACGCGATATGCCTAACGGCAAAGCGACATCTATTGGTGGGGTGTTCGTTTAGGGGAGTTATCTTTTCTTATTTTCTGGTCACCAGACGATGAGAACAATATGGGAACCAGAATAGAAAATTCATACTAGTTATCTCGCCTTGAAATGTCCGTAATTCTTGTACATGTATATACGTTTAACTTAATTAAATAATACATATTGACGATCCTTCATTAAAAAAAGGCACGTAAACACTGATATTACTATAGAATAAAACTATCCTTTTGTCAATGAGGAATGTCATGACACATGAAAGTCAGGTGCTCGTTTAGTTCACCCCTTTTTTATTGCTTGTTTAATCAATTTTTGAAAATATTCGTTCATATTTCAACGTTTCTCAATTTATTTTCACTTAATAAAATTTTTTTTTTTTATGTATAACCCTCTGTATATTCTTATGTGTAGAAATAAGAATACTCTTATACAAAAGAATAGAGGACAACAAATATAAATAAGTATGGTTAACTCGAATAAGAATAAGAGTTTTACAAGAAAGAAAAAAATGCAAATAAAACTTAACCAAAATAAAATGAAAAAAGGGGGGGAACACTCAACAAGAGCCTGTGTGTGAAATACTTTATTTTCAATATAATTCTTCCATAATAAGATAAAATAGTAACATATGGTATTGATTTGTGATACAGCACTGGAAAGGATTTGTCGTGGCCCCATGGAACGATTATATACTATATATATATATGTAAATATTGACACATTCGTGTTTATATGGAAGTCAGTTTAGATCATGGAAGTATTATATAATACTTACATATTAGATCGATAATTATGGAGCTATTCTTAAAAAGGATTTTCGATGTATTTTTTCATTTTTATTATCAGACGACATTTTATGAATATTCTAAACAATTCAATCAATGAACGAACATAAAGATAACATATCCTACATGTACATGTACCAATGATTTTGACGCTATACTATCTTACTGTTTACATTCAAAATACTTGCATTTACCTCATTGAGCTCTTTTATATAATGACAACAACAATACCCCCTAAAAAATAACAGGCTACCTTTTCATAATACAAAACGAATATATATTTTTTTTTATATGTTTTGAATAACATTAAAATTTCACGTTGCCATCTTTTTGAAGTAACGTTTTATCATGATATACTCTATTTCAGATTTACTTTTTCAGATAATGTAACCAATTTCTTTCAACAAAACAATCATCGTGTATTCAATTAAATGATTACAAAGTAATGCTATTATTACTCGAAACTATACAAGTTAAATTTGACAGAGCCTCTTTTTAGAAAAAAAGCCCATCCCTTTTCTGTACTTTTCTCAAAGAAATCGACAGAACCACACTACTTAATGTTGATGTTACTTTAAAGACCTCTTTGGTATGACAGCAATTAGTCTATTGCTTAAAACCTAAATAGATATATTCATTATTTAATAATGGATGTAAAAAAAAAATACCATCATAAAAAGAAGAATTCAACTAAATAAATAACACCAACCACAATTAGTCTTTGAATACGGTCAATCGTAGTTGTCTGAATTTACGTTGTAATGCATAACAAAAATTATGAAGTTCCACTTTTAAAAGCAAAGGGACAACAGTAAACATTATTTTAAAATGATGATTTTTTTACCATTTGAAAGGAAAACTTTTTGTCAATACTGTATAATTCATTAATTTAATTTACTATAAAAAATGTATTAAATATGATTTTTTTATTAGACATGTATACTTCGTATTTGCTATATTCAACCAGAAGATGCCCCAACGTTCAACACGATGAGGACACCAGTAAATTTCAAGATAAAGTGAATTTTATTACACCATTTTAAAGTATAAAATTGGTGCAATCTCTATAATTTGTTAATTTTATATGATATCTATAGTATAGGCAAATTTTTCGTTTATCTAACTAGTGGTCATAATTCCCCATAGACAATAACGTTAAAAAAAAATCGATGATAACTGCTCTCTGTGGGATAGTTGATAAGGCCATCCAGCTGAGCTGTCCGCAATTCTTGTGTATGTCAATCAGAACGGAATAGATATGAAAATACCAAACAGGGTGTACTGCTTAATTAAGGGGATACGCTGATCTACGCTGGTCTACGCTGGTCAATGCATATTGCAAATAATTTTTTTCATATTTTCCGATTGTACTGCGTTATTTATTTCACCAGTCAGATGTTATGGTAAATTATTCATAATTCTTCGAACTTTTCATCATGTATATTATAATTTTCATGATTAAATAACAAGTAAATTTAATATTTTGATACAAATATGGTCCGATTTGTCTTTCATCCTAATCCGAGTTTCTTTAAAACTGGTCCGAGTTTTCTTGGTCCGACTTGTCCTAATACCGTTATTCAGTGTCTCGTTTTGACAAAAACGTCCTGCTCTTCTCGGAATTTAAACTGCTATCGACAGACTGCAAACAATTCTTTTTCACCAAGAAGACGTCATTTCAATGGCTTTAAATGGTAAGTTTTTAATATTTCTGTTATATCTGACTCGAGTGAAGAAATGACACATTCATTTTAGGTGATTTTAAAAATATTTTTTACAGTTTGAACACAGTTTGGCATATTTCCGGGTTTCCATATCTCTCCTTTGTATTAATGTTCTGAACAATGACTGAGAAGATATTTTCAATTGAACATTTAACTGAGTAATTTTATTTTCTTCAAGGTAAAAGTATTTGTGAAACCAAATTTGAAAGTTAAAAGTCAGTACAAAAAGTGCATTGAACTGTTGAATAGTTTTTAGACACCAGGAGGCGCTGATGTTTGTCCACATTTTTGTAAGGAAGTATTTTTTTTTATAAAAAGCTTGTCTGAACAATTGTTTCTATCCATGGGAAGAACAACTATCAACGTATGCAGGACCGCACTACATTGAAATTATTTAAATACAGAAATTACAAATTATTTAACAAAAAACAATTTGTGTTTATCTTTTAAAAAAAAAAAGTTTTGACTTTATTTCGAAAGGAAAAATACCGCCACAAATCCGAATTTTAAGCAAATACAATGTATACAAAATTTTCATCTCATTTTACTCAAAAAGTAGCACATGAAGGTATATTTTTTATTATATATTTGATTTAATCAGGCAGAAAATGAGGCAAATGCCTCATGTAAAAAATAAAAAATATAAAAAAAAAAATGAAACAAAATGTTGTTTTCATATATCTAATTGTTTTCACGGAAAGTGTCTTGCAAGAAGCAAGTTCTCCTCACTCTCTGGTGTATCCCCTGGATGTTTTTCATTATCCAATTTCAGTAGTTAACTGTTTTGATACCTCATGTTGACTTGAACAACAAAATGATTTGACCGCATTGACCAAAACTGACCATATGTGCACTTTAATTTGTTAATCTATATACCATGTATACATGCATAGTAAATCAGCCATATTTTTGTGTTAGATTCAATGTACAATACAATGGACAGCAATATTGCAATACAATAACAACAAATTTTTGTTCGCATAAATTTAGGGTGCCAGCATGTCCTCCTTTTATTCAAAATATTGATACATAACAAAATTTCAGTAGTTTTGATACCTCATGCTGACTTGTACAACAAAATTATTTGACCGCATTGACCAATATCACATGATTCGGGTATACAACAACGAAGTATTCTCATCACATGATTGGGTTATAAAACAACGTAGTATTCTTATCACATGGTTGGGGTATAAAACAACGTAGTATTCGTATCACATGATTGGGGTATAAAACAACGTAGTATTCTTATCACATGATTGGGTAGTAAAACAACGTAGTATTCTTATCACATGATTTGGGTATAACACAACGTAGTATTCTTATCACATGATTGGAGTATAAAACAACGTAGTATTCTTATCAGTTATCACATGATTGGGGTATAAAACAACGTAGTATTTTTATCACATGATTGAGGTGTAAAACAACGTAGTATTCTTATCACATGATTGGAGTATAAAGCAAAGTAGTATTCTTATAAGTTATCACATGATTGAATTGGGGTTAAAAAAAACGTAGTATTCTTATATTATTTTGAGTTCATATGTTCAAAAAACATGAAGCCTAAGTTTGCACATATTCATATACAATGTACATGTATGTACAATTACAGTTTTGCATCAAGGGGTTCGATCATGCATATTAAGGGCATACTATAGTTTTGATCCCATATTTACAGTTCGATGAAATTTCCATATAGGCTATTTTCTGCCTGATTAAATCAAATATGTAATAAAAAATATACCTTCATGTGCTACTTTTTGAGTAAAATGAGATAAAAATTTTGTATATTTGCTTAAAATTCGGATTTGTGGCGGTATTTTTCCTTTCGAAATAAAGTCATAACTTTTTTTTTTAAAAGATAAACACAAATTGATTTTTGTTAAATAATTTGTAAGTATCCTAAGAAAATATATATGGATTTTTTTTTTTTCAGAAATAACTCATATTTATCAAATGGTCATGAATTGAGAAAAAAACGTCATTTTTGCTGTACAAATGTATATTTATCAAAATTAATAAAATTGCACTATTTACAGTTTTATAAACATGATAAAATTTGGTCCTTATAATCTCCCTGCAAAATGAAACAAAATTTCGTTTTAAAAAATAGAGGTCCATGCAATCGTTTTCAAATTAAATCCAATCCCCCCCACCCCCCGATCCGCCACTGTTGCTGTCACTAAATTTGTAATTTTAAGTAAATTTTGCAGTTTTTGGCTATAATCTTTAATCTTGAATATTATCTGATTATTGAAGATAAATATAAAAATGTTCAGCAATGTAAGATCTACAAAAAAGTTATATGACCAAAATTGTCAATTGACCCCTCAAGAAGTTAATGCCTCTTATAGACAATTTTACACTATTCGTTCATCATAAAATCATGAAAATTGAGAATGGAAATGGGGAATTTGTCAAAGAGACAACAACCGGACCAAAGAGCAGATAACAGCCAAAGGCCACCAATGTTTGCCAACAAATAAAAAACCTCTCCTCTGAAACTACTGGGCGTACTTCTTAACTTTCACTGAATGTACCTTACGGTCTAGCCATAATCAGATGTGCATTTTGTGTTTCACATGAAGTCAAAAATGAGTATCATGAGTATCACGGGACACCTCAGGAAAAAACTCTTTTAATATTTTGGTTCAAAAATGGTTTAAATTATGAAAAATAGCCATCATTAGACTAACACTGGAAGCATTTATATAATTACAAATGTACATGCAGCTTTTTGAACAAATATTTAATATTTTTAGTTAAACATTTTTTGTTAAATAAATTGTGTTTAAAAACTGTCTAATTTTTTTCGAGCCTGCAACTTTTGTTGCAGAAAGCTCGACATAGGGATAGTGATCCGGAGGCGGCGGAGGCTGCGGAGGCGGCGGTGTTAGCTCACTTCTTAAAAGCTAAATATATTAGAAGGTGGAAGACCTGGATGCTTCATATTTTGTATATACATGTAGATGCCTCATGTTACGAAGTTTCTGTCAGTCACATGTCCATTGTCCTTGACCTCATTTTCATGGTTCAGTGACCACTTGAAAAAAAAGTTCAGATTTTTATACAACCACAAAAATTTTAATTTTTCGTCGTATATTGCTATCACGTTGGCGTCGTCGTCTTCGTCATCGTCGTCGTCCGAATACTTTTAGTTTTCGCACTCTAACTTTAGTAAAAGTGAATAGAAATCTATGAAATTTTAACACAAGGTTTATGACCACAAAAGGTTGGGATTGATTTTGGGAGTTTTGATCCCAACATTTTAGGAATTAGGGGCCAAAAAGGGCCCAAATAAGCATTTTCTTGGTTTTCACACAATAACTTAGGTTTAAGTAAATAGAAATCTATGAAATTTTGACACAAGGTTTATAACCACAAAAGGAAGGTTGGGGTTGATTTTGGGAGTTTTGGCTCTAACAGTTTAGGAATTAGGGACCAAAAAGGGGCCCAAGTAAGCATTATTCTTGGTTTTCGCACCACAACTTTAATTTCTATGAAATTTAAACACAAGGTTTATGACCACTAAAGGAAGGTTGGGTTTGATTTTCGGAGTTTTGGTCCCAACAGTTTAGGAATAAGGGTCCCAAAGGGTCCAAAATTTAACTTAGTTTGATTTCATCAAAAGTTGAATAATTGGGGTTCTTTGATATGCCGAATCTAACTGTGTATGTAGATTCTTAATTTTTGGTTCCGTTTTCAAATTGGTCTACATTAAGGTCCAAAGGGTCCAAAATTAAACTTAGTTTGATTTTGACAAAAATTGAATCCTTGGGGTTCTTTGATATGCTGAATCTAAAAATGTACTTAGATTTTTGATTATTGGCCCAGTTTTCAAGTTGGTCCAAATCGGGTCCAAATTAAACTTTGTTTGATTTCATCAAAAATTGAATAATTGGGATTCTTTGATATGCCAAATCTTACTGTGTATGTAGATTCTTAATTTTTAGTCCCGTTTTCAAATTGGTCTACATTAAAGTCCAAAGAGTCTAAAATTAAACTAAGTTTGATTTTAACAAAAAGTGAATTCTTGAGCTTTTTTGATATATATGCTGAATCTAAACATGTACTTAGATTTTTGATTATGGGCGCAGTTTTCAAGTTGGTTCAAATCAGGATCCAAAATTATTATATTAAGTATTGTGCAATAGCAAGAAATTTTCAATTGCACAGTATTCAGCAATAGCAAGAAATCTTCAATTGCACAGTATTGCGCAATAGCAAGAAATCTTCAATTGCACAGTATTGTGCAATAGCAAATTTTTTCAATTGCACAGTATTGCGCAATAGCAATAAATATCTAATTGCACAATATTGTGCAATAGCAAGAAATTTTCAATTGATTGGAGTTATCTTTCTTTGTCCAGAATAGTAGTTGAATCAACTTAAATGATTGTTTTATACAATATACAATGTATATTCACTTTTACTACCAACTGATAAATTAAAACAATCTTTACCATTCAGTGATAACAAGCACCTTTTGTTACATTTTAATATTTTATGATGTATTTAAATGAGTAGTTATTGTTGCAAACTCCATTAGAAATTTGAAATGAGATCAGTTTTGGAAAAAGAGAAAGGGGGATGTGAAAAAAAATGGGGGGGGGGGGGGTTTAAATTTTTCTCATTTCAGATTTCATAAATAAAAAGAAAATTTCTTCAAACATTTTTTTGAGAGGATTAATATTCAACAGCATAGTGAATTGCTCAAAGGAAAAAAAAGTATTTTAAGTTCATTAGACCACATTCATTGTGTGTCAGAAACCTATGCTGTGTCAACTATTTAATCACAATCCAAATTTAGAGCTGAATCCAGCTTGAATGTTGTGTCCATACTTGACCCAACCGTTCAGGGTTCAACCTCTGCGGTCGTATAAAGCTGCGCCCTGCGGAGCATGTGGTTTGTAATGTTAAATTCTCTCTTACTGTAAGTAATAGGATAACTATATTTAGTATGTGCGTACCTTGCAAGGTCCTCATGCCCGGCAGACAGTTTTCACTTGACCTCGACCTCATTTCATGGATCAGTGAACAAGGTTAAGTTTTGGTGGTCAAGTCCATATCTCAGATACTATAAGCAATAGGTCTAGTATATTTGGTGTATGGAAGGACTGTAAGGTGTACATGTCCAACTGGCAGATGTCATCTGACCTTGACCTCTTTTTCATGGTTCAGTGGTTATAGTTAAGTTTTTGTGTTTTGGTCTGTTTTCTCATACTTTATGCAATACGTTTTCTATATTTGTTGTATGGAATGATTGTAAGGTGTAACACAATATACCACTCCTTTAGCCCCCCACAAAAAAAAATTATCTTCAATTTTTGACCCCCCATTTTAAAGAAAAAAAAACCTTTTTACATCCAAAATAAAAATTTTACCAACATTTTTGTGTGATTTTTAACTTCAAAATTAAGAAGAAAAAAACACACTTTGTATTTATACCCCCCCCCCCATAAAAAAAATAAAAAAAATTTTTTGTAAAGAGCACACCAAAACCTTAATCCTGTTTTTTTTTTATAAAACTAATTTTTTCCCCTAAGGGGAGTAGTATAGTACTTGAACGACTCCAGCACCCCCCTCCAAAAAAAAAAATTTGACCCCCAAAAAATTACCCTCATTTCAAGTAAAAGAGCCCTAAATTTTCATAAAAAAAAAAAGCAAAAAAACACCCCAAAAAACACCAAATTTTCTTACTCCCAAAAAAAAACCGGGATAACAGGCAGAGAAAAAATTCTGTGGGATTTAAGAGAAAAAAAAAATAAAAATCAATTTTTACTTTAAAAAATGAAACAACCTACAGCTCCTGATTTATATCCAGAATTACCTATAGAAGATGGACAAAACTATAGATTACAAAAAATTTCAGAAATAGAAAATTCTTTAAAAAATGAAAGAGACAAAAGAAATTCTTTATATAAAAAATATAAAAGAGGAGTAAACTTTACAGATGGAATAGATACAACTTTAATTTCAGCATCAGTTATTTCTGCAGGTATAGGTATTGCTATTCCTATTTTATTACCTTTACAGATTACAGCAGTCGCATGCGGTAGTGTTGGGGGTGTAATAAAATTAATAAGAAGAAAGCTTACTTCAAAAGCTAAAAAACATCATGAAATAAAAACTTTAGCAGAGTGTAAATTAAATAGTATTAAAGATTTAATTTCTAGATCTTTAACTGACAATAAAATAAGTGAAGAAGAATTTAAACTTATTTTAGAAGAACTAGAAAAATTTAATGAGATGAAAAAAAATTTAAAAATGGCAAATTTAAAAACTTCAAAAAGTTTACCAGAAGATGAAAGAAAAACAATTATAGAAGAAACAGAAAATAGAGTAAGAAATGAAATAAAAAAAAAATGGAAAATCTATAATTTTTATAAACAAAATAACTTTAGTTGAAAATCACCACTATGTGAACGTGGGAAATCCACCAAACTATGAATCAATTTTTAATTAAATAAATGGATGAAGAAACAAAAGAAAAATTAGTAAAAAATGTAAAAATAATGTTAAATAAAAAATTTAATTATTTTTATCTTAAGTTGTTTTTAACAGGTTCTTTTTATTGTTTATTATCTAATATTTTAGATGAATAAAATGGCTGAAGGAGGTTATGAGTTTGATAATCCTGAGTTTAAAAATAATGATTATGATGATGAAGAAGAAGAAGAAACGTCTTTTCAAGATGATGAAGAGTTTCAAAATAATATAAATAAGGAATTTGAAAAATCAAGAGATTTATCAGAAAATGAAGCTAAAATTCGTAAAAAAGAAACTACAAAAAAAATGATTAAACAATTTTATAAAAAAAATGGTGAAACTACACGTAATGAAGTAGGTTTTTTTGTTAGGGAAGATCATAATGAAAGACAAATCTTATATGTAAAAGATGAAAAGGGTAATAATATTGCATTAACGTATTTTAAAAAAGGAGTATTAAAGTTTTATAAATTTAGTACTCTTCAAAAAGAATACGGTGTTAATTTTGTCAGGGATATTTTAGGTGTAGATGATTATAAAATATCTGATTATTTAAAAGAAGGTAGATCAGTGTTTCAAGATTTTCAAAAAAAGATAAAAGCACCAATTCGTGAACTCGATAATATAGAAATTCCATTACAAGAAATATCTACACAACAAGAAGGACAAGAATTATTAGAAATAGCAAGTAATGAAGAAACACATGTGAAAGAAATAGAAACTTCATTTATTGAACAAGGAACATCTTACATAAATGAAGAAACACAAACATATATGACAAAAAGAGAGATGGATGGTATAATCAGTGCAATGACATCAGTAAAAGAAGAGATTGCAAATGAATTAACAAAACTGAATGAAACAAATAAAGACTTAGCAAAAGAAAATGCCAAATTAGAACAAGCTAAAGAAGACAATGATGAATTTCAAATAGATAGAATAAGTAGTCGAATAAGAGAGTTAGAATCTGAGAGAAGTGCAAGACTAGAAGTAATTAATATTAATAAAGAGAAACTACGTAGTCAAGTGAACAGATTTAAACAAACAATACATAAAATGTTAAACGAAGACAAAACATTAGGTGAAAGAATAAGAACATTATTCAGAGAACAAGGAATAACAATAGTTAGTGTTTTAACTGCTTTTGGAATGATTATTGGTGTTATTGTTGAGGCATTTACTGGTTCTCCTTCTCCTTCTCCTCCATCAAAAGGTGGTGGTGTACAAGACTGGATAAAAAAACAATTAAAAAATCTTGGAAAATTATTATCTTTTCTTGCAGGAAAATTAGCAGCTGCATTACCAGGTATTATAGGTTCTATTGTTTCTTGGTTATTGTCTGCAACAAAAGACGTAGTAAATTGGTTTGCAAACAACTTATGGGCATTGCTTATTTTAGTTGTTAGTTTATTGTTTACTGCTGCTAGAGATTATTTGAAAAAATAAAGTGCTGTAAATCCTATTACAATACTTACAAATATTATTGCTTGTTTATTATCTTCATGATCTTCATGTTCAATTTTTTTTATTGGATCTATTTTTGGTTCTTTAGGCTTTTCAGGTTTTATAGGTTCTTGTGGTTTTACAGGTTCTTTTGGCTTAAAATCAACATGATCAAAATATTTATTATTTAAATCATCATTAAACCCGAGTGTTTGATTTTCTGTTGCAATTATAATTTTATTATTATAACCAACAATAGTTCCAATTTGTAAAACCATATCACTGGGAGACATATATAAACCAAGTCCATAAGCATAATCAACTTTACTTCTTGCATATTTTAAAAAATTTTCGTAATTCGAAATTTGGGTGGGTAAATCGATAGGACTATTTATTACATCTTGTATATTTGCTAAAAATTGTTTTTGTGCATCAAATCCTGTTCCTACTTTTAAAATTTCTGTTTTTGTTTGAGATTGAGCACCCAACAAAGCCCATACGTAAATTTTAATACTTTCATTAATACGTTCAATACCTGCTCGTGTAAAACCTTCTGATTTATCTAAAATAAATGTTGTCCAAGCCATACTTATATCTTTTTCATGATAAATTGTATCACGAATATTAAAGAATGGACCATCCTTTTTATGATTTTGTCTATATTTACCACTTGGTTTATAATATTGCTCAAAACTTCCTAATCCTTGACATGATGATTCTAGTTTTTGTCTCCAATCTGTATTTGGAGAAATATTAAATTCATCACATAATTTCTGATATGCAGCTTTGTCAAATGGGTTCTTGTAATAACAGAAAGAAGAATCTGTTGGTAAAGGTGATTTAAGTTCTTTTAACATTCTTGCAATGCAATAATATAAATGAAACATATAAAAAGACTTTGTAAGATTTGAAGTATTTTGTATATGTTCATTATATGAAACACCACAACCTGAAGTTGCACACCATACAGCAAAGTTTAATTGACATTGCCACCAATCAAATGAAGAATGAATCCATGTATTCCATGGTTCGTTAGTGTGTATTGATGGGTTTTGATAGTTTTGAAATAAATCAGGAAAAGATGTTTTAAAGTTCTCTTTTTGATTTACAAATATCGTTTGATTTACAAGATTTGTTTTTAATTGATGATCTTTTTCAGAATATTTAATACCTGGATTATATGAAACATTAGGATTATATTTAAATTCTTTTGTTATCATTTTTTTATATTAAAAATGTTTCATACTATTTCAAATATTGATAATACAATAAACTTAGAACAATACATAAATAACAGAAATGGAAATAAACGTATTGGTTTGAAATTTATAAGATACAGTATAGGTTGGTATAATGTTTATCATGGGTTTATAACAAAAACCGGAGAGGAACAGCAAAGGATTATGAATGGTTATTATAGTTTTCAACAAATAGTGGATGAATTTCAAAAAGAAAATATTGTATTATCCGTAAATGAAGCAAATGGTATCGCTTCATTAAACACTACTACTGAGTTAAAGATAAGTAAGGGTTTGGGAAATATGTTAGGGTTTAATAATAAACGTAAATTCGAACCTGATGAATTACATTATGGAAACAAATTTGTGGATTTTGCTATCCATAAATCATTATATATCCATTTGGAACAAGTTAGCACTTCTCATAATTATCTTGATGGTAAGCCAAGTACATTATTGGCTGTTATTCCAGTCGAGAATAAAGAGTTTGGTGAAGTTATAACAGCGAGATTTGAGCATCCGGAATATAAGTGTTTAGTAAATGATGTTATAACAGAATTGAAATTAGAAATAAGAGATGAAAATAATAACAAGATAATTAATCATTTACCAATTAATTGTGTTTTAGAAGTTATATAATTTATTTAATAAAATGAGCATACTTGGTGTCAAAAAAAAAAACGTAGAAAAAGAAATATTAAATATGAAGAGTGAGCTTCAAACAATGGATACTAAGGATAAAAATTTACATCGGAGTGTCGCTGCCCTAAGCATCAGAGTTTTAAATGTTGAAAATATAGTTGGTAATATTAAAAATAAACCAGACAGAAAAATAATAAGTATATATGCTGGAATTGATGGTCCAATACATGGAAATAAAAAGTTTAATGTTGGTGATGGTGGTGGTTATTATGTAATGAACTTTCCAGGACAAATATTGGGTATTAGTTTAGTAAGTTTAAGAACAAGCACAGATATTATAGCCATTAAGATGATTGTTAATGATAAGTCAACTAGTTACAAAATGAGTTTGGATAATGGTGTCACACACGGTTTTAATAACTTTTATACACCTTTTGAAGTTAAGGCTGGAGATTTAATAAGTTTTATTAGTATGACTAATAATTATACATGTATCAATACTCTAGTATCAGTGGTAATTGAATTATTTTTATAACAAATTTAATCCTTAAAAATGTCGGCATACGGAAACAAATTAAATCCTTACAGAAAAATAAGAGAACCCCGTGGTGTGAAAGGTATTCGTCAAAGTGTATCAATAACAAATAATCCTTCAACTATTGATCAAAATCAACAGCTATTAGTGAGATTCCCCAATCTAAGCAATAATGATGTTATTGTTCCTGGAACAACCAGATTGGCATTTGAAATAGAACTCACATCTACAGACGACAATGCAACTATATATCAAAACATAGGAAGAACAATAGTTAAAAAAACAACAATTCGTATAAGTGGAAATGAAATTATGTCAATTGATGATAGTGATATTTATCATTGTTATGTTGATTTATGGAAATCTACATCTGAACGTTTAAATATGGCATACCAAGGAATTGGTGAAACAAACATGTTAAAACACAGAGTTGGCGCGGATGATAAAGCATCAGACATAGGCGATGAAGCAATTGCAACTGCATATGGTGCAAGATTTTGTATCCCACTTGATTTTGAACTATTAGAAACTCATATGCCTTTTTATCAAGCAGGTCTTGGTGATAGACTTGAATATGAACTTACATTTAATAATTATAGCAATGTTATTAAATCAACAGATACATCTGCAAGTTATACAATCAAAAACATTTGTTTAGAATTTGATATGGTTACTGATGCAGAATTAGCAAGACAGATAAGACAACAAGTTAATGGTAAGATGGTTATTTTGTACGATAGAATACTAAGACATAGAAAAATAACCAAAAACAAATCTGATACATTGTGGAATATAAATTTAAATGTTCCAGCTAGAAGTATGAAAGGAATTCTAATGTTGTTCGAAGATCCTGAAAGAACAAGTACCAAAACTTATTATAATCCTAACATAACAAAAGTAGAAATGACAATAGAAGGTGTTCCAAATCAACTATACAGTCAAGGAATGAAAGCATATCAACAATGGGATGAAATAAATAAATTCTTTGCTTTAAATTCAAAAAGAAATAAAACAACAGAAGAAGTTTTAAAGGATTTAAATTTATCCTATACAACATTAGAAAAATATCTTACAACTAATTATGCATTATGGTTAGATTTACGTTCAACAGATGACAATTCGTTACACGGTTCAGGTAGAAGAATTGAAAATGCTTCTGAAGGTATTACTATCCAAATAACAAAAACAGCAGGAGCAAATAAATTAATAAATGTTTATCTGTTTGTTATACAAGATGCACAAATTAATTTTGAAGATGGAAGATTTAAAGAAGTTAATTACTAGTAAGCGAACGGTTCCCCTTTAAAAATGGAAGAGATACACTCCGATTCCCTTTATGAATTACCAAAATATCCCCATTGTGCTATTATATGTGGACAAACAGGATGTGGAAAAACAGAGTTTGTTCTTGATTTATTAGAAAAAGAATATAGTGGAGTTTTCAAATATATAGTCATACTTTGTCCAACCATCCAATGGAACAAAGCATACAAAAATCGTGAATGGATTGGTGATGTTAGAAAACCAAAAACAAAAAATTTAATAATTGTTAATCCTATTGTTGAAGTGAGAGAAGCGAACGGTTCCCTTTATAAAGAAGAGAAGCTACAAGAACTACTAAGAATGTTCTTTAAAAAATATGCTGGTCATCCAACATTATATATCATTGATGACTGCAGTGCAACAAAAGAACTAACAAAGAAAAAAGATATGCTGTCCGAGCTTGCATTTTCAGGAAGACATGCGGAACAATCAGTGTGGGTCATTTCACAGAGATACAACTCTGTTTTAAAAGATTTAAGAGAACAAACAAAATGGTTATGCATGTTCTACACAAAAGATAGAGATAGTTTTGATAATTGTCTAAGAGAAAATGATGTTATTCCTACTTTGGAAGAAAGACAAAGAATAAAGGAAGAACTTAAAAAAAAGAAACATCGTAAATTAATATTAAAGACAGATCAACCTACTGATTATTGGTTACTTAATTGATTTTTTTAGCAATTCTCAAGTAATGCTTAAGTAATGCTTAAGTAATGCTTAAGTAATTCTTAAGTAATTTAACCAAAATAAGTAATTCTTAAGTAATTTAACCAAAATAAGCAAAATAATTCTTAAGTAATGCTTAAGTAATTCTTAAGTAATTTAACCAAAATAAGTAATTCTTAAGTAATTTAACCAAAAATAAGCAATAAAAAAAGCAATGCTGTTGGAAATACTAACAATTGCAACAAACACTGCAGTCTTATCATTGGTTGGATATGTTGTATTTAATTTTTTTAAAGTTAAAAATAAATTATATCCGTTTTTTGAAACGTATAAAATGAATGCTGAAGAATTATTAAGCGAGCAAATTGTGGAACACATAAATATTGATGATGAAGCGAGCGAAGTGAACGGTTCCCTTCAAGAAAAAAAACGCGAAAGATTATCAGCTGTTGTTGCTGGTGGGAGTAGTAAACAATATCTGGGTAAAGAATTACAACTGTCGGATATTGATAAAATGACAACAGAACAAATAAACAAACTATACTGCAAATATGAAGCAAGATTGGGAGCTAGTATGACCAAGACATTAGGAAACTCTTTTATAAATTTATATGTTTTGGGTGTATCAAAGTTTTTCAAAGTTGTTAATCCACCAATTTTGATACAAGACTTAGAGGAAGATCCTTTTATCAATAATGCTTTAACTAATACATGTTGTGAACTGTACTATAGATATGGAATGTATCTTGCTCCTTTTACTGCAATATTAACAACAGCAAGACATATTGAACCACTCGCTTCGCTCGATTTCCAAAAAAAAGATGAAAAAAATGACATAAAAAATGATGAATGAAAATCCTGAACAAAAAGAAAACAAAGAAGAAAAAAAAGAAGTATTTAAAAAACCCAAACCAAAAGACCCAAAAAGAGTAGCTGCTGGTAAGAAAGGTGTAGAAGTAAGAATAAGAAATGCAGAATTGAGAAAAAAAGAAGTGGAAAAATTAAAAAAAGAAAATTCAAAAATCAAACAAATAACAAAAGATTCTGATACGGAAACAGATTATGAATCAAACGAACATATTCCTTCGGTTGAGAAACACCCCAGTTCCCTAGTTGATTATAAATTTGTACTTTTTTCTATAAGTATTGTTGGATTGGGATTGTTTTTTTACAACCAAAGTAAGAAACCAGAAAGAATGATTAAAGAAATAACAAAACCAGAAAAACAAAAGAAAGAAATTGATCCTTTTGAATTTAATTAAATTTAGTACATTAAAATGACAACTCAAAAAGACGGAAAACAAATAGCAAATATGTTATATCATGCTGGAGTGGAAACATTGTTAACAGTTGGATATGCAGAAATAGGTAAAAAGGTATTAAGGAGGCCAGCACCAAAAGTGGATTTTAATATGAATGATGTTGTAATGTTATCCATTGATATATTACTTGCGATGGCAACAAAAGATATGTTGATTAAGCAAGGTATTATACCTGATGATATTATGAAGTAATTTTTGTTTTTATAAAATGGCAAGTGCTTTAACAATGATGCTTGGTGGGGCAATAACAAATGCTTTTGCATTTTCAGGGAGTAATTATTTATTTTCACATATGGGTAGTAATGCAAATGAAGAGAAAATAAGACATGATAAAGCTATAGAAAAATTAGAAAAAGCACAAGCAGAATGGAATAAAAAAAGAATACAAAAATTAGATTTTATAAATGAACAATTACAAAAGGAACATCATGCGGTTCAGACTTTTGATGATGTTGACCAGGCAATGAAACTATACTATCGTGTCACGAATAAAAAAATAACTTCATTATCACCTAAACCTACATTAAGTGATTTTTATACTCCATCAGAAGACCAGAAAAATAGAGAGATTGCATTTGTTGTTGGTGGTATGGCATTAACTGGTTTTATTGTTTGGGTAATAAAATAAAAAATAAATACAATTTACGTTTGTATGAAAAATTGGAAAAATAAGAAAAAATTGATAAAAATTAGAGTCCCTAATTTCTGTACTTGTCCTGGTAAAAACAGCAAAATTGCAGAAAAAAAGTATGTACTATTCCTGTACTTTTTCTGTTTTTAGGGGTATAGAGAAATAATAAAATAAAATAAAAAATTCTTAAAAAGAAATTTCAGGACATGGTTTTTCAAAAACATATTCATAAACTTTATCTGGTCTAATAAAAGCATCCCAACCAGGAGGAAACTTAGATAACTTTTTACCATCAAACTTTTCCATTACTTCCATTTGTTTTGGAGTCAAAGGACATTCTCCATCATCTCTTAAACAACATATCTGATAATCTGATAACATTATTCTTCCTAATATAACTTTAGCGTCAGGATCATCTTTCTCAGTATAAGCTTCAATCATTTTTTAGTCTTTTATTTTTTAAAATAAAAATTTAAATTATATATTTTTTAATATCCATAAGGAAAACTTCTAATTAGATTTTCATTTTCACAATATACCATTCTTTTATCAAACATATAATCATAAGCTTTAACTTGTTTAACTGTTTTAAGTTGATGATCTTTTCCTATTTTTATATTATTATATTTTACAGTTTCATATTTTTCATTTTCATCAGTAACTATTTTTATTTTTTTATCTAATGTAATCTTTTTTTCAACTTCAGCATTTAATCTAAAACCTTTACAACAGCTAACTAGTTTTTCTGTATCTAGTTTCATAGAATAATCTTTTGGACCAGCAGATATAAATTGTTTTATATGATTAGCGTTATGTTTTGAAACAATTTCATCTGTTAAATCTCCTAATTTATTTCCCATCATACTTTCTATCTTTTTACAAGCTTCAGAACCATCATCATTATAAATACAAGAATCTGTATCCATGTATAAAACTCTTTCTTGTAGAATATCCAATAGTTCGTATAATTTTAATCTAGCATGTGCTGTTGTAAACAAAGCTATATAAACATTTACACTTGGATTAGGTTTAGAGTATTCTTCTTTATTTTTATATTCTGTTAAAACAATATCTTCATCTAATATCATAGTACTTATATCTTTATATTTTTCATTAAATACTATTTTAGTTATATGTTCTAAAGTAAAACAATATTCTTTTTGTGTAAAATTATCTCTCATACCAAAATGTCCCCATAAATTATTTAAACATATTTTAGCTATAAATCTTAATCCTGAATTGTACTTAACTTTGTCAATATCTAAATCATAAGCAGTATTATCTATAATGTATTGTATTTTTGTTTTACATTCTTTATCGTTTTTACAATCATTTTTACAATATTTAGGATCACATTTACATCCTGAAGCTTCTTGTTTATATTTCATAAACGTATCTACATAAAGTTTAAATATATCTGTAGATGTTTTTTCAAAATGTTCTAGTTCATATATTTTTTGTAATTCATAACCTTTTTCTATTGCTTTATCTATTTCTATTGTAGACCATGTACCTACTATAACTCTTTCCTCATCAGAATGTATACATTTTTCATTTTTAATATTTTTACATTCTTTACATCTTTTTATTTCATGTATTTTATCATGTTTATTTAAAGTAGGATCATCTATGTGTTTACATTTAAAAGATATTTTATTCATACATGTTCTACATAATCCAAAAAGTAATTTATGTGTATTATCACTAGTTGATTGTTTATAAGGTAAAACAGGGTGATACAATCCTTTAGGTGGTAATATTTTACATTTCATTATTCCGAAATAATTATTTTTTATATAATCATCTACAGAAACATCTGTATATGTAATAGGATGTCCTATAGGATATTTACAATATTTATTTACTGATGGATACAGAGAACAAAAATCTACATATCTACCTTTTAAATCAGAAAGATTATTGTATAATTGAATAGTTTCTGTTCTTCCTCCATGAAATGCATCTCTTTTATCAATAGGTTTTAAATGTGGATCAACTTCAGGATATTTTTGTTGATCAAACTCACATTCTCATATTGTATGAATTTTTACATTTGGTTTTAGATTATCTTTAATAATTTTAAGTCTTTCTTTAGTTTCATTATATAACTCTTTCATAGTTTTTTTATTTCTATCTTTTTTGCATATTTCTTCAGGACTATAACATTTTGGACATCCAAAAAATTCATAAACATTACGCATTTTATTTTTTCTATCATAATAATAACCATCGACTTTATAACATTTATTATTAATGAATAATTTCTTTTCACCTCCTCTTTTAGCATGTTGAATCATTATATTATATTCTAAAGAAATATACTCTAACCATTGTATTGATTTTTGTGAATGTACTTCTTTAATTGTCATCTTTTTGTGAATTCCAATTGTTTCATTTGTCAACATTAATGTTTTAAATATTTTTGTACAACATTGAGCAATTGTAATATATTGAAATGGATCGATACAATTATTGAATATATTTAAAAATAATTTTCTATATAAGGTACAACCTTTGGCAAGAATTAAAACATCCAATAGACAATAATAAAATATTTCTTTATAGAATTTAAATTCTTTTTCTTTAACTTTATTATACCATTCATCAAATAATTCTTTATTTTTAATTGTCATAGTATTATAACCAAAATATTCTTTATCAGGATAAATTCCCTCATATTTTTGATTCTCTGTTGTATTAAAATAATGTGGAAAATAACCTTTGTTACCCACAAATCCAAATGTTTTTGGGAAAGCAGCTAATCCACATAATGTAAAATTTATAGAATCTATGAATCTTAAATTTATTCCTTTAATAAACATAGCTGTTAATTTTAGTCCAGAAGAAATTATGTTATGTTCAATTTTATTTTTTACAATGTATCCTAAAATCGGTTGCATATCATAACCTTTTCCATAATGTGAAATAAAAGTGTAGTCTTTAAATTTGTCTCTTATGAAATATTTACAAAAGTTGTCTATTACAGAATTTCCTATAGGGGTTTCATATTTAATTTTTTCTACATCACTAAAACAATCATCTATGTCTAATTCTAA
Organism: Mytilus galloprovincialis; assembly: GCF_965363235.1. Lineage (NCBI taxonomy): Eukaryota > Metazoa > Mollusca > Bivalvia > Mytilida > Mytilidae > Mytilus > Mytilus galloprovincialis. The sequence goes on along the minus strand of NC_134844.1, from coordinate 90,707,180 downwards.
CAAGTTTAAATCATCAATATTGAAATCACATTTAAATACTTTTACATAGTTATTTTTAAAACAATAAATATTTTCTAAATCGTAAGCTATACAAAAATTCATTATATGTATTCCTGTTTCTTGATTTGCTTCAAAATCAAAATATATATATTTATTATTTTTTACTTGTTTTGGTACTGATGGTTTCATATAACATAAGTGTTCTTCATTACTTTCCGTGTATTTTTCATAACATATTAAACATATTTTTTCACCACATTTGTGATTTTTGCCTGTATATGTTTTGTTACATTTATCACAAATATGTTGTTTTCTGATAGTTGTTACTGTGTTATCTTTGCATGTATGTTGTTCAGTATAACCAATTAAACATACTTTACAAAACCTACGTTTAGCTAAAAATCCTGTTATATTTGTTATAGTGTCAAAGTGTTCATCATGATAATATAAATATATTTGTTCATTATATTCTTCATTACCATTATATACAATATATTCTGTACTATTTGATGTAAAAACAATTATCCTAATATTAAGATAATTTTCAAAAGCTTTTAAATCATCTAAATTATTACCTTCTTCTTTTATTTCTACTCCTGATTGTTCATGCAAATCTTCAGCTAATCTTTTTTGTAATGGTCTACTTTCATTGATATGTTTTAATTGAGAATCTGTAAAATCTTTTAATAACTTATTTGAAGCTAAAGAAGTTACAATTGCCCTTGATAAACATATTGTATCATCATTTTTTATTTGGATAATACTTCTTTTATTTGTGACATCTAATATTTTTAAACCCCTACCTTTTCCTTTTCTATTAGGTATAACAGTAACTTCAAAAATAACTTCTTCTAAATTTAATTCTTCAGCACTATTTAATAATCTTTCCATTTGATCCATGAATAACTTTTTAACTGTATTATATGTTCTTATAGGCCAGCTTTTATGTTTAGTAATTATGATTTCATGAATAGGTACTATTTTAATTCTTCCATTAGGGTAATCTTTTATGGAATAGTCTACCATGTGTTCAAAAGCATTTGTAAATGTTTCTTGTTTTTCATCCTTTAGACTAATTTTATAATTAAATACATAAATACTTGCTTTATGTTTATATTCTTTTGTCAAAACAAGTTTATATGAATCTCCTCGCTTGGATAAAATTTTATCCTTTTTTGCCTCCATTTTTTAAGAAAACATTTTAGTTACTTAAAAATGTCTAAAACAAATCTAACAAATAAATTAGCAAATGAATTACATCATAGAGTTGTAAAATCTTTTCCTAAAAGACGTGTTTATGTTAATTCAATAGATCAAACATGGGCAGTTGATTTGATAGATATACAACAATATTCAAAACAAAATAAACACTATAAATATTTATTAGCAGTTATTGATGTTTTTAGTAAATATGGTTGGTTGATTCCATTGAAAAATAAAACAGGAGTAGCAGTAAGTGAAGCATTTAAAACATTATTTAAAGAAAGAAAACCAATGTATATTTGGTAAGATAAAGGATCTGAATTTTATAATCGACAAGTAAAAGAATTGTTAAAAGATAATAACATAAAGTTATATTCAACTGAGAATGAAGAAAAATCCAGTGTAGTGGAACGCTGGATAGGAACAATGAAACAACATATGTATAAATACTTTACTGCTAATGAAACTTTTAAATATTATGATATACTAGATAAATTAGTTAAAAATTATAATAATACAGTACATTCTTCAATTAAAATGACACCTGTTCAAGCAAGTAAATTAAAAAATGAATTAACAGTGTATAAAAATTTATATCCAGAAAAAGAAGAGAACATTAAAAAACCTAAATTTAAAGCAGGTACTAGAGTAAGAATAACAAAAAAGAAGGGTAAATTTGAAAAGGGTTATACTACTCGTTGGACTAAAGAAATATTTGTAATTGAAAAAGTTTTAAATACAATTCCTTTTACTTATAAAATAATTGATTTAAAAGGCGAAGAAATAACAGGTTCTTTCTATGAACAAGAATTACAGATGACTAAGTTTTAAATCTTTATTTACTTACGGTTAATTTATTACCAAAACAATAATCAGTTTCAAAATTTTAATTTGAAAACAAAAGTGCAATGAATACATACAAATCAAACACTATAAACATAATATCACTGTTCAAAGTTAGATCTGTCACATCCACTAAAAGTTACCCGGTTATGAATAACCGTTACAATGTCCCACCTACTGATCATGTATGATCACTCCTTATATGGAATAAGAAAATCAATAGTAAAGAGTTGTCCCACCTACTGATCATGTATGATCACTCCTTATATGGAATACAATATCACATACATATCAAACTTCTTGTGACGGAGTAAGTCCATCATCCCATGGAATAAAGTCTCCCTTTCTCCAAAAGGTGGCAAACTGATCAATTTCTAACATTTGTTTAATAAGTTCTTGTTTTGAAAGAATATCATTGATTGAAACATTAATGTTCAGAAAACCTTTAAATCCTTTAAGTAGATTAGAAAGTTGTCTTAATTTCCGAGCATGAGGTATAGATATATCTATCTGAGTTGATAACCATGTGTCCCACGTTGTATTGACCTTTGCCAAAATAAACCAGTCTCTCAAAGCATTAAGGAAATCACCGAAAAGAATGTTAAACAGCATACCTTGGGCGTTATGTCTTCCCAAGTGTTTGTATGCTTCTTGTAACTGTTTAACAGGGTCGCCTTCTATATTAAAACAAAACTTCTGCCTCGAAATTGTCTTTGTTAAATCCGCCTTTCTGCTTATTAGAAAGGTGTGAAGTTCTTCAGGGGTCGTGATAGTTTGTTTTTTTTTCTTTCCCAGTTTTTCTTTAAATAAGTCCTGCACCTTTCTTTTCGGAGCTTTTGGAAGTTTAACCGGTCCCAAACTCTTAGCTCTTTCGATTGTCTCAATCATTTTCTGATAGTAACTGATATTTTCTATCAAAATGTTACTTTCTTCTAAACTCCATGACCAGTTCTGTGGTTGAGGCTGCACCTGACACTCTTGAATTTCCATTTGTATTTCTTTTGTAGAATTACTTTCTTGAAGCATTAATTCACGTCTTCTCACCACTGTTAATTTGAAACGAAAGACCGCACCAGTCTGCTATATGTTTACATGTGATGACAACATTGTCTAGGCAACATGTAAACATACTCTTGACAACCATGTAAATATTTCCAATGATCGATTTAGTCTATTTAAAAGTCATGTCCTATTAAATAGCAAATGTAAAAAGCAATTTAAGTTGTAGTAGTATTGATCCGTTTTATTACTAGACTATATTGATAAAATTAATTAAAAATCAAGGTTGGGGCGCACTGGGGAAATTATTTTTTCTCTTAAATCCCACAGAATTTTTTCTCTGCCTGTTATCCCGGTTTTTTTTTGGGAGTAAGAAAATTTGGTGTTTTTTGGGGTGTTTTTTTGCTTTTTTTTTTATGAAAATTTAGGGCTCTTTTACTTGAAATGAGGGTAATTTTTTGGGGGTCAAATTTTTTTTTTTTGGAGGGGGGTGCTGGAGTCGTTCAAGTACTATACTACTCCCCTTAGGGGAAAAAATGAGTTTTATAAAAAAACCCAGGATTAAGGTTTTGGTGTGCTCTTTACAAAAATTTTTTTTAATTTTTTTTATGGGGGGGTATAAATACAAAGTGTGTTTTTTTTCTTCTTAATTTTGAAGTTAAAAATCACACAAAAATGTTGGTAAAATTTTTATTTTGGATGTAAAAAGGGTTTTTTTTCTTTAAAATGGGGGGTCAAAAATTGAAGATAATTTTTTTTTTTGTGGGGGGCTAAAGGAGTGGTATATTGTGTGGTGTACATGTCTAGCGGGCAGATGTCATCTAATCTTGACCTCATTTTTGTCGAGCCTGCAACTTTTGTTGCAGAAAGAGTTAATTTAAGCTCGACATAGGGATAGTGATCTGGCGGTGACGGCGGTAGCTACGGCGGCGGCGGTGTTAGCTCACTTCTTAAAAGCTATATATTTTAGAAGGTGGAAAACCTGGATGCTTCATATTTTGTATATAGATGCCTCATGTTACGAAGTTTCCGTCAGTCACATGTCCATTGTCCTTGACCTCATTTTCATGGTTCAGTGACCACTTGAAAAAAAAGTTCAGATTTTTTGTAATGATAAATTCTCTCTTACTGTAAGTAATAGGATAACTATATTTACAATGTAGTATGTACGTACCTTGCAAGGTCCTCATGCCCGGCAGACAGTTTTCACTTGACCTCGACCTCATTTCATGGATCAGTGAACAAGGTTAAGTTTTGGTGGTCGTCCATATCTCAGATACTATAAGCAATAGGTCTAGTATATTTGGTGTATGGAAGGACTGTAAGGTGTACATGTCCAACTGGCAGGTGTCATCTGACCTTGACCTCATTTTCATGGTTCAGTGGTTATAGTTAAGTTTTTGTGTTTTGGTCTGTTTTCTCATACTTTATGCAATAGGTTTACTATATTTGTTGTATGGAATGATTGTAAGGTGTACATGTCTAGCGGGCAGATGTCATCTGATCTTGACCTCATTTTCATGGTTCAGTGGTTATAGTTAAGTTTTTGTGTTTTGGTCTGTTTTTCTCATACTTTATGCAATAGGTTTACTATATATTTTGTTCATTGTTGTTGTATGGAATGACTGTAAGGTGTACATATCTAGTGGATAGATGTCATCTGACCTTGACCTCATTTTCATGGTTCAGTGGTCAAAGTTAAGTTTTTGAGTTTTGGTCTTTTTATCTAATACTATATGTCATAGGTCAACTATATTTGGTGGATGGAAATATTTTATGATCTATATGTCAGTGGTGCAGGTTTTATTTGACCTTGACCTGGTTTTCACGGTTCAATGCTCAGTGTTAAGTTTTTGTGTTTTGGTCTTTTTTCTTAATATAAACTATACATGCTATAAGCAATAGGTCAACTATATTTGTTGAATGGAAGCATTGTTAGCTGTACATGTCTGCCTGGCATATGGTTCAACTGACCTTGACCTCATTTTCATGGTTCAGGTTAAGTTTATGTGACAGTCGTAATAAAGCTTTATATTTAGGAGTATCAACATAATATCAATGATTAGTAAAGAAGGCGAGACATTTCAGTGTGTGCACTCTTGTTATTTTCATGGTACAGTGGTCATGGTGGTTATACATGTAGTTAAGTTTTTGTGTTTTGGTCTGTTTTTCTCATACTTTATGCAATAGGTTTACTATATTTGTTGTATGGAATGATTGTAAGATGTACATGTCTAGCGGGCAGATGTCATCTGACCTTGACCTCATTTTTATGGTTCAGTGGTCAAAGTTAAGTTTTTGAGTTTTGGTCTTTTTATCTGATACTATATATATATGTCATAGGTCAAGACAACTATATTTGGTGTATGGAAATATTTTATGATCAATAAGTCAGTCGTGCAGGTTTTATTTGACCCTGACCTGGTTTTCACGGTTCATTGCTCAGTGTTAAGTTTTTGTGTTAAACTATAAACTATAAGCAATATGTCAGCCAAATTTGTTGTATGGAAGCATTGTTAGCTGTACATGTCTGCCTGGCATATGGTTCATGTTAAGTTTATGTGACAGTCGTAATAAAGCTTTATATTTAGGAGTATCAACATAATATCAATGATTAGTAAAGAAGGCGAGACATTTCAGTGTGTGCACTCTTGTTATTTTCATGGTACAGTGGTCATGGTGGTTATACATGTAGTTAAGTTTTTGTGTTTTGGTCTGTTTTTCTCATACTTTATGCAATAGGTTTACTATATTTGTTGTATGGAATGATTGTAAGATGTACATGTCTAGCGGGCAGATGTCATCTGACCTTGACCTCATTTTTATGGTTCAGTGGTCAAAGTTAAGTTTTTGAGTTTTGGTCTTTTTATCTGATACTATATATATATGTCATAGGTCAAGACAACTATATTTGGTGTATGGAAATATTTTATGATCAATAAGTCAGTCGTGCAGGTTTTATTTGACCCTGACCTGGTTTTCACGGTTCATTGCTCAGTGTTAAGTTTTTGTGTTAAACTATAAACTATAAGCAATATGTCAGCCAAATTTGTTGTATGGAAGCATTGTTAGCTGTACATGTCTGCCTGGCATATGGTTCATGTTAAGTTTATGTGACAGTCGTAATAAAGCTTTATATTTAGGAGTATCAACATAATATCAATGATTAGTAAAGAAGGCGAGACATTTCAGTGTGTGCACTCTTGTCTTTAAAGGTTACCTTTAAGACTAGTGGTCACCAGTTTCAGATTTTTTGGTCATTGACAAAGACTACACAATATGTTTAGATTATTGAATATCAAACATTTCAATTGGAAAAAAAATGACAAGAACATTTTGACTGACCTTTGCAAATATTTGTGTATAGACTATTGATTTTATTTGTGCATGATTTGTATCTATACTTGTGTTTTTAATTATTACGAAGGATCAAAATCGGAGATTGAATGGAAAAGGCACACTGTTCATTGTATCTAGTTTAAAATCTCATACCGCATTTCATGCATTCAAAATTTATGACGACACACTCGACCTCGATGAGTCGAACCTCAGATGAGTCGAATACTTTGGTCCAGTCCCTTCGATTTCGACACAACGAGGTTCGACTGTAGTTCTATTAAAGTTCGTGTTGTGCCTTTGTGATGTCATTTACCAGATAGAGGGGGATCGCCTGTATTCTAGTTCTATTAAAGTTGTTTTGTGCCTTTGTGATGTCATTTACCAGATAGAGGGGATCACCTGTATTCTTGTTCTATTAAAGTTCGTTTTGTGCCTTTGTGATGTCATTTACCAGATATTTAAAGGGGATCGCCTGTATTCTTGTTCTATTAAAGTATGTTTTGTGCCTTTGTGATGTCATTTACCAGATAAAGGGGATCACCTGTATTCTAGCTCTATTAAAGTTCGTTTTGTGCCTTTGTGATGTCATTTACCAGATAAAGGGGATCGCCTGTATTCAAGCTCTATTAAAGTTCGTTTTGTGCCTTTGTGATGTCATTTACTAGATAGAGGGGGATCGCCTGTATTCTAGTTCTATTAAAGTTCATCAAGTGTCTGTAATCGTCATTATGCAGGATTAACTAGAAATAATATTTGTTCCTTAAGTACCTGATTACAATTCCCATACAACAACAGTGCTGATTAAATTTATAAGAATTTAATTTGCCGAATAATATGTGCAATATAGCAATATCATTTTTTCAACCAATCGCTCAACATAGGAACGGAAGACTTTTTTATAATATCAAAAAAAAAAATTGTTCTTATAGTTGTGACCTGTTATCTATTTTTAAAAGAGATATATCTTGTATCACACTGCAAGGAGTAAGATACGAAAATGTAATACAAAAACTGATTTAATTTGATTGGCTTATCCAGCATCATATGATTATCTATTATTTCAACATGATTTAAATTTGATGTTAACGTTTATTTGCAGATTGTTATTGACCTGTGGCAGCTGGTATTAATGCCATGATGACACCCTTTGAAATAAGCTGAAGTTGCAATTGGAGTTTTATGAAGGATAATTTGTAGTTATTGACAGTGTCAGAACTAGAACCAACAGACTTCTGTTTGGGACTTTGGGTATTTAACCATACTCGGTATATATATATATATATTTCTGATGTATAGGTGTCTCTTTTTGGACATTCACTACATCGAGTCTTTTTATAAGTGATATATAATATCTTATTAGCTTTGATGGCATGAGGCAATAAATAAAAACATTGTCAGTGCAACAGCTAAACAGACATTATTTCCGGTGATCAAACATGCTTAAGGGGAGATAATCAAATTAACTTTCATCAATATACTGTCCATATACAGTCTGTGTGCCTTGTCAGTGACTAACAGCTAGACAGATATTGTTTCTGGTCTAACATGTTAGAGGGGAGATAATCAAATTAATTTTATTAAGGAATGACTGTAATATTTTTTCTGTCCATGAAGAAATAACATTAAAAATTTGGTGCACACTGAATAACGTGCGTAGCGGGTTATTTAACAGTGTGCACCACATTTTTTATGTTATTTCAAATAGACAGAAAAAATATCACAGTCATTTCTTATAATTTAATTCTAAATTCCATTTTAAGCCGTAGAAAACCATGAAAAAACGTTGATGACGTCACGGTCACATCACTAAATTATGTATATGGGCTCATAACAAAATAACATCAGCCAATCAGAATTAAATTAAATCATTTCTATATACTGTCCATTTGACCATGTGCCTTGTTTGTGTAACAGTTGGACAGATATTGTTTCTGGTGGTCTAACATGTTCAAGGGGAGATAATCTGATCAACTTACTTCAGTATCTGTCTATATGTCCATGTACCTTGTTGTTGTAACAACTGGAAAGATATTGTTTATGGTAAACTAAAGTTTACATGTTAAAGGGGAGATAATAAAATCAACTGTCTTTAGTAAACTTATGTCTGTATGCATTGTCAGTCCTTTACTTCTTCACAGATGATGGATACATTAACCTTTACATAGTGGAGAAATAGTATGGCCTAAATCAATGGTTAAAATATTAGAATTATAATCTAATACATATATTTAAAAATGTGTTTTTTTCTTTTTTTGCAGGATAATGGAAGATTGGGATGGGGTAAGATTTTCTTCTTAAAGTTCAATAGTCTTGTGACCTATTTCTGTCTTTAAACTGCAGAGAAAGGTACATGTGTGTAGTTCATTGTATTCATAGAGGGAAAATAAAAGAGAATCAAAATGACAAGAGTTATAAGAATTGTAATGGACAAAATTTAAAGGTGTAAACCTGATACATTATACAGCATCCACATTTTTAGCTCACCTGGCCCGAAGGGCCAAGTGAGCTTTTCCCATCACTTGGCGTCCGTCGTCCGTCGTCGTCCGACGTTAACTTTTACAAAAATCTTCTCCTCTGAAACTACCGGGCCAAATTTAACCAAACTTGGCCAAAATCATCATTGGGGTATCTTGTTTAAAAAATGTGTCCGGTGACCCGGTCAACCAACCAAAATGGCCGCCATGGCTAAAAATAGAACATAGGGGTAAAATGTGGTTTTTGGCTTATAACTCAAAAACCAAAGCATTTAGAGCAAATCTGACAAGGTAAAATTGTTCATCAGGTCAAGATCTATCTGCCCTGAAATTTTCAGATGAATCAGACAACCTGTTGTTGGGTTGCTGCCCCTGAATTGGTAATTTTATGGAATTTTACTGTTTTTGTTTATTATCTTGAATATTATTATAGATAGAGATAAACTGTAAACAGCAATAATGTTCAGCAAAGTAAGATTTACAAATAAGGCAACAAGACCAAAATGGTCAGTTGACCCCTTTAGGAGTTATTTCCCTTTTTAGTCAATGTTTAACCATTTTTCGTAAATCTTAGTAATCTTTTACAAAAATCTTTCTCCTCTGAAACTACTTAGCCAAATTAATCCAAACTTGGCCAAAATCATCTATGGGGTATCTAGTTAAAAAAAATGTGTCTGGTGACCTGGCCTTCCAACCAAGATGGCTGCCACGGCTAAAAATAGAACATAGGGGTAAAATGCAGTTTTTGGCTTATAACTCAAAAACCAAAGCATTTAGAGCAAATCTGACTGGGTGTAAAATTGTTAATTAGGTCAAGATCTATCTGCCCTGAAATTTTCAGATGAGTTGGACAACCCATTGTTGGGTTGCTGCTCCTGAATTGGTAATTTTAAGGAAATTTTGCTGTTTTTGGTTATTATCTTGAATATTATTATAGATAGAGATAAACTGTAAACAGCAATAATGTTCAGAAAAGTAAGATTTACAAATAAGTCAACATGATTGAAATGGTCAATTGACCCCCTAAGGAGTTATTGTCCTTTATAGTCAATTTTTAACAATTTTCATAAACTTTGTAAATTTTACTAACATTTTCCACTGAAACTACTGGGCCAATCATTATAGATAGAGATAATTGTCAGCAGCAAGAATGTTCAGTAAAGTAAGATCTACAAACACATCGCCATCACCAAAACACAATTTTGTCATGAATCCATCTGTGTCCTTTGTTGAATATTCATATAGACCAAGGTGAGCGACACAGGCTCTTTAGAGCCTCTAATTTGTGTTTTCTCCAAAAACTCTGAAATTACAAACAACAATTTCACTGTCTTGGTCAGTTGTTGTCACTGCATTTGAAAAGTTAACTGTAAAAGTGGACATCATAAGTAGAATAACTCAGACTATAAAAAAGTAGTTTGTTAATTTGTTAAATAAAAATATGTAACATTGTAACACACATGTCACTATAATTACCAATATACTTACTTACTTACTTGCTTAATTTGAATTATAACATTTATCATACATTATTATGTACAGGAGAGAAATGCTTATACTTTGTTTTACTTACAGAAACTGTGTACAGCTGCTGAGGAGGGAAATATTAAAGATGTGGAACTATCATTAAGGAATGGAGCTAATTTGGAATATAAAGATGATTTTGTAAGTGAAGTAGAAATATTTAAATCATATAAAGATATTTACTTACAGTATACACAAGGTCAATCATATATAAATCTTTAAAAATAAGCTGAACGTTTTAATTACGTTATATTAAGGAAATATTAAATTTCTCAATGATCAAAATTAGTGTTTGTCAAACTGCTATATATATCCAATGAAATTTTTCTGATAAAGTGTGTAGTTCAAGTTTTTATATTTTTGTCAAAGGGTCAAGGTCAATATTTTGTCAACATTTTATGAAAACTAAACGAGCCAAATTAATTTCAGTCGAGGTGTTTGGTACCACTTTAATGAATGTTGGTTCTAACCATTCATCTGATCATGCTCTGGTCATTTAAGTTTGTTTTGTATTTATATCAGGTGAAATATGTTAAAGTTCCACATTGACGATCGAAACAGGTGTTAATTACTGGTCATCAGAAACATGTCATTTTAAATGTTATACAAACAAGTATGTGTGACACCTGATAATAAAACACTCCTGTAGTGAACATGACATGTGACACCTGATAATAAAACACTCCTGTAGTGAAAATGACATGTGACACCTGATAATAAAACACTCCTGTAGTGAATATGACATGTGACACCTGATAATAAAACACTCCTGTAGTGAATATGACATGTGACACCTGATAATAAAACACTCCTGTAGTGAACATGACATGTGACACCTGACAATAAAACAATCCTGTAGTGAACATGACATGTGACACCTGATAATAAAACACTCCTGTAGTGAACATGACATGTGACACCTGATTAAACATCATTCATTTACCACTCCTGTACTGAACATGACATGTGACACCTGATCATACATCTTTCATTGACCACTTCTGTAGTGAACATGACATGTGACACCTGAACTTACAACATTCATTTACCACTCCTGTACTGAACATGACATGTGACACCTGATTATACATCATTCATTTACCACTCCTGTACTGAACATGACATGTGACACCTGACCATACAACATTCATCAACCACTCCTGTACTGAACATGACATGTGACACCTGATCATACAATATTCATTGACCACTCCTGTATTGAACATGACATGTGACACCTGATCATACAATATTCATTAACCACTCCTCTACTGAACATGACATGTGAAACTTGATCATACATCATTCATTGACCACTCATGTACTGAACATGACATGTGACACCTGATCATACAACATTCATCATCCACTCCTGTATTGAACATGACATGTGACACCTGATCATACTAAATTCATCAACCACTGCTGTATTGAACATGACATGTGACACTTGATCATACAACATTCATTAATCACTCCTGTAGTGAACATGGCATGTGACGACACCTGACCATACAACATTCTTTGACCAGTCATCTAAGGAACATGACATGTGACACATGATCAAACAACATTCATTGACCAATCCTGTATTGAACATGACATGTGACACCAGATCATACAATATTCATTGACCACTCCTGTACTGAACATGACATGTGACACCTGATCATACATCATTCATTTACCACTCCTGTAGTGAACATGATGTGTGACACCTGATCATACATCATTCATTTACCACACGGTACTGAACAAGACTTAACATCTGATCATACAACATTTTCGTTACCCCTTCTGTACTGAACATGACATGTGACATCTGGTCATACATCTTTCATTGACCACTTCTGTAGTGAACATGACATGTGACACCTGAACTTACAACATTCATTTACCACTCCTGTACTGAACATGACATGTGACACCTGATTATACATCATTCATTTACCACTCCTGTACTGAACATGACATGTGACACCTGATCATACATCTTTCATTGACCACTTCTGTAGTGAACATGACATGTGACACCTGAACTTACAACATTCATTTACCACTCCTGTACTGAACATGACATGTGACACCTGATTATACATCATTCATTTACCACTCCTGTACTGAACATGGCATGTGACACCTGACCATACAACATTCATCAACCACTCCTGTACTGAACATGACATGTGACACCTGATCATACAATATTCATTGACCACTCCTGTATTGAACATGACATGTGACACCTGATCATACAATATTCATTAACCACTCCTCTACTGAACATGACATGTGACACTTGATCATACATCATTCATTGACCACTCATGTACTGAACATGACATGTGACACCTGATCATACAACATTCATCATCCACTCCTGTATTGAACATGACATGTGACACCTGATCATACTAAATTCATCAACCACTGCTGTATTGAACATGACATGTGACACTTGATCATACAACATTCATTAATCACTCCTGTAGTGAACATGGCATGTGACGACACCTGACCATACAACATTCTTTGACCAGTCATCTAAGGAACATGACATGTGACACATGATCAAACAACATTCATTGACCAATCCTGTATTGAACATGACATGTGACACCAGATCATACAATATTCATTTACCACTCCTGTACTGAACATGACATGTGACACCTCATCATACAACATTCTTTGACCAGTCCTCTAAGGAACATGACATGTGACACTGATCAAACAACATTCATTGACCAATCCTGTATTGAACATGACATGTGACACCAGATCATACAATATTCATTGACCACTCCTGTACTGAACATGACATGTGACACCTGATCATACATCATTCATTTACCACTACTGTAGTGAACATGATGTGTGACACCTGATCATACATCATTCATTTACCACACGGTACTGAACAAGACTTAACATCTGATCATACAACATTTTCGTTACCCCTTCTGTACTGAACATGACATGTGACATCTGGTCATACAACATTCATTTACCAATCCTGTACTGAATGTGACACTTGATCATACAACAGTCATGTACCACTACTGTACTGAACATGACATGTGACACCACATCATACAATATTCATTTATTACTTCTGTACTGAACATGACATGTGACACCTGATCATACATCATTCATTTACCAGTCCTGTACTGAACATGACATGCAACACCTGATCATACAACATTCATTTACCACTCCTATGCTGAACATGACATGTGTCACCTGATCATACATCATTCATTTACCACTCCTGTATTGAACATGACATGTGACACCTGATCATACAACATTCATTGACCACTCCTGTACTGAACATGACATGTGACACCTGATCATACATCATTCATTGACCACTCCTGTACTGAACATGACATGTGACACATGATCATACATCATTCATTTACCAGTCCTGTACTGAACATGACATGTGACACCAGATCATACAATATTCATTGACCACTCCTGTACTGAACATGACATGTGACACCAGATCATACAATATTCATTGACCACTCCTGTACTGAACATGACATGTGACATCTGGTCATACAACATTCATTTACCAATCCTGTACTGAATGTGACACTGGATCATACATCATTCATTGACCACTCCTGTACTGAACATGACATGTGACACCTGATCATACATCATTCATTGACCACTCCTGTACTGAACATGACATATGACACCTGATCATACAACATTCATTTACCACTCCTGTACTGAACATGACATGTGACCACTGATCATACATCATTCATTTATCACTCCTGTACTGAACATGACATGTGACACTTGATCATACATCATTCATTTACCAGTCCTGTACTGAACATGACATGTGACACTTGATCATACATC